>NC_134356.1:408631323-409331323 GCF_048569485.1 Anomaloglossus baeobatrachus
GCTCCTCTGTCCAGCGTCCCCCGCTCCACAGCCTCCAGGCCCCCTCACCTATGATCCCCAGGCGTCCCGGTCCCCGCTCCCGGCGTCAGTCGGCAGCTTCGCTCCAGCCCGGCTCCCCTGCCTCCTGTTCGCCGCTCCCTGCCCTGGCTTCTGGCACCCGGGCCTCGCGCATGCGCATTAGGGCGCGCGCACGGTCATTGACCCTCTCTTAAAGGGCCAGTGTCCACTGACAGGAAATTGAACACACAGGTACAGGGTATAAAGGGGTTTAATGTCCAAGTGGGCGGGGCCTGTTCTTCGTGTTTCCTAAGCTAGGAGTCAGGTCTCCTTGTCTCTGTGACATACTTACCTATCTCTCTTCTAGAGCCGCTCCTGTCTCGCCATCCGGTCCTGCCGATTCCCGAACCCCGAACGCTGACTATCTGCCATCCCGTCAGTCCGTACCATCTCTGATCCCTGTGGTGATCCGTCCTCTCGCTCCATCGGTTCCGGACTCTGCCTGACAACATCTCGGCCTCCGAACCTGAGCTCCGTCACCAGGACTACCATCAGTGACTCCGTGGTCCCAGGGACTTCTCCATTCCACTCTTTTGCACGGACTGTCCTGCTACCCGTAGTGCTCCGGCTACCGGACGCCTTGCCTTCAGTAAGGTGTTCGGCCCAGTGGATCCACCTCCTGGGTCTACCCATCCACCTGGTCCTAACAGTAAGAACAGGCCATGGATCCCGCCGAAGCACTAGCGGCCTTGCAGGAGGAACTCACACGCCAGCGTGAGACCCAGACCCGCATGCTGAACTTCATGTCTTCTGTGGACGCCCGCCTGAACACGCTGCAAGCGTCGGTCACATCTTCGGCATCTCGAGCTTCCACTGTACAATCCACGGCCACAGCTCCCGTGGCAGTCTCCTCGGATGCTTCCAGACTTCGTTTGGCCTCACCACCCCGGTACGCCGGAGATCCCAAGACCTGCAGGGGTTTCATCAATCAATGCTCTCTCCATTTCAAGCAGCTGCCGCACTTGTTTGCCTCCGACCAAGCCAAGGTCGCGTTCATGATGTCCCATCTAGAGGGTGAGGCACTGGCCTGGATGAACCCCTTGTGGGAGAAGGAGGATCCGGTGACCACCAACATCCAGGAGTTCCTGCAGGCATTTCGTGGCACCTTTGACGAGCCCGGACGCGCCTTCGCGTCTGCCTCATCTCTCCTCCGGCTACGTCAGGGGACTCTGACGGTGGGCCAATATGCCATCCGTTTTTGCACCTTGGCTTCGGAACTCGGGTGGAACAATGAAGCTCTAACCGCCGCCTTCTGGGAAGGACTCTCGGGTCGAATTAAAGATGAGCTGGCTGGTTGTGACGTGCCGTCCACCCTGGATGCCCTGATTGCCCTAGCGACTCGAGTGGATCTTCGCTTTCAGGAACGATCCAAGGAGGTGTCCCGTGAGAGCCGTCCGATACGGCATTCCTCTCCTCCGCAGAAGCCCGCCGTACTTCAGTCAATGTCATCTGGTGTCTCCGTCCACGAGCCCATGCAGATCGACCGTTTACGGCAGTCCGAACAACGCCGAGCAGAACGGCTCGCAAAGGGCCTCTGCTTCTACTGCGGAGAGGGCACACACCTTCTACGCTCCTGTCCAGAGAGGCCGGGAAACTCCAAAGCCTAGGGTTGGTAGGAGAGGCCACCCTGGGTGCTGGGACTCTCTCAGACGTGGACTGTTCAAGTGACAATGGGAGAAACGCGGTTCACGGCCGAGGCGTACCTCGATTCCGGGGCAGCAGGCAATTTCATCCAGCAGGCCACGGTGGACAAGTACCAGGTGCCTGTTACTCCACTCGACAAACCCCTCGTGATTGCCTCTGTGGATGGGAGACCCCTCTCTGACACCATCTCAAGGATCAGCAAGCCGGTGGAACTGCGTATCGGTGCCCTGCACACCGAGAACATCGCTCTCTATGTCCTTCCACACATGTCTCATCAAATCTTGCTGGGACTCCCCTGGTTACAGACACACGAACCGTCAGTCAGCTGGGGTACTGGTGAAATCACCCGATGGGGCTCCTCTTGCCACGAGAACTGTCTGAAGACCATACAACCCATCCGACGACCTCCGGTTCCAGAGTCCCTACCGGGACTGACCTCGGCCTATTGGTCCTTCACGGACGTCTTTGATAAAAAGGAGTCAGAGGTACTGCCGCCACATCGTCCTTACGATTGTGCCATCGACCTGCTCCCGGGAACTACACCACCTCAAGGACGGATATATCCGCTGTCTCCTGCCGAAACAAGGGCCATGTCTACCTACATCACAGAGAACCTGGCAAGGGGATTCATTCGGAGATCCTCCTCTCCTGCTGGAGCAGGCTTCTTCTTCGTTAAGAAGAAAGAGGGCGACCTACGCCCATGCATTGACTACCGGGGATTGAACCAAATCACCATGAAAAATAAATACCCCCTGCCGCTCATCCCCGAATTGTTTGATCGGCTTAGAGGAGCTCGTGTGTTTACCAAGTTGGATCTTCGGGGTGCCTACAACCTGGTCCACATCCGCTCTGGGGACGAATGGAAGACCGCGTTCAATACTCGCGATGGGCACTATGAATACTGCGTGATGCCCTTCGGCCTGTGTAACGCACCAGCAGTCTTTCAGGAATTGGTGAACGATGTGTTCCGGGACCTTCTCTACGTCTGTGTGGTGGTGTATCTTGATGACATCCTGGTCTTTTCTCCGGACCTCCAGACCCACAGAGAGAACGTGCAGCTGGTACTACAAAGACTGAGGGAAAATCGTCTGTACGCCAAGTACGAGAAGTGTGTCTTCGAGCAGTCTTCTCTTCCCTTCCTGGGTTACGTAATCTCTGATACCGGCCTGCAGATGGATCCGGAGAAGGTCTCTTCCATTCTCAACTGGCCTCCTCCTTCTGGACTGAAGGCAATCCAACGCTTTCTGGGATTCGCAAACTATTACCGTCAATTCATCCCTCACTTCTCTGCTCTGACTGCACCTCTCTCCGCCTTGACCAAGAAGGGGGCTAATCCAAAGGACTGGTCACCTGCGGCCGACGCCGCGTTTGGCTCTCTGAAGCGGGCTTTTGCTTCATCCCCTGTGCTCCACCGTCCGGAGTTAAACCGACAGTTCACCTTGGAGGTGGATGCCTCCTCCTCGGGAGTCGGAGCAGTGCTCATGCAGAAGTCCTCCTCCGGGAAGATGGTTACTTGCGGTTTCTTCTCCAAGAGCTTCTCAGCGCTTGAACGCAACTACACCATCGGTGACCGAGAGCTATTGGCAGTCAAACTGGCTCTGGAGGTATGGCGCTACCTTCTGGAGGGAGCAGTGTACCCCGTGATCATTTACACGGACCACAAGAACCTGGAATACCTGCGGTCTGCTCAGCGACTGATCCCACGGCAAGCCAGGTGGTCCTTGTTCTTTGCCAGATTCGATTTTCAGCTCCATTTTCGACCCGCGGACAAGAATGTACGTGCAGATGCCTTGTCCAGGTCATTCATGCCCATGGAGCAGGAGGAGGAGACATCCCAGCCCATCATCTGTCCTAGTAAAATCGTTCCGGTGGCCCCTGTCACCCTGGCCCAGATACCGCCCGGGAAGACCTATGTCTCTGAGACTGACAGGCAAAAACTGTTGCACTGGAGCCATGCCTCGAAAACAGCCGGCCATGCTGGTCAGAAGAGAACATGGAGTACGATTGTACGTCATTACTGGTGGCCATCCCTTCGCACGGACGTCGCTTCTTTTGTCTCAGCCTGCTCCTCTTGTGCCAGGAACAAGACGCCCAAACATCTGCCATATGGCCGTCTTCTGCCTCTTCCTATACCCTCAGTTCCGTGGCAACACATTGCAATGGACTTCATTACGGACTTGCCCCTGTCCTCCGGACACACAGTCATATGGGTCGTGGTGGATCGGTTCTCCAAAATGGCTCATTTCGTCCCTATGGCTGGACTGCCCTCTGCCCAGGAACTCGCTGACGCCTACATACAGCACATCTTCCGGTTGCATGGCTTTCCATCACACATTGTGTCCGACAGAGGAACTCAGTTCACCTCCCGCTTCTGGAGGGCTCTCTGCAAACATCTGGGAGTGACTCTGGACTTTTCTTCAGCCTACCATCCTCAGTCGAATGGCCAAGTGGAACGAGTCAATCAGATCTTGACCTCTTTCCTACGTCACTACGTCAACGCCCATCACGACGACTGGTCCGCGCTTCTTCCTTGGGCTGAATTCTCCCATAACCACCACGTCAGTGAGTCCTCCTCCAGCTCTCCCTTCCATGTCGTTTACGGACTTCAGCCCTCCGTCCCATTACCTGTATCCTCTTCCTCGGATGTCCCTGCTGCTGATGCTGTAGCCCGTGACTTTGCAACGATTTGGGACTCTGTCAAGGCGTCCCTTGGACGTGCTTCCCTGCGGATGAAGAGACACACAGACAAGAGGCGTTTGGATCCTCCGTGTTTCTCTCCAGGAGATCTCGTCTGGCTTGCTTCCAAGTACGTCCGATTGAAGCTACCATCATACAAGCTGGGTCCTCGCTACATCGGGCCGTTTAAAGTCCTCTGCAGAATAAATGAGGTCTCCTACAAGCTGCAGCTCCCGGCCACGATGAGGATACCCAACTCCTTCCACGTCTCCCTGCTCAAGCCGGTTGTCCTTGGTCCCTTCTCCGCTGCTGCCAGTTCGGCTCCTCCTCCTATTGCTGATGATGACATCTATGCGGTAAGGGATATCATGGCCATGAAAACCGTACGGGGCCGGCAGTTCTTCTTGGTGGACTGGGCGGGGTATGGTCCTGAGGATCGGTCCTGGGAACCCCGGGAGAATGTGGGTACTCCTCTGATACGTGCCTTCCTGTCCCGGTTGCGGGGAGGGGGGCGTGGGGGGGTACTGTCACGCTCCCCGGGTCCCCTGCTTTGCTCCCCGGCTCACCTGCCACGCTCCCCGGCTTCCCTGGCTCGCTCCCCGGCTCCTCTGTCTGGCGTCCCCCGCTCCACAGCCTCCAGGCCCCCTCACCTATGATCCCCAGGCGTCCTGGTCCCCGCTCCCGGCGTCCGTCGGCAGCTTCGCTCCAGCCCGGCTCCCCTGCCTCCTGTTCGCCGCTCCCTGCCCTGGCTTCTGGCACCCGGGCCTCGCGCATGCGCATTAGGGCGCGCGCACGGTCATTGACCCTCTCTTAAAGGGCCAGCGTCCACTGACAGGAAATTGAACACACAGGTACAGGGTATAAAGGGGTTTAATGTCCAAGTGGGCGGGGCCTGTTCTTCGTGTTTCCTAAGCTAGGAGTCAGGTCTCCTTGTCTCTGTGATATACTTACCTATCTCTCTTCTAGAGCCGCTCCTGTCTCGCCATCCGGTCCTGCCGATTCCCGAACCCCGAACGCTGACTATCTGCCATCCCGTCAGTCCGTACCATCTCTGATCCCTGTGGTGATCCGTCCTCTCGCTCCATCGGTTCCGGACTCTGCCTGACAACATCTCGGCCTCCGAACCTGAGCTCCGTCACCAGGACTACCATCAGTGACTCCGTGGTCCCAGGGACTTCTCCATTCCACTCTTTTGCACGGACTGTCCTGCTACCCGTAGTGCTCCGGCTACCGGACCCCTTGCCTTCAGTAAGGTGTTCGGCCCAGTGGATCCACCTCCTGGGTCTACCCGTCCACCTGGTCCTAACAGTGATATGGCTACAAACATATATGGGGATTATAATTTAGACATTTTTGTAAGGGCAGGTAAGATCATGCTATAAAATGCATACCTATCAAAGATAAATTAGTCACAATGGACACTAATATGCCTTCCCTGATGAAGCAGTGAAATATACCAACGCGAAAACGCGCATTCGGAGGTTTTTGTCATTCCTGGTGGGCACGTTAACTTTTTTGGGGGTACTTTTTCAAATAAATGGGTAAGCAAGCAATTGCAGTTTATTAGTGTCTATTGTGACTAATTTATCTTTGATAGGTATGCATTTTATAGCGTGATCTTACCTTTCCTTACAAAAATGTCTAAATTATAATCCCCATATGTGTTTGTAGCCATATCACCTTGTATGGGGGTACTATTTATTCCCCTTTTGCTAATTTTTTCTGCTATTTATTTCTATGTATATGATCTGTAATGCTTTCTAGGTAATTTTTCAATATATTATAATTGTCAATAAAGTTTATATTTTTAAATCAATATTTTACCTGGGAACTCCATTTTTCCTTGTGGTAAATGTAGACGTTTGGAGTAGTCTACAATGATTCTACTGTAGATATCCTTTTGTAGGAACTGTGGAAATGTTTGGATTATAAATAGACATTTTAGCATATAAATACTGATTGATAAATCTGTGCTACTGCCACAAATAGACATTTCATCAAATAAATATCGATTGTTAATTTAGTGACAGATGACTGACAGGTGTGGGCCTAGGATTACGAAACAGCTAGTTAAAAGAGAGGAAGGGTATTTCAAACATCAATGGGAAATACAGAGGACATGTTGGAAGGTGGAACAGGTGTGGTGTGCCTGCCCCAGCATTTCTACCTCAAACATTGACCAGTAAGAGGTGCATCAGTGAAAGGTGTAGGCGTGGTACTCTGAGACCCCTGCCACTACAGGCAACACACAACAAGGAGTCAACACTTAGAGTCTCCACATTTTAAAAAATGATGGGCAGATATCAGTAATATCAATTACCCCAGTATACAAATAGTATAGTAGCTCAGCATGGATGCATGGGCCAGGGGCTGGAACAAGGCCTGGCCCAGCATTTCCACCTTAAACATTGATCATTATGCATGAGTGAGAGGTGTAGACACAGTGCTCTGAGAAAAATGTCTACTTGTGGCAGGACCAGAAAATTAGCAATCAGTATTCTTATGCTGAAATGTCTGTGTCAGGTCCACAGAATTAGCAATCAATATCTATATACTGAAATGTCTATTTGTGGCAAGATCACAGAATTTTCCAATCAGTATTTATATGTTGAAATGTCTATTTGTGCAAGAAGCACAGTTATCAATTACTATTATTTACCTCCAGTGATAATCTGTAGCAGTCCCAAAATGGTGATGCTGACACCGCATGTGACTTAGGCAGCCAATGACACAAGCCCTTATGTGTGAATATTGTGCATGGGTTCTGCGCCCTGATTGGATGCTGTAACGTCCACACATTAAGTTAAGAAAAAAAAAGAAAATAAGCAGTCCGCTGCACATCTGACCTTCCCCTCACTCATCATATAGCACCACTATCTCTGCCAAAGTCATCATAAAGTAGAAGAAAAGCATTAGTGCAAACGTGAACAGTTACCTAACAAAGGCCAAATTTTGCCGATTTTGAGAAAAGTGTTTGGGAATCCGAACCCGAATCCGAATGGCCCATGTTCGTGACGATTTTTAGATTTAAAACTCTTTTCCAACAAATTTGCTCATCTTTAGATGGGAGTACAGTAATTTCTAAGGGAAAATAAAATATTTTTTTAATTAGCATGGAACTTTGATCACATTTTGAAGGCTTAGTTTCAAATTTAGTTTGCTTGTATATGCAGACTGCATTCAGGAAATTGTACTATTCAGTGGCGTAACTAGAGTTCGATGAGCCCCGATGCAAAATTTGGGCCTGGGCCCCCATTCACCGACATTCGAGATACAGGATAATTACACCGATACTCGGCTCTTTCTCTCAGCACCTAGCTTTTCCATGCTCTGAAATCCCTCTTTCTATCAGCAACCAGCTTTCCTATGTTTTGATATCCATCTTGGCCTCGGCACCCAGCTTTCCCATGCTCTGCTATACATCTTTACCTCAGCACGCAGCTTTCCTTTGATATCAGAGCATGGAAAAGCTGGGTGCTGAGGGAAAAAGCCTTGTTCACCCAGCTATCCCATCCCATGCTTGAATATTTGTCCCCTATCCTTGTATATATGTCCGCATCTTGGTACATATGATCCCCATCACACCACACACTTTAAAAAAAATGTAACAATTATACTCACCTTCACTCTGCTGCCCCAGTGCGTGGTGTTCTTTTCTGATACAGTTTTTCTACGTGCACTTATATACCGTATTTTTCGGACTATAAGACGCACATTTTTCCCCCAAATGTTGGGGGAAAGTGGAGGGTGCGTCTTATAGTCTGAATGTAGGGCTGCGGTGAATGAGGGTGCTGCAGTGGAGTGGGTCATCGGTGGCACGAGTAGGCTATAGCAGCGCCTGCTGTGACCACGTGGGCCCGCTTATTTCATATGCATGCATACTCCCGCCCATCATATCTCAGCGCTGAAGCTGGCGCTGACAGGTGGGCGGGATGATGGGGGGGTTGCGCTCATAATTAACAGCCGGCCCGCATGATCACCTCTGGCAACTACAGCCTGGAGTGATCCTGTGCAGCTATATTCACTACCCCCCGCGCATCATGATCAGTGCGGGGTGCAGTGAATAAGTACGGTATACTCAACGGTCACTTCCCTGCAGCATCGCAATGTCCTCCTGTCTGCCGGCCCGCTGATCTGTGTAGAGAGCGGTGAGCACAGTGATGACGTCATCGCTGGGCACACCGCTAATCTCCACACACATCAGTGAGCCGGCAAGCAGGAGGACATTGCGCTGCTGCAGGGGAATGGCTCCGCACAGGTCAGCGGCACTGCTGCTGACACAGAGAAGAAGATGATTGATGCTGCAGGGAGTGAGGAAAGGTGAGTATAAACATTTATTTTTTTCTGTGCCATAGGATACAGGCCATATAGCAGGATGGGGTATATAGCAAGATGGGCGCATATAGCAGGATGGGGGTATATTGTGATCAGGATGGGGGTATATAGCAGTATAGGGGTATATGAGCAGGATGGAGGTATTTATCAGGATGGGGGTATATAGCAGGATGGGGGTATTTATCAGGATGGGGGCTATTCCAGGATGAGGGACATATATACAAGCATAGGGATCATATACAAGGCAGAAGGATCATTACCAGGATGGGGTACCTTAGTAGAAAATTTGGGTACATTACCCCCATAACAGTGTCAGCAGCAGATCCTCGCCCCATAACAGTGTGTCATGACCACATTTTTTACTTAAAATTTTATTTTCCTATTTTCCTCCTCTAAAACCAGGGTGCGTCTTATGGTCCGGTGTGTCTTATAGTCCAAAAAATATGGTACCACTACAGAGAAACACACACTGTATACTGTGCATACACTATTACAGTCATAGTATACTGTGCACAATATTACATTTACTGTATACCATATACACACTTATATGCAATAAAAACTATTATATACATTATATGTCAGCTTCTATACACTATATACTAACCACATACACACTGATATACACTATATACTACTTACATACACCCTCATATATACTATATATTACCCACATATACCCTGATATACACTATATACTTCCCACAAACACACTCATATACACTAAATACTACCCACATACACTATATACTACCCACTGATATACACCATATACTATCCCCATACACACTGATATACACTATATATTATCCCCATACACACTGAAATACACCATATACTAGCCACATACACACTGATATACTCCATATACAATCCACATACACACTGATATACACCATATACTAGCCACATACACACTGATATGCACCATATACTAGCCACATACACACTGATATACACCATATACTAGCCACATACACACTGATATACACTATATACATACACACTTTATACTGCATACACACTACTACATGTACTTACCTATGCTGAAGTCAGTCTCCAGGAGCAGCGGTGCCTTCACATCCCTGCCCCATCACAGGGCTGCAGCCATGACCAGGAAATAAAGCCATTTGTGCAGGAAATGGAAGACACAGCACAGAACAGGGACCCCATAAATAAGAGATTATCGTGAAGTTGGTAATGGGGTAATAATGAATTCATCAATACATTAGCTAAATATCTCTTTTTTCAAATAATCCTCAGCAGTTATGCAATGTCATATTTAATTTTTTTTTCCATTTTTCAAATGGCTAGTTGTATTTTTCATTCCTTATGTATCATAAAGCAGTTATGCTTGTTGATATTTGTCTGAATTTGGTGTGCAGCTTTCACGTCATATAGATTGTGTATTTTCTGGCTAGCACCCTGTTCAGATTTACAATGGTGTTCCAGCAGTCATTTTGATTGTTATGCAGTTTTGTTTTTTTTCTGTCTGAGAACCTAGTCCCGCCCTTTAGCCATGATTATTCAACTTCCTATATAGCCAGGTCCCTTGCTTCCAATACACAGCAGGTTTCAACCGTACATAGAGGTAACATTTGGTTAGGTACCCATGCACACAAGCAGGTTTTAACCGCATATAGAAGTAACATTTGGTTAGGGACCCCATAAATAAGAGATTACCGTGAAGTTGGTAATGGGGCAGTAATGAATTGATCAATACATTAGCTAAATATCTCTCTTTTTCAAATAATCCTCAGCAGTTATGCAATGTCACATTTATTTTTTTTTCCATTTTTCATATGGGTAGTTCTATATTTCATTCCTTATGTATCATAAAGCAGTTATGCTCATTCATATTTCTCTGAATTTGGTGTGCAGCTTTCACTTCATATAGATTGTGTATTTTTTGGCTAGCACCCTGTTTACATTTACAATGGTGTTCCAGCCGTCATTTTGATTGTTATGCAGTTTTTTTTCTGTCTGAGAACCCAGTCCCACCCTTTAGCCATGATTATTTAACTTCCTATTTAGCCAGGTCCCTTGCTTCCCATACACAGCAGGTTTCAACCGTACATAGAGGTAACATTTGGTTAGGTACCCATGCACACAAGCAGGTTTTAACCGCATATAGAGGTAATATTTGGTTAGGCACCCCATAAATAAGAGATTACTGTGAAGTTGGTAATGGGGCAGTAATGAATTGATCAATACATTAGCTAAATATCTCTCTTTTTCAAATAATCCTCAGCAGTTATGCAATGTCACATTTATTTTTTTTTCCATTTTTCATATGGCTAGTTGTATTTTTCATTCCTTATGTATCATAAAGCAGTTATGCTTGTTCATATTTCTCTGAATTTGGTGTGCAGCTTTCACTTCATATAGATTGTATATTTTTTGGCTAGCACCCTGTTCACATTTACAATGGTGTTCCAGCAGTCATTTTAATTGTTATACAGCACAGAACAGGACTGTTAGCTGAGCTGCCCATCACAGGTTTAAATGCTACAGCTGCCATGTTCTCCTTCCTCTCCCTCAGCTCACAGTCCCGACTGCTTCTAGTGACAAGAGGGAGGGAGAGGAAGGGGCTGCACTGACCATGGCAGCAGTACCACCCTCCATGCACCAGCCACTTGTATTACAACTAGTAAAGGTACAGCATAGCTCCTCTCTCACTGAGAGGCGCCGGGCCCCTGAGCTGCCGGGCCTGGTCACAGTCATGACCTCTGCGACCGCGGTTGTTACGCCCCTGGCACTATTCACCAAATATATTTGGTCTTGATGTATATCTGCATTGCGATAGATGCACAATCCAAACTCTTCTGCTAATGGTAATTTACACCTTCAGGTAGTTGCATAGTTCATGTGTTCATGACATTTGTATTTTTTAATAATATAATTTTACATTTAAAACAAATCGTTACTTTTCAGTGAGCTCTGCCTGGAATGGATAAACCATTAGTTTAGTTCATATAACATTAAAAAATATCTTCCTCTCATAAACATGTTCATATATTATGAATTATGTTCACAGCACACATATTTCTGTTGTTATATTGATGTTTGCTCTGTGCTATATATCACCCTGCACCCAGGCATGGGCAAACAGCAGGTTTTCCTTCTAATTCCATTTTACCTGCAGAAAACATATTTCAATACCATTATTTAAACTGTACACTTTGATTAAGAACTAAATATTTACATACATATTGCATAGAACAAGCACATTTATCTTTATTCTTCATCACAAGACCCCATCTGCGTACTGAATCATTTCGCAGGACTATACCAGCAAGCAATTACCTAGTGAAATATTTTGCATTCTAACATTATTATCCATTGTTTAGACTGAGATTAGAGGGAGCGATTTTACTGGCGTCACATTCTATTATTGCAGGTATATAACTGCATTTATCTCTTCCTGGTATATATTCTCAAAGACATCAATAAAAAAATTATCCTGTAATATATTATGTTACTAAGATTATGTATGCACTAAAATTATGGATGTAAACATTTCCACTTCTATGTGATTTGGAAAACTCATTGCTATTTTCAAGATATTAGCAACAAGATTATAAACACATAATATTTTACACTATGTCTTAGATATAATCGTATTGGACGAAAGATAATAATTATTAATTATGTTTATTTTTTTCTTCCTTGTTACAGAACTATTTCTGTACTCATAAATTCACATTGCTTGTTTCCTTGCAATTGTTGTTTTATACTATATGGTTGAATGTAATTGATGATTTAGCAGATTTAATAGATGTTTGTACACTATTGAGGCATTTGTATATAGACAAATGTTTTGAAATTCTGGGGTAATTTGCACTAAAAAAATATTTCAGTCATAATATTATGTATTTTAGACCTTTCTGTGCCCTGTCCGAGATGTAGTTTTACTGAAAAGGAATGTAACATGCCAATAAAGGGTTGTGGCTAGTGTTAAGCGAGTAGTTTGCTAATCATACTTGCTATGCTGTTAGCGAGTTCTGTCCGCTACTCACATATTCGTTACGAGTAGCAGGCACAATGTAAGTCAATGGGAAATACTCGCTAAGTAGGGAGTAACCCAAAAGCCATACTTTTCATGCTAGTAGCGAATAGTACGGCTTTCGGGTTACTCGCTTCTTAGTGAGTATTTCTCATTGACTTACATTGCGCCTGCTACTGGTAATGAATATGCGAGTAGCGGACAGGACTCACTAACAGCATAGCGAGTACAAATAGTCAACTACTCGCTCAACACTAGTTGTGGCACAATGTGCAACATTGTGCATCCCCAAAAAATTTGGAGCAAGTTTCTATCATAAAGTAAGCCAATTAATGGTTAGTGTAAACTTAGATGAGACAGTCTTAAAATAGGCCAGATTTATCAACCAGGACGAACCACTATGATAAATGTGGCACATTTTAAGATTGTCAAGACTAAGTTTGAAATGTTGATAAATAAGCCCCTATATTGTTGCTTTATGACATTATACCATATTTTAGTTTTTTCGCTGCAGAGCATGCAAGCAGGAGGGATGCTGGGCTGTGCTGAGCGGTGAAACTCCACCCACAGCCCAGTTATTCACGGAGACTGAGGCCGGCTACGGTGATGTCAGGTGAGCAGGAAGTTGACATGACATCACCGGATCCCAGGGGTCACAGAGCCTGGGGATCAGGCGATGAGAAAGAGTGGTCTGCAATACCGCCACTCACAGGCACTAATGACAACACAAGGTATTTGAGAGAAACCTTATTTCTCAACATAATATCATTGTGGCCAATAATAAATATGGGTTAACCACTTCTTTGGTCATGACTGTAGATACATCCAGAGATGTTGCTGGCTACGGTAGCATGTTTGGCTACTCCCAGTAGTATGAGCAACATGTCAGCTAGTGTTGTTGTCATATTGCAAAATGAGTCCTGTGACACGTTTAATGAAAAGGCTTTACAAATAGTTCTTTGATCAAATCAATGTAACGCTGAGTTGTTAGTGTACCTAAAATGAAGACTGGAAAGGTTCAGCGAACATACATTAAACCAACCCACACATTAATTCTGGGAATAGAATTGCTGTGATGTTGTGTCGCCCCAAGGGATACCGCTCCAGCTTCAGGGACGTCACAGGACCTTCTTCTGTGTATTTGGCAACAGGTAAGTTAGCTTTTATTATCGTGACGCCACTCACGGTTTGCGGTCAGAGATTTGAGTGACCGCCACTGCAGTTTTAATGAGTGTCTGGGGCTGATGGGGTCTGCAGTCGGATGGTGTGGCCTCCCATGAGTGAGGCTGACCCCAGGGGCCCAGGTGTGTAGAATAACAGGTCCCAGAATAACTCAGGCAGAGTCCAAAAGTCTTTCAACTGCTTTTTAATCACTTTTAGATGTTTATGTGAGCTGACCCAGGCGATGCTTCAATAAACCAGGTGAAACCAGGTATCCTTTGGGCCAGTCTGAGAGTAACAGGTAGCTCGCTGTCCTAGCACTTCTGTTTTCGGATAACCCCTGACCTGAAGTACCGTGGGGTCTATCCAGGGAGTCGCAACTGCCTTTTCTCCCCTGTGTTCGGCCCGTTTGCCGGCAGCGTGGACCAAGGAAAATGGCTTCAGGCTCTGTCTCCTTTATGGGTCCCTGCGTTGCTGCTGAGGCTCGGACCTGTGAGGTTAGTGAGCTACTTGCAGTTCCCCTCACCGGCAGGTTTAGCAGATGGTTAAACTAGAGTCTGCTCTAGGGACCAGTACCCCGTGCCTGCCTAGTCACCAGGAGCACCTCTTTTCTCTGACCACCTGGGACCGTTCTCCCTCGCCAACTGTCACTACACTGCACAGGGTCTGACTAGTGGCAGCGCGCGTCTCCTAGCAACTGCCACGCTCCACTATCAGACTGGCTCTCCTTACACTTCCTGACAACCACTACACTTTAGCTCCCTGTCCCTCCACTTCACCTCTTGATGAGAATTGAAAGCTAGCCCTCCTCTGGAGACTACCAAAGGGTCCCCTCCAAAGGTGTGGGAGACCTAGTTGCTATGTGTCTGTGCATACAAACCTCATTCTGGCCGTTAGGATTATCTGGAAGTACTGTCCCAGCATGGGTGCAGTACTCTGTGGTGCCTGACCAGGTCAGGGGCGCCACAATGTTCCCTCTTGAAGGCCTTTATGGCATTGTCCATGTGGTCTTGTCAAGCTTGAGGAATGTCACTTAGTGAACCATTCTGTACTACATGTGAAATTAGTTTTCCACGCATAAGGAATTACCTAAGATTGCAAGCCTAAAGGCCCAATTGCACACAATGAGATCACTAATGAGATTATTGCTGAGTCACAGTTTCTTTAGCAACGATCTTACCAGCGATCTTGTTATGTGTGACACCTACCAGCGATCAGACCCCTGCTGTTAGATTACTAGTCTTTGGCGAATGGTCTGGACCATTTTCTTCAAAGGCGATGTCCTGCTGGGCAGGATGCATCACTGTGTTTGACGCATACCAACGACCTCCTAACAGGGTCCTAACGCCCGCCGAGATCGTTATACAGGTCGCTCATCCTTACTGCGTCATTGGTAAGGTTTGACTGTGTAACATCTCACCAGCAACCTCCCAGCAACTTCCCAGCAATCCTTATCTGTTGTATTGTTGTCGCGATTGCTGGTAAGTCGCTCTGTGTGACTGGGCCTTAAGAAATCAAACAGTGTTTACACAAACCATTAAAACGCATTTGCATGATATTGGGCTCTGAGCCACATATCAAGCTACAAGGTGTTCTATTAACCTCACACCACCATTCTCAAAGGCTATCATGGTGCAGAGCAAAATGGTAAAGGAGATTGGACTGAATATCTCTTCTCTTCAACAATGAGGCTATGTGCGCACGTGTGCGCTCTGCACCGCACCTAAAAGGTGCGCTTCAGAGCGCAGCTGAAAAGCTCCATTCTGAAGCGCATGGTGCCGGCAGAGAGCGTGCACTCTGCATGCAGCTCCTGCCATAGACAGAGCAGGGGCTGCCGGCAAAGCGCACGGAAGAAGTGACATGTCACTTCTTAGAACGCGCGCTTCGGGCAGCAGCCGAAGCGCTGCGCTCTAAGATGCCACGTGCGCACGGCCCTTGCACAATCTCCATAGATTATGCAGGGGACACAGGACGCATGCAGTTACGCTGCGCTACAAAGCGCAGCGTAACTGCATGTAATTACTAGAGTTGAGCGCGGTTCGAGGTTCTCCAGTTAGCGGCTCGAGTGATTTTGGGGGCTGTTCTAGATCGAACTGGAACTCGAGCTTTTTGCTAAAGCTCGATAGTTCTAGATACGTTCGAGAACGGTTCTAGCAGCAAAAATACAAGCTAATTACTAGCTGGCTTTCCGCTGTAATAGTGTGAGTCACTCTGTGACTCACACTATTATGAAATTTCAGCGTATAGTGTGCGGGAACAGCGCATTCAGATCACTGCTGTTTGGATAATGGCGATCGCCATTTTTTTTTTCCTTGTCTTCCTTCCCTAAGCGCGCGCGTGTAGTGGGCGGGCCAGCATGTCAGCCAATCCCAGACACACACAGCTAAGTGGACTTTTAGCCAGAGAAGCAACGGCATGTGTGATAGGATGTCCATGTCACATGTCCATGCGTTATAAAAACGGACATTTTCCTCCAGCACGCCATTATCTGCCTTTGGCGTCTTGGTGTCAGTCACCGCTGGCGTAGCTCCTGTCTCTGATACTGCTGTGTACGCTCTATACACAGCGCTATACAGAATAGGGATAGAAGTTTCTATTAGTCCTTGTAAGGGCTAATACCGGCAGGGTCAGAGCCATAGGTGACAGGTCCGTGAAAACAGATTTTAACAGCTACACAAGATGACAGCGTCTGTGTAGCTAAGGTCAGGGATTTCCTCACTGCATTTCCCCATTAGGAGGGATAGAAAGGGAGGCTTCCTTTCCTCTACCCAGACCCACAACCCTGCAATTGTACCCTCCTGCCCTTTGCACACTCAAACTCATTGTTACTAAGCCATTATCCTAGCAAACACTGAGTAAACTTAGTGGCATCCTAAAAGTGGCTGTTGGACTTCCATTAGTGTCCAACTGGTGCAAATCTATGTGCAGCACCTCTGCATTGCACACTCAAACTCATTGTTACTAAGCCATTATACTAGCAAACACTGAGTAAACTTAGTGGCATCCTAAAAGTGGCTGTTGGACTTCCATTAGTGTCCCACTGGTGCAAAGCTATTTGCAGCACCACTGCATTGCACACTCAAACTCATTGTTACTAAGCCATTATACTAGCAAACTATGTTGCCAGTTTAAGGGCCGTAGTTGTCAGGGATAGTTATTGTTGTTTATTCTGCTGTTAATAAAGATAGACCACCGCTGCAATCTACACCACCTCTCAATTTTTACTACCACATTTTAAGTGCACAATCTTGTCGCAATCAAAATGAGTGGCAAAATGACAGATGCTGGTGGAAAGGGGAAGAGGCGTGTTGGAAAAGGAAAAAAAGGGTTTGTCCGTGGGGAAGGTGGCAAAGCTCCATTAACATCTGCTGAAGATAGACCATCTTCCAGCAAAAGTAAGATGTCTACTACTTACCGTGGACAATCCGATGTGCTCCCTTTTTTATGGACACGAACAACTGGAACAAAGGTAGATGATGGCCAAAAAAAGAAAATGCTTGAATGGATCTCAAGTGGTCCAACAAGTGACCTCTCCTCCACCTCAACTACCGCATCCAAAAAACACCAGTCCTCTGAGTTGTCATCCCAATCACACTTGCTTTCTCCCAGCTCTGAAGTCTCCATCCGCCCTGCACAGTATGGTGGAACTGAGATGGCTGAGTCTGCAGAGCTGTTCAGTCACACTATAGCCTGGAAATCAGAGGTCTGCTCCCAAGCTACAGTGAATACAGACCAGGAAATGGTCTGCAGTGATGCCCAGAACCTTTGTGACTCAGATTCAGGCCGTGATGACCAAGTTTCTGAGCATAATGTTGACCCTTATTCACAAACTGAAACACCTGTTGTATTAGACAATGAGGAACATACTGATGACGATGAGACGCAGATACCAGATTGGGATGACAACTTAAATATTCGGTCAGGGCAAGAAGAGGCTCGGTCTGAGGGTGAGGGGAGTGCAAACACAACAATTGATGAGGAAGTTCTAGATCCCACCTACTGTCAACCCACAGTCAGGCCCTCGAGGAGGTCAACAGAGACGGTGGAGGAGGATGCAACTGACGAAGAAGTTACCTTGCACCTTCCTGGACAGAGTCAGAGTACTGGTAGCACGTCTACAACTGCATCCTCAGCCACCACTGTGCCTCTGAGCACTAGTCAGGGGTGGATCAGCAGGTCGCATGCCCTCTAAGCCTTGCCTAGCCTGGTCCTTTTTTGACATAGCAAAAGATCGCCCAAATTATGTGATGTGAAAAATTTGTCGTGATTCTGTTAGTAGAGGGCAAAACCTCAGCAGTTTGACAACTTCTTCCATGAATCGTCACATGAATAAATATCATATGTCCCAGTGGGAAGCTCACCGTGCTGCAATGCGGCCTAGCGGAGCGAACCATCCACCGCCTGCCCCTTCCAGTGCATCCGCGCGCTCTTCATCTTCTAGGACTGTGGGGACAGCTGTCACACCTGGTTTTCCACGCACAACTTCCACCACTGTAACCGCAACAGGCAGTTTGCTTGGTAGGTCATCAGTTGGTTTGGAAGGGGAAACAAGTGCGTGTGTACAGCTCTCTCAGACATCGATAGCACCAACGTTGGATGAAGGCAACATCATGTCCTCGCCTGCACTTTCCTCACAAACCTGCATTTTTCCAGGGACACCCTACTCAACACCGTCTACACACAGCAGCCAGATCTCTGTCCCTCAGATGTGGACAAATAAAAGGCCATTTCCTGCGACCCATGACAAAACTAAGAGGTTGACTTTATCCCTCTGTAAGCTCTTGGCTACCGAAATGCTGACTTTCCGCCTGGTGGACACACAGGATTTTAGAGACCTTATGTCTGTCGCTGTGCCCCAGTACCAGATGCCCAGTCGCCACTACTTCTCTAAGAAAGGTGTGCCCGCGCTACACCAGCATGTCACACACAACATCACCACTTCCTTGAGAAACTCTGTGTGTGAACGGGTGCATTTCACCACCGATACTTGGACCAGTAAGCATGGACAGGGACGTTACATGTCGCTGACTGGGCACTGGGTAACTATGGTGATAGATGGTGAAGGGTCTGCTGCACAAGTCATGCTGACCCACGACTTGTGTGTCAATCCTCTGTATGTCCAAGTTCCGCCACTGCTTCTGCCTCCTCCACCTCCTCTGGGTCCTCCACCTCCGCCCCAAACCTGCCTGGTCAGGCCACCAGCGTTCTCACTGCGCAGAAGGAATCACGCACCCCTCATTACTATGCTGGCAGCAGAGCGCAACGGCATCAGGCGGTCTTTAGCTTGACATGTCTTGGAAATAGGAGTCACACAGTGGCTGAGTTGTGGGCAGCTCTGGAGACTGAGTTTAATAAATGGTTGTCTCCACTCAACCTGCAGCCTGGTAAGGCCGTGTGCGACAATGCTGCAAACCTGGGTGCGGCCCTTCGCCTGGGCAAGGTGACACACGTGCCTTGTATGGCTCACGTGTTGAACCTTGTTGTCCAGCAATTTTTAACACACTATCCCCCCTAGATGGCCTTCTGAACAGGGCACGAAAACTGTCTGCTCACTTCCGCCGTTCAACCACTGCTGCTGAGCGACTTGCATCGCTCCAGAAGTCTTTCGGCCTGCCGGTTCATACCCTAAAATGCGATGTGGCGACACGCTGGAATTCGACTCTCCACATGTTACAGCGACTGTGGCAGCACCGCCGAGCCCTGGTGCAATATGTCATGACGTATAGCCTGGGCCAACGAGATGCAGAGGTGGGGAAGATCACCCTGATGGAGTGGTCTCAGATCAAGGACCTATGCACCCTTCTGCACAGTTTCGACATGGCGACGAATATGTTTAGCGCTGACAATGCCATTATCAGCATGACAATTCCAGTCATTTACATGCTGGAGCACACGCTAAACACTATTCGGAGTCAGGGGGTGGGACAACAGGAAGGGAAGGAACTACAGGAGGATTCATGTTACATCTCATGGCTCTCCTGAGGCAAGGACTGAGGCAGTCTCCCATTCCTTGCCTGCCACAAGCACTCCTGCTCAGCAGCGCCGAAGGTCTGCCAGACTGCGCAGTGTGCAGGAGATACCTTCTCAGAGAGGCAGCAGAAGGGTGACACCTAGTGGTTCTCCTGTTACAAGGAGTGAAGCGGTCTCCCATTCCTGGCCTGCCGCAGACTCTCCTGCTCAGCGGCCCCGAAGGTCTGCGAGGCTGCGCAATGTGCAGAGGTTTACTGCTCAGGGAAGCAGTGAGATTCCCGTTATCTCTGCACATTGTGAGACCGAGGATCCCGCCTCTATTTCCCAGAGGCAGGAGGGTGAGCATGTGCAATGTGTGGTGGGTCCTGATTCGCTCACTGATGTCACACGGCTTGATGACAAGGCTGGTGACGTGGTGAATCCTGACTGGCCAGGCTGGGACGTCGTGGACCCTGATTGGGTCAAGTCCGTCATCTCCGCCTCGTGCCCGCCCTCGGGTGGAGCTGCACCTCCTTAAAAGCTCCCCCTGCCATCATGGCGGCGCGCGACCGTCCTTCTATGTTTGGATGTCTGGCAGCGTGCTGCCACGCCACTGCTCAGGCATTACTGTCTCTTGTGGGTTTGGCCCTTGCTGCTCCGGCAGTACCTCGTTTGCAGGCCGTGTTCCTGCCTTGCTGCTCCGGCAGTACCCCCGTCAACAGGCCGTGTTCCTGTCCCAGGTGAGCTCCTCAAGTCTCCATTGGACTCACCTGGTTATTGAAAGCACACGTGCATGGGCACCTCTGTGCTACCCTCGTGCCATATTCTCGTGACTTCCACTGGCACACGTGCGTAGGCACCTCTGTGCTTCCCCGTGCAACAGGTACACCGAGCTGTGAGATCTGTGCCATACAACCCTCACGGGTTAGGGCAGATCGGTGTACATATGTCACGCTCCCCGGGTCCTCTGCTCCGCTCCCCGGCTCACCTGCCACGCTTCCCGCTCCCCAGCCTCCATTACACGCGCTTCCCAGGCCTCCTGGTCCCCGCTCCCGGCGCCCGTCGGCTTCCCAGCCTCTGCCCGGCTCTGCTGCTTCCTCCTTTCAGCTTCCTGCCCTGGCTTCTGGCACCCGGGCCGCGCGCATGCGCATTAGGGCGCGCGCGCGGTCACTGACCCTTTCTTAAAGGGCCAGTGTCCACTAACAGGAAATGATGCACTAAGGTACAGGGTATAAAGGGGTTTAATGTCCAAGGGGGCGGGGCCTGTTCTTCGTGTTTCCCAAGCTAGGAGTCAGGTCCCCTTGTGTTTCTGTGAGATACTTACCTCTGTCTCTTCTAGAGCCGATCCTGCATTGCCATCCGGTCCTGCTGTATCTCGAACCCCGAACGCTGCCTATCTACTATCCTGACAGTCCGTACCATCTCTGTTCCCTGCGGTGACCCGTCATCTCGCTCCAACGGTTCCGGATCCCGCCTGACATCATCCCGGCTTCCGAACCTGAGCTCCGTCACCCGGACCACCATCAGTGACCCCGTGGTCCCAGGGACTTCTCCATTGTGTTCTACTGCACGGACTGTTCTACTACCTAAAGTGCTCCGGCTACCGGACTCCTTTCCCTCATCGGGGAGTTCGGCCCAGTGGATCCACCTCCCGGGTCTGCCCATCCATCTGGCCCTAACAGTAAGAACAGGCCATGGATCCCGCCGAAGCACTAGCGGCCTTGCATGAGGAACTCCAACGCCAGCGTGAAGTCCAGACCCGCATGCTGAACTTTATGACTTCCGTGGACGCCCGCTTGAACACGCTACAAGCCTCGGTCACATCTTCAGTGCCCCGGGCCTCCACTAGTCAATCCACGGCTTCCGCTCCCGTGGCAGCCTCCCCGGATGCTTCCAGGCTTCGTTTGGCCTCACCACCCCGGTACGCCGGTGATCCTAAGACCTGCAGGGGGTTTATAAACCAATGCTCCCTCCATTTCACGCAGCTGCCGCATTTGTTTACCTCCGACCAAGCCAAGGTCGCCTTCATAATGTCACATCTAGAGGGCGAGGCACTGGCGTGGATGAACCCCTTGTGGGAGAAGGAGGACCCTATGACCAAGAACCTCCAGGAGTTCCTGCAGGCCTTTTGCGGCACCTTTGACGAGCCTGGACGCGCCTCCGCGTCTGCTTCATCTCTTCTCCGCTTACGTCAGGGAACTCTGACGGTGGGTCAATACGCCATCCGGTTCCGCACCTTGGCTTCAGAACTCGGGTGGAATAACGAGGCTCTAACCGCCGCCTTCTGGGAAGGACTCTCGGGTCGAATCAAAGATGAGCTGGCTGGTCGTGACGTACCGTCCACCTTGGACGCTCTGATTACCCTAGCGACTCGAGTGGACATTCGCTTTCAGGAGCGCTACAAACAGGTGTCCCGTGAGAGACGTCCAGTAAGGCATTCCTCTCCTCCACAGAAGCCCGCCGTACTCCAGTCAACGGCCTCTGGAGTCTCCGTCCATGAGCCCATGCAGATTGACCGTGTGCGACAGTCTGAACAACATCGAGCAGAGCGGCTCGCCAAGGGCCTCTGCTTCTACTGCGGAGAAGGCACACACCTGCTACGCTTCTGTCCAGAGAGGCCGGCAAACTCCAAAGCCTAGGGTTGGTAGGAGAGGCCACCCTAGGTGCTGGGGCTCTCTCAGACCCGGTTACATGGACTGTGCAAGTGACAACAGGAGAGACGCGGTTCACGGCTGAGGCGTACCTCGATTCTGGGGCAGCAGGCAATTTCATCCAGCAGGCCACGGTGGACAAGTACCAGGTGCCTGTAACTCCACTCGCCAAACCTCTTGTGATTGCCTCTGTGGATGGGAGACCCCTCTCTGACACCATCTCCTGGATCACCAAGCCGCTTGAACTGCATATCGGTGCTCTGCACACCGAGAACATCGCTCTCTACGTCCTCCCACACATGTCACATCAAATCCTGCTGGGCCTTCTTTGGTTGCGGACACACGAACCCTCAGTCAGCTGGGGCACTGGTGATATCACTCGATGGGGGCCTTCTTGTCATGAGAACTGTCTGAAGACCATACAACCCATCCGGCGACCTCCGGTTCCAGAGTCCCTGCCGGGACTGCCCTCAGCCTATTGGTCCTTCGCGGACGTCTTTGATAAGAAGGAGTCAGAGGTTCTTCCGCCACATCGTCCTTACGATTGTGCCATTGACCTGCTCCCGGGAACTACACCACCTCGAGGACGGATATATCCACTGTCTCCAGCCGAAACAAGGGCCATGTCTACGTACATCACAGAGAGCCTGGCTAGGGGATTCATTCGGAGATCCTCCTCTCCTGCTGGAGCAGGCTTCTTCTTCGTAAAGAAGAAAGAGGGCGACCTACGCCCATGCATAGACTACCGGGGATTGAACCAAATCACCGTAAAAAACAAGTACCCCCTGCCGCTCATCCCCGAATTGTTTGATCGGCTCAGAGGAGCTCGTGTGTTCACCAAGTTGGATCTTCGCGGTGCCTACAACCTGGTCCGTATCCGCTCTGGGGACGAATGGAAGACCGCGTTCAACACTCGCGATGGGCACTATGAATACTGCGTGATGCCCTTCGGCCTGTGTAACGCACCAGCAGTCTTCCAAGAATTAGTGAACGACGTGTTCCGGGACCTTCTCTACGTCTGTGTGATGGTATATCTGGATGACATCCTTGTCTTCTCTCCGGACCTCCAGACCCACCGAGAGAACGTGCAACTGGTTCTACAAAGACTGCGAGAGAATAGTCTGTACGCCAAATACGAGAAGTGTGTCTTCGAACAGTCTTCTCTCCCCTTCCTGGGTTACCTCATCACCGATACCGGACTGCAGATGGATCCAAAGAAGGTCTCTTCTATTCTCAACTGGCCTCCTCCTTCTGGACTGAAGGCAATCCAACGCTTTCTGGGATTCGCCAACTATTACCGCCAGTTCATTCCTCACTTCTCTGCTCTGACTGCTCCTCTCTCCGCCTTGACCAAGAAGGGGGCTAAATCAAAGGACTGGTCACCTGCGGCCGACGCCGCGTTTGGCTCTCTAAAGCGAGCCTTTGCCTCCTCTCCTGTACTCCACCGTCCAGAGTTAAATCGCCAGTTCACCTTGGAGGTGGATGCCTCCTCCTCGGGAGCCGGAGCAGTGCTCATGCAGAAGTCCTCCTCCGGGAAGATGGTGACTTGCGGTTTCTTCTCCAAGAGCTTCTCCGCGCCTGAACGCAATTACACCATCGGTGATCGAGAGCTATTGGCAGTCAAACTGGCTTTGGAGGAATGGCGCTATCTTCTGGAAGGAGCAGTGTACCCCGTCATTATTTACACGGACCACAAAAACCTGGAATACCTGCGGTCTGCTCGGCGACTAAACCCACGGCAAGCCAGGTGGTCCTTGTTCTTTGCCAGGTTCGACTTCCAGCTCCATTTCCGACCTGCGGACAAGAATGTACGCGCTGATGCCTTGTCTAGGTCTTTCATGCCCATGGAGCAAGAGGAGGAGACATCCCAACCCATCATCTGTCCTAGTAAGATTATTCCGGTGGCTCCTGTCACCCTGGCCCAGATACCGCCTGGGAAGACCTATGTCTCTGAGACTGACAGGCAAAAAGTGTTATACTGGGGCCATGCCTCGAAAACAGCCGGTCATGCTGGTCAGAAGAGAACATGGAGTGCGATTGTACGTCATTACTGGTGGCCATCCCTTCGCACGGACGTCGCCTCTTTTGTCTCTGCCTGCTCCTCTTGTGCCAGGAACAAGACGCCCAAACACCTGCCATATGGCCGTCTTCTGCCTCTGCCTATACCCTCAGTTCCCTGGCAACACATTGCTATGGACTTTATTACGGACTTGCCATTGTCCTCCGGACACACAGTCATATGGGTCGTGGTGGATCGGTTCTCTAAAATGGCCCATTTCGTCCCTATGGCAGGACTGCCCTCTGCCCAGGAACTCGCGGACGCCTATATACGTCACATCTTCCGCTTGCATGGCTTTCCATCACACATCGTATCCGACAGAGGAACTCAGTTCACCTCCCGCTTCTGGAGGGCTCTCTGTAAACATCTGGGAGTAACTCTGGACTTTTCTTCTGCCTACCATCCTCAGTCGAACGGCCAAGTGGAATGGGTCAATCAGATATTGACCTCTTTCTTACGTCACTACGTCAACGCCCATCATGACGATTGGTCCACGCTTCTTCCTTGGGCTGAATTCTCCCATAATCACCACGTCAGTGAGTCCTCCTCCAGTTCTCCCTTCCATGTCGTCTACGGACTACAGCCGTCTGTTCCATTGCCTGTATCCTCTTCCTCGGATATCCCTGCTGCTGATGCAGTACTCCGTGACTTTACAACCATTTGGGACTCAGTTAAGGCATCCCTTGCACGTGCATCTCTGCGGATGAAGAGACACGCGGACAAGAGACGTCTGGATCCTCCGTGTTTCTCTCCAGGAGATCTCGTCTGGCTTGCCTCTAAGTACGTCCGATTGAAGTTACAATCCTACAAGCTGGGACCCCGCTACATCGGACCGTTTAAAGTCCTCGGCAAGATCAATGAGGTCTCCTACAAACTGCAGCTCCCGGCCACGATGAGGATACCCAACTCCTTCCACGTCTCTCTGCTCAAGCCGGTTGTCCTTGGTCCCTTTTCCGCTGCTGCCAGTCCGGCTCCTCCTCCTATTGCTGAGGACGACATCTATGCGGTAAGGGATATCGTGGCCATGAAGACCGTACGAGGTCGACAGTTCTTTCTGGTGGACTGGGCAGGGTATGGTCCGGAGGATAGGTCCTGGGAGCCCCGGGAGAATGTAGGTACTCCTCTGATCCGTGCCTTCCTGTCCCGGTTGCGGGGAGGGGGGCGTGGGGGGGGGGTACTGTCACGCTCCCCGGGTCCTCTGCTCCGCTCCCCGGCTCACCTGCCACGCTTCCCGCTCCCCAGCCTCCATTACCCGCGCTTCCCAGGCCTCCTGGTCCCCGCTCCCGGCGCCCGTCGGCTTCCCAGCCTCTGCCCGGCTCTGCTGCTTCCTCCTTTCAGCTTCCTGCCCTGGCTTCTGGCACCCGGGCCGCGCGCATGCGCATTAGGGCGCGCGCGCGGTCACTGACCCTTTCTTAAAGGGCCAGTGTCCACTAACAGGAAATGATGCACTAAGGTACAGGGTATAAAGGGGTTTAATGTCCAAGGGGGCGGGGCCTGTTCTTCATGTTTCCCAAGCTAGGAGTCAGGTCCCCTTGTGTTTCTGTGAGATACTTACCTCTGTCTCTTCTAGAGCCGATCCTGCATTGCCATCCGGTCCTGCTGTATCTCGAACCCCGAACGCTGCCTATCTACTATCCTGACAGTCCGTACCATCTCTGTTCCCTGCGGTGACCCGTCATCTCGCTCCAACGGTTCCGGATCCCGCCTGACATCATCCCGGCTTCCGAACCTGAGCTCCGTCACCCGGACCACCATGAGTGACCCCGTGGTCCCAGGGACTTCTCCATTGTGTTCTACTGCACGGACTGTTCTACTACCTAAAGTGCTCCGGCTACCGGACTCCTTTCCCTCATCGGGGAGTTCGGCCCAGTGGATCCACCTCCCGGGTCTGCCCATCCATCTGGCCCTAACAACATAGATCGTCTGTGACATTCCAGACGATCGCTAGCAGCAACCCGCTCACTCTTCACCCACCATAGCGGCGGTCCCTTACACCGCACAGTGGACCTTGACCGGCGGAAGCAGTCCATTTCCCATCTTGGCACGCTTCCCCGGGTCCCCCTCGTAACATTACGGTCGCGCCAAAGGTCTGGCTATGGCTGAAGAGCAGCAGCAGTTGCTGCGTTATGTGCAGCAGTTGGAGTCACGATTGGCAGCAGTGGAGCAGTCTTCCTCCGATAAGACTACTCTGACGACAGTCGCCACCCAGGCGGCTACCCAGGCTGTGCTATTGGGCGGAAGGTCTCCTCGCCTTGCGCTTCCAGAGCGCTTTAGCGGCAACAGCTCTGAGTGCCGTGGTTTTATAAACCAGGTTACCACCTACTTAGAGCTGTCCGCGACTCTTTACGCTACCGAGAAGGCGAAGGTAGCCTTCGTCCAGTCCCTGCTCACAGGGAGAGCGCTGAAGTGGTCCACGCCGTTGTGGGAGCGCGGAGATCGTGTGGTGAATAACTTAGAAGCTTATCTTGGGGCCATGAGAATGGTGTTCCTCGGGCCTCAAGTCACCCACGATTCCGCGCTGCGCCTCCTACGACTTCGGCAAGGGTCTGCTTCAGTCGGGGACTTTGCTGTACACTTTAGGTCACTGGCCGCAGAGCTGGACTGGCCGGATAAGGTCCTTGTCCCTGTGTTTTGGGAGGGCCTGGCAGGGTTTGTCAAAGACGCACTGGCCACACGTGAGGTGCCTGCCCACTTTAGAGTCCTTGATTCAGGTTGCCTCTCGCATAGACATCCGCCAGGCGGAGCGAAGGCTCGAGGTCTCTTCAGCACCCACGTCTTCTCGGCCTAAAAAGCGTCTGACTCCCATCTTCCATCAGACAGGTCCCCCAGCCAGTCCTGTAGGCGACTCCGTGGAGTCAATGGAGGTGTCCAAGGTGGTCTCCTCTGCCCCAGGTTCTCGGTCTTGTGTCATCTGCTTTTCCTGTGGGCAGAGGGGACACATAGCTACCCGATGTCCCAAACCGTCGGGAAAAGACAGCGTCTAGTTTCTATCAGAGGGGGGACTCTAGACGCTACTTCTCCCTCTAGGTTGACTATCATCACCCAGTTGCAGTTCGGCACTACTCTCTTCTCTGCCCTGGCTTGCTTGGACTCAGGCGCTGAAGGCAATTTCATCTCGACCTCCCTGGCAACCCGATACTCAGTTCCCCTGGTTCTGTTGCCCAAGCCACTCAGGGTCCGGGTAGTCGACGGGTCCATACTACTCGATCCTATCACCCAGATCACCATCCCTCTCAGGATGGATGTACCACCGGGACACCATGAGCAGGTGTCCTTCCTGGTGCTTCCAGGGGGGACGGATGAGATCCTACTGGGCCTTCCCTGGTTGAGACAGCATGCTCCTATACTCAACTGGGCAACAGGGGAGATCTCATCCTGGGCAGGATCCTGTAGAGAGCACCTCGTGACTACCGAACCACCCGCTACCATTAGGTCGGTTGGGTCCTCAGGGAATACTGAGGGGCCGGGTTTACCGACACCTTATGAGGCCTACAGGGATGTCTTTTCCAAAAGGGCCGCAGATACTCTTCCTCCCCACCGGCCATATGATTGCCGAATAGACCTGAAGCCAGGCTCCGAGCCCCCCAGGGGCAGAGTGTATCCACTCTCTGCTCCAGAGACGGAGGCTATGTCCAAATATATTCAGGACAGCCTGGCGAAGGGGTTCATTCGCAAGTCTATTTCACCGGCTGGTGCAGGGTTCTTTTTTGTGCAGAAGAAGGAAGGGGATCTGCGCCCCTGTATCGATTACAGGGGATTAAATGCAATCACAATCAAGAACAAATACCCTTTGCCCCTCATTACTGAGCTATTTGATCGATTCCGCGGGGCAAAGGTCTTCACAAAGCTGGATCTACGCGGGGCGTATAATCTAGTGCGAGTCCGAAAGGGCGATGAGTGGAAGACCGCCTTAAACACCAGGGACGGTCACTACGAGTATCTAGTAATGCCCTTCGGACTCTGCAATGCCCCCGCCGTATTTCAAGACTTTGTGAATGACATTTTCCGGGATTTGTATCTTTCCGTGGTTGCATACCTGAATGACATTCTTATCTTCTCCCCCAATCTTACCACCCATCGGAGGGATGTCATCCGAGTACTTAAGAGGCTCCGCACCCATTCGTTATATGCTAAGCTGGAAAAGTGCGTTTTTGAACAGGAATCCTTGCCGTTCCTGGGGTACATAGTGTCCAGTCAGGGGTTAGCAATGGATCCGGGGAAGTTGGAGACAGTGATGAACTGGCCTGAGCCCCGCTCGCTGAAGGCGATCCAGCGATTCTTGGGGTTTATCAATTATTATCGCCAGTTCATTCCCAACTTCTCGACGGTGGCAGCACCCATCATTGCCCTTACCCGCAAGGGCGCTAATCCCAAAGCATGGACACGGGAAACGGTAGAGGCATTTCACACTCTCAAAACTCACTTCTCCAGAGCTCCCATCCTTCATCGTCCAGACATCTCCAAACCCTTCCTACTGGAGGTAGACGCCTCTTCGGTCGGTGCAGGTGCAGTCCTGTACCAGAAAAACGAACGAGGAAGGAAACATCCGTGTTTCTTTTTCTCCAAGACCTTTTCTCCGGCCGAGAGGAACTACTCCATAGGGGATAGGGCGTTACTGGCAATGAAACTAGCATTCCAGGAATGGCGGCATCTCCTGGAGGGTGCGAAGCATCCATTTGAGGTTTTTTCTGACCACAAAAACCTCACATACCTCCAGACAGCACAACGCCTGAACCCAAGGCAGGCCCGTTGGTCTTTATTCTTCTCCCGGTTCCGCTTTATTATCCGCCACCTGGCCGGTGAGAAGAACGTACGGGCCGATGCCTTGTCACGTTGTATGGTTGTGTTGGAGGAGGACGAGGAGGAGCCTCATCTTATACTACCCCCGGACAGCTTGAGGATGGTCACTCCCACTTCTTTGGACCAGGTGCCACCTGGCAAAACCCTCGTTCCCCCTGAACTACGGAACGAGGTGCTATCGTGGGCCCATGCCTCCAAGGTCGGGGGTCACTTCGGGGTCAAAAGGACCAGAGACCTGGTGACCAGGCATTATTGGTGGCCGAGACTACCCCAGGACATACAGGAATATGTGGGAGCTTGTATGTCGTGTGCTCGGAATAAGCCGTCCCGGCAGAGACGGGCAGGTCTTCTTCACCCACTGCCAGTGCCGGATCGTCCCTGGGAAGTGGTAGGGATGGACTTCCTGGGAGATCTGCCCAAGTCAGCAGGGCACAGGGTCGTATGGGTCATCACGGACCACTTCTCTAAAATGGTCCACTTGGTGCCTCTCCCACGACTCCCGACGTCACTTGTTCATTCGGCATGTATTTAGGTTGCATGGCATGCCTGACAAGGTGGTGAGCGACCGGGGTCCCCAGTTCGCGTCTCGCTTCTGGAGAGAGCTCTGTAAGCTCCTGCAGATAGAGCTGAACATCTCCTCCGCATACCATCCCGAGACCAATGGACTAGTGGAGAGGACTAATCAGACCTTGGTAACTTACCTCCGCCATTTTATATCCGCGCACCACGACAACTGGGCTAACCTCCTTCCTTGGGCCGAATTTGCCATTAACAATTCGGTCCATGAATCCTCTGGCCAGACTCCGTTCCTACTCAATAACGGACAACATCCCAGAATCCCGGTTCCGATGCCCATTACGTCACCCGATACTAGAGTGGAGGATTGGGCGACCAAGGCCCGGGAGATCTGGGATGACACCCAAGAGGCTCTTAAAAGGGCTAAAGACCGGATGGTGACAACGGCTGATGTTCGCCGCCGCCCTGCACCATCCTTCGCCCCTGGTGACCTAGTATGGCTGTCCTCTAAGAATGTTAACCTACGGGTACCGGCAGCCAAATTCGCCCCTAGGTATCTGGGTCCGTTTAAAGTACTACAGCAGGTAAACCCAGTGGCATATCGACTCCAGCTCCCTCCACGCTGGGCTATAGCCAACACCTTTCACGTGTCCCTCCTGAAACCCATACGACTTAATAAATTCTCGGGGTCCCTGCCGGCTCAAACCGACTCCCCGTCCGACGACCCTGAGGTGGCAAAACTTGTGGAGACAAAAGTCATACAGGGCAAGAGGTACTACCTCGTGGAGTGGGCCGGCCGTGGTCCGGAGCATAGATCCTGGGAGTTGGAGGATCATATCCGCGCCCTGGGTTTGATAGCGGCCTTCGAGCATGGACAGGGGGGGGCCTAGACAGGGGGGTAATGTTACATCTCGTGGCTATCCTGAGGCAATGACTGAGGCAGTCTCCCATTCCTTGCCTGCCACGAGCACTCCTGCTCAGCAGCGCCGAAGGTCTGCCAGACTGCGCAGTGTGCAGGAGATACCTTCTCAGAGAGGCAGCAGAAGGGTGACACCTAGTGGTTCTCCTGTTACAAGGAGTGAAGCGGTCTCCCATTCCTGGCCTGCCGCAGACTCTCCTGCTCAGCGGCCCCGAAGGTCTGCGAGGCTGCGCAATGTGCAGAGGTTTACTGCTCAGGGAAGCAGTGAGATTCCCGTTATCTCTGCACATTGTGAGACCGAGGATCCCGCCTCTATTTCCCAGAGGCAGGAGGGTGAGCATGTGCAATGCGTGGTGGGTCCTGATTCGCTCACTGATGTCACACGGCTTGATGACAAGGCTGGTGACGTGGTGAATCCTGACTGGCCAGGCTGGGACGTCGTGGACCCTGATTGGGTCAAGTCCGTCATCTCCGCCTCGCGCCCGCCCTCGGGTGGAGCTGCACCTCCTTAAAAGCTCCCCCTGCCATCATGGCGGCGCGCGACCGTCCTTCTATGTTTGGATGTCTGGCAGCGTGCTGCCACGCCACTGCTCAGGCATTACTGTCTCTTGTGGGCTTTGCCCTTGCTGCTCCGGCAGTACCTCGTTTGCAGGCCGTGTTCCTGCCTTGCTGCTCCGGCAGTACCCCCGTCAACAGGCCGTGTTCCTGTCCCAGGTGAGCTCCTCAAGTCTCCATTGGACTCACCTGGTTATTGAAAGCACACGTGCGTGGGCACCTCTGTGCTACCCTCGTGCCATATTCTCGTGACTTCCACTGGCACACGTGCGTAGGCACCTCTGTGCTTCCCCGTGCAACAGGTACACCGAGCCGTGAGATCCTTGCCATACAACCCTCACGGGTTAGGGCAGATCGGTGTACATAGATCGTCTGTGACATTCCAGACGATCGCTAGCAGCAACCCGCTCACTCTTCACCCACCATAGCGGCGGTCCCTTACACCGCACAGTGGACCTTGACCGGCGGAAGCAGTCCATTTCCCATCTTGGCACGCTTCCCCGGGTCCCCCTTGTAACATTTTCATATGCGCAAGACACAACAACATCACCAAGGTCCAGACGTTCATCATCACCAACGCGGCAGGCATGGGACCATGGGGGACAGGGATCAACAAGGGCGCATGGTAGCAGGGGAAATGTTGAGGAAGGTGCAGGAGAACATGAAGAAATGGAGGACGAACTGTCCATGGACATGGAAGACTCAGCGGATGAGGGAGACCTTAGTCAAATTTCAGTTGAAAGAGGTTGGGGGGAGATGTCAGAGGAAGAAAGAACGGTTAGCACCTCTATGCCACAAACACAGCATGGACTTGGTCCGCATGGCTGCGCAAGACACACGAGTGCCTTCTTGCTGCACTACCTCCAACATGACCCTCGTATTGTCAAAATTAGAAGTGATGATGACTACTGGCTTGCCACACTATTAGATCCCCGGTACAAGTCCAAATTTTGTGACATAATTCCAGCCATAGAAAGGGACACACGTATGCAGGACTATCAGCAGAAGCTGTTACTCGATCTTAGCTCGGCTTTTCCACCAAACAACCGTGCAGGTGCAGGGAGTGAATCTCCCAGTTGTAACTTGACAAACATGGGACGGTCTCATCATCTTCAACAGTCTACCCATACCAGTAGCACCGGAACTGGTGCTGGTAACAGCAATTTTATTGAATCTTTTCATAATTTTTTTAGACCCTCCTTTGCAAGGCCACCAGAGACAACAAGTCTGACACATAGTCAACGGCTGGAGAGGATGATACAGGAGTATCTGCAAATGAACATCGATGCCATTACTTTGCAAATGGAGCCTTGATCATTTTGGGCTTCAAATCTTGAAAAATGGCCAGAGCTCTCCACTTACGCCTTGGAGATTTTGTCGTGTCCAGCTGCCAGCGTTGTCTCTGAACGTGTCTTCAGTGCTGCTGGGTGTGTGCTGACAGATAAGCGCACGCGTCTGTCCAGTGACAATGTGGACAGACTAACGTTCATCAAAATGAACAAGGCATGGATCCATAAGGAATTTACTACCCCTGTGTCATCCTGGGGAGAGTAAATGCTTGTGTATTTTGAATGTGCTTGATGCAAATCTAGCTGTGAAGTGTACAACTGGGGCACAAGTGCTGCCACTGAAGGGGTGGGTGTGTGTGTGGCCCAATTTTTGGAAAAAAGGGAGACTCCGCTTGGAGTCACCTTGCGGTGTTTTACATGATTTTAGAAGGGCGTGCCATGCCTATATCTCTGTCTCCTCCTCTTTTTCCTTGTCCAGCTCTTTTGTTTTCGCATGAGTATATGTCCTTGTCACTTTCCCATGTGTTTGTGTTGTGTTGTGAGTTGTTTGTCACCATTTGGACACCTTTGAGGGTGTTTTCTAGGTGTTTTTATGTGTTTGTGATTGCCTGCCATTGTTTCCTATCCGGTTCGAGTTCGGTTCGTCGAACGTTCGTCGAACTGAACTCGAACAAGACGTCCGTTCGGCGAACCGAACTCGAGCCGAACCGCGGCCAGTTCGCTCATCTCTAGTAATTACGCAACGTGCGCACATAGCCTAAGTCCTGCTTTTGCCTTTGATTCAGTGAGCTCCATAGATTGGTCTGGGACCCCAAGGGCAAAACCATTAAAGATGCCTTTGTAAGGAAATGTTAAAGGAGCCAATTTTAAAAACTGCAAAGATAGTCCACATGTTGCTCATGCTACTGTGAGCCAACTGAATGGCTTAAATGTGCTACAATGGCTTGAAGCATCTCCAAACTTGTCTTCCATTAACCTAATCCAGGAACTCATTGGTTCTATATTACAAAGGGAACTGCCAACAGTGAATTTTGATGATTTGTGTACCCAAGTGCATTGTACCAGACCAGGCAACCATTAAAAAATCTTTTTTATAGCATGCAAAGCTGTGTAAGTGAATGTACAGTCATATGAAAAAGTTTGGGCACCCCTAGTAATGTTAACCTTTTTTCTTTATAACATTTTGGGTTTTTGCAACAGCTATTTTAGTTTCATATATTTAATAACTGATGGACTCAGCAATATTTCTGAATTGAAATGAGGTTTATTGTACTATCAGAAAATGTGCAATCCGCATTTAAACAAAATTTGACCTGTGCAAAAGTATGGGCACCCTTATCAATTTCTTGATTTGAACACTCTGAACTACTTTTTACTGACTTACTAAAGCACTAAATTGGTTTTGTAACCTCATTGAGCTTTGAACTTCATAGGCATGTGTATCCAATCATGAGAAAAGGTATTTAAGGTGGCCACTTGCAAGTTGTTCTCCTATTTGAATCTCCTATGAAGAGTGGCATCATGGGCTCCTCAAAACAACTCTCAAATGATCTGAAAACAAAGATTATTCAACATAGTTGTTTAGGGGAAGGATACAAAAAGTTGTCTCAGAGATTTAAACTGTCAGTTTCCACTGTGAGGAACATAGTAAGGAAATGGAAGAACACAGGTACAGTTCTTGTTAAGCCCAGAAGTGGCAGGCCAAAAAAAATATCAGAAAGGCAGAGAAGAAGAATGGTGAGAACAGTCAAGGACAATCCACAGACGACCTCCAAAGACCTGCAGCATCATCTTGCTGCAGATGGTGTCACTGTGCATCGGTCAACAATACAGCGCACGTTGCACAAGGAGAAGCTGTATGGGAGAGTGATGCGAAAGAAGTCGTTTCCGCAAGCACGCCACAAACAGAGTCGCCTGAGGTATGCAAAAGCACATTTGGACAAGCCAGTGACATTTTGGAAGAAGGTCCTGTGGACTGATGAAACAAAGATTGAGTTGCTTGGTCATACAAAAAGGCATTATGCATGGAGGCAAAAAACACGGCATTCCAAGAAAAGCACTTGTTACCCACAGTAAAATTTGGTAGAGGTTCCATCATGCTTTAGGGCTGTGTGGCCAATGCTGGCACCGGGAATCTTGTTAAAGTTGAGGGTCGCATGGATTCAACACAGTATCAGCAGATTCTTGACAATAATGTGCAAGAATCAGTGACGAAGTTGAAGTCACGCAGGGGATGGATATTTCAGCAAGACAATGATCCAAAACACCGCCCCAAATCTACTCAGGCATTCATGCAGAGGAACAATTACAATGTTCTGGAATGGCCATCCCAGTCCCCAGACCTGAATATCATTGAAAATCTGTGGGATGATTTGAAGCGTGCTGTCTATGCTCGGCGATCATTAAACTTAACTGAACTGGAATTGTTTTGTAAACAGGAATGGTCAAATATACCTTCATCCAGGATCCAGGAACTCATTAAAAGCTACAGGAAGCAACTTGAGGCTGTTATTTTTGCAAAAGGCGGATCTACAAAATATTAATGTCACTTTTATGTTGAGGTGCCCATACTTTTGCATCAGTCAAATTTTCTGTTAGTACAATAAATCTCATTTCAATCCAGAAATATTACTCATACCATCAGTTATTAGATATTTGAAACTGAAATAGCTGTTGGAAAAACCCAAATTGTTATAAAGAAAAAAGCTTAACATTAATAGGGGTGCCCAAACTTTTTCATATGACTGTATTTCTGCATATGGTACTCATACTGCATACTGAATAAATCAGGATGTTTTAATGTTTGTTTCCATTTTTTCATAGTTTGGATATTTTTAACATGTCCACCAATCTTGTGATTTTTCAGAATTTCACGACTTTCCCTTCTTGTTGTTGAGGAGTGTGTGTATATGTACAAAAAAGTTTATATGCAAAGATTTCATACTTCATACACATCTCCAAAAATTGTTTTGATGGATTTAAAATAGAAAAAAAATTCTGTGACCAGAGGTGCTTTCTATATTTGCCTGTAAAAGGAATGAAAAGTTACCATCAATCCAACTATATGACAAATTGCCATTTGTCAACACCGTACATTAAATTTCCCTCCCAACAAAAACATTATGATTGATGCAATGATTTACATTTCTTGACAAGGCATTTTGCGAGAAAAAAAAGTTGGAGAGGGCATAACATAAATGATAACACTTACTGTCAGCGTAATAGATGGGAAAGGAATTTATGGATTTGAAGATTTGTTGGTTAAATAGAAAAGTGAAAGCCCATTTTTTAAAATTAAAGCCTGATTTTAATGTAAATCACCGCAATGCTCTTAGCAGCCCTGTCTTAACATAATGTCTCAAGAGTATTCTGCTGATCTTGCTATGACTTCAATCCTTGCTTTAAATTCCAGAAAAAAACAGAGCTATGGTCTGAAATAGCAGTAAATGTGATGAATGCAATGGTTTATGAGGTACTCTTCTATAGATTTATATGAGAATTAATTTGTAAAAGTCAAGGGAACCATACTTGAGGGCATAAAGAAAGATCAAGAATAAAAGCGGACATCTCTGTACATCTTTAATCTTATTTTATTTCATTATTTTTTTACACAAAGTAAAACTTTATTTACTATGGACCCTAGATGAGTTACTAAATCGTAGATTACAATATTGGTCTCCAAAGTATTTGACTATTTTATTTTATTGCATTATAGATTTTATTAATAATTGGAGCTGTATAGTACATTCTAACTACACCTTACCGTACAGTTAGTATAAGTATTTTGAAATTATAGTCATTACTTCCTCATAATGGGAAACAGAGAAGAAATAAAACTTATTGGGTATCTAATTTATTTTTTCCAGGAGAACTAACTGTGTATTTACAGGGAAAGAATATAGAGGACACATTTTCTTAAGAGCGTTCTTTTTCTGAAATAGGCTGCCGCACAACAAAATACTCATTCAGTGGATGAAATAATCTTTTACGCTGCACAAAACATCATCGTTCTCTGGGATGCATTGTCCTTTGTAAACAGGACTCGCCCTGCAAAGAACAATAGCAGCCTATTATAGATCACTCAGTGTGCATCGTTTACTGCGGTCTGCCAGTGTAATGTCACGGGTGTGTTACGGATGACAGACAGTCCTGTGGTGTCTGGCTATTGAAAGTCACAGTGTTTGTCTGCATAAACTGCTTCCTGACCTTCTATCATTCCTGCTTAGTTTTCATCCTTTTCCTATTAGGACCCTGGGGCATTGTTCAGAATGTCAGCTACTATTCATCAGTGGTTTCCTTGTCTATATATACTGTACCTTCACTTTATATTACTTAGTGCTGGTGATATTTGATACATCTTTATCAAGTTTTCAGTGCAAGCAGACAGCTTGCATACATCAGGAGAATATTGATGCTTGCTGCAGCTTCTCTCCCTGAGACAACTAGAGATACGTTATTTATGATTTTCCCTTGTTTGTTATCCCTGTGTGTCCTTTAGTGTCTAGTGGGCTAGACGAAGAGCTCATCTTATCCGCTCCCTACCTAGGGCCCAGATCAGGGTCAGCCTAGGGTTAGGTATCCAGCTCGGCGCATAGGTACGGAACCTATCTAGGGTGGTGAGGCAACCCAGGGCCCAGTGGTAAGCTTGTTCAGGGGTTACCATCTCCCCCTTCCATAGACACAGGGTTTCCCTTCCCTTCCCTTCCCTTTTGCCATTCTCTTTGTACTTCCCATAGCTAGTGTGAAATGTAAGTAGGCTATGACATGATCACCAATTGCTAAACGTTTTACTGATTAGCAGTCGTCTAGACAATATTTGGGGAAAAAACACCAGAGCTAAGTGCACTGATAACTAAATGGTGGGCGAACCCCCCAATGTTCGTGTTAAGGAGACTCGCCCGAATGTTTTGTAAAGTTCAAGTTCGGGTTCTGAGATAACGTGAACTTGCGTCCGAACACCTAACTTGGACTTTACAGTTATGGGATGGGGTGGGGGGCTGTAAAATAAAGAATATTATTACTAATAAACATTCATTATACTTACAGGTCCCGCGACGAGTCCTGCAGAGTATGTCTCCCACCGATTCTGCTTACGATCATTGCTGTGCCCTCCCGGTAACCATCGCAGATGATAGGACCTTCCGTGATGTCATAGCCATGTGACCAGTCACGTGTGAATGTTGTATTACCTCATGGTTACAAACCGGTCACATGGCTAAGACATCATACAAGGTCCTGTAGTGTCAGTGCGTGGCACCCTCAGGCTTCAGGCACCACAGGGTATTACACCACTTTTATGTGGTAATATCTAACCCGGGTCAGGAGGCGGTTAACCTGCCGATGCCTTCACAAAACACACACAAAAAACAGCAGGTGCTTACTCACAGGGGGCTGGACTAGGGCAGACAGGAGAGTCAGCCATCACGAAGCATAGGACTTTCCAGTTGCTAGGACAACCACTGGAGGCGGGCACCATATGGGGAAGAAGTAGGTGCAGCCAACACACTTTAGTCAGAACCTTCCGGACCTTCCTGAACACAGCTTGGGATTACATCTAGCACTGACAACTGGAGTTAGTGTTCCTCTCTCTTCGTGAGCCTGTGGCTTGGAGCAGGAGGCTCAGCCTGGGTGCCGGATAGCAACCGAGAGACACTTCACTAACAGACTTTTACGGGAACCAGCGGTGACCGCCGACGGATCCGGCATCAGCTGGAGCCCATCGTGGCAGAGATCAGCACTTCAAGGCAGTGCTTAAACAACTGAGTAGAGACTTGGAACCGCAGCCCCTGCCTCTCTTTTAACCGTCACCGACGCTTAGCGCTGCGGCGCAGGCGGGGACTACCACCACCTCCACCGTCCTCCCAGAGTAATCCCGCTCCGCTTGTGGGGAGTGACACCATGCCGGCTGCACCTAACATCTGCCCCGGTGAGAGACCCTTCAGCGGTGGCCCTATCCCTGGCCATGTACCACAGGTGACATCATGATCATCATATAGACTTTCCTAACCGTCACTCCCATCCACCTCCTCCAACTACCACCCACATCCTCCACTCCTGCCTCCCGTCCACCACCATCCTTCTCTTCCTGTATGCCTTAGGGCAACGGAACCGGGCCAAGCCACCCAGTGATGGCGAGAAGGATCTGGACCCCTGGCCCGGCAACGAGTAGGTTAAAACACCTGCCCCGTGGGGTGCTACAAGTGCATCTTGCCGGTACTTGGTGCTCACCTGAGCATCTCAGTACTCAGTATATTCGGCGTGCGCTGTGTATCGGCGAGATGCTCGGGCACATGCTCGGCTCCCTGTTATGATCTGGTAACCGTGGACAATCATGAAAAATTCCATTAATCAGGAAAAAAACAAAACCACAAGAGTAGTTGGAAACTGAGCTAACCGCAATCCCCTATCTATCAGACAACACTAGAAGTAGCAGTGGGATGTTCCTAACACACCTAGACACCTCGTCACTGCCTGAGAAACTCGCTACACTTCAAAGATAGAAATGAGGAATCCTAACTTGCCTCGGAGCAGTCCCCAAAGAAATAGCAAGCCCCCAACATGCAACAACGGTGATGTAAGAAAACACAATACACAGAAAATATAGATCAGTGAAGGTGAGGCTCGACTTACTAGATAGAACAGAACAGGACAGATAACTGATTGCAGCCTGCAAAAAAACACTGCAAAAAATACCAATCTCCTGATAATAAAAAATACTGAGACCACACGGACTCTCCCCCACTATATCAGGCACTCTTGTGCTAGACACTTTAAACAGAACTGCAGATCTAATGGGAAGAAACAAAATCATAGAACAAACAATATTTTAAAGTGCAAATAATTCAAACATGAACAGAGAACAAGCTCCCTTTCTTGCTGAAAGAATTGCCCTGCTCACCAAAAGCAGAATGACAGATCCTCACATACAAGAAACCAAATACAGAACCAAATGGAATCTGCAGAAACACTCGTAAGTGCAATCCAGCAATTAAGCACAGAAACAGTAAACTTATCTGGAGTAGATTTAGGCTCCAAATAAGTGGGAAAAACAGAAGGGAAATCTCCCAGCCATCTTCAGAAGCAGGCAGGAACATTTATCACCGGCGACCGCCAGGCACAAAATACTCTCCTAAATAAACTAGGCTGATCTGCAGTAGGATTATATGGATTCCCAATTAATTCCATCACATGTCTGAATCACAGATTCAAACTCAGCTTCATTACCATTCCTGGCCACCAGAGGGAGCGCCACACCAGCACACACTCCCATGACATTCACAACAGTTCCCTCTCCCTGCATGTTGGCGCTCTTTATAGAGTCAGCCCATATGCAGGGATTGGCTACCACACAGAGTAACTCCACAGACGGTGATGATTAGCGGCGCCGGGAATCAGGTGATCGGAGATCACCATTGCTATAGTAACCCACTCGTTAGGTTACTATGGCAATGGTGACAGCGGTGACGTCACCGATTAGCAACCTGCAGCCTCTGCTCAATTACATAGCACAGGGAGCAGCAGCGTTCTTCCTACCCCCGTGCTTTGTGATATAGCAGAGCTAGATTGGTTGAAGAAGACAGAAGACCAGGATCGTGGAGGGGTGAGAGGGAGTAATAAAGATGGAGTCTCTAAGTGTGTCTTTGTAATTATTTATAATAAAGTATTTTTCTCTGTGTGGTGTCTTTTTTTAACCCTTTATTGGAGATTCATAATGGCCGGGTCAAACTTGGCCTGACATTATGAGTCTCGGGCTTAATACCACTTGGTAAAACAAAGCTGGTATTAACCCCTTATTACCCAGCATGCCACCCACCACCAGGGCCGCTGGAAGGGTTGGATACAATGCCAGAAAATGGCATTTCTTTGAAAGCACCATTTTCTCTAGTCCCTTCCACAACAGCATAGGAGGTTGTCTCTCCACGCCCTATTAGGGACAGGAAGTACAAGAGAGGTTAAAAGATCCCTCCCACCTCCCATTAGCCAGTGTCTTTCCTGTCCCATGGGGAATGGAGAGGTTTTTTCTTTTTCCTTTGCTGTGGTGGCCGGCAAGCTGCAGCATACATTTTTACCTTTACAGCCGGGCAGCATTAGTCGGGCTCTGCTCCTCCTCCTGCTGCTTCCCTCACCTCAGTGAGGGACCGCCACTCCAGTCTTCTGGATCCCCTCTGGGGCGATGCGGGCTGTGAGTTCCCTTGCCGGTGGTCCCCATGAGCCCGTCGGCAGCCTCCTGTGTGCGCGCGTTCCTGCATGACCCGACCCAGGAGGCGGGGAAAAATTACCGATCGCTGGGGGGGCAGGTCTTCCCACACAAAAAGGCTGCCCTGAAGGCAGCAGAACCACGGTAAGGTGATACTGCTGTGCTGCCATGTTTTCCCCTGCATCTGCAGATCCCAGTGATCCCCCTGCTGCAGTAAGTCTGGGGGAGGGTCCCCGGTGCCTGATATGCAGGCTGTTACTGACGGCTCCTCATCCTGTATTTTTCCTAGGAGGATAAACCTGCCCCTAGGAAGTCGGAAAACAATAAAAAAATGCCCAATCTGTGCTAAAAAAAAACTCCCTGTGGTCTGGGACCAAAAGCTCTGCCAGCAGTGTATTGACCAGATTTCCCTGGTAGATGAGCTGCGGTCCATAGTAAAGCACTGGATAAAAGCCTCACTAGACTCCCTCCAGTCTGCTGGTCCTTCCTCCTCTAAGAAGAGGAAGCTCCAAACAGCTCTGTCGGATCATGAGGAAGTCCCCAATTCCAAATGTCACCACGGTGTCGCATCTTTCCTATCAGGGCAGTACGAGGTCCGGAGCCCTGAGATCCGTGTCCTCTCGGATTTTCCTCTGGGCAGAAAAAATCCTACTGTCACTCTCTGCGGTCCACCTAAAGGTGTCACTGAACCTGCAAGCAGATTTTCTAAGTTGTCAGGATGTTCACCCAGGAGAATAGGGCCTGGACCAAGCAGTGTTTTGCTCTCTGGTGGCAAGGTGGGGTACTCCGGAGATCGACCTGTTTGCATTGGACGGAAATCGAAAGGTTGCAACATTTTTCTCCCTGAGCCCTCGGGACAATGTGATGGGGGTGGACACCTTCTGCCACCGTTGGTCCTATCATCTCGCCTACGCCTTCCCACCTATCCGTCTTCTGTCAAGAACCCTGCGAAAGATCAGGGAAGATGGAGTCCCATCTATTTTAGTAGCTCTATAGTGGCCAAAGAGGAGTTGGTACAGCCTGATCATGGATCTCAAAGTTGATGGACTGATCCTCCTTGGTCCAGACCCCAGTTTGCTATCCCAAGGTCCGCTATTCCACCCAGATCCTCAGAAGTTCAGTTTGGCTGCCTGGCTTCTGAAGGGCTCAGGGCCTTTCTGAACAAGTCATGGCTACGCTGCAAAAGAACCATAAACCAGTCACTAACCAAAATCTGGATGAGATTCTCCTCCTGGTGTGGTTCTCATCCTCCTGACCCGTTCCTGCCTAACAGAGCACAAATACTTGACGTTCTACAGAGTGGATTGGACTTGGCCTCAAGCTCAGCACATTGAGGTTTCGGCTCTCAGTGTAGTTTTCGATACGGATCTGGCCTCTCATCGCTTGATCTGCCGATGGTGTCCGCTAGTAGGCTATGCCCACAGCAAAGGGTCCTCACACCATCTTGGGACCTCAATGTGGTCCTAATTGAACTTTCTTGTTCTCCCTATGAACCTCTGTCATCCTGTAGCATCCGATCTCTCTCTCACAAGGCTGCATTTCTTGTCGCAATTACTTCTGCTTTTAGAGTCGGGGAGCTTCAAGCATTATCCATCCGGGAACCATACTTGACTATCAGAGATGACAGCATTGTCTTTCGGCTGGACCCTTCCTTCTTTCCCAAGGTGGTCTCGAATTTCCATCTCTCCCAATCCATCGGTCTTCCTTCCTTCTGTCAGCATCCTGAAACTCCAAGAGAGGAAGTATTCCATTCTTTGGATGTTCACAGGACGGTGTTACACTATCTAGACCTGACGGCGCCCTGGCGTATTGATCACAACCTGTTCATCCAACCCTTCGGTCGGAATAAGGGCAAAAAGGTGGCTAAAAGCACTATAGCCAACTGGATCGTGCACGCCTTTAAAGAAGCCTACCTCAACCAGCAACTGTCTCCATATACAGGGTTTACTGCACATTCCACCAGATCTACCTCGTTTTCCTGGGCTGAATGGGCAGGAGCTTTTCCTGAACAGATCTGCAAAGCAGCTACCTGGTCTTCGCTACATACTTTCACGAAGCATTATCGTCTGGACTTGGAGTCCAACAGGGATTTGGCTTTTGGCAGGAAAGTCCTGCAGGCTGTCGTCCCCCGATAGGTATTAATTTGTTGGTATTCCTCCTATGCTGTCATGCAAGGGACTAGAGAAATAAGAATTATTCTAGGAACCTTCCACGACAGCACTTAATTCCCTCCCTATTCCTGGAACGTATTTTTGTATACTTCTCATGTGCTATGGGTTCTTTGTAAGAAATCGGCTAATGGGAGATGGGAGGGTTCTTTTAACATCTCCTGTACTTCCTGTCCCTATTAGGGCATGGAGAAACAACCTCCTATGCTGTCGTGGAAGGTTCCTATTCTTATTTCTGGGTCGGCTTTGGACTGCAATTCACAGCGGGGGGGGGGGGAAGCAGAAAGCTTAAGCCATCCTGCGCTGCGGATTCCAAACCCCAGCTGCCTAATTGTACCTGACTGGACACAAAAATTGCCCACGCCATTTTTTTTTTTATTAGTTCATGAAATTCGTGAAATAATTGAAAAAAAAGGGCTTCACTATATTTTTGGTTCCCAGACAGGTACAAATAGGAAGTTGGGGGTTGGCGGCAGCCCATACCTGTCTGCTGTACCTGGCTAGCATACAAAAATATGACTCAGCTGCATGGAAATAAACACAGCTGACCCGCTGCTATCAGGAGATTGTGCGCCGTGATGCGATGCAACCCGGCCACACCCTTCAGCCAAGCCAGTCACGCCCATGACCTGATTGCAGCCCATACATTCTAGGCTCAACCGTGATGTGATGTGACACTCGCATCACGGCGCACCAGGACCTTTGATGACGTCATACTCACGTGACCAGTCTGTAGCCAATAAGGTAACACACATTCACACGTGACTGGTCACATGGGGATGATGCCACGGAAGGTCCTTTTAGCCAGAGGTGCTTAGAGCAATGATCAGACGGACGCGGAAGCAGAAGCTCTGGGGAACAGAGTCTGCAGGACGCGTCGCGGGACTTGTAAGTATGATCATAATGTTTTCTTAATAACGTTCTTTCTTTTTACAGCCCCTGGAACAGAACTGGGCCCTAAATGTAACACGAGCTTCCCAGGAAAGCTCGTCTTCTTTGTCGTGTGCACGAACACCATGTGTTCGGTACGAACCCTGAACTTTATAGTTCGGGTTCGCCCATTCCTATTGAACACATGAGCTTGATGTGCACTCCCCAGGTGTATGCAAAATATATAGAGAAAATTCCACCCATAAATATAGAAAAAAAAAAATTCCATACTTGTGTGCCTGCTTCCTTATCTACCAATAGTCTGATGGCTGCCACAATATGCATGGTGAGGAATATCTTCACATGAGGCAAAGATTTATTTCTCTACCCAAGCCCAAATATCATTATGTGACCATGACCATCTCTGACATCTTTGGCCAATTTTTTTATATATAAGAAAAAGTAAGATTTATTGTCTGTACAGTATATCGAATTACAGTGGTTAAAGAAAATGCTGTCTTTTTCAATCTAGCCATAGAGCACCAAGCATCAATCACAATTGAATTCAGGATTAAGTAAATAATGTGCACTAGTTTTAAGACACTATACCATATATATATAAAAAAATAATGATAAAGGTTCTCAGGAACTAAAATGTTTCGATTGGGCTCAATAAAATCTTTTTTAATTTTCATGCAGGTCTAAAAAATTATTAATAAGGATACAGATTGGAAAACCCACAGATATTCGGGACCAGACTTGACCCTGAAATTGACCCTGGTCGCCGAACCGCATTTAAGTGTATGGGGACCAAAACTTGAGGGTTATAAAATGATGCTTCGTAAGGGCTAGAGGGTTGCAAAAGGAAGGAAAATGTGTGTTAAAGCAAGACAGTTATACTTTTCGATTCTTCGCACAGTTTTCACACAGCTTCCGGGTCCTCTCATTAATTTTCATGAATATACACTGCTTACCCTACCCTTCCTCTGTGAAAGCATCTGTAATTGGTTTCAGTCAAACTACCGGCATGCTGGCTTCTGTGATTTCCTGGCAGAAAAAAAAGCACTGAAACAGTATGCATTTTTGATGCAGTTTCGGTGCGTTTTCTGTCAGTAGATGCAGATTTGGTGCAGAAATGTTTACAACCAAATACTCATGTGCGCACATCGCCTAATCCAGTAATTCAGCATTGAGTTCAGTGATTTCATCTGAGGTGAGCTCAATATGTTCAATGAGTTCAACTTAGATCAGTTTACCTGAGGCCACAGCTGGTGTACCGTGGGAACTCCAGCTGTGATCTCAGACGAACTCACTGACATCACCGCTCTCACTTTTGCGGCTACTTCAATGTATCCTGGATGCTGCAGTGATTGGTCACATTTTCTAATGTGACCATGCACTGTGACCTCCGGATGCAGCAGAGCCAGAATCATTGTGGGACATTGTGGTATGGATTATGTTGGACCTGCAAAGGAGTTTTTAGGGTTAACAAATTCTAAAAAAAAGTTTTTTCCTGTGACATGCACTGTAACCTTCAGATGTAGCAGAGCTGAGATCATTGTGGGAACTCGTGTGGATCATGTTGGACCTGCTAGGGTGTCTTTGGGGTTAATAAATTGGAGAAAAAGTTTTTTGTTTTGTTTTTATTTTTTTAAATAAAGGATTTTCTCTGCATTTAATTTATTTTTATTTACATGATTAGTAATGGGCGTTGTGTCATAGACCTCTTTCCATTACAAACCTCGTGCTTGATGACAGCTGTGATTTTTTGACAAACTTCAGCTGTTATTAACCCTTTATATTACCCTTCTTTCTTCCGTTTCAGGACAATTGGGATAAGCCAGGTAAAGCAACAGGATTGGCGCATCTAACGGATGCGGCAATTACGGGGTGGCTGAGGACTGCTATTTTTAGGCTGAAAAGGGCCCAATAAAAGTAACCAGGGAAGAGCAAATGGTACAGGGCTCCATGACTGACCCTAAGACTGGGAAATTTGAGCTGTCCCTTAAGGTAGGCTTAATGGTAGTCAGGGTCGAGCCTCCAACATGGCCCTGTCTCCTGTCCTGACCCCAATGACTATGTCCCCACCACCCAGGGGATTGACCCGGACGGAGCTCCCAAGAACCCCACCAACACAGAACAGCAGACGGGGGTAAACAAAAACTTATACACACCTAAAACCCACACCAGGGGATAACAAAGGTATAAGGGTACAAAGAAAATTCTTACAAACACAGCAGATACCAGCAGTAGTAACAACACGTCCTCTCTGCTCCCAGGCTAGCTCCTAACTGAAAAAACTAGCCAGCAACATATCCAGGAAGAAGAGGGCTTAAATCCGATCTGGAAGTTGATTAACTGCTGCCAGCTGAGGCAGCCTGCTGAACCTGAAGAAGCATTAACCCTTAATATGCCTAAAAGAAAAACTATGTTTAAAGGGAACCAATCACCAGGATTTTCTTATGTAAGCTAAATCCAGTGCTATACTGGCACTATCAGGCTGCTTATCTACATACCATTAGTGGTCAACTCGGATGTTTAGGCTTTCAAATCCAAGAAAGTAAACTGTAAAAAATCGTCAGCTTCTTGAGTGACAATTGCAACTGAGCAGATAATATATGGGTGGGTATTCATATGGATTCCTGCCCCTCTGCCTGTTGTTCCTCCCTCTCTCTGTTCTCTATGGTAAGTATTATACAAACAATTCACTTTGTTGAAGGACCTGTGTGAGGTTATACTCATGTGACTTGGTATACAGCTTTGTTGGCTGAGGCCCCGCCCCTTCTGGTCACATGAGTATGACCTCACACAGGTCCTTAAATAAAGTGAATTGTTTGTATAATACTTACCATAGAGAACAGAGAAAGGGAGGAACAACAGGAAGGGGGGCAGGAATCTATATGCATACCCACCCATATATTATCTGCTCAGTTGCAATTGTCACTCAAGAAGCTGCCGAAGTTTTAAAGTTTATTTTCTTGGATATGAAAGCCTAAACATCTGAGCTGACTACTAATGGTATGTATAGAATCAGACTGATAGTGCCAGTATAGCACTGGCTTTAGTTTATATACAAAAATCCTGATGATTGGTTCCCTTTAAAGTGCATGGTCCAGATGGTAAGGTAAGAGCTAGCCCTGAGCCTGTCCCTATACACGTTATAACCATGGGCCTCCTAAGCCTGAAAATACCATCTCCAAGCTGTTTGCTTTATCTTGGCTGGGTATCAAACTTGGGGGACCACATGCCATTTTTTATAATGATTTATTTAAATAATAAAAAAGACATATGGGGTCCCTTGTATTTCTTTTTATTTCACGATTAGTAATGGGGGTGTCATAGACCCAAATACATTACTAACCTCATGCTTAATGACAGCTGTGATTTTTTGTCATATTACAGCTGTTATTAACCCCTTATAGTACTCTAATTGCCACCGCTCCAGGGCAATTAGGATGAGCGAGGTAAAGCACTAGGATTTGATTTGCACATCTAATGGATGCAGACTGCTACCTTTAGGCTGGGAAGGGCCTAAAAACCATGGGCCTCCCAAGCATGAGAATACCAGCTTCCAGCTGTCTAATTTCTCTTGACTGGGTATCAAAATTGGGGGGAACCGCACATCAGCTTCTAAAATTATTTATATAATAATTTAATAAGAGCCACATGGGGTTCCTCATATTTTGATACACTGCCAAGATAATGCACACAGCTGGGAGCTGCAGCCTCCAGCTGTCTGTTTTATCTGCACTGGGTAATAATATACGGGGGACTGCATGTCATTTTTTCAAATTATTTTTTTCTTTTACACTTTACTTCGGGAACCTCAACAGCTAGTGTGAGGGCAATTAATCATTGATGCTGGCATGATTGCAGTCTGACTGCAACCAATCACAGATGTTTCACAGAGGGAGGGCGGGGAAGCTGTGATTATTCATAAGGGTTAGTGAGCAGACCAAGAAGCAGTGTCACAGCAATGCGGAAACTCAAATTTTCCTGATTTAATCCCTGTTTTGCTTCCTTTTTTCAATTTATTGTCATCCGGGTGACCAAAACCAATTAGTAACATGAAATTCCACGAGAAGTCCCTGTTCAGGGTCCATGCAAGGACTCCAAACTTTGCCATTTGGGTTCACCCATCACTAATAAAGATCTTAGCCTGGCATTATCCGCTATTCAGAAAATTGTATCTCAGTTTCAAGTAATGTCATGAAATTCTAGTTTTCATTTGTGCATAACACTGCCAATAGCATTGTTGTCAATCCCATGGAATGTGAGCTATAGGGATCAAAACAGGATGAAATATTTAGCATTACTTCTAGTGATGAGCGAGTATGCTTGTTACTACTCGGTACTCGCACGAGTATCACTGTACTCGGGCTACTCGGCGTGGACCGAGTGATCTCGCGATACTCGTGCTGTACTCGTGGTCTTCATCCCTGCATGTTGGCGCTCTTTTGAGAGCCAGCCCTCATGCAGGGATTGGCTGGCAGACCACTGCAATGCCACAGCCCTGTTAGTTGTGGAATTGCAGTGATTGGCCGGCCCGCACAGCGTGACCGAGCCTTTATACCGGCGGGCGCGCTGTGCTCTGCTCACAGCCATCCAGACAGTCAGTGAAGGGAGAGGGTTGCTGCTTCAGGGAAAGGTTTGCGGCCATTTATAGTTATTTCCGTAGCAGGGCTGCAAACAGTGTGACCAGAAGTCCTTCTCAGGACTATTGTAGTTCTATACAGGCAGGCAGGGTAAAGCCAGGTCGGAGTACAGGAGCAGAGTCCTTCTCAGGACTATTGTTGCTATATACAGGCAGGGTATAGCCAGGTCGGAATACAGGCTAGTGACCAGAAGAGTCCTTGTCAGGACTATTGTAGCAGTATACAGGCAGGCAGGCAGGCAGGCAGGCAGGGTATATAGCCATTCCTAGTGGTGACCGTATACCAGCCTTCATCATATCTGGGGCTGGTGTACACAGACTAAAACAGTCCTGATAGTGTCAGACTTCTCAGTAATTGTTGCTCCTAAAAACCTGTTAGGTTCTTAGTTCGTCCGTGCTTGCATTTAAAAACCGCACGTGTGTGCCTGTCGGTGGCAGCATACAGGTGCACTTGTGTGCGTTTTTCACAAACTATTATATAACGCACAAGTGTAGTGTATAATACACGTCAGTCAGCAGTGGCTGATAGTGTCAGACTTCTCAGTAATTGTCGCTCCTAAAAACCTGTTAGGTTCTTAGTGCGTCCGTGCTTGCATTAAAAAACCGCACGTGTGTGCCTGTCGGTGGCAGCGTACAGGTGCACTTGTGTGCGTTTTTCACAAACTATTATATAACGCACAAGTGTAGTGTATAATACACGTCAGTCAGCAGTGGCTGATAGTGTCAGACTTCTCAGTAATTGTCACTCTGAAAAATCTGTTAGGTTCTTAGTGTGTCCGTGCTTGCATTTAAAAACCGCACGTGTGTGCCTGTCGGTGGCAGCGTACAGGTGCACTTGTGTGCGTTTTTCACAAACTATTATATAACGCACAAGTGTAGTGTATAATACACGTCAGTCAGCAGTGGCTGATAGTGTCAGACTTCTCAGTAATTGTCGCTCCTAAAAACCTGTTAGGTTCTTAGTGCGTCCGTGCTTGCATTTAAAAACCGCACGTGTGTGCCTGTCGGTGGCAGCGTACAGGTGCACTTGTGTGCGTTTTTCACAAACTATTATATAACGCACAAGTGTAGTGTATAATACACGTCAGTCAGCAGTGGCTGATAGTGTCAGACTTCTCAGTAATTGTCGCTCCTAAAAACCTGTTAGGTTCTTAGTGCGTCCGTGCTTGCATTTAAAAACCGCACGTGTGTGCCTGTCGGTGGCAGCGTACAGGTGCACGAATTGCACAAACTTGGATATAACGCACAAGTCTAGTGAATACACGTCAGCACAGCATTGCAAAATGCGCAAGGGCGTTGGCAAGGAACAAGGAAGTGGACGTGATGGTGGTGCAGGCAGAGGCCGAGGTCGTGGGCAAGCTCTAATTTCGCCACAACAAAGGGCCACATCTAGTCGCTCGCACGTCCTGTCCCAAATTCTTGGGGACCGCAGCAGTACACCGCTCTTGAACCAAGACCAGTGTCAACAGGTTGTTAGTTGGATAGCGGATAATGCTTCCAGTCAGATTGGCACCACCACAAACACTCTGTCTTCCACACGGTCAAGTGTCAGTAGCCGTGATACTGCACCGCACATTTCAGAACCTGATCCTCCTTCCTACCACAAGGCTGAGTACACGTCCTCGGACATTACTGATCCCACACTTGGACACTCGGAAGAGCTGTTCACGTTTCCATTCGCACATTCTGGCCTCTCGCCAGCTCATGTTGAAGTGGGTCATGAGGAGATCGTATGTACAGATGCCCAAATATTTGAGCAGCCACGTTCTCACGAAGTTGGCAACGTGTCTCAACAAGGGGTGGACGATGATGAGACACAATTGTCAGGAAGTCAGGAGGAGGAGCAGGGTGCGGAAGAGGAAGACGACGTGGTGGATGATCCAGTAACTGACCCAACCTGGCAGGAGGATATGCAGAGCGAGGACAGCAGTGCACAGGGGGAGGGAGGCGTAGCATCCCAACAGGCAGTAAGAAGCAGGGTGGTGGCTCCAGGCAGAAGTCAGGCAACCGTTCCCCGGAACAACAACACGACACAAGGTGCCTGTACAAATGTTAGGTCTTCCCGAGTCTGGCAGTTTTTTAAGTTGGCTCCAGATGATTCTAAAAAGGCCATTTGCATCACCTGCCGTGCCAGCATCAGCAGGGGTACCAAAACTAGCAGCCTTACCACCACCAGCATGATCAGGCACATGTCAGCCAAGCACCCGACTTTGTGGGAAGTACAACAGAGTCGAGGAGCAGTGCTTGCTGATGTCACTGCTACGTCTTCGCTGGTTGTGCATGCGAGCCAATCCCGTGTCCATGCTGCCTGCAAACAAGCCTCCTCCGGTCCTGCACCTGCAGTTGCCTACGCAGAAATAACACCATCATCAAGCACGTCCTTGTCCCAGCGCAGCGTTCAGTTATCCATTCAGCAAACCTTTGAACGCAGGCGCAAATACACTGCCAACGCCCCACATGCCACAGTTCTAAATGCTAACATTTCGCGACTGCTTGCGCTGGAAATGTTGCCTTTTAGGCTGGTGGAGACAGAAGCATTCCGCGACCTGATGGCGGCAGCTGTCCCACGTTACTCGGTCCCCAGCCGCCACTATTTCTCCCGGTGTGCCGTCCCCGCGTTGCATAACCATGTGTCACAAAACATCACACGTGCCTTGAACAACGCTGTTTCACCCAAAGTCCACCTAACCACAGACACCTGGACAAGTGCTTGTGGGCAAGGCCGCTACATCTCGTTGACGGCACACTGGGTTAATATTGTGGAAGCTGGGACCCAGTCTGAGCGAGGGACGGAACACGTCCTTCCAACACCAAGGTTTGCAGGTCCTACCTCAGTCAGGGTTTCACCCACACTCTACAGCTCCGGAATGTCATGCTCTTCAGCCTCCTCCTCCTCCTGCGCATCCTCATCCACTTTACCCTCCACACCAGTCCCAAGCTGGAAGCACTGCAGCACTGCCTCGGCGAAGCGGCAACAGGCTGTGCTGAAGCTAATCTGCATAGGTGACAAACCCCACAATGCAGAAGAGGTGTGGACAGCTCTGAAACAGCAGGCAGATCACTGGCTCACACCTCTGAACCTAAAGCCAGGAAAGGTCGTGTGTGACAATGGCCGGAACCTGGTGGCGGCTTTGAGGCGAGGCCAGCTGACACATGTTCCATGCGTGGCCCATGTGCTCAACCTCGTGGTTCAGCGGTTTCTAAAGTCATACCCAGAGCTGTCTGATCTGCTGGTAAAAGTTCGCCGCCTGTCTGCACATTTTCGATAGTCACCTACTGCTTCAGCCGGCCTTGCCGGCTTTCAGCGCCGTTTGCATCTTCCGGCTCACAGACTGGTGTGTGATGTCCCCACGCGTTGGAATTCAACTCTGCACATGTTGGTCAGGATATGTGAGCAGAAGAGGGCAGTTGTTGAGTACCTGCATCACCTAAGCCGTCGGGAAATGGGTCAAACTCCACACATAACACCTGAGGAGTGGAGATGGATGTCCGACCTATGTACCATCCTCCAAAACTTTGAGGACTCCACCAAGATGGTGAGTGGTGATGACGCCATTATTAGCGTCACCATACCGCTACTCTGCCTTCTAAAACGGTCTCTGCTCAAAAACAAACATGATGCATTGCAGGCAGAGCGCGATGAGTTGCAGCAAGAAACAGTAGTGGGTGTGGGTGATAACACACAGCCCAGCCTCGTCTCATCACAACGTGCAGTGGAGGACTATGACGAGGAGGAGGATGAAGACATGGAGCAACTCTCCGGCCAAATTGAGGATATGACATGCACACCAGTCATATCCTCGGTTCAGCGTGGCTGGCCAGAGGACAGGGTAGGTGAGGAGGAGGAGGAGGAGGAGGAGGACAGCATGTTCAGTCATCGTGTTGGTCAGGCTACTGAAGTCCTGGCTGTTAAGAGTCTGGCGCACATGGCTGACTTTATGGTAAGCTGCCTGTCTCGTGACCCTCGCGTTAAGAACATCTTGGCCGACAATCATTACTGGTTGGTAACACTGTTAGACCCACGCTACAAGGAGAACTTTATGTCTCTTATTCCCAAGGCGGAGAGGTCAACCAAAATGCAGCAGTTCCGGAAGGCCATAGTCACGGAAGTAGGCAAAGCATTCCCCTCACAAAACGCTAGTGGCATAGGTCAGGAATCAGTGGACAACCAAGGCATACAGCCGAGAGAGGCACAAGTCCAATCCGCCAGAGGTAGGGGAACAGTCTTTAAGATGTGGGACAGTTTTCTCAGCCCCTCACGTACCACAGCCCCTGAGGTGCGGGGTAGTTCCACAAGAAATCCTAAGTTTGCCCAGATGCTCAAGGAGTACCTTGCAGATCGAACAACTGTACTCCGACATTCCTCTGTGCCTTACAATTATTGGGTATCCAAGGTGGACACGTGGCATGAATTGGCTCTCTACGCCTTGGAAGTCCTGGCCTGCCCTGCCGCTAGCGTTTTGTCAGAGTGTGTTTTTAGTGCCGCAGGTGGAATCATTACAGATAAACGCACCCGCCTGTCAACTGAAAATGCTGACAGGCTGACTTTGATCAAGATGAACAAGGGTTGGATTGGGCCAGACTTCACCACACCACCAGTAAATGAGAGCGGAATTTAAAGTTTGTAACGGGAATTTGCCATGCACCTCCACTCACCCATGGGTACACACTTCTGGACTTTGGATAATCGCTGGACTGCTCCTCCTTCTCCTCATGCGCCACCATGATGACCGTTACAATAGTTAGGCCTTTGTTTCAGGTATACCCCCAGTGGTAAATTTTTTCGCCCATTCTTTGCAGAATGGATATTACAACGACAGGAGACCCGTTCCTTTGCAATGGGAACAATGTTTTGAGGCCCTCATGTACGTCTCTATCCAGGGACAACGTGGAGCCTCCCAATTTTTGGCTGCCCTGCCTAAGGGCTATACTATAATACACCCACTTCCTGACAATGGACACTTAATGTTTTGAGGCCCTCATGCACGTCTCTATCCAGGGACAACGTGGAGCCTCCCAATTTTTGGCTGCCCTGCCTAAGGGCTATACTATAATACACCCACTTCCTGACAATGGAGACTTAATGTTTTGAGGCCCTCATGCACGTCTCTATCCAGGGACAACGTGGAGCCTCCCAATTTTTGGCTGCCCTGCCAAAGGGCTATACTACAATAGACCCACTTCCTTACAATGGGCACTTCAGGTTTACAGGCCATCATGCACGTTTCTATCCAGGGACAACGTGGAGCCTCCCAATTTTTGGCTGCCCTGCCTAAGGGCTATACTACAATAGACCCACTTCCTTACAATAGGCACTTCAGGTTTACAGGCCCTCATGCACGTCTCTATCCAGGGACAACGTGGAGCCTCCCAATTTTTGGCTGCCCTGCCAAAGGGCTATACTACAATAGACCCACTTCCTTACAATAGGCACTTCAGGTTTACAGGCCCTCATGCACGTCTCTATCCAGGGACAACGTGGAGCCTCCCAATTTTTGGCTGCCCTGCCAAAGGGCTATACTACAATAGACCCACTTCCTTACAATAGGCACTTCAGGTTTACAGGCCCTCATGCACGTCTCTATCCAGGGACAACGTGGAGCCTCCCAATTTTTGGCTGCCCTGCCAAAGGGCTATACTACAATAGACCCACTTCCTTACAATGGGCACTTCAGGTTTACAGGCCATCATGCACGTCTCTATCCAGGGACAACTTGGAGCCTCCCAATTTTTGGCTGCCCTGCCTAAGGGCTATACTATAATACACCCACTTCCTGACAATAGGCACTTCAGGTTTACAGGCCCTCATGCACGTCTCTATCCAGGGACAACGTGGAGCCTCCCAATTTTTGGCTGCCCTGCCAAATAGCTATACTATAATACACCCACTTCCTGACAATGGACACCTAATGTTTTGAGGCCCTCATGCACGTCTCTATCCAGGGACAACGTGGAGCCTCCCAATTTTTGGCTGCCCTGCCAAAGGGCTATACTACAATAGACCCACTTCCTTACAATGGGCACTTCAGGTTTACAGGCCATCATGCACGTCTCTATCCAGGGACAACGTGGAGCCTCCCAATTTTTTGCTGCCCTGCCAAAGGGCTATACTACAATAGACCCACTTCCTTACAATGGGCACTTCAGGTTTACAGGCCATCATGCACGTCTCTATCCAGGGACAACGTGGAGCCTCCCAATTTTTGGCTGCCCTGCCTAAGGGCTATACTGTAATACACCCACTTCCTGACAATGGACACTTAATGTTTTGAGGCCCTCATGCACGTCTCTATCCAGGGACAACGTGGAGCCTCCCAATTTTTGGCTGCCCTGCCTAAGGGCTATACTATAATACACCCACTTCCTGACAATGGACACTTAATGTTTTGAGGCCCTCATGCACGTCTCTATCCAGGGACAACGTGGAGCCTCCCAATTTTTTGCTGCCCTGCCAAAGGGCTATACTACAATAGACCCACTTCCTTACAATGGGCACTTCAGGTTTACAGGCCATCATGCACGTCTCTATCCAGGGACAACGTGAGCCTCCCAATTTTTGGCTGCCCTGCCAAAGGGCTATACTACAATAGACCCACTTCCTTACAATGGGCACTTCAGGTTTACAGGCCATCATGCACGTCTCTATCCAGGGACAACGTGGAGCCTCCCAATTTTTGGCTGCCCTGCCTAAGGGCTATACTACAATAGACCCACTTCCTTACAATAGGCACTTCAGGTTTACAGGCCCTCATGCACGTCTCTATCCAGGGACAACGTGGAGCCTCCCAATTTTTGGCTGCCCTGCCAAAGGGCTATACTACAATAGACCCACTTCCTTACAATAGGCACTTCAGGTTTACAGGCCCTCATGCACGTCTCTATCCAGGGACAACGTGGAGCCTCCCAATTTTTGGCTGCCCTGCCAAAGGGCTATACTACAATAGACCCACTTCCTTACAATGGGCACTTCAGGTTTACAGGCCCTCATGCACGTCTGTATGCAGGGGCATTGGTGAACCTCACAATTTTGGACTGCCCTGGCAAAGGAAAATACTACAAAGACTCACTTCCTCAAAATGGGCACATTAGACTCAGAGGCCTTTATGTACGTCTCTTCTCAGGGACATCGGAGTGCCACACAATGTTTTACGTAAAATCTTTCATGTATTAATCTCAAAAAGTAACATACATTAGCTCTATCTCACTATTGGGTATGTGCCCTTAACATTTCCGCCATGAAAATTCATTTTGGTGTCATTTTTGAAGGTTTTCTGGTGAGTCCGTAAAAATGGCGTAAAACGCGGACAAAATTGTTCACAGCTGAGACTTTTGAGTGATAAATGCTTCAAGGGGTCTTCCCCATGCTGTTGCCATGTCATTTGAGCACTCTTCTGAGACTTGTGTGCCATTTTTAGGGTTTCTACATGCTGCCTGGGGTCATTTCACAAAAATACTCGGGTCTCCCATAGGATAACATTGGGCTCGGTGCTCGGGCCGAGTACACGAGTATCTTGGGATGCTCGGCCCGAGCCTCGAGCACCCGAGCTTTTTAGAACTCGCTCATCACTAATTACTTCTATATTTTCTAATTTCTCTAATTTTGGTACATAGAAAATATGTTTCCTGAAATATGAGTAGTTTGACATACTATTATACGGTAGACTTGCAAGTTGCCTTTTTATATCTATATAATTATGTATCGGTAACCTGATAATTACTTATATAAACATGAGAGAATTCTCTGTAAATTGGAAAGCACAGTACTTAGATCCTCATTGTTGTGTTTCAAGGATAAGAAGTGTTACATTTAATATAATTAATAGTTACTATAATGAAGAGCAAGTAGGTGTTCTTAACATTGTAAATTGCTAGAGGAATAAAATCAGGATCCTCCAAAGCACAATTTTATGGAGATGCACTGCTTTGTAAGGGCACCATAAATAGGCTCTAAGATAATTCTGTAAAGGTCAAAATGGAAATAAACGATAACAATGACATGATGATAATGTATATTTTTATAGCGTCTTCTAGGATAACATGTTTAATATCACTTAGTATCACCACTGAATGGTTTGTTATTGTAGAGTTTGTTTGCCCATTAGAGTCCTAAGAATACATTTCTGCATTCAATAAGTACATTTCATAGTTTAACAGCAGTGTTATAAGGTTGCTGTTATTTTAATAAGTGTTATGTTCCATTTTCAATTACTCTTCTTTGAAACATGTTTGATTCATTTGACGTTAGATTAGCAAAAATTAAACCAAAATAAGCAATTGCTGAAATGCAGTGAAACATAAAAAAAGTTGTTTTTCTGAATTTTCCAGGTAAGGCTAAGTTCACATGTCCAGTAATTATCCGTTAGAACGGATCCAGCAGCAATCCGTTGGCAAAAGACGTGTGCAGACAAAACTTTTTTATCCATTTTTAAATAACTGATTTCAGCTGGATCCGGTTTTTTTAACATTGGAGTATTTGCCAAACGGATCCGTTAAGTGATTGCGATTTATTTTCTATTTGAAATACAACAATGACAGTCTAAATACAGTGCTTTCTGCCTTAAGCCCCTGTCACATTTTACGACTTTCCAGCGATCCCAAAAACGATACGACCTGAAAAGGATCATTGGTAAGTCACTACTTGGTCACTGGTGAGATGCCAAACAGTCAGATCTTCCCAACGATGCAGTAACGATATAGCGACCGTAGCGACCTGTATAACGATCTCGGTGGTCGTTGCACGCCTACGTGGCTGTACGTTTCTGAGCTCTGAGTCGTCAATGAGGTCGTTGGTAAGGTGTCAAACACGCCGATGTATTCTGCCCAGCAGGACCTCGATGATCAAAAAATGGTCCAGGCCATTCCAACATTACCAGCGATCTCACAACAGGGGCCTGGTCGCTGCTATGTGTCAAACGTAGTGAGATCGTTGTTGCATCACAGAATCTATCACTCAGCAACGATTTCGCTAGCGATCTCGCTATATGTGAAGGTACCTTCAGGCTAAGTTCACATGTCAGGTAATCACTGGTTAGAATAGATCCTGCAGCAATCCAACGACAAAAACTTATGCAAACAAACTTTTTTGCCCATTTTTAAATAATTGATTTCAGTAGGATGTTTTTTTTAACATTGTTGTCTATGGAAAATGGATCCATTAATTAGCTACCCGTTTTTCTTTAATTTGTAAAGGTCAATTGTTTTCTTACTGTATCAGTTTAAAGGGAACCTGTCATGGCTCATGGGATGTTTATAATACTCACCTAACGGTCGGTGCAAACCAGACTGGTTGGATGGGCGTCTTCATTCTCTTGGTCCATGCCTTCTCTTTCAGCCATCTTTGTCCTATTTCTTCTACGTCACACATACAAGTCAACATTGAGGTCTTGCACAGGTGGACTTTGATCTGCCCTGAGTAGGGCAGATCAAAGTATTGTAGTGCACCTGCGCTGGACCTCGATGATGGCTACTGTAGATGATGTCGAATGCATCATCCACACTAGCTTCAGAAGAAGGAGGACAAAGATGGCTGAAAGAGCAGGCAGGGATGCGGAGAATGGAGACACCCATCTGACCAGTCTGGTCCACACCGACAGTTAGGTAAGTATTATAAACATCCGGTGACAGGTTCCCTTTAAACTGATACAGTAATAAAAAAAATTGAACTTTTCAAATGAAAGAAATATGGGTAGCTTATTAATGGACACCAAGGACACCATCTGCAAGGAGATTGTATGTTCTCCCCGTGTTTGCGTGGGTTTCCTCCCACACTCCAGAGACATACAGATAGGGAATTTAGATTGTGAGCCCCAATGGGGACAGTGTTTCCAATGTATGTAAAGCGCTATGGAATTAATAGCGCTATATAAATGAATAAATTATTATTATTATTATTATTATTATTATTATTATTTTACATAGACTCCAATGTAAAAAAAAAAAACATCTTACTGAAATCAATTATTTAAAAATGGACAAAAAAAGTTTTTTTGCATAAGTTTTTTGTTATTGGATTGCTGCTGGATCCATTCTAATCAGTGATTTCAGTGATTACCTGACATGTGAACTTAGCCTAAGGCAGAAAGCACTGTACTTAGACTGTCACTGTTGTATTTCAAGGAGCAGAAATGATACATGTTATTAATTAATAGTTATTATAATGAAGAACAAGAGGGTGTTCTTAGCATTGTAAATTGCTGGAACAATGAAATCATGATCATAAAACTGGACGCCAGAAAAAATCCATGTAACCAGATCTTGCACTAGGATAAAAACTATATCACTTGCTCAGGTTTATCTTATTTAAGGGTAGATAAATAAAAATAAATGTGCTGAGTTTCCTGGTGATGGCAGCCAGGGCATGTGTCCTCCTGGGATGGAGGTCCTCTGTCCCCCCAAGTCTGTCTACCTGTGCAGGTAGAGTGAACAACCTGATGTATATGGTGGATCTGAATCCTTCCCCCCATGACAGATATGATGCATCTTACAAAACATGGTATCACTGGATAGAGTTCAAATATTCCAACGACCATGGTATATGGATACCCTCAGACTGAGTGTGAATACCTTTGGGTTTACGTGTCGGTATGCAACCTGTTTTCTGCTGGTCCTTGTTCAATGTTCACTCATATGCGTCCCCCTCCTCTCCCCCTCCCCCCCATCCCTCCTGCATTTCCTCTCCTCCTTCTCCTTGTCTCTACCTCTCTTTCCTGTTCTCTATTCTCTTTCTTTCCTCTTTCTATATTTTTATTTTCAATTCCCTGAAATATTGAAAACTCAGTTAACATGGAATGACTATTATGATGTTCTCTCCATACATTGATGGATCACAGATGTATAGAAAGCCAGTCAAGGCCTAAATTTGTTTTATTTTGGGCTGTTTCCATGTTTGCTGTTAAATAAAGAATTTAAAAAATAAATAAAAAAAAAAGAATAAAAAGAAATGCACTAAAACAGCATTAAAATATGCTACAAAACCTGTTTTACTCTGTAGAACTATTCTCTTAATCATGTATCGATAGCAATAAATATATTAACCAAAAGTATAAAAAAGTAATTAGGGCACAGCCCAAGGTATATCTTTGGAATAACACATCTTGATACAGAATCCAAACTCTGAGACATTCAGCAGCTACCGAGGCAGCAATTTCCAAGTCAAGATATGTTTTGGGGGACTGCCCCCTTTCTCAAGCATTCTTACCAATATATATTATTCTGAAGACATAATTTGGACTGTGCACTAAGGGCTTTTCTATTCTTTCTAGTAATTTAACTTTAGGGATACATAATTTAGAGAATAACATTACAATTCATAGAGGACGTGTACAGATAAGGCTGGTTTCAGACTTGCGTTCTTTTGCATCCGTCACAATGCATCATGTGACGGATGTAACGTTTTCTGTTTGTAATTATTTTTTTTATTTCCTGTACTGGGGAAAGGGGAGAGAGAGAGAGAGAGAGAGACCAGGAGTGCTTTTACACGATATAGAACGTTCTTCTGGGCATGCTCAGTAGAACGTGATGGAATCCTGCACTGGAAACTGTCGCGTGGCGCATAATGATGGAATCCAGCACCATAGACATTCATGACGCTTCTTGACGGATTCCGATGGAATCCTGCGGAATGCGTTTTTTCACAGCTAAAAAAAAGGTTACATTCTGCGTTCCTCCCACCCAACGGTCAGTCACAAAACGACTGATGCGCTGCGGGGCATATGCAATGCATGACCTTCAGTTGCAGTCTGCCCTTAATAGAAGCCTATGAGGAATAAACGGATTCCTGCAAAATATTTTGCCGGTTACCGTATTTCCTCAAGGTGACGGATTGCAACTGATGCAAAACAACGCAAGTGTGAAAGCAGCCTAATAAAGACATTACAGAATTATACATAATTAAAGGAGGAGTGAGGTTCCTGCTCACATGCTTACAACCTATGTGGAAATAGGGGACCACAATACGTAGAACGTGCTTGTTGTGTATGGTCCAGCCATTAATATAATAAAGAGGAGTTGTTTTATAAAACTGCATGAGCCGTGAACAGCCATGATCTGTCTAAGTGCAGTTACCACATGCTATTTTGTGAATGGAGGATGTAATCCTGTGCAACTACTGCTTAACTGTCTAAAGAAGTTAATGGAGGAGTGATCTCTCACACTCAACAAGTGTTAATTCACTCAGAAGACATTGGGCTCTCTGTTTTAATTATTAGTGCTTCCAGCGTTCATCTATTCTGCAGGTAGGAAATAAATGTTGCTTATGGAATTAATTCTTTAATATTTGTTTCCAAACACACCATGAAAAGAATTATTGTGATTTGTTTGATAGTGCACTATAACTGAGCTTGTCAATTAGCACAATTCACAAATTTATATCTGCAACATATTTACCTTAACCTGGTCTTGCGCCATCTACCTCTGCTGTTAGTGATGACCTCTCTAATTTGCCGAGTAGCACTGATAGCGGGGGAAAGGAGGTGTGCTAATGTTGTCGCTAGGTGTTGTGTTCACAACCCAGCTAGTTTATGTAATGTAACTCCTCCTTTCGGGTAGCCTGTATTGCTATCTAGCTGATCATGTTTTGCATTTCCTTTTATTAGATCTTGTTGACCGGCCAATTGCCGGGCCTGCCAGAGGACCAGTTTCTGAGCACTGTGGCCATGTGAAATCTTACTGCATCACATAATTCATTGCCTGTTATGAGCATTATGAGAGTTCCTAGTGCTATAATATCTCGACTGCTATCTAATATCTGACCTGGCTTATTACTATACTTCTTTTTCACTTTTCTTTTGCATTGCCCTTAGACTGATTTACGGACTTGAATGATTAATGAATGTCGTCTTGTTCCTTCTGATTTTGTTTCTAGAGCTTTATAGAAAGCAAGGTGGCTCAATAAATAGCACTGTTGCTTTGCAGCAGTTTTGGCCTGCGTTCAAATCCACCAAGGACATATGTAAGGATTTTGTATGTTCTACCCATATTTGCATGGGTTTCATCTGGGTGCTCCAGTTTCCTCCAGCACTCCAAAGACAACTAAATAAGGAAAATAATTTGTGAGCCCCAATGGGGAGAGTGTTTTGTGGAATTAATGGTGCTATATAAGCAAATAAAATAAATACATTCTTGGTTTAGCCTTTAGCTACTTGTCTGGTCTTGCTATTACCTGCTGTATTTTTTGTTATTCTTACAATAGTGGTTTTAATCCAGTTTCATGACTATTCCACATCTAACTCACTCCTTTTGGTAGCAGTTACTCCATGAATGCAAACACTTGCAAGAAGGCCAGATCCCTTTAGATACAGAGTGAAAACCAATGCTTTCCCTGGGACCTGTTCAGTATATTGACTAATATTAAGACTATATGTGTGTAGAGTGTTATGGGGAGGTAGTCGTAGGTGAGGGATTGAATCCAGACACCATGGCACACTACATAAAATGCATGGCCCTGGCTGGGTAGATTTGTATTGTGTTGGCTGTACACCTGTGTAGGCTGCATGTTGCCCTTGGCTTTGGCAGGCCAGGACAAAAATGATGACTTGCTTTTGAAAACAGACCACCAGTTCAGTTTCAACAACAACTCTTTACTTAATGGTTCATCTTCATCAACTTTATATGAGATAGCAGGCACACTTCTTTCAGCATGATTCAGTTGTACAAAGCATATTCAGACACATTTGCAGTTCCCGCTGTATAGGAAGAGCCCGGACTGCTGACCCGAAGGGGCTTAAGGGAGGGCTACATGACTAGGAGGGATGCCAGGCCATAGGGTTAATAAGGGGTTAATGGAGAAAGTCAGTTTGGGCGCGAAATTTGGGGGTGGTGCTAAGGGGCAGTTAGGATCAGGGGTCAGTGTGATTGGTCAGGGGGTGGTGGCTATAGGGGGTCGTATATAGGGCAGGTCAGAGGGGGGTGGGCCATTCCTACCTGGACGTGACTGGAATCGTTGTGGCTGGATCCCGAAGATGGAGGACTTCATGGCACAGATGAAGAGGATGGCGGAGCAGCGTGGACAGCGTTGGATGGACGAGCAGCTCCAGCGATGGTCCGGCGTCGGCGAGGAAGATGGGACCCCCCTGCCTCCGAAGCGGCAGCGAAGAACTCGGCCCCCAGAGCGCCTCAGCCCGGAGATGACGCCGAGGAGCCGGCGGCGGAGACGGAGCCCGAGTGGATGTGCGGCGGTGGATCCGGGAGCCGGGACGTCGCGAGGCCCCGGCCGGAAGTCGGGCCGCGGGCGCCAAGGCAACGGGGCGGTGAGCGACACGGCCGGCCTCCCCTCCTCTTCCGGGTCGCGGCGCACGGCAGTGACGCGCGCGTCGCGGCCGCGTGACCCGGCGCGGTCACCTGACCCGGCGCGGTCACCTGACCCGGCGCGGTCACCTGACCCGGCGCGGTCACGGGGCCCGCTGCGCTCGCGTGACCCGGCGTCCCCCTGTGCTCCGGCGGCCTCACCTGACCGAGCGCGCTCACCTGCCCCGCCGCGGTCACGTGGGGCGGCGCGGTCACGTGGGGCGGCGCGGTCACGTGGGGCGGCGCGATCACGTGGGGCAGCGCGGTCACGTGGGGCGGCGATGTCACCTGACCGGGCGCTGTCACCTGACCGTGCGCGGTCATGTGACCCCGCGTACTTACCCGTCCCGCCGCGTCCTCGCGATCCGGCAGGCTCGCCTGACCCGGTGCGGTCACCTGACCCGCCGCGGTCACGTGGGCCGGCGCGGTCGCGTGGGTCGGCGGGGTCGCGTGGGTTGGCGGGGTCGTATGAGCCAGCGGGGTCATGGGGGCCAGCTGGGTTGCGTGGGCCAGCGGGATCGCGGGGCGCAGATGAGGCCACAGTGGCGGCGGCGGCAAGGTTTAGGAGCAGAGCGGGGCCCATGCAGGAGCATGGGGTCCCAGTGGCGGCGGGGGAGTCCGTACGGAGACGGCCCGGATCAGCGGGGCCCGGCCTGGGATCGCAGCGGAGGGACAACGAAGGGACGGCGTCGGGATCAGCCGGAGCACGCGGGGATGCCGGACGGCATGCCCCAGGCGGCGTTTATGTGGCGGAGCCAGCGTCTGGATCGTCGCGGAGGATGGATGGTGCTGCGGGCGGACGGGGCCTAAGGTCGAGTCTGCCGGACGGCGGGCTCCCTGGGCCTGGGTCCAGTGAGGACGAGGAGGCAACCCTGGAGGAGGACGTCGCGGAGGACGGCAACGGGGACCAGATCGTGGAGGTCGGCGAGGCGGCTGGAGTGCGACGCGGAGAACATGTGACGGCTGTTTCGGGATCTTCTCGGAGTCAGCCTGGTAAGACCACGGTTTCTTCTATTTCTCGTGCACCTGGTTTGGCTATGGATGGTGTGTCTGGTGATACGGATGGCGTGCAGGGCGTGAATGTGGTTGGTGGTACGGGTGGTTTACTTGGTGGCCCGAGTGGCGGGCGGGTCGTGAATGTGGTGACGGGTGACGGCAGTGTGGCATCCGAGTTGTTGAGGTTGGTTAGGGGTTTGTTTGCCCCTGTGGGGGGCCCTAGCTTGGTGTGGCAGGGAGCGACGGGGCAGGAGGTTGCGACTCCTGCGGTTGGAGGGGTTGCTAGTGGCAATGCGGTTGGTGAGCCGGTGGTGGCGGCTCCCGCGGCCCCAGCTGCGGCTCCCGCTGCCTCAGCTGCGGCTGCAGTGGACATTGTTCGATTGGATGACAAGGCGAGAGGGGAAGTGTATGTTTGCTTTGATGGCCCGTTGGGGGCGCATCTGAAGCAGGAGACCAGGGAAAAAATATGGAAGGATGAATATGTCGAAATATTCTCATTGCTTCCGTTGGAAAAGTTTAATCTGGATCGGGTTAAACCGGATGAGAGCAAAAAGGACGAGGAAGAACGGCGGCGTTATCGCCTTATTCCCCGCACTTTTCAGAACTGGTTGCAGGCCTTTGTGATACTGGCCGGTGTGGTGGGGGAAAAGGCTCCGGATAACTGTACAGCGCTTTTCTGTTATCTGGATTCTATCTGTGAGGCGTATAGGACCTATGGGGGGACTGCTTGGCTAAGATATGACGAGCAGTTTCGCCAGAGGAAGGCGGTCAGACCCAGTTTACGGTGGGACCACAAAGAAATTAGTCTATGGATGCGGCTGATGGCTGCGCCGAAGTCGGCATCACAGTCCTTTCCAGGGGGCACCGGCGGGGGATCATTTGGCACCTCGTCGGGGCCCAAAAAGGGCGTTTGCTGGCAGTTTAATGAGAAGGAATGCCGGTTTGGGTCTTCCTGCCGGTTCAAGCACGAGTGTTCGGGCTGTGGTGGCGCCCACAGTCACCTTAAGTGCTTCCGGAAGGGAAAAGGAAAGGCCGCGGAGTCTTCGTCAAAAAGGGAGGACCCCGGTGAGGGTAGATCGGATGGCGCCGTTTCTAAGTAGATACCCGGACCGGGGATCGGCGGAATTGTTGAGTGACGGTTTTAGTTTTGGTTTCAAGATACCGTCAGTGGTTAAGACGGGAGAGATTCGTTTAAAAAATTTGCAGTCGACGCGCCTACATGGTGAGGTTGTTGCGGATAAGTTACGGAAGGAGGTGGAGTTAGGACGGATGGCGGGGCCTTTTGATGCCCCTCCATTGCCGGACTTGGTTGTGTCCCCGTTGGGGTTGGTCCCAAAAAAGGAACCTAACAAGTTCCGGCTCATCCACCATTTGTCCTATCCTACTGGCCGGTCGGTGAACGATGGTATTGATCCTGAGCTGGTTTCGGTTTCGTATGTCCGTTTTGATAAGGCTGTGGAATGGTTAAGGAAGTTGGGCTGTGGTTCGCTGTTGGCGAAAACAGATATAGAAGCGGCCTTCCGCCTGTTGCCGGTGCACCCGGACAGTTTTCACCTGTTGGGGTGTTGGTGGGAGGACAAGTTTTATGTAGATTGTTGTTTGCCTATGGGCTGTTCAATTTCATGTTCTTATTTTGAGAAGTTTAGTTGTTTCTTGGAATGGGTAATTAAGGAGGAGGCGGGTCTAGATTCAGTGTTGCATTACTTGGATGACTTCTTGTGCATGGGGCCTGCGGGATCCTCGCAGTGTTCCCTTTTGCTTCGGACAGTGGAGCAGGTTGCTCGCCGGTTTGGCGTTCCGTTGGCGCCGGAGAAGACGGAGGGTCCGGTTACGGTTTTGAAATTCCTGGGTATCGAGCTGGATACGGTTGCCATGGAGTGCCGCTTGCCGGAGGACAAGCTGGTGGATTTGAGGCGTTGTGTTCAAGGGGCCATTGAGGCCAAGAAGATTCGTTTACGGGACTTGCAGTCCCTGTTGGGGAAGTTGAATTTTGCGTGTAGAATATTGCCGATGGGGAGAGTTTTTTCCCGTCGCTTGGCTCAAGCCACCACCGGTGTGTTGCACCCTTTGCATTTTGTGCGTTTGAAGGTGGAGCATAAGGCGGACCTGAGAGTGTGGTCCCGTTTTTTGCAGCGGTACAATGGACGGTCATTGTGGCTTCGTGAGGTGGTGTCAAATGAGGAGTTGGTGCTGTATACGGACGCGGCGGGATCCAGTGGATTTGGCGCATATTTTGGGGGGAGATGGTGTGTCGGCAGGTGGCCGGATTCGTGGCGGGTTTGCGGTCTGACTAGGAATTTGGCCCTGTTGGAACTTTTCCCTATTGTCGTGGCCTTAGAGGTTTGGGGACAGGATTTGAAAGACAGGAAGGTGCGTTTCATGTGTGACAACCTGGGGGTGGTTCAGTGTGTTAACAAGTTGACAGCTGATTCCCCCCCGGTGGTGGACCTCTTGCGTCACTTGGTGCTGAAATGTCTGGAGTTGAACTTGTGGGTCTGCGCTGTACATGTGCCGGGGGTGCTGAATTCTGTGGCTGATGCTTTATCTCGCTTCCAGTGGGACCGCTTTCGAATGCTGGCGCCGGACGCGGAGCAGCAGGAGACCGTATGGCCCGTCTGGTTGTGGGACCTGGTTTGCAGCCGGCCTGGGAATTGATCCGACATTCGGTGGCACCCAGTACGTGGCGCAGCTATAATTCAGCGTGGGACCGTTGGCTCGAGTTGGTTGATGAGGTGGGAGGTCATGTATCTGAAGGTGACAGAGTTTATTTAGTTTTGTTTATGTTGGGCAGGGCTAAGGAAGAAGGCCTTTCGTGGTCGGCCGTGGCGGGCAGGTTAGCGGGCATTTCCTTCTTTTTCAAGTTATTGGGCTGGAAGGACGTTACGAAGGAATTCTGGGTGCGCCAGGTGATGAAGGGTTACCGGAGGGCAGGGGCGCGCCGAGACCTTCGGCGCCCGGTATCTTTTGAGCTGCTGGGCAAGCTGTTGTCGGTGTTGCCTCGGGTGTGCTGTTCGGAGTATGAATGCCAGTTGTTCGGGACCGCTTTTGTTTTGGCCTTCTTTGGGGCGTTTAGAATTAGTGAACTGGTGAGCAGAAACACGAGGAGTCACGGAGGTTTGTTGCTGGAGGACGTGGAATGCGGTATGGATGTGGTGCGGTGTTGCTTGAGACGGTCAAAGACGGACCAGCTGGGTAGAGGTCGGATGGTGGAACTATGGGGTGTACCTGGTTTAGCGGAGTGCCCTGTCAGATGGCTGTCGGCGTTTTTAGAGGTGAGGGGAGCTCGCCCGGGGTCCCTTTTGTCCCACCAGGACGGGTCAGCCTTGTCGAGTTACCAATTTGTCTGCATCTTTCGGAGGTGCCTGCAGTGTTGCGGTCTCAACGAGGCTGAGTTCGCGTCGCACTCCTTTCGGATTGGGGCTGCGACTCAGGCGGCTCGTTGGGGTCTGGGCGCGCAGGCTCTCCGTCAGATTGGACGATGGGACTCGGCCAGGTTTCGATCTTACGTCCGGCCGAACTTGTTGTGAGCTATGGGTGGGGAGGGGGGGGGGGTCGGGGGCTGTATTGGTTTGGTAATCATTACCCATTTTCTTCCTTGTGCCCCCCCCCCCTCCCCCCCCTCCCCCTCTCCCCTGTTGTGTTGTCACCTTTTGTTTTGTAGGTTTCCCATTGTTGGTGTGGGTGCTCGGCCACTCATACGTGTATTGGGGGGCGTTCCGTGCGGGAATACGACCGGACGGCCGCCAGTTGGGGGTTCCCAGAGAAAAGGCTACTGTGCGATGGATCGGGGTCAGGGGCATGCTGTGGAGTGAGGTGTTGCCTACCTGGCGCCACCATTCGCAGCTGGACAGAGCACCGGACGTGGTAGTACTACACGCGGGTGGGAATGACCTGGGTCTCCGGGCTTCCAGGGACCTGATACAAGACATAAAATGTGACTGCCTGCGGCTCCTGTCTTCCCACCCGGGTCTAGTAATTGTCTGGTCGGATATGGTTGCGCGGCTGGCATGGCGGCACGCCAGGTCGGTGGAGGCAGTAAACAGGGCGCGAAGTAAAGTGAATCGGGAGATTGGGCGGTTCATTTCCCGGGTTGGGGGTGTCTCGGTTCGGCACCCGGAGCTGGAAGCGGCGTCCGCCGACTTGTTGCGCCGGGACGGGGTCCATTTAAATTCGGTGGGAAATGATATTTGGGCCTTAGGGCTGATGGAGGGGCTTGAGAAGGCTTTGTTGGTGTGGGAGGACTCGCGCGCACAAGGGGTCATGCGAGCTCGCGGTGGCGGAAAGGAGGGGGGTGTCTGAAGGTGGGGGTTTGCACAGAGGAGAGGACGGAACCCAGTGCCGGAGCGGGTTACCTCTAGCGGTGCAATTGTTTGGTAAACGGGTCCTTGCTGGGTTGAGTCTCAGCGGGACGTAGTGGGGGCAACATCTGGCTTGGGCTCTCGAGTCGGTGTGTTGCGGCTGAGGGTCAGGAGACAGGCTGATGTTGCAAAGAACATTTTGGTTAACCTTCAGGTACCCCCCCCTTCCTTTTCGGGTTCTTCAATGAAGAGTTGTATTGTTACATGGCTGATGTTTATGTCATGAATAAATGGGGCTGCTGTGGCCTTTATATTCCAACGTCACACAGTGTTTGTGTTTATTTTAGATAAGAACCCTAGGGGGTAGGGTGTTGTTGGGGAAGGTCACAGGCCTTCAGTCAGACATTCCGGAGTCAAGGAAGAGCCCGGACTGCTGACCCGAAGGGGCTTAAGGGAGGGCTACATGACTAGGAGGGATGCCAGGCCATAGGGTTAATAAGGAATTAATGGAGAAAGTCAGTTTGGGCGCGAAATTTGGGGGTGGTGCTAAGGGGCAGTTAGGATCAGGGGTCAGTGTGATTGGTCAGGGGGTGGTGGCTATAGGGGGTCGTATATAGGGCAGGTCAGAGGGGGGTGGGCCATTCCTACCTGGACGTGACTGGAATTGTTCCCGCCCGCCCGCCCTAATTGTGGATTCGACATCGATGAAGAAAAGAAGGAAGATCGTATTTGTCGCAGCGGCGGAAAGGAGGGGGGTGTCTGAAGGTGGGGGTTTGCACAGAGGAGAGGACGGAACCCAGTGCCGGAGCGGGTTACCTCTAGCGGTGCAATTGTTTGGTAAACGGGTCCTTGCTGGGTTGAGTCTCAGCGGGACGTAGTGGGGGCAACATCTGGCTTGGGCTCTCGAGTCGGTGTGTTGCGGCTGAGGGTCAGGAGACAGGCTGATGTTGCAAAGAACATTTTGGTTAACCTTCAGGTACCCCCCCCTTCCTTTTCGGGTTCTTCAATGAAGAGTTGTATTGTTACATGGCTGATGTTTATGTCATGAATAAATGGGGCTGCTGTGGCCTTTATATTCCAACGTCACACAGTGTTTGTGTTTATTTTAGATAAGAACCCTAGGGGGTAGGGTGTTGTTGGGGAAGGTCACAGGCCTTCAGTCAGACATTCCGGAGTCATGTTCTATTGTTACTGGTACTGTAAGTCCCAGCACAACCGAGCCTAATGCTAAAATCAAATTTGTAAAAGTCACTTTCCCTTTCTGCAGCTCTTGTCGAAGAGGAGGGGGTAAAAGATTTCCCACTATGGCCAGAGCAGAACCCTGTGTTCCCAGATTCTTGAGAATCCCCCCAGATGCTTCAGAATCCATGCATTTTCTCCTCATAGAGGATGGGGAAAAGAGGTAGCCAGAGTTGAGCCTTTCACTCTCAAATGCTTGGGGAGACTCCGTTCAGGAAAGCAAACTTTGCTCACGTATCTGTCCGTTCTGACTAGTTAACTTTTAGGCATGGTGCCTTGTCACTAAAGACCCATCCTTCAGACCTTTCTGCCTGTGGCCACTTTGTTAAAAGGTTGATCCCTAGCCTCAGCATTGTCTTGCGTTCTGTGTCTCGGTCAACACTTCAAGATTCCGATATCTTCAATACTGTCTCCTTTTTCCTTTTGTTGCCACAGCTCACCCACTGCATGTGGCCTTGATGACCTACAGACTATCTATTTCTATAACACACTGGGTCTTCATTAACTTTTCCTATGAACTAGCTCCTCCCATTGTGGGCTAGACCCAAAATTTAACTACTTCTTGACCTATAGTCTAGCAACTAAATATAATACTGCTGTGCATTATACAGGAACACATTACAATATATCAAATTACGAACATAATGAGACAGGATATTTCACACTTTAAAACACAGTTCACATGACACATTATTTGAAAAAGAGGCAAGACACAATTCACATGAAAAAACAACAAAGTAACTGGTGTCTTCAGGGAAAGGAACGCGACAGCAACAGTCCACCTCCTAAAATGGGGGCATCCTCTTGAAGAGTATCTTGATATCCACAAACAGTCCTCGTAACCCCATTAATATTACTTTTAGATTTTTTTTATATAGTTTTGTATAAAATTGAATGAAAAATTCAGCTTGCTACACCTTTTTATATAGAACAGAATAGAATTACTAAACTGATATCAATCAAGTAGATAATAATGGAGATTATACATACTGTGTTTATTTCTGTCACTATGATCAGGAGGCTCCAAGACTGTCCGTCAGACTAAAGGTACCGTCACACTAAGCAACGCTCCAGCGACCTGACCTGGCAGGGATCACTGGAGCATCGCTACACGGGTTGCTGGTGAGCTGTCATACAGGCAGATCTCACCAGCAACCAGTGAACAGCCCCCAGCCAGCAGCGACGCGTAGAAGCAATGCTGCGCTTGGTAACTAAGGTAACTATCGGGTAACCAACCCTTGTTTACCAGTGCACACCGCTTAGCGCTGGGTCCCTGCACTCCTAGCCAGAGTACACATCGGGTTAATTACCCAATGTGTAGTCTGGCTATGTGTGCAGGGAGCAGGGAGCCGGCACTGACAGCGTGAGAGCAGTGGACGCTGGTAACGAAGGTAAATATTGGGTAACCAAGGAAAGGGCTTCTTGGTTACCCGATATTTACATTGATTACCAGCGTCCGCAGAAGCCGGCTCCCTGCTTACTGCACATTCAGTTGTTGCTCTATCGCTGTCACACACAGCGATGTGTGCTTCACAGCGGGAGAGCAACAACTAAAAAATGGTCCAGGACATTCAGCAACAACCAGCAACCTCACAGCAGGGGCCAGGTCGTTGCTGGATGTCACACACAGCAACATCGCTAGCAACATTGCTGTTATGTCACAAAAGTCATGCCTCAGCAGCGATGTTGCTAGCGATGTTGCTTAGTGAGACGTGGCCTTAAGGGGACCCTAGCTTTCCCTTATCTCTGAGTTATCTCTAAAGGAGAGAATGTCTGAGCTGCCAACCTTACCCTGTTCCTGAACAGCTTTGATCTTATATCCCCCTCTCTCCCTACCCCAGGGGAGGGCCGGGATAGTAGTGGGATAACATCAATAGAGATTAAAAAAACAGGCGAAACAAAAACTCTATCTCACAGCACGCTCACACTAAGCTAAAAGACAATAAGAGGAAGGAGGAAAGAAGTAGTAAGGATGAAACAACAAGATGACGAGAGAATTCAACAACAACTCCAAGCACCACACCATATAATCACAAGTGGGACTGGACACACCAGCACACTGACCAACACAGCAATAGACTATAATCGGCATAGGAAGACAGATTCTATCATCTTAAAAAGGTGGGGAGTAAATGTCATTCCACCAACATGTGATCCTAGAGGTACCCATCAGGCTAGCAGAGATAGGCTGGAAACACATCTATGCGAGTAAAATCGGTCCGACTGGGCTGAAAAAAACTCGGCTGATTTTAGTTCACATTAGGTCCGAGTGCAACGCAAGTGCGATGCTTTTTCTGAATAAATTTTATAATAAATAAATATGAATAAATAGATTTTACTAGCGTGTATAATGCGTGTGTAATGCGTGTGTAATGCGTGTGTAATGTGTATTTTTTACTATGTCATCTGCCATTCAGCTCTGCTACATGGCCGCTGACAGCAGACACAGACAGCCATGTAGCAGAGCTGAATGGCAGATGACAGCAGACACAGACAGAGCCACACGATCAGAATGAACTCGGGTGAACTTCACCTGACTTCATTGTCTTGCTGCGGCTCTGTCTGTGCCGTGTCCTGATTAGCGGTCACCAGTGAAGGGCTCACCGGTGACCGCTAATCCCCTGAGTGACTGAAGTTAGCAGCCCTCTGTCATACTCACCGATCCCCGATCCCCAGCGCGGTGCTGCACGTCGTTCACACTGCTGCGGTGGCTTTTACTATTTTGAAAAAGCCGGCCGATCATTAAAAAATCTTGTATTCCCTGCTTTCCCCGCCCACAGGCGCCTATGATTGGTTGCAGTGAGACACGCCCCAACGCTGAGTGACAGGTGTCTCACTGCACCCAATCACAGCAGCCGGTGGGCGTGTCTATACTGTGCAGTGAAATAAATAATTAAATAATTAAAAAAAACGGCGTGCGGCCCCCCCAATTTTAATACCAGCAAGATAAAGCCATACGGCTGAAGGCTGGTATTCTCAGGATGGGGAGCTCCACGTTATGGGGAGCCCCCCAGCCTATCAATATCAGTCAGCAGCCGCCCAGAATTGCCACATACATTAGATGCGACAGGTCTGGGACTGTACCCAGCTCTTCCCGATTTGCCCTGGTGCGTTGGCAAATCGGGGTAATAAGGAGTTAATGGCAGCCCATAGCTGCCACTAAATCCTAGATTAATCATGTCAGGCATCTCCACGAGATACCTTCCATGATTAATCTGTAAATTACAGTAAATAAACACACACACACACCTGAAAAAATCATTTATTAGAAATAAAAAACACTAACAAATTCCCTAGTTCACCAATTTAATAAGCCCCAAAAGGCCCTCCATGTCTGGCGTAATCCAGGATGGTCCAGTGTCTCTTCCAGCTCTGCTACATGAAGGTGACCAGAGCTCCAGAAGACACCGCCGCTCCTGTCAGCTCCACGCAGCAACTGAAGTGAGTAGCACGATCAGCTGAGCTGTCACTGAGGTTACCCGCTGTCACTGGATTCAGCGGTGGCTGCGGGTAACCTCAGTGACAGCTCATCTGATCGCGCTACTCACCTCAGTTGATGCGTGGAGCTGACAGGAGCGGCGGTGTCTTCTGCAGCTCCGGTCACCTTCATGTAGCAGAGCTGGAAGCGACGCTGGACCATCCTGGATTACGCCGGACATGGAGGGCTTTTAGGGGCTTATTAAATTGGTGAACCAGGGAATTTGTTAGTGTTTTTTATTTCTAATAAATGATTTTTTCAGGTGTGTGTGTGTTTATTTACTGTAATTTACAGATTAATCATGGAAGGTATCTCGTGGAGACGCCTGACATGATTAATCTAGGATTTAGTGGCAGCTATGGGCTGCCATTAACTCCTTATTACCCCGATTTGCCAATGCACCAGGGCATATCGGGAAGAGCCGGGTACAGTCCCAGAACTGTCGCATCTAATGTATGCGGCAATTCTGGGCGGCTGCTGACTGATATTGTTAGGCTGGGGGGCTTCCCATAACGTGGAGCTCCCCATCCTGAGAATACCCGCCTTCAGCCGTATGGCTTTATCTGGCTGGTATTAAAATTGGGGGGACCGCACGCCGGTTTTTTAAATTATTTAATTATTTATTTCACTGCATAGTATAGACATGCCCACCGGCTGCTGTGATTGGGTGCAGTGAGACACCTGTCACTCAGCGTGGGGGCGTGTCTCACTGCAACCAATCATAGGTGCCTGTGGGCAGGGAAAGCAGGGAATACGAGATTGTTTAATGAGCGGCTGGCTTTTTCAAAATAGTAAAAGCCGCCGCAGCAGTGTGAATGCCGTTCAGCGCTGCGCCGGGGATTGGGGAACGGTGAGTATGAGAGAGGAGGGGAAAATGACCGACAGACTGTGAGAGAGGGACAGAGATAGTGACGGACCGACAGAGAGAGAATAGAGACTGAGAGGGAGAGACCGACTGACAGAGAATAGTGATTGACAGACACTGTGAGACATCACTCGTTTCCAGTGTTTTAGGAAACATGCAAGAAATGTATTTAGAAAATCGGATGTCACTAGGATGGTGTGAATGCCGTCCCGTGACATCCGATTATTTACACTCTCCCATAGACTTGCATTGGAGAGACTCGCAGTAGAAACTCGCAAAAAAGCAGCATGCTGCGATTTTTTTTCTCAGTCCGATTTGGACTGAGAAAAAAATTGCAAATGCGAGCTGAATCATTGACTAACGTGTCCGATTCCAATGCAAGTTTTTCTCGCATTGCTCTACTGCGAGAAACTCGCAAGTGAGAAGCAGCCCATAAACATTTGCTAGCCCGACCATTAATGACCACACAGCTGGTCAACATCCAAGCCTGCCTGTATAACTTCGAAACAACAGAGAAACCATAGTATGGAGTGATAGAATTTGTACTGTGAACAGCGTCTGATGCCGTCTGGACACTCGGGGAGTTTTGATCAACACTCTGTGTTACAATTTCACTTAAGAGGTTCTGTGCCACATTTGCAAATCTAAAAAAAAAAATAATGTAAAATAGTTTTTTCAGGTGTTTGAAATATATATGTCTTTGGAGCATGTGGAATACATACACTCTATATATACTGCATAAATACTGCATACACTTTGTAACATTGTAACATCTCTTTTCATCTTTGCACCATTTTCAAAGTGGTCTTAAAACACACAATTGTTATTTATGGCCTGCATTATATCTTTCTGCGATCTTGTCAACATTTGTCCTGACATATTTGGAAACCTGTGCTTTTTTTTATTAAAGCGTCTCTATGAGGAAGGTGACTTTTATTCCAAATCCTTTAAATGGTTTGCATTGACTGATTGTGTGTTTTTGTAAAGTGTTTATAAGTATTTAGAGGGTTTAGCTGTAATCTCTGAGACAGTGGAGAGATATTTTCCCTGTTCATCTTTAAGACGTAAAGCTATTGTAAGACAGGATACCAAGGACTTCTGAATGATAGTGCCTTCCCTGCCTTTGTGAAGGGTTTATAGTTCTAAATTTCACTTCAAAAATAATTCCTCTATGGATAGCTTAACTAGCTAGTAATAAGAATTGGGAATATTTGTAGCACGTCCATGTTTCGGTAAAAAGCCATATTCATTTAATATTTTCTCTTGTGGAACAATGGTACAACAGCCGCTTCTCTTTACTGGTAGAGCTAAGTAGAGATGCTTCTAGCAACCAAAGTCTCTAAAGTCATAGTCCTCCTTTAATGATCTGATAATGCATAAAATTCATGAGTGATTCAATTTTCACACTACTCAACTGTAGACCCATTATCAGATTATAAGATATATTTGCTGCTCCACAGCATGCTTGCATCCACTAATAGATTTGAAGGGCAGTTATAGAGAAAATGATTTCCCTATTGCCCTTGTTATCAGAACACTTCTATCAGAACAAATGTCACATCACCTTGTTAAGTTGACTCAAGGTTGATGTCACCTGATGGAACATTGCCTATTTACACTCTTGATTACAGATAAACTACACACACACACACACACACACACACACACACACACAAACACATATATATATTTTTTTTTTTTTTTGCAGGAGGTGGTCAGTTCACTCCCACTATTCCTTTATTGTACAGTGTTGTGATATGAATGTACTTAATGTTGAATGTATGTTAGTGCAGCTGGCGGTGATGTAGCAGAGTAGCAGAGCTGTAGCAGCACAGTGGTTGGAGCCATCTAGTGGCCGATAGGTTATAGTGTTTGATTGAGTATCGAGTTTATTGCTAGTGTGCATTTTAGAGTAATGTGTAATGTATGAAATAATATGTATAATATGTGTTGGTCAACGATCTGTCAGGCGGTAGGCACAGTTTGAGGAGTCATGTAAAGCATATATAGGAGTAACGGAAATATAGGAGTAACAGGTATTATTAATACAGAATGTTTTAGGTTAAGATTTAGTGTGCTGTAGGGACCAAGAGTGCAGGAGGGGGTGTGTTATGTAGATAGTTTGTTAGTACAGCAGTAGACAGGAGCTGACAGGCCTAGAGTTTGATACAGTTGATAACCTAGGAGACTAAAGGTACCGTTACACTAAGCAATATCGTTAGCAACATCGCTGCTGAGGCACAACTTGCTAGCGATGTTGCTGTGTGTGACATCCAGCAACAACCTGGCCCCTGCTGTGAGGTCCTTGCTTGTTACTGAATGTCCTGGACCATTTTTTAGTTGTTGCTCTCCCGCTGTGAAGCACACATCGCTGTGTGTGACAGCGACAGAGCAACAACTAAATGTGCAGTGAGCATGGAGCCGGCTTCTGCGGACGCTGGTAACCAATGTAAATATCGGGTAACCAAGAAGCCCTTTCCTTGGTTACCCGATATTTACTTTCGTTACCAGTGTCCGCCACTCTCAGCTGTCAGTGCCGGCTCCCTGCTCTCTGCACACGTAGCTGGATTACACATCGGGTAATTAACCCGATGTGTACTGTGGCTAGGAGTGCAGGGAACAGGGAGCCGGCACTGGCAGTGGGAGAGCGGCAGACGCTGGTAACGAAGGTAAATATCGGGTAACCAAGGGAAGGGCTTCTTGGTTACCCGATGTTTACCGTGGTTACCAGCGTCCGCAGAAGCCGGCTCCCTGCTGCCTGCACACGTAGCAGAGTACACATCGGGTAATTAACCCAATGTGTACTGTGGCTAGGTGTGCAGGGAGCCAGCGCTAAGCGGTGTGCGCTGGTAACCAAGGTAAATATCGGGTTGGTTACCTGATATTTACCTTAGTTACCAAGCACAGCATGCTTCCACGTGTAGCGACGCTCCAGCAATCCCTGCCAGGTCAGGTTGCTAGTGGAATCGCTGGAGCGTCGCTTTTAGTTTGACATCTCACCAGCGACCTCCTAGCAACTTACCAGCGATAACTATCAGGTTGTATCGTTGTTGGGATCGCTGGTAAGTTGTTTAGTGTGACTGGGCCTTTAGAGACAGAGGGAGAAGCAGAGGATTGGTTAGGTAGACAGGCAGGAAAGTGAGTAGAATTCTGCAGAGTGGTTCCAGGAGTACAGACGGGGCTTTGTAGTTTGGGCCTGTTCAGGAACAAGGAGGAAGCCTTACTTGTGTCCAGAGCTTAAGGCTCGCCTCGAGAATCAGGCTACAGAGTCTCAGGATCAGTAGGCTGTTAGGGTAGAGCACTATCGGTGGATCCTTGTACTAGTTAGGAGCTAGAGAGCGATCTGGGGTCATGTTTGGGATATGGTTGCTGTAAAGACTAGTAACAGGGAAGAATTACAGAGTAGTTTTGGCTGCTGGAGGGCTAATATCCAGAGTGAGGGCTAGTAACAAAAGTACCCCCAGGAAACAGAGGCAGCAGAATGTTAAAGACCATGTCTGTCCTGGCGAACTTGTACCAAGAATAAAAACTTTCCTGTTGATTGTTTTTTAAGAAAAACTCTGTGTGTCATGTTGGCCCTGCTTCATATTCATCAGGGACTCTGAAGGCTGCAGTTAGCGCTACACACCCCGGCTGGGGCAGGCCACAGACACATAGCTTTAATGGAGCAGTGGTGTGGAGGACACTCGGCCTGGAGGTCCCCTATCTCTTCATATACAGAAGTGATGAGCGAGCTCTACCATGCTCGGGTGATCAGTACTCGTAATGAGCAGTTGGATGCTTAGATGGGCACAACTTGAGTATAATGGAAGTTAATGGGGAACTCGAGCATTTCTCTGGAAGAGTTCCTGGAAAATTGCTTGCGCTCCCTATTGACTGGTAGTGCTCGGTGATCACTGATAGATAGCTAGATAGATAGGTAAAGAGATAGAGAGATAGATAGATATACAGTGCCTACAAGTAGTATTCAACCCCCTGCAGATTTAGCAGGTTTTATAAGATGCAAATAAGTTAGAGCCTGCAAACTTCAAACAAGAGCAGGATTTATTAACAGATGCATAAATCTTACAAACCAACAAGTTATGTTGCTCAGTTAAATTTTAATAAATTTTCAACATAAAAGTGTGGGTCAATTATTATTCAACCCCTAGGTTTAATATTTTGTGGAATAACCCTTGTTTGCAATTACAGCTAATAATCGTCTTTTATAAGACCTGATCAGGCCGGCACAGGTGTCTGGAGTTATCTTGGCCCACTCCTCCATGCAGATCTTCTCCAAGTTATCTAGGTTCTTTGGGTGTCTCATGTGGACTTTAATCTTGAGCTCCTTCCACAAGTTTTCAATTGGGTTAAGGTCAGGAGACTGACTAGGCCACTGCAACACCTTGATTTTTTCCCTCTTGAACCAGGCCTTGGTTTTCTTGGCTGTGTGCTTTGGGTCATTGTCTTGTTGGAAGATGAAATGACGACCCATCTTAAGATCCTTGATGGAGGAGCGGAGGTTCTTGGCCAAAATCTCCAGGTAGGCCGTGCTATCCATCTTCCCATGGATGCGGACCAGATGGCCAGGCCCCTTGGCTGAGAAACAGCCCCACAGCATGATGCTGCCACCACCATGCTTGACTGTAGGGATGGTATTCTTGGGGTCGTATGCAGTGCCATCCAGTCTCCAAACGTCACGTGTGTGGTTGGCACCAAAGATCTCGATCTTGGTCTCATCAGACCAGAGAACCTTGAACCAGTCTGTCTCAGAGTCCTCCAAGTGATCATGAGCAAACTGTAGATGAGCCTTGACATGACGCTTTGAAAGTAAAGGTACCTTACGGGCTCGTCTGGAACGGAGACCATTGCGGTGGAGTACGCTACTTATGGTATTGACTGAAACCAATGTCCCCACTGCCATGAGATCTTCCCGGAGCTCCTTCCTTGTTGTCCTTGGGTTAGCCTTGACTCTTCGGACAAGCCTGGCCTCGGCACGGGTGGAAACTTTCAAAGGCTGTCCAGGCCGTGGAAGGCTAACAGTAGTTCCATAAGCCTTCCACTTCCGGATGATGCTACCAACAGTGGAGACAGGTAGGCCCAACTCCTTGGAAAGGGTTTTGTACCCCTTGCCAGCCTTGTGACCCTCCACGATCTTGTCTCTGATGGCCTTGGAATGCTCCTTTGTCTTTCCCATGTTGACCAAGTATGAGTGCTGTTCACAAGTTTGGGGAGGGTCTTAATTAGTCAGAAAAGGCTGGAAAAAGAGATAATTAATCCAAACATGTGAAGCTCATTGTTCTTTGTGCCTGAAATACTTCTTAATACTTTAGGGGAACCAAACAGAATTCTGGTGGATTGAGGGGTTGAATAATAAATGACCCTCAGAATAAACTTTTCACAATTTAAAAAAAAAAAAAAAAAGAAATAACATTCTTTTTTGCTGCAGTGTATTTCACACTTCCAGGCTGATCTACAGTCCAAATGTCACAATGCCAAGTTAATTCCGAATGTGTAAACCTGCTAAATCTGCAGGGGGTTGAATACTACTTGTAGGCACTGTATGATCTTCCGTTCTTGATGACGGGATATGAGGATGCTTTCCGCATTAATGCATTCTCCTTTGAGCTGTGTCTTGGGTGGCACACTTGCTTCTTATCATATTCTCTGACATGCATACTTCATTTTTTTCCCACGCTCTGAACTCAATTCACCCCACCTCCGGCGTTCACACTGGGTTAGTGACTCCTCTGGAGTATAGTCTCTGTATTGGCAATGCACTGTTTTTCCTTACTATCGCGTATACATTTTTGTCTCCGTCCACTCTTTAATATAATATGATTTTTCTATTTATTATTCTATTCAGACACTTTTGCATGATTTTTAGCATTTTTTTCTTACGTCCTCTAACGTGTTTTTACCCTTTTCATCACTGTTCTCTGAAAAAATCCCCCCTTCTTTTTTTGACCAAAATATTATCTTCCACTGGCCATTTTGGTATTTTTTTCACTGTTTTATGTTAATTCTCTGATAGATTTAATCTTTTCTTTTGTCTCTATGTTTCATGTGCACTTCACAACATTGATGTTCGGTGGTGGCACGGGCATATGCTTCACTTGAGATTCTGCTCCACATAGTATGCAGTAACCATATTGAAATAGGGGTTGGAGATTGATTCATAGTAATTTTTATTACAAGATGTAGAAGAGTTCACCCTCTTTTTTTTTACACATAAAAGACACATTTTTTTAGTTCAAAATCAATTTTAATGATTTTTCATGTTTTGTGACACATTAGAGTAATATGTTTATTTGTGAATTCCTGTATTTTTTGTCTATATCATTGTACTACGTCATGTTTAGTCTTATATGTATGTTTTTCCCGCAGATTTTTTGTAAAGGAGGCCGGCTCTTGACATCAATGTGACGGAGTGTATATATATCTTGTATGCCCCGTGTTTCCAGCAGATTTGATGTACTTTTTCCTGCATGTCCTGAGGAAGGGAGCAGACACTCCAGAAACGCGTTGACCTGAAAATGAAATAAAAGTAACATTAATCTTACATACATTCATAGCGGTCATTGGAGCGGTTTGAAAAACTCAATTCTACTACTCTCCATTATCAGGGGGAGCAGAGGCAGATTATAATGAGGGCAATCTGGGCTACCGCCTGGGACTCAAGGCTCCTGCGGGCACATGCTCCGAAAAGTAAATTTCCCCCATTATAATCCGCATGAAACATTTTAAAGATGCTGGGTTGTCCGCCTGGCCTGCCACCCGCCCTGCAGCACATCAGCAGGACCAGGGCCACCATCAGGGCAATGAGGGGGGCCTGGGACACTCACAGAGAGCTGCCCTCTCTCTTCCTGCTCTAGTCTGCACTGATCCATGTGATGGTGCAGAGCAGGACAGGAAATGTACTAGACCAGAACGACGGCTAAGAAGGTGAAGGACCTTGCCTGATCACATGACTGGTGAACTGGAAGGTCCTGTAGCGGTTCAGCTGCTGTAGCCTCTGTGCAGGTTCCAGTGGCTCCTCTCCTGCTCTGCACCAATCAGGAACTGCAAGATGAGGTAATGTATGTGTGCTGCCCCTGCAGCGGTCCGAACCGCTCGGACCCGGGGATGATAATTCGTGGCTCGAGGGTCTCTGGACTCAGGGACTAGGGGCCGCACTTGAGTGAAGAAAGGGGCTATTTACAGGGGAGATATAGTTTGTGACGCCACCCGTGGTGCAATGTAATTGGGAGTACCGCCGCTGCCGTTGGGAGTACCTGGGGAGATGGAGTGGGGCAGCTAGATGTCGTCACCCTCCACGGGTAGGAGAAGGCCCCGGGGCTTTGGATAGTGGGGATGCAGGGTCACTCAGGTACTCATTCAGTCAATAAGCAGATGCTGACAACCGAGTAAACCAAATCTCGGGGTATCGCTGCTTCTTGGGGGGAGCTCGTCTGGGCCCAGTAGTCTGAAACTTGCCGGGCCCCGCTCCCCACTGTGGCTAAATGTGGGACCCTGCTCTCAGGTCTCATGTTTGGGATTTTCTGGACCGTTTGATTGGAAGGCCCTATCCCCCTCATTGTGCTAGTGCCCAGTTTTTGGAGCGGGTGGGAACAGATCATAAAGGCTCCGTTCTCCTCAGGTAAATTATTGGGTTGTCTGAAGCTTCTCCCTAACCTAGGGTCCATGTACCCCGTCGTGCCTTTGGTCCTGGACTGGTGACAGTGCCACGCTGCTGACCGTCCTCCTCGACAGGTTCAGGCACCTAGCCGCAATCCCCTGCGATGGGGGGTCTGACTCCTCTAGGTCCAGACCACCGTCTGCAACCTAGACTGCTTCACTTGGGAGCCACCACTCCCAACCTCCTCTGAGCTCCTCACAGCTCGAGGGTTCCTCACTAACTGACTGACTACACTACTCACCTCCCCTCCCTGACCGCCCAGGTTGGCGACTCTATTCCACTCAAGACGTCCACTGGTGTGCCTGGTGGGTGTGGTGCAGTGTGTATCTAGGATTTGATTTGCTGTTGGAGGCAACACCATTAGATAGGGACCCAGAACTATGATGGACTTGGAATACTGCACGGGAGGGCAGTTTGTGCATTACCCTGTGACGACCTGATAGTCCAGGGGCGTCACATTCCGCCTTGGTTAAACGTAGCTTGTCCCCGAGCTACAGGACATCCAGAGGTTTATTTTTGTAACTAGGAAGAAAAAGAATAACATTTTATTTACAGGTTCACATCACACATTAGGGAGGCACATTACTTAAACATTAGTTTAAACTCTTAAGGCTGCTTTACATGGTACGACCGATTGTGCAATTTCACAATCGATCGTACCCGCCCCCGTCCTTTTTGCGTCACGGGCAAATCGCTGCCCGTGTCGCACAAAGTCAGTAACCCCCGTCACACGTACTTACCTCTCGTGCGACCACGCTGTGAGCGGCGAACGTCAACTTCCTGGAGTGGGAGGGACGTTCAACGTCACAGCGACGTCACACGGCCGCTGGCCAATGGAAGCGGAGGGGCGGAGATGAGCGGCACGTAAATATCCCGCCCACCTCCTTCCTTCACATAGCCGGCGGCGGCCGCGTGATGCATGTGAGCTGCTGTTCATCGTTCCCGGGGTGTCACACGGAGCGGCGTGTGCTACCACGGAAACGATGAACAACTAAATTAAACGATATTATGGAACCTAGCGACCAGTACATGACTCACGATTTGTGAGCGATATTGCGTCGCTAGGAGGTGTCACACAGGCCGGCATCGCCAGCGATCCCGGATGTGCGTCACAAAAACCGTGACTCCGACGATCTATCGCACGATAGATTGTCTGGTGTAATGCAGCCTTTAGAGTTCATCCTTTAACTATGGAACGCTACCGGTTATGCTAGTAGCGGAGGCTCAACCTGTTCTGTTGCAGCCTCTTCCTGCGACAGTCCAGTCCCAACGTCCCGGGTTCCATCAACCCGCCACCCAAACAACCTGACCCTCTGCATTCCTATTTGTGGGTCAGTGACCAGGTTAAGGTCCCGGGTGTTGAAAAAACGACTCTGGTAGGCACAGGAGGTGCAACTATTTACATTGAGCTCAAGTCCGTGCTGGCCGCAGCCAGTCCCACAGCCATGAACCATTTTTACTACTAAAGATATCGATATAGATAAGAACTGCAGTCCATGCACCTTGTGCACTCATTCTATAACTTGACAATCAGATAAGGTATTCAGTTGATTAAACCCGGTGATAATCACTTGCATATAAACACGAAAAACAATAAACTATGAAAAACAAGAAAGGAAAACACAGATTTTCTAACATTTTTAAGCTTAGATAGCAAGGTACCACTAACATTCTTCCCTATACCTCACTGGGGACTGCCAAAAATTAACCCGGGTCGACCTTCTCAATTCTGGACCCTCTCCTTCCCCCTATGAGTCGGCAATGATTCCAACAGATCCTCACCCTCAGTGGCAGGTGTGGCTGGTAAGACCCTACGTGTGCGTGATAAGGGTACAGATGCTACTCTAGGTGCGAGAGTGGGGGCAGCGTCAATAAGCCTTTCCTGTTCTGGTTCCTTTACGGGTTGTGGGAATGTTAACACAGGGAATATTACTGCTCCGTTTTGCATGGGCCAGTCTTCTGGGAAGTCACCTAGAATGGTACAGATCATCCTCTTCTTCTTTTCCACCACCAGAGGTTGAGGCTGGGGTTCTTCTACAACTCTTAAGGGTTCCGGACGCTTCTTCGTCTCGGGAAACAGTAGCCGTTGTTCTTCCCTGGTCCTTGCTGATGAGGCAAGTCTTTTGGTTGTCAAAGTTGGACAGTTGTACCACGTAAGACTCCCTTTCCCATTGGTCATCCAATTTGTGCAACTTCCTTTTCCTCTTCAGTACCACTTCACCTGGTGAGAAAAGGGTATCTTTTGCCTGCTTGTTAACGTTTCTCTCTTGCCTTTCTCTATTCTGATTCAAATTCATTTCAACATACTTCTGAATCTGCTTATACTGGATCTGGCGATGTGAGTCCCAATCCGCTTCGGATGAGTAAACTTCAGGCAATTCAACCTCCATCTCTAAGTCCAGTGGGAGTCTCCCAGGTCTGTCTCTCATCAGGTAAGCAGGTGGACATTTGGTGAATCCCATAGGAAGGTTGTTGTAGATGTCAACAAGATCTGGCAGCTTTTCAGGCCACTGGTTCCACTTCTCGAGTGGAAGAGTCTTCAGCAGGTTGATCACCAAGTGGTTCATCTTCTCGCACATCTCATTTGTCTGCGCGTGGTAGGGGGTAGTGCGTATCTTCTTGCACCCATACAGGCTGCAGAATTCCTGGAAGATTTCAGCCTCAAACGCCGGACCTTGATCAGTGAGGACTCGATCAGGATACCCATGCGGCCTGCAGAAGTGCGTTTGCAATGCCTTCACCGCTATGCTAGCAGTTAAATCTTTGACAGGTACCACCACCAGGAATCGGGAGTAGTGGTCCACCATCGTTAGTGCATAAGTGTAACCACTTCTGCTTGGGGTTAGCTTGACGTGATCCAAAGTTACAATCTCCAGGGGCTGTTTTGTGATTATTATAGGTTGGAGTGGTGCTCGCTGACTGGTGCCATCTTGCCTCCTCAAGGCGCAGGGACCACAGTTCCGGAACCAGGCTTCTATGGAATCTCTCATCCCTATCCAGTAGAAGCGACTTCTCAACAACATCTCCAACTTCTTCCATCCAAAGTGCCCTGCTCGGTCGTGGTACGCTTCCAGGACCACCGCGACATATGCTTTGGGTATCACTATCTGGCGGATTCTTTCGTGCCTCTTGGGGTTGGTCAGACTCCTGCATAACTTGCCTTGATGGAGATACAGTCGACTCCTGTCCTGCCACAACTTCTTAGCTTCTTCTGGAGCACCTGGTTCAAGACGGGAGCCAGCTTGGGCTAACAGTGCTTTGATCAGTCTGATCGCAGGGTCAGCATCCTAAGCTTTTTGCCAACCGTGATGGGGTAAGGGATTGAAGGCCGCCTCTTGCTGATGGCTATAGGGCCGAGACCGTTCCATGTTAGTGGGCCGGTGGAAAGCAGGTAATTCAATTTCCTCCAGGTCATCCTCATCCCTCCCATCTTGCGGCCAGCCCTGTACTTCATGATAAAATCATAGTTCGCCATTCTTGCAACCCAGTGTTGTTCCAGGGCTCCAAGCTTTGACGTGTCCAGGTGGGTCAGTGGATTATTATCCATGTACACGGTAAACTTCGTGGAAGCAAGGTAGTGCTTGAATCTCTCAGTCACAGCCCACATGAGTGCAAAGAACTCTAGCTTGAAAGAACTATAGTTCTCTGGATTTCTTTCCGTAGGCGTCAGCTTCCTGCTGGCATAGATTACTTTCTTTTTGCCTTCCTACACTTGTGACAGGACCGCTCCCAGTCCCACATTGCTGGCACCCATATACAGTATGAATGGGAGACCGTAGTCGGAATATTCCAGGATCTCTTCCCCCGTTAGAACTGACTTCATCTGCTCGAAGGAATCTTCCTGTTTCCTACCCCACCTGAATGGGGAGCCAGAGGGCTTGCTATGTGTGGATTGTCCCACCAGGAGGTCTTGTAAGGGGGCCGCCATCTTAGTGTAACCCTTTACAAATCTTCGGTAGTACCCCATCAGGCCCAAGAACTGCCGTACTTCCCTGCCAGTATTGGGCCTTGGCCAGTTCTGGATGGCTGTGATCATCTCCGGATCCGGTGCCAAACCTTCAGCGCTGACCACATGTCACAGGTACTGCACCTTAGGCTTCAGTAGATGACACTTGGATGGTTTTAGTTTCATCCCGTACCTGGATAGTGCCTCGAATACTTCCACCAGGTGTTCCAGATGTGCCTCATATGTTTTGGAGTACACTATGACATTGTCTAGGTACAGCAGGACAGTTTCAAAGTTACAGTGGCCCAAGCAGTACTCCATAAGTCTCTGGAATGTCCCCGGTGCATTGCACAGCCCGAATGGCATGCTATTGAATTCACACAATCCCATCGGGGTGGCAAATGCGGTCTTCTCACGGTCTTCTTCATCAACAGCCACTTGACAGTATCCGCTGGTGAGATCAAGAGTAGAGAAATAAATAGCAGACTTCACGGCAGCCAATGATTCCTCAATGCGAGGCAAGGGGTAGGCATCCTTATGTGTGATCTTATTGATTTGTCTGTAATCCACACACATCCTCATAGTGCCATCCTTCTTCTTCACAAGCACCAGGGGAGCTACCCAAGGGTTGCAACTATTACGGATCACTCCGGCTTCCTTCATGTTCCTAAGCATGTCCTTAGCACACTGATAATGGGCAGGTGGTATAGGTCTATACCTGTTACGGTTGCTGTGGCTCTGGAGACTATGTCCGTATTTCTTGCTACTGCACATGTGCAAGCGCTGGAGACTAAGTCCTATCTTGGAGCCATTGCACATGTGCGGGTGACATCATCGCTGACACGAGGTCACATGTCTCTGACACCTTCTAAGATGATTGGCCACTGGTCATGTGCTTGTGACACGTGGTCACATGTCTCTGACACCTTCTATGCCGATTGGTCGCTGGTCATGTGCTTGTGACGCTTTGCTCGGTGATAGGCTAGCGTGACGTCATTGCTGTCATTCTGGCAGCGGATTGGCTCTGGTGTCCTCCATCTTGGATGAGGCACAGAGTCTATATAAGACCCTGATGCATGCCGCCCAGCGCTCAGTCCTCTTGGTTCATGCATGAGGGTAGACGCCCTGTGCACGTCCCTCTAGGCATCTCTCTGTCTATGATAGGTGAGCGCTACCGGCAGGGTAGCATTCTTATACCTTACAGCTTCGGCTGCAGTCCGTATCCTTATCTCTTAGTGGAGCGGACATAAGTAGGTGCCTGAAGCACATGGTCCGGCTGGGCCTTGTGATTTTACTCGTAGGTGGACGTTGCCGCTAGGGTAACGTTCCTTATACTGCGTCTGGCAGTTGTTCGTATCCTCGCACACTAGGGGAGCGAACAGAGGTAGGAGCTTTGTGCGGCTTATGCTGCTGTCCGTCTCTTTTGCACCACTAGAAGAGCGGACCTAGGCAGGTGCCATATCTAGTGGTTCGTGTCCTCGCACACTAGTGGAGCGAACGCAGGTAGGAGCTTTGTGCGGCTTACGCTGCTGTCCGTCTCCTGGCACCACTAGAGGAACGGACCTAGGTAGGTGCCATTTCACACTCACTGCTTTTGTCTCTGTGATCTTTAACAGAGACCATTCCACACGCCCTCCAAGTAAGGGAGGAATTGCTTTATTTTCTAATTATATTCCTCTGTGAGTTTAACAGAGGTATTGCACTCTGCACTTGTGCTATTATTTTTTACAGTGGTACACTTATATACCCCTTATCCTCTGCCATAGTCTGCAGCAGAGTCTTTGCACGGTGGACCCTGACTGTCTGACATTCCTTTAGGTTTATTATCAGACAGCCCCCCGTAACAATACCTCTCTTTGATGAGCACCTGTGGGTATGTGTACCCCCCTTATCCGCACAAAATCCAGTGCATGCTTGCTAAAGCCCTTTTCGTATTCCTGTACAACCCTGTAGACCCCTTGTTTGTGATGTGCTGGTGTAGAATCGGTGCCCACATGTAGCTCCTGGCACCCCTTCTCTAACTGTTCCTGGGGACTGTCACTGGGGAACTGATCTGACTGGTTTGGAGGACTCACTGCATGGATGGAACCTGTGTTTCCTATGAACAGCTTGGCAATTGTGGCATACCTGGGCAATGTAATCTCCTCTTCCCCGCAATTCAACACTCGCACGGGCACCCTCCCCTTCCGGACATCGACTACCCCTCTGGCTATCAACACTGTGGGCCAATGCTCTGAAGGCAGGGGCTCAACCACTGCCTGGTAATCCTGTCCATGGGAGCCTACAGCTGCTCTGCACCATATCATCATCTCGTTCCGCGGGGGCACTATAAGAGGGGCCACATCCATTACCCTTACACCACCAATTTCACCTCCAGAGAGATTGACCTGTTACCGCTGGAGGAGGGCTTGGATTTCACGTTGCAGGACCCTCTGCCGCTCTGCTCCTGCAGTCTCAGATAGCTGTTGAAGCAAAAACAACACTTCCCCATACAGTTTTCAATAACATTCATTCCTAAAATGATCTTAGGGTTCCGTTCACTAGGGTCATTCTGCATGACTATAAGGCCTTGTCTTGCCAACTCTAGATGGCCAACCTTAATGGTCACCTCCTTGAACCCAATCTAAGTCCCTGTTAACTCATTGATGGCGTAGATGGTAATGCTGTCATCTGGCGGGGTGAGTTCATCATCAAGCCAAAACTTCTTATACAGTGTATAGGGAATAGTCGTTACCTGGGAGCCGGTATCAAGGAGTGCAGAGGTCGGGATCCCATCCAGGGTGATGGAAACGATGGGCCGTCCCCTTATATACCGCTCTCGCCAGTCTGCTGGGCCTTGGGAGTTTATTCCTGGGGATTGGCCCTTGACCCCAGGGGTTGCCGTTTAAAAGACAGATCTGCGCGTAATGGCCAGTCTTACTACACTTATAACAAACAAGCTGTCCATACCGGTCGTTGTTCCGTCCTTTGTACGCCGGGGTTCTTTTTCTCATCCAAGGGACATCCTCCGGGCAGTCGGCTAGTTGAATCTCTCCTGCCAGCGTGGCTTTGGGCTTGAGCTGCATCGCCTCCAGGATTCTTGCGACGTTGCTGCTCAGCTGCTGCACCTGTGAAGACAAATTGCTGATTCTGCCCACGGGTGCTACCGCTGGAGTTGGTTCTGGCAACGCTAATGCCAGGGGCTTCACATGCAAAGGAGAGATGCAGGCTTGCCAGGATGGGAGCGGAGAGTCCGGGGCCTCTGAGCGCTGCAGAGCTTTGATTGCTGTTCCTTCAGGACAGCAAAGTCTAGAGCAGGGTGTTCCAGGGCCCACAGCCGGAGGTGTTTATGGTGTTCCACTGATCTTAGACCCTGCAGGAACTGCTCCACAAGCATCTTGTTCCCTTCTGGCTCACCGATGTCATTGATCGGTTTCAGAGTCGGCAGTGCTGCTTACAGTTTCAGGGTGTAATCCCTAATACTATCTTGGGGGCACTGTTTGCAGCTGTACAGTCTCTTCCTCAGCTCAGCTTCAGTGCGAGTCTCAAACGCAGCTCCGTGCCGTTTAAAGATGGCAGAGACTGAGACCCGGTCCTCTTCAGTCCACATCTCCACTTCTAACTCAGCAGCGCCTGTTAATTGACCGAGTGCCACAGACGCTCGCTGCCGGCCAGTCAGAGCATACATATCGAGGACGTTACAGATCTTCCGCTTGAATCCCGGTAATGCATCTGGTTGGCCATCATACTGTGGGAGCCAGGCGGCTCCAGGCACGTAGGGTAAGGCGATCGGCATGATGGGTGTGACCGCCTCAGCCCCAGGTGCCGCCGCTCCTGCTGCCGGAGCGGCGCCCGCTGCGCCCGCATTACCCTGATCTAGCGGAGTTATTGCTGCAACGCTTCCATCGTCTGGCGCGGATATCCTTGCGTTCCCCCTTTGTTTTCGCCCGCCACTCACTGCTGCACTGTGGCCCTCTGGGAACCAGTTCCGGGCTGACTCTAAGGACGAAGGGCAGGGCTTCTGATTTGCATGCTTTTGGTTGAGAAGACGGTGTTTTAGCGCCAAAGATGGCAGAAATGGTGGGAAACAGGACTTTCAAGGCGCACGTCACCCAGGTAAGTGGGTCCTGTTCGGATCCTGTTTGTGACACCAAATTTTCCGAGGGTGTGCCGCCCCTGCAGCGGTCCGAACCGCTTGGATATGGGGGTGATTATTTGTGGCTCGAGGGTCTCTGGACCCGGGGGCTAGGGGCCACACTCGAATGAAGAAAGGGGCTATTTACAGGGGAGATATAGTTCGTGACGCCAACCGTGGCGTATGGTAATTGGGAGTACCGCTGCTGCCATTGGCAGTACCCAGGGACATGGAGTGGGGCAGCTAGATCTCGTCATCCTCCACAGGTAGGGGAAGGCCCCGGGGCTCTGGATAGTGGGGATGCAGGGTCACTCAGGTACTCACTCAGTCAATAAGCAGACGCTGACAACCGGGTAAGCCAAATCTCGGGGTATCGCTGACGCTTGAGGGGAGCTCGTCCGGGTCCCGTCCCCAATAGTGTTGCCTGGTGATCCATGACCTGCCTCCTGGCACTAAGTTTAATTTCAACGTGGTGGCCCAGTAGTCTGAAACTTGCCGGGCCCCACTCCCCACTGTGGCTAAGTGTGGGAGCCTGCTCTCAGGGTTCATGCTTGGGATTTTCTGGACCGTTTGATTGGAAGGCCCTATCCCCCTCGTTGCGCTAGTGCCCCGATTCTGGAGCGGGTGGGAACAGATCATAAAGGCTCTGTTCTCCTCAGGTAAATTATCGGGTTGTCTGAAGCTTCTCCCCGACTTAGGGTCCGTGTACCCTGTTGTGCCTTCGGTCCCGGACCGGTGACAGTGCCAGGCTGCTGACCGTCCTCCTCGACAGGTTCAGGCACCTAGCCGCAATCCCCTGCGACCGGGGGTCTGACTCCTCTAAGTCCAGACCACCGTCTGCAACCTAGACTGCTTCACTTGGGAGCCACCACTCCCAACCTCCTCTAAGCTCCTCACAGCTCGAGGGTTCCTAACTAAGTGACTGACTACACTACTCACCTCCCCTCTCTAACCGCCCAGGTGGGCGACTCTATTCCACTCAAGCCGTCCACTGGTGTGCCTGGTGGGTGTGGTGCAGTGTGTATCTAGGATTTGATTTGCTGTTGGAGGCAAGATAGGGGGCATTAGATAAGGACCCAGAACTATGAGGGACTTGGAATACTGCAAGGGAGGGCAGTTTGTGCCAGTACCCTGTGATGACCTGATAGTCCAGTGGCGTCATATATAGTGTGTAAGTAAATGTGCATGTTATAGAACTGTGTGTGTATATATGCATGTAGTCTGTCTGTCTCTTTCCCTGTCTGTCTGTCTGTTTCTTTGTCTGTCTGTCTCTTTCCCTGTCTGTCTCTGTCTGTTTCCCTGTCTGTCTCTGTCTCTTTCCTTGTCTGTCTTTTTCCTGTCTGTCTCTGTCTCTTTCCCTGTCTGTCTATATCTCTTTCCCTGTCTGCCTCTTTCCGTGTCTGTCTCTTTCTTTCCCTCGTCTGTATGTCTGTCTTTCTTTCCTTCGTCTGTCTGTCTCTTTCCCTCGTCTGTCTCGTTCCCTCGTCTGTCTGTCTGTCTCTTTCTTTCCCTCATCTGTCTCTTTCTTTCCCTTGTCTGTCTGTCTCTTTATTTTCCTTTCTCTGTGTCTCTCTCTTTCCCTCTCTCTCTTTCCCCCTCTCTCTGTGTCTCCCTCTTTCCCTCTCTGTGTCTCTCTCTTTCCCTCCCTCTCTCTGTCTCTCTTTCCTTCACTCCGTGTCTCTCTCTTTCCCTCTCTTTGTATGTCTCTCTCTGTCTCTCTTCCCTCTCTCTCTGTGTCTCTGCCTGTCTCTCTCTATCTCTGTGTGTCTCTCTCTAACCGTCTCTCCACAGAAATCATATTACCTCACACATAGGCTTCTTATACTAAGAATTTCCTTTGTTGCCTATAGCAACCAATAAGAGCTTCTATTAATGACCTGTAGCTCCCAGCTCCATTGACTTTAATGTAAGGAGGTTTTTTGATGAATAACTGTAAAGCGTGGGGTTATATTTTCCCCTTAAAACATAATCTATGACATTCTCTGAGTCAAATGGGGTGTCTGTGCAAAATATCGTGATTGTAAATGTGACAGTGCGGATTCCTTAAGCGTATATATATATATATATATATATATATATATATATATATACAAAAGGAAGAAAAAATTCTGTACAACGACTTAATGATAGAAAATGTATATTTTATTGATAGAAAATAGCTAAAAAGCAGACAAACAATATTGGATTAAAATTAGCAGAGACAAAAAATGGTGAGTACCAATAGATGGTGCCCTCACCCCACAGTAGGTATATGGTAGCACATGTTAGAGTTTAGCACACAGCAAATAAAGGGCTAAAAAGCCAATATTACATACAAACTAAAGCGTGCTGCTGCTTATTAGGTGCCCGTTACTAGAGTTGAGCGCGGTTCGTGGTTCGTGGTTCTCCAGTTCGCGGCTCGAGTGATTTTGGGGCATGTTCTAGATCGAACTAGAACTCGAGCTTTTTGCAAAAGCTCGATAGTTCTAGAAACGTTCGAGAACGGTTCTAGCAGCCAAAAAACAGCTAAATCCTAGCTTGGTTTCTGCTGTAATAGTGTAAGTCACTCTGTGAATCAAACTATTATCACATTTCAGTGTATAGTGTGCGTGAACAGCGCCTTCAGATCACTGCTGTTTCTATAATGGCGATCGCCATTTTTTTTTTTTTTTTTCTTGTCTTCCTTCCCTAAGCGCGCGCGTCTTGTGGGGCGGGCCAGCATGTCAGCCAATCACAGACACACACACACCTAAGTGGACTTTGAGCCAGAGAAGCAACGGCATGTGTGATAGGATCTGCATGTCACATGTCCCTGCATTATAAAACCGGACATTTTCTTCACGAACGCCATTATCTGCCTTCTGCGTCTTTGGTGTCAGACATCAGTGTCGCAGCTCCGTCCTCCTGAGTCCTATAGCCGATACAGCTGTATGCGCTGCATACACAGCGTTAGACAGCTTAGGGAGAGCACATTCTAGCAGTCCTTTTAAGGGCTCAAAGCGGCAGGGTCAGAGAGCCATAGGTGACAGGTCCTGCAAACAGCAACAGCGTCTGTGTAGCCCAGGTCAGGGATTTCCTCCCTGCATTTCACCATTAGGAGGGAATAGAAAGGCAGGCTTCCATTCCTCTACCCAGAGCACCACAATCCTGCCACTGTACCCTCTTGTCCTCTGCACACTCCAACTAATTCTAAGTAAGCCATTATACTAGCAAACATTCAGTGTACCTAGTGGCATCCTATACGTGGCTATTGGACTTTGCTATAGTCCCACTAGTGCAAAGACATTTGCAGAGCACGTCTGCCTGCATTGCACACTACAACTTTTTTAAACTAAGCAATTTTACTAGCAAACACTCAGTGTACCTAGTGGCATCCTATACGTGGCTATTGGACTTTGCTATAGTCCCACTAGTGCCAAGACATTTGCAGAGCGCATCTGCCTGCGTTGCACACTCCAACTAATTATAACTAAGCCATTATACTTGCACACACTAAGTGTTTTTTAGTGGCATCCTATACGTGGCTATTGGACTTTGCTATAGTCCTACTAGTGCCAAGACATTTGCAGAGCGCATCTGCCTGCGTTGCACACTCCAACTAATTATAACTAAGCCATTATACTAGCACACACTCAGTGAACCTAGTGGCATCCTATACGTGGCTATTGGACTTTGCTATAGTCCCACTAGTGCCAAGACATTTGCAGCACGTCTGCCTGCGTTGCACACTCCAACTAATTATAACTAAGCCATTATACTAGCACACACTCAGTGTACCTAGTGGCATCCTATACGTGGCTATTGGACTTTGCTATAGTCCCACTAGTGCCAAGACATTTGCAGCACGTCTGCCTGCGTTGCACACTCCAACTAATTATAACTAAGCCATTATACTAGCACACACTCAGTGTACCTAGTGGCATCCTATACGTGGCTATTGGACTTTGCTATAGTCCCACTAGTGCCAAGACATTTGCAGCACGTCTGCCTGCGTTGCACACTCCAACTAATTATAACTAAGCCATTATACTAGCACACACTCAGTGTACCTAGTGGCATCCTATACGTGGCTATTGGACTTTGCTATAGTCCCACTAGTGCCAAGACATTTGCAGCACGTCTGCCTGCGTTGCACACTCCAACTAATTATAACTAAGCCATTATACTAGCACACACTCAGTGTACCTAGTGGCATCCTATACGTGGCTATTGGACTTTGCTATAGTCCCACTAGTGCCAAGACATTTGCAGCACGTCTGCCTGCGTTGCACACTCCAACTAATTATAACTAAGCCATTATACTAGCACACACTCAGTGTACCTAGTGGCATCCTATACGTGGCTATTGGACTTTGCTATAGTCCCACTAGTGCCAAGACATTTGCAGCACGTCTGCCTGCGTTGCACACTCCAACTAATTATAACTAAGCCATTATACTAGCACACACTCAGTGTACCTAGTGGCATCCTATACGTGGCTATTGGACTTTGCTATAGTCCCACTAGTGCCAAGACATTTGCAGCACGTCTGCCTGCGTTGCACACTCCAACTAATTATAACTAAGCCATTATACTAGCACACACTCAGTGTACCTAGTGGCATCCTATACGTGGCTATTGGACTTTGCTATAGTCCTACTAGTGCCAAGACATTTGCAGAGCGCATCTGCCTGCGTTGCACACTCCAACTAATTATAACTAAGCCATTATACTAGCACACACTCAGTGAACCTAGTGGCATCCTATACGTGGCTATTGGACTTTGCTATAGTCCCACTAGTGCCAAGACATTTGCAGCACGTCTGCCTGCGTTGCACACTCCAACTAATTATAACTAAGCCATTATACTAGCACACACTCAGTGTACCTAGTGGCATCCTATACGTGGCTATTGGACTTTGCTATAGTCCCACTAGTGCCAAGACATTTGCAATTTGCAGCACGTCTGCCTGCGTTGCACACTCCAACTAATTATAACTAAGCCATTATACTAGCACACACTCAGTGTACCTAGTGGCATCCTATACGTGGCTATTGGACTTTGCTATAGTCCCACTAGTGCCAAGACATTTGCAGCACGTCTGCCTGCGTTGCACACTCCAACTAATTATAACTAAGCCATTATACTAGCACACACTCAGTGTACCTAGTGGCATCCTATACGTGGCTATTGGACTTTGCTATAGTCCCACTAGTGCCAAGACATTTGCAGCACGTCTGCCTGCGTTGCACACTCCAACTAATTATAACTAAGCCATTATACTAGCACACACTCAGTGTACCTAGTGGCATCCTATACGTGGCTATTGGACTTTGCTATAGTCCCACTAGTGCCAAGACATTTGCAGCACGTCTGCCTGCGTTGCACACTCCAACTAATTATAACTAAGCCATTATACTAGCACACACTCAGTGTACCTAGTGGCATCCTATACGTGGCTATTGGACTTTGCTATAGTCCCACTAGTGCCAAGACATTTGCAGCACGTCTGCCTGCGTTGCACACTCCAACTAATTATAACTAAGCCATTATACTAGCACACACTCAGTGTACCTAGTGGCATCCTATACGTGGCTATTGGACTTTGCTATAGTCCCACTAGTGCCAAGACATTTGCAGCACGTCTGCCTGCGTTGCACACTCCAACTAATTATAACTAAGCCATTATACTAGCACACACTCAGTGAACCTAGTGGCATCCTATACGTGGCTATTGGACTTTGCTATAGTCCCACTAGTGCCAAGACATTTGCAGCACGTCTGCATGCGTTGCACACTCCAACTAATTATAACTAAGCCATTATACTAGCACACACTCAGTGTACCTAGTGGCATCCTATACGTGGCTATTGGACTTTGCTATAGTCCCACTAGTGCCAAGACATTTGCAGCACGTCTGCCTGCGTTGCACACTCCAACTAATTATAACTAAGCCATTATACTAGCACACACTCAGTGTACCTAGTGGCATCCTATACGTGGCTATTGGACTTTGCTATAGTCCTACTAGTGCCAAGACATTTGCAGAGCGCATCTGCCTGCGTTGCACACTCCAACTAATTATAACTAAGCCATTATACTAGCACACACTCAGTGAACCTAGTGGCATCCTATACGTGGCTATTGGACTTTGCTATAGTCCCACTAGTGCCAAGACATTTGCAGCACGTCTGCCTGCGTTGCACACTCCAACTAATTATAACTAAGCCATTATACTAGCACACACTCAGTGTACCTAGTGGCATCCTATACGTGGCTATTGGACTTTGCTATAGTCCCACTAGTGCCAAGACATTTGCAGCACGTCTGCCTGCGTTGCACACTCCAACTAATTATAACTAAGCCATTATACTAGCACACACTCAGTGTACCTAGTGGCATCCTATACGTGGCTATTGGACTTTGCTATAGTCCCACTAGTGCCAAGACATTTGCAGCACGTCTGCCTGCGTTGCACACTCCAACTAATTATAACTAAGCCATTATACTAGCACACACTCAGTGTACCTAGTGGCATCCTATACGTGGCTATTGGACTTTGCTATAGTCCTACTAGTGCCAAGACATTTGCAGAGCGCATCTGCCTGCGTTGCACACTCCAACTATTTATAACTAAGCCATTATACTAGCACACACTCAGTGAACCTAGTGGCATCCTATACGTGGCTATTGGACTTTGCTATAGTCCCACTAGTGCCAAGACATTTGCAGCACGTCTGCCTGCGTTGCACACTCCAACGAATTATAACAAAGTTACATTGTCATGGATATTTATTCTTTATTATTCTGCTGTTAATAAAGCTAGACCACCACTGCAATCTTCACCACCTCTCAATTTTTACTACCACATTTTCAGTCCACAATCTTGTCGCAATCAACATGAGTGGCAAAATGACAGATGCTGGTGGAAAGGGGAAGAGGCATGGTGGAAAAGGCAAAAAAGGTTTTGTCAGTGGGGAAGGTGCCAAAGCTCCATTATCATCTGCTGAAGATAGACCATCTACTAGCAAAAGTAAGATGTCTACTACTTATTGTGGACAATCCGATGTGCTCCCTTTTTTATGGACACGAACAAGAGGAACAAAGGTAGATGATGGGCAAAAAAGGAAAATGCTTGAATGGATCTCAAGTGGTCCAACAAGTGCCCTCTCAGCCACTTCAAGTACCGCATCCAAAAAACACCATTCCTCTGAGTTGTCATCCCAATCACACTTGATTTCTCCCAGCTCTGAAGTCTCCATCAGCCCTGCACAGTATGGTGGAACTGAGATGGCTGAGTCTGCAGAGCTGTTCAGTCACACTATAGCCTGGGAATCAGAGGTCTGCTCCCAAGCTACAGTGAGTACAGAAAAGGAAATGGTCTGCAGTGATGCCCAGAACCTTTGTGACTCAGATTCAGGCCGTGAGGACCAAGTTTCTGAGCATAATGTTGACCCTTTGTCACAAACTGTAACACCTGTGGTTATAGACAATGAGGAACATACTGATGAAGATGAGACGCAGATACCCGATTGGGATGACAACTTAAATATTCGGTCAGGGCAAGAAGAGGCTCGGTCTGAGGGGGAGGGGAGTGCGAACACAACAATTGATGATGACGTTCTAGATCCCACCTACTGTCAACCCCCAGTCAGGCACTCGAGGAGGTCAACAGAGGCGGTGGAGGAGGATGCAACCGACGACGAAGTTACCTTGCGCCTTCCTGGACAGAGTCGGAGCACTGGTAGCACGTCTACAACTGCATCCTCAGCCACCACTCTGCCTATGAGCATTATTCGGGGTGGATCAACAGGTCGCATGTCCTCTAAGCCTTGCCTAGCCTGGGCCTTTTTTCACATCGAAAAAGATCGCCCAACTCATGTGATATGTAACATTTGTCATGATTCTGTTAGTAGAGGTCAAAACCTCAGCAGTTTGACAACTTCTTCCATGAATCGTCACATGAATAAATATCATAAGTCCCGGTGGGAAGCTCACCGTGCTGCAATGCCGGCTAGCGGAGCGAACCATCCACCGCCCGCCCCTTCCAGTGCATCCGCGCGCTCTTCATCTTCTAGGACTGTGGGGACAGCTGTCACACCTGTTTTTCCACGCAAAACTTCCACCACTGTAACCGCAACAGGCAGTTTGCTTGTAAGGTCGTCAGTTGGTTTGGAAGGGGAAACAAGTGAGTGTGTACAGCTCTCTCAGACATCGATAGCACCAACGTTGGATGAAGGCAACATCATGTCTCCGCCTGCACTTTCCTCACAAACCTGCATTTTTCCAGGGACACCCTACTCAACACCGTCTACACACAGCAGCCAGATCTCTGTCCCTCAGATGTGGTCAAATAAAAGGCCACTTCCTCCGACCCATGACAAAGCTAAGAGGTTGACTCTATCCCTCTGTAAGCTGTTGGCTACAGAAATGCTGCCTTTCCGCCTAGTGGACACACAGGATTTTAGAGACCTTATGTCTGTCGCTGTGCCCCAGTACCAGATGCCTAGTCGCCACTACTTCTCTAAGAAAGGTGTGCCCGCGCTACACCAGCATGTCGCACACAACATCACCGCTTCCTTGAGAAACTCTGTGTGTGAACGGGTGCATTTCACCACCGATACTTGGACCAGTAAGCATGGACAGGGACGTTACATGTCGCTGACTGGGCACTGGGTAACTATGGTGATAGATGGTGAAGGGTCTGCTGCACAAGTCTTGCCGTCCCCACGACTTGTGTGTCAATCCTCTGTCTGTCCAAGTTCCGCCACAGCTTCTGCATCCTCCACCTCATCTGGGTCCTCCACCTCCGCCCCAAGCCTGCCTGGTCAGGCCACCAGCGTTCTCACTGCGCAGAAGGAATCACGCACGCCTCATTACTATGCTGGCAGCCGAGCGCAACGGCATCAGGCGGTCTTTAGCTTGACATGTCTTGGTAATAAGAGTCACACAGCTGAGGAGTTGTGGTCAGCTCTGCGGTCCGAGTTTAATAAATGGTTGTCTCCACTCAACCTGCAGCCTGGTAAGGCCGTGTGCGACAATGCTGCAAACCTGGGTGCGGCCCTTCTCCTGGGCAAGGTGACACACGTACCTTGTATGGCTCACGTGTTGAACCTTGTCGTGCAGCAATTTTTAACACACTATCCCGGCCTAGATGGCCTTCTGAACAGGGCACGAAAACTGTCTGCTCACTTCCGGCGTTCAAGCGCCGCAGCTGAGCGACTTGCATCGCTACAGAAGTCTTTCGGCCTGCCGGTTCATCGCCTGAAATGCGATGTGGCGACACGCTGGAATTCAACTCTCCACATGTTACAGCGACTGTGGCAGCACCGCAGAGCCCTGGTGCAATACGTCATGACGTATAGCCTGGGCCAACGAGATGCAGAGGTGGGGCAGATCACCCTGATGGAGTGGTCTCAGATCAAGGACCTATGCACCCTTCTGCACAGTTTCGACATGGCGACGAATATGTTTAGCTCTGACAATGCCATTATCAGCATGACGATTCCAGTCATTTACATGCTGGAGCACACGCTAAACACTATTCGGAGTCAGGGGGTGGGACAACATGAAGGGGAGGAACTACAGGAGGATTCATATGTGCAAGGGACAACAACATCACCAAGGTCCAGACGTTCATCATCACCAACGCAGCAGGCATGGGACCATGGGGAACAGGGATCGACAAGGGCGCATAGTAGCAGGCGAAATGTTGAGCAAGGTGCAGGAGAACATGAAGAAATGGAGGACGAACTGTCCATGGACATGGAAGACTCAGCGGATGAGGGAGACCTTGGTCAAATTTCAGTTGAAAGAGGTTGGGGGGAGATGTCAGAGGAAGAAAGAACGGGTAGCACCTCTATGCCACAAACACAGCGTGGACTTGGTCCGCATGGCTGCGCAAGACACATGAGTGCCTTTTTGTTGCACTACCTCCAACATGACAGTCGTATTGTCAAAATTAGAAGTGATGATGACTACTGGATTGCCACACTATTAGATCCCCGGTACAAGTCCAAATTTTGTGACATAATTCCAGCCATAGAAAGGGACGCACGTATGCAGGAGTATCAGCAGAAGCTGTTACTCGATCTTAGCTCGGCTTTTCCACCAAACAACCGTGCAGGTGCAGGGAGGGAATCTCCCAGTTGTAACTTGACAAACATGGGACGGTCTCGTCATCTTCACCAGTCTACCCGTACCAGTAGGACCGTATCTGGTGCCGGTAACAGCAATTTTATGGAATCTTTTCATAATTTTTTTAGACCCTCTTTTGCAAGGCCACCAGAGACAACAAGTCTGACACATACTCAACGGCTGGAGAGGATGATACAGGAGTATCTCCAAATGAACATCGATGCCATGCCTGTGCAACTGGAGCCTTGCTCCTTTTGGGCTTCAAACATAGAAAAATGGCCAGAGCTCTCCAGTTACGCCTTGGAGATTTTGTCGTGTCCAGCTGCCAGCGTTGTCTCTGAACGTGTATTCAGTGCTGCTGGGTGTGTGCTGACAGATAAGCGCACGCGTCTGTCCAGTGACAATGTGGACAGACTGACGTTCATCAAAATGAACAAGTCATGGATCCAGAAGGAATTTACTACCCCTGTGTCATCCTGGGGAGAGTAAATGCTTGTGGATTTGGAATGTGCTTGATGCAAATCAAAACATCCTGTTTGCAACTAGGGCCCAAGTGCTGCCACTGATGGGGTGGGTGTCTGTGTGGCCCAATTTTTGGAAAAAAGGGAGACTCCGCTTGGAGTAACCCTTGCTTACATTGTTTTTAAAAGAAGCCAAGATGAACAAGTCATGGGTCAGCAAAGACTTTGCTACCTACCCCGGTGTCATCCTGGGGACGGTTAATTATGGGGTATTTTTGAATGTGATTGATGCAAATGTAGCTGTGAAGTGTACAACTAGGGCCCAAGTGCTGCCACTGATGGGGTGGGTGTCTGTGTGGCCCAATTTTTGGAAAAAAAGGGAGACTCCGCTTGGAGTAACCCTTGCTTGATGTGTTTTTAAAAGAAGCCAAGATGAACAGAGCTGGGATCAGCAAAGACTTTGCTACCTACCCCGGTGTCATCCTGGGGACGGATAAGAATGGCGTATTTTTGAATGTGCTTGATGCAAATCAAAACATCCTGTTTGCAACTAGGGCCCAAGTGCTGCCACTGATGGGGTGGGTGTCTGTGTGGCCCAATTTTTGGAAAAAAAGGGAGACTCCGCTTGGAGTAACCCTTGCTTGATGTGTTTTTAAAAGAAGCCAAGATGAACAGAGCTGGGATCAGGAAAGACTTTGCTACCTACCCCGGTGTCATCCTGGGGACGGATAAGAATGGCGTATTTTTGAATGTGCTTGATGCAAATCAAAACATCCTGTTTGCAACTAGGGCCCAAGTGCTGCCACTGATGGGGTGGGTGTCTGTGTGGCCCAATTTTTGGAAAAAAAGGGAGACTCCGCTTGGAGTAACCCTTGCTTGATGTGTTTTTAAAAGAAGCCAAGATGAACAGAGCTGGGATCAGCAAAGACTTTGCTACCTACCCCGGTGTCATCCTGGGGACGGATAAGAATGGCGTATTTTTGAATGTGCTTGATGCAAATCAAAACATCCTGTTTGCAACTAGGGCCCAAGTGCTGCCACTGATGGGGTGGGTGTCTGTGTGGCCCAATTTTTGGAAAAAAAGGGAGACTCCGCTTGGAGTAACCCTTGCTTGATGTGTTTTTAAAAGAAGCCAAGATGAACAGAGCTGGGATCAGGAAAGACTTTGCTACCTACCCCGGTGTCATCCTGGGGACGGATAAGAATGGCGTATTTTTGAATGTGCTTGATGCAAATCAAAACATCCTGTTTGCAACTAGGGCCCAAGTGCTGCCACTGATGGGGTGGGTGTCTGTGTGGCCCAATTTTTGGAAAAAAAGGGAGACTCCGCTTGGAGTAACCCTTGCTTGATGTGTTTTTAAAAGAAGCCAAGATGAACAGAGCTGGGATCAGGAAAGACTTTGCTACCTACCCCGGTGTCATCCTGGGGACGGATAAGAATGGCGTATTTTTGAATGTGCTTGATGCAAATCAAAACATCCTGTTTGCAACTAGGGCCCAAGTGCTGCCACTGATGGGGTGGGTGTCTGTGTGGCCCAATTTTTGGAAAAAAAGGGAGACTCCGCTTGGAGTAACCCTTGCTTGATGTGTTTTTAAAAGAAGCCAAGATGAACAGAGCTGGGATCAGCAAAGACTTTGCTACCTACCCCGGTGTCATCCTGGGGACGGATAAGAATGGCGTATTTTTGAATGTGCTTGATGCAAATCAAAACATCCTGTTTGCAACTAGGGCCCAAGTGCTGCCACTGATGGGGTGGGTGTCTGTGTGGCCCAATTTTTGGAAAAAAGGGAGACTCCGCTTGGAGTAACCCTTGCTTGATGTGTTTTTAAAAGAAGCCAAGATGAACAGAGCTGGGATCAGGAAATACTTTGCTACCTACCCCGGTGTCATCGTGGGGACGGATAAGAATGGCGTATTTTTGAATGTGCTTGATGCAAATCAAAACATCCTGTTTGCAACTAGGGCCCAAGTGCTGCCACTGATGGGGTGGGTGTCTGTGTGGCCCAATTTTTGGAAAAAAAGGGAGACTCCGCTTGGAGTAACCCTTGCTTGATGTGTTTTTAAAAGAAGCCAAGATGAACAGAGCTGGGATCAGCAAAGACTTTGCTACCTACCCCGGTGTCATCCTGGGGACGGATAAGAATGGCGTATTTTTGAATGTGCTTGATGCAAATCAAAACATCCTGTTTGCAACTAGGGCCCAAGTGCTGCCACTGATGGGGTGGGTGTCTGTGTGGCCCAATTTTTGGAAAAAAAGGGAGACTCCGCTTGGAGTAACCCTTGCTTGATGTGTTTTTAAAAGAAGCCAAGATGAACAGAGCTGGGATCAGGAAATACTTTGCTACCTACCCCGGTGTCATCCTGGGGACGGATAAGAATGGCGTATTTTTGAATGTGCTTGATGCAAATCAAAACATCCTGTTTGCAACTAGGGCCCAAGTGCTGCCACTGATGGGGTGGGTGTCTGTGTGGCCCAATTTTTGGAAAAAAAGGGAGACTCCGCTTGGAGTAACCCTTGCTTGATGTGTTTTTAAAAGAAGCCAAGATGAACAGAGCTGGGATCAGGAAAGACTTTGCTACCTACCCCGGTGTCATCCTGGGGACGGATAAGAATGGCGTATTTTTGAATGTGCTTGATGCAAATCAAAACATCCTGTTTGCAACTAGGGCCCAAGTGCTGCCACTGATGGGGTGGGTGTCTGTGTGGCCCAATTTTTGGAAAAAAAGGGAGACTCCGCTTGGAGTAACCCTTGCTTGATGTGTTTTTAAAAGAAGCCAAGATGAACAGAGCTGGGATCAGCAAAGACTTTGCTACCTACCCCGGTGTCATCCTGGGGACGGATAAGAATGGCGTATTTTTGAATGTGCTTGATGCAAATCAAAACATCCTGTTTGCAACTAGGGCCCAAGTGCTGCCACTGATGGGGTGGGTGTCTGTGTGGCCCAATTTTTGGAAAAAAGGGAGACTCCGCTTGGAGTAACCCTTGCTTACATTGTTTTTAAAAGAAGCCAAGATGAACAAGTCATGGGTCAGCAAAGACTTTGCTACCTACCCCGGTGTCATCCTGGGGACGGTTAATTATGGGGTATTTTTGAATGTGATTGATGCAAATGTAGCTGTGAAGTGTAAAACTAGGGCCCAAGTGCTGCCACTGATGGGGTGGGTGTCTGTGTGGCCCAATTTTTGGAAAAAAATGGAGACTCCGCTTGGAGTAACCCTTGCTTAATGTGTTTTTAAAAGAAGCCAAGATGAACAGAGCTGGGATCAGCAAAGACTTTGCTACCTACCCCTGTGTCATCCTGGGGACGGATAAGAATGGCATGACATTTGCAGCACGTCTGCCTGCGTTGCACACTCCAACTAATTATAACTAAGCCATTATACTAGCACACACTCAGTGTACCTAGTGGCATCCTATACGTGGCTATTGGACTTTGCTATAGTCCCACTAGTGCCAAGACATTTGCAGCACGTCTGCCTGCGTTGCACACTCCAACTAATTATAACTAAGCCATTATACTAGCACACACTCAGTGTACCTAGTGGCATCCTATACGTGGCTATTGGACTTTGCTATAGTCCCACTAGTGCCAAGACATTTGCAGCACGTCTGCCTGCGTTGCACACTCCAACTAATTATAACTAAGCCATTATACTAGCACACACTCAGTGTACCTAGTGGCATCCTATACGTGGCTATTGGACTTTGCTATAGTCCCACTAGTGCCAAGACATTTGCAGCACGTCTGCCTGCGTTGCACACTCCAACTAATTATAACTAAGCCATTATACTAGCACACACTCAGTGTACCTAGTGGCATCCTATACGTGGCTATTGGACTTTGCTATAGTCCCACTAGTGCCAAGACATTTGCAGCACGTCTGCCTGCGTTGCACACTCCAACTAATTATAACTAAGCCATTATACTAGCACACACTCAGTGAACCTAGTGGCATCCTATACATGGCTATTGGACTTTGCTATAGTCCCACTAGTGCCAAGACATTTGCAGCACGTCTGCATGCGTTGCACACTCCAACTAATTATAACTAAGCCATTATACTAGCACACACTCAGTGTACCTAGTGGCATCCTATACGTGGCTATTGGACTTTGCTATAGTCCCACTAGTGCCAAGACATTTGCAGCACGTCTGCCTGCGTTGCACACTCCAACTAATTATAACTAAGCCATTATACTAGCACACACTCAGTGTACCTAGTGGCATCCTATACGTGGCTATTGGACTTTGCTATAGTCCTACTAGTGCCAAGACATTTGCAGAGCGCATCTGCCTGCGTTGCACACTCCAACTAATTATAACTAAGCCATTATACTAGCACACACTCAGTGAACCTAGTGGCATCCTATACGTGGCTATTGGACTTTGCTATAGTCCCACTAGTGCCAAGACATTTGCAGCACGTCTGCCTGCGTTGCACACTCCAACTAATTATAACTAAGCCATTATACTAGCACACACTCAGTGTACCTAGTGGCATCCTATACGTGGCTATTGGACTTTGCTATAGTCCCACTAGTGCCAAGACATTTGCAGCACGTCTGCCTGCGTTGCACACTCCAACTAATTATAACTAAGCCATTATACTAGCACACACTCAGTGTACCTAGTGGCATCCTATACGTGGCTATTGGACTTTGCTATAGTCCCACTAGTGCCAAGACATTTGCAGAGCGCATCTGCCTGCGTTGCACACTCCAACTATTTATAACTAAGCCATTATACTAGCACACACTCAGTGAACCTAGTGGCATCCTATACGTGGCTATTGGACTTTGCTATAGTCCCACTAGTGCCAAGACATTTGCAGCACGTCTGCCTGCGTTGCACACTCCAACGAATTATAACAAAGTTACATTGTCATGGATATTTATTCTTTATTATTCTGCTGTTAATAAAGCTAGACCACCACTGCAATCTTCACCACCTCTCAATTTTTACTACCACATTTTCAGTCCACAATCTTGTCGCAATCAACATGAGTGGCAAAATGACAGATGCTGGTGGAAAGGGGAAGAGGCATGGTGGAAAAGGCAAAAAAGGTTTTGTCAGTGGGGAAGGTGCCAAAGCTCCATTATCATCTGCTGAAGATAGACCATCTACTAGCAAAAGTAAGATGTCTACTACTTATTGTGGACAATCCGATGTGCTCCCTTTTTTATGGACACGAACAAGAGGAACAAAGGTAGATGATGGGCAAAAAAGGAAAATGCTTGAATGGATCTCAAGTGGTCCAACAAGTGCCCTCTCAGCCACTTCAAGTACCGCATCCAAAAAACACCATTCCTCTGAGTTGTCATCCCAATCACACTTGATTTCTCCCAGCTCTGAAGTCTCCATCAGCCCTGCACAGTATGGTGGAACTGAGATGGCTGAGTCTGCAGAGCTGTTCAGTCACACTATAGCCTGGGAATCAGAGGTCTGCTCCCAAGCTACAGTGAGTACAGAAAAGGAAATGGTCTGCAGTGATGCCCAGAACCTTTGTGACTCAGATTCAGGCCGTGAGGACCAAGTTTCTGAGCATAATGTTGACCCTTTGTCACAAACTGTAACACCTGTGGTTATAGACAATGAGGAACATACTGATGAAGATGAGACGCAGATACCCGATTGGGATGACAACTTAAATATTCGGTCAGGGCAAGAAGAGGCTCGGTCTGAGGGGGAGGGGAGTGCGAACACAACAATTGATGATGACGTTCTAGATCCCACCTACTGTCAACCCCCAGTCAGGCACTCGAGGAGGTCAACAGAGGCGGTGGAGGAGGATGCAACCGACGACGAAGTTACCTTGCGCCTTCCTGGACAGAGTCGGAGCACTGGTAGCACGTCTACAACTGCATCCTCAGCCACCACTCTGCCTATGAGCATTATTCGGGGTGGATCAACAGGTCGCATGTCCTCTAAGCCTTGCCTAGCCTGGGCCTTTTTTCACATCGAAAAAGATCGCCCAACTCATGTGATATGTAACATTTGTCATGATTCTGTTAGTAGAGGTCAAAACCTCAGCAGTTTGACAACTTCTTCCATGAATCGTCACATGAATAAATATCATAAGTCCCGGTGGGAAGCTCACCGTGCTGCAATGCCGGCTAGCGGAGCGAACCATCCACCGCCCGCCCCTTCCAGTGCATCCGCGCGCTCTTCATCTTCTAGGACTGTGGGGACAGCTGTCACACCTGTTTTTCCACGCAAAACTTCCACCACTGTAACCGCAACAGGCAGTTTGCTTGTAAGGTCGTCAGTTGGTTTGGAAGGGGAAACAAGTGAGTGTGTACAGCTCTCTCAGACATCGATAGCACCAACGTTGGATGAAGGCAACATCATGTCTCCGCCTGCACTTTCCTCACAAACCTGCATTTTTCCAGGGACACCCTACTCAACACCGTCTACACACAGCAGCCAGATCTCTGTCCCTCAGATGTGGTCAAATAAAAGGCCACTTCCTCCGACCCATGACAAAGCTAAGAGGTTGACTCTATCCCTCTGTAAGCTGTTGGCTACAGAAATGCTGCCTTTCCGCCTAGTGGACACACAGGATTTTAGAGACCTTATGTCTGTCGCTGTGCCCCAGTACCAGATGCCTAGTCGCCACTACTTCTCTAAGAAAGGTGTGCCCGCGCTACACCAGCATGTCGCACACAACATCACCGCTTCCTTGAGAAACTCTGTGTGTGAACGGGTGCATTTCACCACCGATACTTGGACCAGTAAGCATGGACAGGGACGTTACATGTCGCTGACTGGGCACTGGGTAACTATGGTGATAGATGGTGAAGGGTCTGCTGCACAAGTCTTGCCGTCCCCACGACTTGTGTGTCAATCCTCTGTCTGTCCAAGTTCCGCCACAGCTTCTGCATCCTCCACCTCATCTGGGTCCTCCACCTCCGCCCCAAGCCTGCCTGGTCAGGCCACCAGCGTTCTCACTGCGCAGAAGGAATCACGCACGCCTCATTACTATGCTGGCAGCCGAGCGCAACGGCATCAGGCGGTCTTTAGCTTGACATGTCTTGGTAATAAGAGTCACACAGCTGAGGAGTTGTGGTCAGCTCTGCGGTCCGAGTTTAATAAATGGTTGTCTCCACTCAACCTGCAGCCTGGTAAGGCCGTGTGCGACAATGCTGCAAACCTGGGTGCGGCCCTTCTCCTGGGCAAGGTGACACACGTACCTTGTATGGCTCACGTGTTGAACCTTGTCGTGCAGCAATTTTTAACACACTATCCCGGCCTAGATGGCCTTCTGAACAGGGCACGAAAACTGTCTGCTCACTTCCGGCGTTCAAGCGCCGCAGCTGAGCGACTTGCATCGCTACAGAAGTCTTTCGGCCTGCCGGTTCATCGCCTGAAATGCGATGTGGCGACACGCTGGAATTCAACTCTCCACATGTTACAGCGACTGTGGCAGCACCGCAGAGCCCTGGTGCAATACGTCATGACGTATAGCCTGGGCCAACGAGATGCAGAGGTGGGGCAGATCACCCTGATGGAGTGGTCTCAGATCAAGGACCTATGCACCCTTCTGCACAGTTTCGACATGGCGACGAATATGTTTAGCTCTGACAATGCCATTATCAGCATGACGATTCCAGTCATTTACATGCTGGAGCACACGCTAAACACTATTCGGAGTCAGGGGGTGGGACAACATGAAGGGGAGGAACTACAGGAGGATTCATATGTGCAAGGGACAACAACATCACCAAGGTCCAGACGTTCATCATCACCAACGCAGCAGGCATGGGACCATGGGGAACAGGGATCGACAAGGGCGCATAGTAGCAGGCGAAATGTTGAGCAAGGTGCAGGAGAACATGAAGAAATGGAGGACGAACTGTCCATGGACATGGAAGACTCAGCGGATGAGGGAGACCTTGGTCAAATTTCAGTTGAAAGAGGTTGGGGGGAGATGTCAGAGGAAGAAAGAACGGGTAGCACCTCTATGCCACAAACACAGCGTGGACTTGGTCCGCATGGCTGCGCAAGACACATGAGTGCCTTTTTGTTGCACTACCTCCAACATGACAGTCGTATTGTCAAAATTAGAAGTGATGATGACTACTGGATTGCCACACTATTAGATCCCCGGTACAAGTCCAAATTTTGTGACATAATTCCAGCCATAGAAAGGGACGCACGTATGCAGGAGTATCAGCAGAAGCTGTTACTCGATCTTAGCTCGGCTTTTCCACCAAACAACCGTGCAGGTGCAGGGAGGGAATCTCCCAGTTGTAACTTGACAAACATGGGACGGTCTCGTCATCTTCACCAGTCTACCCGTACCAGTAGGACCGTATCTGGTGCCGGTAACAGCAATTTTATGGAATCTTTTCATAATTTTTTTAGACCCTCTTTTGCAAGGCCACCAGAGACAACAAGTCTGACACATACTCAACGGCTGGAGAGGATGATACAGGAGTATCTCCAAATGAACATCGATGCCATGACTGTGCAACTGGAGCCTTGCTCCTTTTGGGCTTCAAACATAGAAAAATGGCCAGAGCTCTCCAGTTACGCCTTGGAGATTTTGTCGTGTCCAGCTGCCAGCGTTGTCTCTGAACGTGTATTCAGTGCTGCTGGGTGTGTGCTGACAGATAAGCGCACGCGTCTGTCCAGTGACAATGTGGACAGACTGACGTTCATCAAAATGAACAAGTCATGGATCCAGAAGGAATTTACTACCCCTGTGTCATCCTGGGGAGAGTAAATGCTTGTGGATTTGGAATGTGCTTGATGCAAATCAAAACATCCTGTTTGCAACTAGGGCCCAAGTGCTGCCACTGATGGGGTGGGTGTCTGTGTGGCCCAATTTTTGGAAAAAAGGGAGACTCCGCTTGGAGTAACCCTTGCTTACATTGTTTTTAAAAGAAGCCAAGATGAACAAGTCATGGGTCAGCAAAGACTTTGCTACCTACCCCGGTGTCATCCTGGGGACGGTTAATTATGGGGTATTTTTGAATGTGATTGATGCAAATGTAGCTGTGAAGTGTACAACTAGGGCCCAAGTGCTGCCACTGATGGGGTGGGTGTCTGTGTGGCCCAATTTTTGGAAAAAAAGGGAGACTCCGCTTGGAGTAACCCTTGCTTGATGTGTTTTTAAAAGAAGCCAAGATGAACAGAGCTGGGATCAGCAAAGACTTTGCTACCTACCCCGGTGTCATCCTGGGGACGGATAAGAATGGCGTATTTTTGAATGTGCTTGATGCAAATCAAAACATCCTGTTTGCAACTAGGGCCCAAGTGCTGCCACTGATGGGGTGGGTGTCTGTGTGGCCCAATTTTTGGAAAAAAAGGGAGACTCCGCTTGGAGTAACCCTTGCTTGATGTGTTTTTAAAAGAAGCCAAGATGAACAGAGCTGGGATCAGGAAAGACTTTGCTACCTACCCCGGTGTCATCCTGGGGACGGATAAGAATGGCGTATTTTTGAATGTGCTTGATGCAAATCAAAACATCCTGTTTGCAACTAGGGCCCAAGTGCTGCCACTGATGGGGTGGGTGTCTGTGTGGCCCAATTTTTGGAAAAAAAGGGAGACTCCGCTTGGAGTAACCCTTGCTTGATGTGTTTTTAAAAGAAGCCAAGATGAACAGAGCTGGGATCAGCAAAGACTTTGCTACCTACCCCGGTGTCATCCTGGGGACGGATAAGAATGGCGTATTTTTGAATGTGCTTGATGCAAATCAAAACATCCTGTTTGCAACTAGGGCCCAAGTGCTGCCACTGATGGGGTGGGTGTCTGTGTGGCCCAATTTTTGGAAAAAAAGGGAGACTCCGCTTGGAGTAACCCTTGCTTGATGTGTTTTTAAAAGAAGCCAAGATGAACAGAGCTGGGATCAGGAAAGACTTTGCTACCTACCCCGGTGTCATCCTGGGGACGGATAAGAATGGCGTATTTTTGAATGTGCTTGATGCAAATCAAAACATCCTGTTTGCAACTAGGGCCCAAGTGCTGCCACTGATGGGGTGGGTGTCTGTGTGGCCCAATTTTTGGAAAAAAAGGGAGACTCCGCTTGGAGTAACCCTTGCTTGATGTGTTTTTAAAAGAAGCCAAGATGAACAGAGCTGGGATCAGGAAAGACTTTGCTACCTACCCCGGTGTCATCCTGGGGACGGATAAGAATGGCGTATTTTTGAATGTGCTTGATGCAAATCAAAACATCCTGTTTGCAACTAGGGCCCAAGTGCTGCCACTGATGGGGTGGGTGTCTGTGTGGCCCAATTTTTGGAAAAAAAGGGAGACTCCGCTTGGAGTAACCCTTGCTTGATGTGTTTTTAAAAGAAGCCAAGATGAACAGAGCTGGGATCAGCAAAGACTTTGCTACCTACCCCGGTGTCATCCTGGGGACGGATAAGAATGGCGTATTTTTGAATGTGCTTGATGCAAATCAAAACATCCTGTTTGCAACTAGGGCCCAAGTGCTGCCACTGATGGGGTGGGTGTCTGTGTGGCCCAATTTTTGGAAAAAAGGGAGACTCCGCTTGGAGTAACCCTTGCTTGATGTGTTTTTAAAAGAAGCCAAGATGAACAGAGCTGGGATCAGGAAATACTTTGCTACCTACCCCGGTGTCATCGTGGGGACGGATAAGAATGGCGTATTTTTGAATGTGCTTGATGCAAATCAAAACATCCTGTTTGCAACTAGGGCCCAAGTGCTGCCACTGATGGGGTGGGTGTCTGTGTGGCCCAATTTTTGGAAAAAAAGGGAGACTCCGCTTGGAGTAACCCTTGCTTGATGTGTTTTTAAAAGAAGCCAAGATGAACAGAGCTGGGATCAGCAAAGACTTTGCTACCTACCCCGGTGTCATCCTGGGGACGGATAAGAATGGCGTATTTTTGAATGTGCTTGATGCAAATCAAAACATCCTGTTTGCAACTAGGGCCCAAGTGCTGCCACTGATGGGGTGGGTGTCTGTGTGGCCCAATTTTTGGAAAAAAAGGGAGACTCCGCTTGGAGTAACCCTTGCTTGATGTGTTTTTAAAAGAAGCCAAGATGAACAGAGCTGGGATCAGCAAAGACTTTGCTACCTACCCCGGTGTCATCCTGGGGACGGATAAGAATGGCGTATTTTTGAATGTGCTTGATGCAAATCAAAACATCCTGTTTGCAACTAGGGCCCAAGTGCTGCCACTGATGGGGTGGGTGTCTGTGTGGCCCAATTTTTGGAAAAAAGGGAGACTCCGCTTGGAGTAACCCTTGCTTGATGTGTTTTTAAAAGAAGCCAAGATGAACAGAGCTGGGATCAGGAAATACTTTGCTACCTACCCCGGTGTCATCCTGGGGACGGATAAGAATGGCGTATTTTTGAATGTGCTTGATGCAAATCAAAACATCCTGTTTGCAACTAGGGCCCAAGTGCTGCCACTGATGGGGTGGGTGTCTGTGTGGCCCAATTTTTGGAAAAAAAGGGAGACTCCGCTTGGAGTAACCCTTGCTTGATGTGTTTTTAAAAGAAGCCAAGATGAACAGAGCTGGGATCAGGAAAGACTTTGCTACCTACCCCGGTGTCATCCTGGGGACGGATAAGAATGGCGTATTTTTGAATGTGCTTGATGCAAATCAAAACATCCTGTTTGCAACTAGGGCCCAAGTGCTGCCACTGATGGGGTGGGTGTCTGTGTGGCCCAATTTTTGGAAAAAAAGGGAGACTCCGCTTGGAGTAACCCTTGCTTGATGTGTTTTTAAAAGAAGCCAAGATGAACAGAGCTGGGATCAGCAAAGACTTTGCTACCTACCCCGGTGTCATCCTGGGGACGGATAAGAATGGCGTATTTTTGAATGTGCTTGATGCAAATCAAAACATCCTGTTTGCAACTAGGGCCCAAGTGCTGCCACTGATGGGGTGGGTGTCTGTGTGGCCCAATTTTTGGAAAAAAGGGAGACTCCGCTTGGAGTAACCCTTGCTTACATTGTTTTTAAAAGAAGCCAAGATGAACAAGTCATGGGTCAGCAAAGACTTTGCTACCTACCCCGGTGTCATCCTGGGGACGGTTAATTATGGGGTATTTTTGAATGTGATTGATGCAAATGTAGCTGTGAAGTGTAAAACTAGGGCCCAAGTGCTGCCACTGATGGGGTGGGTGTCTGTGTGGCCCAATTTTTGGAAAAAAATGGAGACTCCGCTTGGAGTATCCCTTGCTTGATGTGTTTTTAAAAGAAGCCAAGATGAACAGAGCTGGGATCAGCAAAGACTTTGCTACCTACCCCGGTGTCATCCTGGGGACGGATAAGAATGGCGTATTTTTGAATGTGCTTGATGCAAATCAAAACATCCTGTTTGCAACTAGGGCCCAAGTGCTGCCACTGATGGGGTGGGTGTCTGTGTGGCCCAATTTTTGGAAAAAAAGGGAGACTCCGCTTGGAGTAACCCTTGCTTGATGTGTTTTTAAAAGAAGCCAAGATGAACAGAGCTGGGATCAGGAAAGACTTTGCTACCTACCCCGGTGTCATCCTGGGGACGGATAAGAATGGCGTATTTTTGAATGTGCTTGATGCAAATCAAAACATCCTGTTTGCAACTAGGGCCCAAGTGCTGCCATTGATGGGGTGGGTGTCTGTGTGGCCCAATTTTTGGAAAAAAAGGGAGACTCCGCTTGGAGTAACCCTTGCTTGATGTGTTTTTAAAAGAAGCCAAGATGAACAGAGCTGGGATCAGCAAAGACTTTGCTACCTACCCCGGTGTCATCCTGGGGACGGATAAGAATGGCGTATTTTTGAATGTGCTTGATGCAAATCAAAACATCCTGTTTGCAACTAGGGCCCAAGTGCTGCCACTGATGGGGTGGGTGTCTGTGTGGCCCAATTTTTGGAAAAAAAGGGAGACTCCGCTTGGAGTAACCCTTGCTTGATGTGTTTTTAAAAGAAGCCAAGATGAACAGAGCTGGGATCAGGAAAGACTTTGCTACCTACCCCGGTGTCATCCTGGGGACGGATAAGAATGGCGTATTTTTGAATGTGCTTGATGCAAATCAAAACATCCTGTTTGCAACTAGGGCCCAAGTGCTGCCACTGATGGGGTGGGTGTCTGTGTGGCCCAATTTTTGGAAAAAAAGGGAGACTCCGCTTGGAGTAACCCTTGCTTGATGTGTTTTTAAAAGAAGCCAAGATGAACAGAGCTGGGATCAGCAAAGACTTTGCTACCTACCCCGGTGTCATCCTGGGGACGGATAAGAATGGCGTATTTTTGAATGTGCTTGATGCAAATCAAAACATCCTGTTTGCAACTAGGGCCCAAGTGCTGCCACTGATGGGGTGGGTGTCTGTGTGGCCCAATTTTTGGAAAAAAGGGAGACTCCGCTTGGAGTAACCCTTGCTTGATGTGTTTTTAAAAGAAGCCAAGATGAACAGAGCTGGGATCAGGAAATACTTTGCTACCTACCCCGGTGTCATCCTGGGGACGGATAAGAATGGCGTATTTTTGAATGTGCTTGATGCAAATCAAAACATCCTGTTTGCAACTAGGGCCCAAGTGCTGCCACTGATGGGGTGGGTGTCTGTGTGGCCCAATTTTTGGAAAAAAAGGGAGACTCCGCTTGGAGTAACCCTTGCTTGATGTGTTTTTAAAAGAAGCCAAGATGAACAGAGCTGGGATCAGGAAAGACTTTGCTACCTACCCCGGTGTCATCCTGGGGACGGATAAGAATGGCGTATTTTTGAATGTGCTTGATGCAAATCAAAACATCCTGTTTGCAACTAGGGCCCAAGTGCTGCCACTGATGGGGTGGGTGTCTGTGTGGCCCAATTTTTGGAAAAAAGGGAGACTCCGCTTGGAGTAACCCTTGCTTGATGTGTTTTTAAAAGAAGCCAAGATGAACAGAGCTGGGATCAGGAAATACTTTGCTACCTACCCCGGTGTCATCCTGGGGACGGATAAGAATGGCGTATTTTTGAATGTGCTTGATGCAAATCAAAACATCCTGTTTGCAACTAGGGCCCAAGTGCTGCCACTGATGGGGTGGGTGTCTGTGTGGCCCAATTTTTGGAAAAAAAGGGAGACTCCGCTTGGAGTAACCCTTGCTTGATGTGTTTTTAAAAGAAGCCAAGATGAACAGAGCTGGGATCAGGAAAGACTTTGCTACCTACCCCGGTGTCATCCTGGGGACGGATAAGAATGGCGTATTTTTGAATGTGCTTGATGCAAATCAAAACATCCTGTTTGCAACTAGGGCCCAAGTGCTGCCACTGATGGGGTGGGTGTCTGTGTGGCCCAATTTTTGGAAAAAAAGGGAGACTCCGCTTGGAGTAACCCTTGCTTGATGTGTTTTTAAAAGAAGCCAAGATGAACAGAGCTGGGATCAGCAAAGACTTTGCTACCTACCCCGGTGTCATCCTGGGGACGGATAAGAATGGCGTATTTTTGAATGTGCTTGATGCAAATCAAAACATCCTGTTTGCAACTAGGGCCCAAGTGCTGCCACTGATGGGGTGGGTGTCTGTGTGGCCCAATTTTTGGAAAAAAAGGGAGACTCCGCTTGGAGTAACCCTTGCTTGATGTGTTTTTAAAAGAAGCCAAGATGAACAGAGCTGGGATCAGGAAAGACTTTGCTACCTACCCCGGTGTCATCCTGGGGACGGATAAGAATGGCGTATTTTTGAATGTGCTTGATGCAAATCAAAACATCCTGTTTGCAACTAGGGCCCAAGTGCTGCCACTGATGGGGTGGGTGTCTGTGTGGCCCAATTTTTGGAAAAAAGGGAGACTCCGCTTGGAGTAACCCTTGCTTGATGTGTTTTTAAAAGAAGCCAAGATGAACAGAGCTGGGATCAGGAAAGACTTTGCTACCTACCCCGGTGTCATCCTGGGGACGGATAAGAATGGCGTATTTTTGAATGTGCTTGATGCAAATCAAAACATCCTGTTTGCAACTAGGGCCCAAGTGCTGCCACTGATAGGGTGGGTGTCTGTGTGGCCCAATTTTTGGAAAAAAAGGGAGACTCCGCTTGGAGTAACCCTTGCTTGATGTGTTTTTAAAAGAAGCCAAGATGAACAGAGCTGGGATCAGGAAAGACTTTGCTACCTACCCCGGTGTCATCCTGGGGACGGATAAGAATGGCGTATTTTTGAATGTGCTTGATGCAAATCAAAACATCCTGTTTGCAACTAGGGCCCAAGTGCTGCCACTGATGGGGTGGGTGTCTGTGTGGCCCAATTTTTGGAAAAAAAGGGAGACTCCGCTTGGAGTAACCCTTGCTTGATGTGTTTTTAAAAGAAGCCAAGATGAACAGAGCTGGGATCAGCAAAGACTTTGCTACCTACCCCGGTGTCATCCTGGGGACGGATAAGAATGGCGTATTTTTGAATGTGCTTGATGCAAATCAAAACATCCTGTTTGCAACTAGGGCCCAAGTGCTGCCACTGATGGGGTGGGTGTCTGTGTGGCCCAATTTTTGGAAAAAAGGGAGACTCCGCTTGGAGTAACCCTTGCTTACATTGTTTTTAAAAGAAGCCAAGATGAACAAGTCATGGGTCAGCAAAGACTTTGCTACCTACCCCGGTGTCATCCTGGGGATGGATAAGAATGGCGTATTTTTGAATGTGCTTGATGCAAATGTAGCTGTGAAGTGTACAACTGGGGCACAACTGCTGCCACTGAAGGGGTGGGTGTGTGTGTGGCCCAATTTTTGGAAAAAATGGAGACTCCGCTTGGAGTCACCTTGCGGTGTTTTACATGATTTTAGAAGGGCGTGCCATGCCTATATCTGTGTGTCCTCCTCTTTTTCCTTGTCCAGCTGTTTTGTTTTCGCATGAGTATATGTCCTTGTCACTTTCCAATGTGTTTGAGTTGTTTGTCACCTTTAGGACACCTTTGAGGGTGTTTTCTAGGTGTTTTTCTGTGTTTGTGATTGCCTGCCATTGTTTCCTATGCAGTTCGAGTTCGGTTCGTCGAACGTTCGACGAACCGAACTCGAACGGGAGGTCCGTTCGGCGAACCAACCTCGAGCCGAACCGCGACCGGTTCGCTCATCTCTACCCGTTACTGATACATCAATAGAGTTGAGCGCGGTTCGTGGTTCGTGGTTCTCCAGTTCGCGGCTCGAGTGATTTTGGGGCATGTTCTAGATCGAACTAGAACTCGAGCTTTTTGCAAAAGCTCGATAGTTCTAGAAACGTTCGAGAACGGTTCTAGCAGCCAAAAAACAGCTAAATCCTAGCTTGGTTTCTGCTGTAATAGTGTAAGTCACTCTGTGAATCAAACTATTATCACATTTCAGTGTATAGTGTGCGTGAACAGCGCCTTCAGATCACTGCTGTTTCTATAATGGCGATCGCCATTTTTTTTTTTTTTCTTGTCTTCCTTCCCTAAGCGCGCGCGTCTTGTGGGGCGGGCCAGCATGTCAGCCAATCACAGACACACACACACCTAAGTGGACTTTGAGCCAGAGAAGCAACGGCATGTGTGATAGGATCTGCATGTCACATGTCCCTGCATTATAAAACCGGACATTTTCTTCACGAACGCCATTATCTGCCTTCTGCGTCTTTGGTGTCAGACATCAGTGTCGCAGCTCAGTCCTCCTGAGTCCTATAGCCGATACAGCTGTATGCGCTGCATACACAGCGTTAGACAGCTTAGGGAGAGCACATTCTAGCAGTCCTTTTAAGGGCTCAAAGCGGCAGGGTCAGAGAGCCATAAGTGACAGGTCCTGCAAACAGCAACAGCGTCTGTGTAGCCCAGGTCAGGGATTTCCTCCCTGCATTTCACCATTAGGAGGGAATAGAAAGGCAGGCTTCCATTCCTCTACCCAGAGCACCACAATCCTGCCACTGTACCCTCTTGTCCTCTGCACACTCCAACTCATTCTAAGTAAGCCATTATACTAGCAAACACTCAGTGTACCTAGTGGCATCCTAAACGTGGCTATTGGACTTTGCTATAGTCCCACTAGTGCAAAGACATTAGCAGAGCACATCTGCCTGCGTTGCACACTCCAACTAATTATAATGAAGCCATTATACTAGCAAACACTCAGTGTACCTAGTGGCATCCTATACGTGGCTATTGGACTTTGCTATAGTCCCACTAGTGCAAAGACATTAGCAGAGCACATCTGCCTGCATTGCACACTCCAAGTTTTTTAAACTAAGCAATTTTACTAGCAAACACTCAGTGTACCTAGTGGCATCCTATACGTGGCTATTGGACTTTGCTATAGTCCCACTAGTGCAAAGACATTTGCAGAGCACGTCTGCCTGCATTGCACACTACAACTTTTTTAAACTAAGCAATTTTACTAGCAAACACTCAGTGTACCTAGTGGCATCCTATACGTGGCTATTGGACTTTGCTATAGTCCCACTAGTGCAAAGACATTTGCAGAGCACGTCTGCCTGCATTGCACACTACAACTTTTTTAAACTAATCAATTTTACTAGCAAACACTCAGTGTACCTAGTGGCATCCTAAACGTGGCTATTGGACTTTGCTATAGTCCCACTAGTGCCAAGACATTTGCAGAGCGCATCTGCCTGCGTTGCACACTCCAACTAATTATAACGAAGCCATTATACTAGCAAACACTCAGTGTACCTAGTGGCATCCTATACGTGGCTATTGGACTTTGCTATAGTCCCACTAGTGCAAAGACATTAGCAGAGCACATCTGCCTGCATTGCACACTCCAAGTTTTTTAAACTAAGCAATTTTACTAGCAAACACTCAGTGTACCTAGTGGCATCCTATACGTGGCTATTGGACTTTGCTATAGTCCCACTAGTGCAAAGACATTTGCAGAGCACGTCTGCCTGCATTGCACACTACAACTTTTTTAAACTAAGCAATTTTACTAGCAAACACTCAGTGTACCTAGTGGCATCCTATACGTGGCTATTGGACTTTGCTATAGTCCCACTAGTGCAAAGACATTTGCAGAGCACGTCTGCCTGCATTGCACACTACAACTTTTTTAAACTAATCAATTTTACTAGCAAACACTCAGTGTACCTAGTGGCATCCTAAACGTGGCTATTGGACTTTGCTATAGTCCCACTAGTGCAAAGACATTAGCAGAGCACATCTGCCTGCATTGCACACTCCAAGTTTTTTAAACTAAGCAATTTTACTAGCAAACACTCAGTGTACCTAGTGGCATCCTATACGTGGCTATTGGACTTTGCTATAGTCCCACTAGTGCAAAGACATTTGCAGAGCACGTCTGCCTGCATTGCACACTACAACTTTTTTAAACTAAGCAATTTTACTAGCAAACACTCAGTGTACCTAGTGGCATCCTATACGTGGCTATTGGACTTTGCTATAGTCCCACTAGTGCAAAGACATTTGCAAAGCACGTCTCCCTGCATTGCACACTACAACTTTTTTAAACTAAGCAATTTTACTAGCAAACACTCAGTGTACCTAGTGGCATCCTATACGTGGCTATTGGACTTTGCTATAGTCCCACTAGTGCCAAGACATTTGCAGAGCGCATCTGCCTGCGTTGCACACTCCAACTAATTATAACGAAGCTATTATACTAGCAAACACTCAGTGTACCTAGTGGCATCCTATACGTGGCTATTGGACTTTTGTCAATTCACAGTATTGGAACGTTATTTGCATGACATCTGCCTGCATTGCACACTCAAACTTTTTTAAACTCAGCCATTATACTAGCAAACACTCACTGTACCTAGTTGTATCCTAAACGTGGCTATTGTACTTTTGTCAATTCACACAATTGGAACGTTATTTGCAGGACGTCTGCCTGCATTGCACACTCAAACTTTTTTAAACTCAGCCATTATACTAGCAAACACTCACTGTACCTAGTTGTATCCTAAACGTGGCTATTGTACTTTTGTCAATTCACAGTATTGGAACGTTATTTGCAGGACGTCTGCCTGCATTGCACACTCAAACTTTTTTAAACTCAGCCATTATACTAGCAAACACTCACTGTACCTAGTTGTATCCTAAACGTGGCTATTGTACTTTTGTCAATTCACAGTATTGGAACGTTATTTGCAGCACGTCTGCCTGCATTGCACACTCAAACTTTTTTAAACTCAGCCATTATACTAGCAAACACTCACTGTACCTAGTTGTATCCTAAACGTGGCTATTGTACTTTTGTCAATTCACAGTATTGGAACGTTATTTGCAGGACATCTGCCTGCATTGCACACTCAAACTTTTTTAAACTCAGCCATTATACTAGCAAACACTCACTGTACCTAGTTGTATCCTAAACGTGGCTATTGTACTTTTGTCAATTCACAGTATTGGAACGTTATTTGCAGCACGTCTGCCTGCATTGCACACTCAAACTTTTTTAAACTCAGCCATTATACTAGCAAACACTCACTGTACCTAGTTGTATCCTAAACGTGGCTATTGTACTTTTGTCAATTCACAGTATTGGAACGTTATTTGCAGCACGTCTGCCTGCATTGCACACTCAAACTTTTTTAAACTCAGCCATTATACTAGCAAACACTCACTGTACCTAGTTGTATCCTAAACGTGGCTATTGTACTTTTGTCAATTCACAGTATTGGAACGTTATTTGCAGGACGTCTGCCTGCATTGCACACTCAAACTTTTTTAAACTCAGCCATTATACTAGCAAACACTCACTGTACCTAGTTGTATCCTAAACGTGGCTATTGTACTTTTGTCAATTCACAGTATTGGAACGTTATTTGCAGCACGTCTGCCTGCATTGCACACTCAAACTTTTTTAAACTCAGCCATTATACTAGCAAACACTCACTGTACCTAGTTGTATCCTAAACGTGGCTATTGTACTTTTGTCAATTCACAGTATTGGAACGTTATTTGCAGGACATCTGCCTGCCTTGCACACTCAAACTTTTTTAAACTCAGCCATTATACTAGCAAACACTCACTGTACCTAGTTGTATCCTAAACGTGGCTATTGTACTTTTGTCAATTCACAGTATTGGAACGTTATTTGCAGCACGTCTGCCTGCATTGCACACTCAAACTTTTTTAAACTCAGCCATTATACTAGCAAACACTCACTGTACCTAGTTGTATCGTAAACGTGGCTATTGTACTTTTGTCAATTCACAGTATTGGAACGTTATTTGCAGGACATCTGCCTGCCTTGCACACTCAAACTTTTTTAAACTCAGCCATTATACTAGCAAACACTCACTGTACCTAGATGTATCCTAAACGTGGCTATTGTACTTTTGTCAATTCACAGTATTGGAACGTTATTTGCAGCACGTCTGCCTGCATTGCACACTCAAACTTTTTTAAACTCAGCCATTATACTAGCAAACACTCACTGTACCTAGTTGTATCGTAAACGTGGCTATTGTACTTTTGTCAATTCACAGTATTGGAACGTTATTTGCAGGACATCTGCCTGCCTTGCACACTCAAACTTTTTTAAACTCAGCCATTATACTAGCAAACACTCACTGTACCTAGATGTATCCTAAACGTGGCTATTGTACTTTTGTCAATTCACAGTATTGGAACGTTATTTGCAGGACGTCTGCCTGCATTGCACACTCAAACTTTTTTAAACTCAGCCATTATACTAGCAAACACTCACTGTACCTAGTTGTATCCTAAACGTGGCTATTGTACTTTTGTCAATTCACAGTATTGGAACGTTATTTGCAGCACGTCTGCCTGCATTGCACACTCAAACTTTTTTAAACTCAGCCATTATACTAGCAAACACTCACTGTACCTAGTTGTATCCTAAACGTGGCTATTGTACTTTTGTCAATTCACAGTATTGGAACGTTATTTGCAGCACGTCTGCCTGCATTGCACACTCAACCTTTTTAAACTCAGCCATTATACTAGCAAACACTCACTGTACCTAGTTGTATCCTAAACGTGGCTATTGTACTTTTGTCAATTCACAGTATTGGAACGTTATTTGCAGGACATCTGCCTGCCTTGCACACTCAAACTTTTTTAAACTCAGCCATTATACTAGCAAACACTCACTGTACCTAGTTGTATCCTAAACGTGGCTATTGTACTTTTGTCAATTCACAGTATTGGAACGTTATTTGCAGGACGTCTGCCTGCATTGCACACTCAAACTTTTTTAAACTCAGCCATTATACTAGCAAACACTCACTGTACCTAGTTGTATCCTAAACGTGGCTATTGTACTTTTGTCAATTCACAGTATTGGAACGTTATTTGCAGGACGTCTGCCTGCATTGCACACTCAAACTTTTTTAAACTCAGCCATTATACTAGCAAACACTCACTGTACCTAGTTGTATCCTAAACGTGGCTATTGTACTTTTGTCAATTCACAGTATTGGAACGTTATTTGCAGCACGTCTGCCTGCATTGCACACTCAAACTTTTTTAAACTCAGCCATTATACTAGCAAACACTCACTGTACCTAGTTGTATCGTAAACGTGGCTATTGTACTTTTGTCAATTCACAGTATTGGAACGTTATTTGCAGGACATCTGCCTGCATTGCACACTCAAACTTTTTTAAACTCAGCCATTATACTAGCAAACACTCACTGTACCTAGTTGTATCCTAAACGTGGCTATTGTACTTTTGTCAATTCACAGTATTGGAACGTTATTTGCAGCACGTCTGCCTGCATTGCACACTCAAACTTTTTTAAACTCAGCCATTATACTAGCAAACACTCACTGTACCTAGTTGTATCCTAAACGTGGCTATTGTACTTTTGTCAATTCACAGTATTGGAACGTTATTTGCAGGACGTCTGCCTGCATTGCACACTCAAACTTTTTTAAACTCAGCCATTATACTAGCAAACACTCACTGTACCTAGTTGTATCCTAAACGTGGCTATTGTACTTTTGTCAATTCACAGTATTGGAACGTTATTTGCAGCACGTCTGCCTGCATTGCACACTCAAACTTTTTTAAACTCAGCCATTATACTAGCAAACACTCACTGTACCTAGTTGTATCCTAAACGTGGCTATTGTACTTTTGTCAATTCACAGTATTGGAACGTTATTAGCAGCACGTCTGCCTGCATTGCACACTCAAACTTTTTTAAACTCAGCCATTATACTAGCAAACACTCACTGTACCTAGTTGTATCCTAAACGTGGCTATTGTACTTTTGTCAATTCACAGTATTGGAACGTTATTTGCAGGACATCTGCCTGCCTTGCACACTCAAACTTTTTTAAACTCAGCCATTATACTAGCAAACACTCACTGTACCTAGTTGTATCCTAAACGTGGCTATTGTACTTTTGTCAATTCACAGTATTGGAACGTTATTTGCAGCACGTCTGCCTGCATTGCACACTCAAACTTTTTTAAACTCAGCCATTATACTAGCAAACACTCACTGTACCTAGTTGTATCCTAAACGTGGCTATTGTACTTTTGTCAATTCACAGTATTGGAACGTTATTTGCAGCACGTCTGCCTGCATTGCACACTCAAACTTTTTTAAACTCAGCCATTATACTAGCAAACACTCACTGTACCTAGTTGTATCCTAAACGTGGCTATTGTACTTTTGTCAATTCACAGTATTGGAACGTTATTTGCAGGACATCTGCCTGCCTTGCACACTCAAACTTTTTTAAACTCAGCCATTATACTAGCAAACACTCACTGTACCTAGTTGTATCCTAAACGTGGCTATTGTACTTTTGTCAATTCACAGTATTGGAACGTTATTTGCAGGACATCTGCCTGCATTGCACACTCAAACTTTTTTAAACTCAGCCATTATACTAGCAAACACTCACTGTACCTAGTTGTATCCTAAACGTGGCTATTGTACTTTTGTCAATTCACACTACTGCAAATCTATGTGCAGCACCTCTGCATGACAACCTCGTGCTCTGTTTTTAATAAGCTATAATGATAGCACAAAATACTGCCATTTTGTGGCATCATAGAACTGGCTGTTGTATTCCATTAGTGCCCCACTGGTGACAAGCTATTTCTAGCACCTCTACATCACACCCTCATGCACATTTTGCTACGCTAATGTTATAGCAAACTCATGGAATTCATTGCTGCATTTCATAATTCGGAGGGATAGAAAGTCAGGCTTCCTTTAGCTTTTCCTTCTGTTCATAGACAGCATCTCCAAGACAAATTTCCCCTCCACGTCTAAGTGTGGAGAGGCAGCTAGTGCGCATGCGTGTGCCGATGTACCCCAGCTGCAGCATAATTACAGTGTTTCGCCTAGTGAGTATGCTCAGCCTGACTGTGCCATTCCTGACGCTAAGTTTTCATTTCGGGATACAGCGCATGCTCCCACACTAAGTGTGAAAAGCCTCTTTGCACAGGTGCTTGCATTCCGTGCCGGGTATAAGTCCTGTTTTGGGCATAGACACCATGCTAAAGCTGATAGTCTTTTTTCAGAGACTGTATTTCATGCTACTGAGCATGCTCAGGCACTTCCTGCATCAGAGACTAGGTCCGGTAATGAACTCTTTGGCCCTGGCCCTGATGTGGGGGTCCCATATAGACCACAGGGCATCAGGTGTCCTCCCAAATGGCTTGCAGAGGCCCACACCTATGACTTGTCACCGCATTATTGATGCTCAGACGATGACTGGTGAGGTGTTTGGGTCATGGCAGCCATGAGGTCATCATTGAAGTTGCATTTCCAAATAGGACGCTAGTTATGCCACTCATGACGTGTCACTCTACTTTTGTCTCCAGGAGGTGCATTGTGGTTCACCCTGGTTTGGGGCGGACCCAGGTTATAAAAGGGGCTGGAGCCAACAAGGAGGTGCGCAGTCTTCTATTATGCTCCGAAAGAGCACACCTCCATGTGTTGAACCCATTGCGGCTTTAGGCCAGAGGTAGGCAGGGATCGGGTGGTGGATGCAGGCCACCACCACAGTTGGTAACGCAGAACGGTTAAGACCAGCTCCTGTCCTAACAGTCCTGCTTGTGCAGCCCAGTGGCATTAACAGGCCTGCTGCTGCTGATGCGCCTGCTGTCCACAGGTGTGGCCCCTACGCACACGGTCAGCGTACTCAATGGCCCCTGTGTTGTTAACAGGGAGTTCCTGGGCTGGGTGGGCATGTGGACCCTGTGACGCTAACAGGGCTCACAGTCTCCAGATCCGAATGGCGTCTAACTCGGTTCAGGCTACTATTAGTTTCATAGCCACACAGCTCTGTATCCTCCACCAAACCTTCAAGTTGCCAACCTCTCCTTTTCCAACTGGGAGCACGGTGGACACTGACTGCTGATGGGGATATATACCTTTCTCTTTCTTTTCTTATTAATTTTCGTTATATAGCGGTCACAGATTATATACCACTTTATCCAAATCTGCCAGTCCCATTGTAACAGATGTTGTTTCTTCAGCAAATGTTACAGTTGCTTAACCACCAAATCCACGGACCAAAACTTTTTTCCCCTTTCCAACACACCTGTTCCCCTTTCCAACAGCATCTGTCCTTTTTCAACTCATTTTGGGATATGACCAAAAGTGCAACTGTGCAGGGACACCGTACTCAACGCCATCTCAGCACAGCAGCCATCCCTCGGTCCCTCCGATGTGGACAAGTAAAAGACCATTTCCTCCTATCCATGACAAAGCGTTGAGATTCACTCTGTGCAGCACTGGTGTTTAGTGGACAAGTAGATCTAAGATTGCGTACCACATTCTGCAGATACTCCTGTATACGTGCGTCTATTTCTATGGCAGGAATTAGTTCGCCAAATTTTGTCTTGTACCGGGGATCTAACAGTGTGGCAACCCAGTATTCAGGATTAGTTCAAATTCATACAATCCGAGGGTCATGTAGGTAGTGCAGCAAGAAGGCGCTCATGTGTCTTGTGCATCCAGGAGGACCAAGTCCTTGGTGTGTTGGTGGCAGAGAGGTGAGAATCGTGCATCCTTCCTCTGCCCTCTCCCCCCAACCTCGCACAACCGAAATGTGAGCAAGCTCTCACTCATCTGCTGAGTCTTCCATGCCCATCGCCAGTTCGTCCTCCATTTCTTCATGGGCTCCTGCACTTTCATCAACACTTTTTGCTGATACTATGCGCCCTTGTTAATCCCTCTCCCTCACCATGACTGCCGCATAGGTGCCGCTGACCATCTGGACCTCGTAGATCTTGTTATCCCTTCCGCATATGACTCCTCCTGTACTTCCTCCCCTTCCTCTTGTCCCAACACCTGACTCCGAATAATAATTACAGTGTGCTCCATCATGTAGATGACCAGAATTGTCACGCTGAGAATGACATTGCCAGTGCTAAACATCTTCGTCGACATTTCAAAACTGTGTAGCAGGGTGCATAGGTCCTTGATCTGACACCACTCCAGCAGCGTGATCTGCACCACCTCTGGATCAAGTTATCCCAGGCTATATGTCTTACCATATTTCAGCAGGGCTCTGCGGTGCTGCCACACACGCTGCAACATGTGCAGATTCCAATTCCTGCGTGTCGAAACATCGCATTTACGGCGTTTAACTGCCAGACCCTAAGACTTCCGGAGTGATGAAAGTTGTTGAGCTGCTGTGTGCGCACGATGGAAGTGAGCACATAGCGAGCGTGCCCACTGCACAAGGCCATGTAGGCCGTGATGGTGTTTTAAAAATTGCTGGCGAATTCGGTTCAACACGTGAGCCCTAAAAGGCACGTGTGTCACATTGCCCTGAGGATGGCCCGCAGCCAGGTTTGCATCATTGCCGCACACGGCTGTTAAGTCACCAACGGAGTCCGCTCCGTCAATTTGTACTCCGGTCGCCAGGTGACAACGTGTTCCTTTCATGAATAGTGCTGATGATGGGAGAGTAGTCGATGCCAGCGGCGCAGGTGGACGCAGGTTATGCTCACCCACTGGGCTGCATTACCTTGACAGATGCAGAATCTCTGGCTGATTGTAGCTGGTGGGTATCTCACAGATGAAATACCATCATTCAGCTACAACCAATGGGAAGACACCACACCCTTTTTTATGCCCATCCTGTCTGCAGACCACTGCCAGACATAGCTATGAACCTCTGGTTAATTTTACCCCCAGTTCAGTTTTATGATTTTGTGTGCTTGTTACCTGACTACTTTTCCTGCTTGCTATGTACCTTGTTGGCCGATACGCATTTCACCTCTGCTTGTTTTCTGATTCTTTCCTGGCCGTCCCATTCTGTTCCTGTTCCTCAATTAATGTTTTGACCCTGCCTGACTACTATTCTCTGTAATAGCGGTGTGACTCACATTTCCCATACATTTCAAAGTAAAACTTTGACCGCCTGATGGCATTGAGCTCTGCTGCCAGCATAGTAAGGAGGTGTGTGGTAGTCCTTGTGCGCAGTTGCAAGGAAGGGTGGCCTGACCACACAGGGTTTGCGCCAAGGTAGAGGACCCACACGAGGTTGAAGAGGCAGAAGCAGTGTATTAACTTCTACATACAGAACAAGGATTGAAACAACTCGTGGGGACAGCAAGACTTGTACAGCAGACCCTTCTCCATCTCTCACCATAGTTTGCCAGTGCCCAGTCAGTGACATGTAATGACCCTGTCTATGCTTACTGGTCCAAGTATCTGTGTTGAAATGCACCCTGTCGCACACAGATTTTCTCAAGGAAGTGGTGATGTTGTGTGCGACATGCTGGTGTAGCGCGGGCATGCTTTTCTTGGAGAAGCAGTGGTGATTGGGCATCTGGTACTGGGGCACAGCGACAGACATAAGGTCTGTAAAATCCTGTGTGTCCACTACGCGTAAAGGCAGCATTTCGGTAGCCAACAGCTTACAGAGGGATAGAGTCAACCACTTAGCTTTGTCATGGGTCGCAGTAAGTGGCCTTTTATTTGACCACATCTGAGGGACAGAGATCTGGCTGCTGTCTGTAGACGGTGTTGAGTAGGGTGTCCCTGGAAAAATGCAGGTTTGTGAGAAAAGTGCAGGCGGAGACATGATGTTGCCTTCATCTTGCCTTCAGATCTGTTCATCTTGTATCATTTTTAAAAAACACAGCAAGCAAGGGTTACTCCAAGCGGAGTCTACCTTTTTTCCCCAAATTGGGCACACAGACACCCCATCAGTGGCAGGACTTGTGCCCTAGTTGCAAACAGGATGTTTTGATTTGCATCAAGCACATTCCAAATCCACAAGCATTTACTCTCCCCAGGATGACACAGGGGTAGTAAATTCCTTCTGGATCCATGACTTGTTCATTTTGATGAACGTCAGTCTGTCCACATTGTCACTGGACAGACGCGTGCGCTTATCTGTCAGCACACACCCAGCAGCACTGAAGACACGTTCAGAGACAACGCTGGCAGCTGGACACGACAAAATCTTCAAGGCGTAACTGGAGAGCTCTTGACATTTTTCTAGATTTGAAGCACAAAAGGAGCAAGGCTCCATTTGCAAAGTCATTGCATCGATGTTCATTTGGAGATACTCCTGTATCATCCTCTCCATCCGTTGACTATGTGACACACTTGATGTCTCTGGTGGCCTTGCAAAGGAGGGTCTAAAAAAATTATGAAAAGATTCCATAAAATTGCTGTTACCAGCACCAGATATGGTCCTACTGGTACGGGTAGACTGTTGAAGATGACGAGGCCGTCCCATGTTTGTCAAGTTACAACTGGGAGAATCACTCCCTTCACCTGCACGGTTGTTTGGTGGAAAAGCCGAGCTAAGATCGAGTAACAGCTTCTGCTGATACTCCTGCATACGTGCGTCCCTTTCTATGGGTGGAATTATGTCACAAAATTTGGACTTGTCCCGGGGATCTAATAGTGTGGCAAGCCAGTAGTCATCATCACTTCTAATTTTGACAATACGAGGGTCATGTTGGAGGTAGTGCAACAAGAAGGCACTCATGTGTCTTGCGCAGCCATGCGGACCAAGTCCACGCTGTGTTTGTGGCATAGAGGTGCTAACCGTTCTTTCTTCCTCTGTCATCTCCCCCCAACCTCTTTCAACTTAAATTTGACCAAGGTCCCCCTCATCAGCTGAGTCTTCCATGTCCATGGACAGTTCGTCCTCCATATCTTCATGTCCTCCTGCACCTTCCTCAACATCTCGCCTGCTACCATGCGCTCTTGTTGATCCCTGTCCCCCATGGTCCCATGCCTGCCGCGTTGGTGATGATGAACGTCTGGACCTTGGTGATGTTGTTGTGTCTTGCGCATATGAATCCTCCTGTAGTTCCTCCCCTTCCTGTTGTCCCACCCCCTGACTCCGAATAGTGTTTAGCGTGTGCTCCAGCATGTAAATGACTGTAATCGTCATGCTGATAATGGCATTGTCAGCGCTAAACATATTCGTCGCCATGTCGAAACTGTGCAGAAGGGTGCATAGGTCCGTGATCTGAGATCACTCCATCAGGGTGATCTGCCCCACCTCTGCATCTCGTTGGCCCAGGCTATACGTCATGACGTATTGCACCAGGGCTCTGCGGTGCTGCCACAGTCGCTGTAACATGTGGAGAGTTGAATTCCAGCGTGTCGCCACATCGCATTTCAGGCGATGAACCGGCAGGCCGAAAGACTTCTGGAGCGATGCAAGTCGCTCAGCTGCGGCGCTTGAACGGCGGAAGTGAGCACTGCAGACAGTTTCCGTGCCCTGGTCAGAAGGCCATCTAGGCCGGGATAGTGTGTTAAAAATTGCTGGACAACAAGGTTCAACACGTGAGCCATACAAGGCACGTGTGTCACCTTGCCCAGGCGAAGGGCCGCACCCAGGTTTGCAGCATTGTCGCACACGGCCTTACCAGGCTGCAGGTTGAGTGGAGACAACCATTTATTAAACTCGGACCGCAGAGCTGACCACAACTCCTCAGCTGTGTGACTCTTATTCCCAAGACATGTCAAGCTAAAGACCGCCTGATGCCGTTGCGCTCTGCTGCCAGCATAGTAATGAGGGGTGCGTGATTCCTTCTGCGCAGTGAGAACGCTGGTGGCCTGACCAGGCAGGCTTGGGGCGGAGGTGGAGGACCCAGATGAGGTGGAGGATGCAGAAGCAGTGGCGGAACTTGGACAGACAGAGGATTGACACACAAGTCGTGGGGACGGCAAGACTTGTGCAGCAGACCCTTCACCATCTATCACCATAGTTACCCAGTGCCCAGTCAGCGACATGTAACGTCCCTGTCCATGCTTACTGGTCCAAGTATCGGTGCTGAAATTCACCCGTTCACACACAGAGTTTCTCAAGGAAGCGGTGATATTGTGTGCGACATGCTGGTGTAGCGCGGGCACACCTTTCTTAGAGAAGTAGTGGCGACTAGGCATCTGGTACTGGGGCACAGCGACAGATATAAGGTCTCTAAAATCCTGTGTGTCCACTAGGCGGAAAGGCAGCATTTCTGTAGCCAACAGCTTACAGAGGGATAGAGTCAACCTCTTCGCTTTGTCATGGGTCGAAGGAAGTGGCCTTTTATTTGACCACATCTGAGGGACAGAGATCTGGCTGCTGTGTGTAGACGGTGTTGAGTAGGGTGTCCCTGGAAAAATGCAGCTTTGGGAGGAAAGTGCAGGCGGAGACATGATGTTGCCTTCATCCAAAGTTGGTGCTATCGATGTCTGAGAGAGCTGTACACACTCACTTGTTTCCCCTTCCAAACCAACTGACGACCTACCAAGCAAACTGCCTGTTGCGGTTACAGTGGTGGAAGTTGTGGGTGGAAAAACAGGTGTGACAGCTGTCCCCACAGTCCTAGAAGATGACGAGCGCGCGGATGCCCTGGAAGGGGCAGGCGGTGGATGGTTGGCTCCACTAGGCCGCATTGCAGCACGGTGAGCTTCCCACCAGGCCATATGATATTTATTCATGTGACGATTCATGGAAGAAGTTGTCAAACTGCTGAGGTTTTGACCTCTACTAAGATAACCATGGCAAATGTTACAGATCACATAATTTGGCCGATCTTTTTTTATGTCAAAAAAGGACCAGGCTAGGCAAGGCTTAGAGGCCATGCGACCTGTTGATCCACCCCGAATAATGCTCAGAGGCAGAGTGGTGGCTGAGGATGCAGTTGTAGACGTGCTACCAGTGCTCCGACTGTGTCCAGGAAGGCGCCAGGTTACTTCGACGTCGGTTGCATCCTCCTCCACCGCCTCTATTGACCTCCTCGAGTGTCTGACTGTGGGTTGACAGTAGGTGGGATCTAGAACTTCATCATCAATTGTTGTGTTTGCACTCCCCTCCCCCTCAGACCGAGTTTCTTCTTGCCCTGACCGAATATTTAAGTTGTCATCCCAATCGGGTATCTGCGTCTCATCTTCATCAGTATGTTCCTCATTGCCTATAACCACAGTTGTTGGAAAGGCAGCATTTTGGTAGCCAACAGTTTGCATTTTATGAAAGTCAACCTCCAAGCCATGTCATGCCCTTCTAAAAGCATGTATAACACAGCGAGGGGACTCCAACCACAGTCTCCCTCGTTGCCACTCACTGGGCCACACACACCCCACTTGACTGGCATCGGTTGAGCCCCCTTTTGAAAAAGAAAAAGATGCTTTGCATGAAGCACTCTCAAAAATACGCGTGCCTTTCCCGTCCCCTGGCTGACCCCGGGGAAGAAAAGTCCTCTGAGAGCCATGACTTGTTCATCTTGGTTCTTTTAGAAACACAGCGAGGGGACTCCAACCACAGTCTCCCTCGTTGCCACTCACTGGGCCACACACACCCCACTTGACTGGCATCGGTTGAGCCCCCTTTTGAAAAAGAAAAAGATGCTTTGCATGAAGCACTCTCAAAAATACGCGTGCCTTTCCCGTCCCCTGGCTGACCCCGGGGAAGAAAAGTCCTCTGAGAGCCATGACTTGTTCATCTTGGTTCTTTTAGAAACACAGCGAGGGGACTCCAACCACAGTCTCCCTCGTTGCCACTCACTGGGCCACACACACCCCACTTGACTGGCATCGGTTGAGCCCCCTTTTGAAAAAGAAAAAGATGCTTTGCATGAAGCACTCTCAAAAATACGCGTGCCTTTCCCGTCCCCTGGCTGACCCCGGGGAAGAAAAGTCCTCTGAGAGCCATGACTTGTTCATCTTGGTTCTTTTAGAAACACAGCGAGGGGACTCCAACCACAGTCTCCCTCGTTGCCACTCACTGGGCCACACACACCCCACTTGACTGGCATAGGTTGAGCCCCCTTTTGAAAAAGAAAAAGATGCTTTGCATGAAGCACTCTCAAAAATACGCGTGCCTTTCCCGTCCCCTGGCTGACCCCGGGGAAGAAAAGTCCTCTGAGAGCCATGACTTGTTCATCTTGGTTCTTTTAGAAACACAGCGAGGGGACTCCAACCACAGTCTCCCTCGTTGCCACTCACTTGGCCACACACACCCCACTTGACTGGCATCGGTTGAGCCCCCTTTTGAAAAAGAAAAAGATGCTTTGCATGAAGCACTCTCAAAAATACGCGTGCCTTTCCCGTCCCCTGGCTGACCCCGGGGAAGAAAAGTCCTCTGAGAGCCATGACTTGTTCATCTTGGTTCTTTTAGAAACACAGCGAGGGGACTGCAACCACAGTCTCCCTTGTTGCCACTCACTGGGCCACACACACCCCACTTGACTGGCATCGGTTGAGCCCCCTTTTGAAAAAGAAAAAGATGCTTTGCATGAAGCACTCTCAAAAATACGCGTGCCTTTCCCGTCCCCTGGCTGACCCCGGGGAAGAAAAGTCCTCTGAGAGCCATGACTTGTTCATCTTGGTTCTTTTAGAAACACAGCGAGGGGACTCCAACCACAGTCTCCCTCGTTGCCACTCACTGGGCCACACACACCCCACTTGACTGGCATCGGTTGAGCCCCCTTTTGAAAAAGAAAAAGATGCTTTGCATGAAGCACTCTCAAAAATACGCGTGCCTTTCCCGTCCCCTGGCTGACCCCGGGGAAGAAAAGTCCTCTGAGAGCCATGACTTGTTCATCTTGGTTCTTTTAGAAACACAGCGGGGGGACTCCAACCACAGTCTCCCTCGTTGCCACTCACTGGGCCACACACACCCCACTTGACTGGCATCGGTTGAGCCCCCTTTTGAAAAAGAAAAAGATGCTTTGCATGAAGCACTCTCAAAAATACGCGTGCCTTTCCCGTCCCCTGGCTGACCCCGGGGAAGAAAAGTCCTCTGAGAGCCATGACTTGTTCATCTTGGTTCTTTTAGAAACACAGCGAGGGGACTCCAACCACAGTCTCCCTCGTTGCCACTCACTGGGCCACACACACCCCACTTGACTGGCATCGGTTGAGCCCCCTTTTGAAAAAGAAAAAGATGCTTTGCATGAAGCACTCTCAAAAATACGCGTGCCTTTCCCGTCCCCTGGCTGACCCCGGGGAAGAAAAGTCCTCTGAGAGCCATGACTTGTTCATCTTGGTTCTTTTAGAAACACAGCGAGGGGACTCCAACCACAGTCTCCCTCGTTGCCACTCACTGGGCCACACACACCCCACTTGACTGGCATCGGTTGAGCCCCCTTTTGAAAAAGAAAAAGATGCTTTGCATGAAGCACTCTCAAAAATACGCGTGCCTTTCCCGTCCCCTGGCTGACCCCGGGGAAGAAAAGTCCTCTGAGAGCCATGACTTGTTCATCTTGGTTCTTTTAGAAACACAGCGAGGGGACTCCAACCACAGTCTCCCTCGTTGCCACTCACTGGGCCACACACACCCCACTTGACTGGCATCGGTTGAGCCCCCTTTTGAAAAAGAAAAAGATGCTTTGCATGAAGCACTCTCAAAAATACGCGTGCCTTTCCCGTCCCCTGGCTGACCCCGGGGAAGAAAAGTCCTCTGAGAGCCATGACTTGTTCATCTTGGTTCTTTTAGAAACACAGCGAGGGGACTCCAACCACAGTCTCCCTCGTTGCCACTCACTGGGCCACACCCCCCCCACTTGACTGGCATCGGTTGAGCCCCCTTTTGAAAAAGAAAAAGATGCTTTGCATGAAGCACTCTCAAAAATACGCGTGCCTTTCCCGTCCCCTGGCTGACCCCGGGGAAGAAAAGTCCTCTGAGAGCCATGACTTGTTCATCTTGGTTCTTTTAGAAACACAGCGAGGGGACTCCAACCACAGTCTCCCTCGTTGCCACTCACTGGGCCACACACACCCCACTTGACTGGCATCGGTTGAGCCCCCTTTTGAAAAAGAAAAAGATGCTTTGCATGAAGCACTCTCAAAAATACGCGTGCCTTTCCCGTCCCCTGGCTGACCCCGGGGAAGAAAAGTCCTCTGAGAGCCATGACTTGTTCATCTTGGTTCTTTTAGAAACACAGCGAGGGGACTCCAACCACAGTCTCCCTCGTTGCCACTCACTGGGCCACACACACCCCACTTGACTGGCATCGGTTGAGCCCCCTTTTGAAAAAGAAAAAGATGCTTTGCATGAAGCACTCTCAAAAATACGCGTGCCTTTCCCGTCCCCTGGCTGACCCCGGGGAAGAAAAGTCCTCTGAGAGCCATGACTTGTTCATCTTGGTTCTTTTAGAAACACAGCGAGGGGACTCCAACCACAGTCTCCCTCGTTGCCACTCACTGGGCCACACACACCCCACTTGACTGGCATCGGTTGAGCCCCCTTTTGAAAAAGAAAAAGATGCTTTGCATGAAGCACTCTCAAAAATACGCGTGCCTTTCCCGTCCCCTGGCTGACCCCGGGGAAGAAAAGTCCTCTGAGAGCCATGACTTGTTCATCTTGGTTCTTTTAGAAACACAGCGAGGGGACTCCAACCACAGTCTCCCTCGTTGCCACTCACTGGGCCACACACACCCCACTTGACTGGCATCGGTTGAGCCCCCTTTTGAAAAAGAAAAAGATGCTTTGCATGAAGCACTCTCAAAAATACGCGTGCCTTTCCCGTCCCCTGGCTGACCCCGGGGAAGAAAAGTCCTCTGAGAGCCATGACTTGTTCATCTTGGTTCTTTTAGAAACACAGCGAGGGGACTCCAACCACAGTCTCCCTCGTTGCCACTCACTGGGCCACACACACCCCACTTGACTGGCATCGGTTGAGCCCCCTTTTGAAAAAGAAAAAGATGCTTTGCATGAAGCACTCTCAAAAATACGCGTGCCTTTCCCGTCCCCTGGCTGACCCCGGGGAAGAAAAGTCCTCTGAGAGCCATGACTTGTTCATCTTGGTTCTTTTAGAAACACAGCGAGGGGACTCCAACCACAGTCTCCCTCGTTGCCACTCACTGGGCCACACACACCCCACTTGACTGGCATCGGTTGAGCCCCCTTTTGAAAAAGAAAAAGATGCTTTGCATGAAGCACTCTCAAAAATACGCGTGCCTTTCCCGTCCCCTGGCTGACCCCGGGGAAGAAAAGTCCTCTGAGAGCCATGACTTGTTCATCTTGGTTCTTTTAGAAACACAGCGAGGGGACTCCAACCACAGTCTCCCTCGTTGCCACTCACTGGGCCACACACACCCCACTTGACTGGCATCGGTTGAGCCCCCTTTTGAAAAAGAAAAAGATGCTTTGCATGAAGCACTCTCAAAAATACGCGTGCCTTTCCCGTCCCCTGGCTGACCCCGGGGAAGAAAAGTCCTCTGAGAGCCATGACTTGTTCATCTTGGTTCTTTTAGAAACACAGCGAGGGGACTCCAACCACAGTCTCCCTCCTTGCCACTCACTGGGCCACACACACCCCACTTGACTGGCATCGGTTGAGCCCCCTTTTGAAAAAGAAAAAGATGCTTTGCATGAAGCACTCTCAAAAATACGCGTGCCTTTCCCGTCCCCTGGCTGACCCCGGGGAAGAAAAGTCCTCTGAGAGCCATGACTTGTTCATCTTGGTTCTTTTAGAAACACAGCGAGGGGACTCCAACCACAGTCTCCCTCGTTGCCACTCACTGGGCCACACACACCCCACTTGACTGGCATCGGTTGAGCCCCCTTTTGAAAAAGAAAAAGATGCTTTGCATGAAGCACTCTCAAAAATACGCGTGCCTTTCACCTCCCCTGGATGAGCCCGGGGAAGAAAAGTCCTCTGAGAGCCATGACTTGTTCATCTTGGTTCTTTTAGAAACACAGCGAGGGGACTCCAACCACAGTCTCCCTCGTTGCCACTCACTGGGCCACACACACCCCACTTGACTGGCATCGGTTGAGCCCCCTTTTGAAAAAGAAAAAGATGCTTTGCATGAAGCACTCTCAAAAATACGCGTGCCTTTCCCGTCCCCTGGCTGACCCCGGGGAAGAAAAGTCCTCTGAGAGCCATGACTTGTTCATCTTGGTTCTTTTAGAAACACAGCGAGGGGACTCCAACCACAGTCTCCCTCGTTGCCACTCACTGGGCCACACACACCCCACTTGACTGGCATCGGTTGAGCCCCCTTTTGAAAAAGAAAAAGATGCTTTGCATGAAGCACTCTCAAAAATACGCGTGCCTTTCCCGTCCCCTGGCTGACCCCGGGGAAGAAAAGTCCTCTGAGAGCCATGTCCACATTGTCAGTGGACAGACACGTGTGCTTATCTGCCAGCAGACCCACAGCAGCACTGAAGACAGGTTCCGAGAGAACGCTGGCTGCAGGACACGACAAGATCCCCAAGACGTACGTGGCGAGCTCAGGCAATTTATCAAGATTGGAAGCCAAGAATGAGCAGGGCTCAAGTTGCACAATAATGGCATGTTTCCTTGCATATACTCATATATCTGTGTGTCCTCCTCTTTTTCCTTGTCCAGCTCTTTTGTTTTCGCATGAGTATATGTCCTTGTCACTTTCCCATGTGTTGTGAGTTGTTTGTGACCTTTTGGACACCTTTGAGGGTGTTTTCTAGGTGTTTTTCTGTGTTTGTGATTGCCTGCCATTGTTTCCTATGCAGTTCGAGTTCGGTTCGTCGAACGTTCGACGAACCGAACTCGAACGGGAGGTCCGTTCGGCGAACCAACCTCGAGCCGAACCGCGACCGGTTCGCTCATCTCTATACATCAATTACATAGTGTCAGAAAGGTTCTTGTAACAACGCACTATAATACCTTGCAACCAACATACCTAAATGGTGGATGAGAGCCCAATTCCCCGACCCATAGGTTTCGGTATGACTCCTTCTTCAGTCAGTCTGCAACTGACCCGATGGGTCCCGCTTGACGAGCACGTCCAGGAATTCGAGGGATGTGTCACTGAATCTGTGAGTCAAACGTATATTGACCTCATTAATGTTCAAACATCGGGTCAGTTGCAGACTGACCTATATCGTTAAGATACATCTGTTAATTCAGTCCTGTATGCCACCTCAGCCCATCCTGCCCATGTGATACGGGCAGTTCCTGTGGGGCAGTTTCTTCGGTTACGAAGGATATGCTCCTCAGATGTGTCTTTTGAGTCCAGAGCCCTTGAACTTAAACAAAGATTTCGTGATCGTGGGTATAGTAATAGATCTATTAAAAAAGCCTACAATAGAGCCAGAAATTCACCACGTGTGGAGTTATTATTTGGTGATCACGTAAGAAAGACATCTAATGTTGTAAGGATGATCACCAAGTATCACTCGCAGTGGGGTCGAATGTTGGATGTTATGTCCCGCTTTTGGTCTATTCTTACCGTTGATCCCATTCTGCAGAGCTACCTGCCTGATAGACCGTCAGTTGCGGCCCGCAAAGCCAGGAACTTCAAGGACATACTAACATCAAGTCATTATGATAAAAGAGATAATGCTGTCCTTCCATTTTTGCCCATATCCTCTCGTTCCCTGAGGTCTGGATTTGGTTGTTCACCTTGTGGGTCGTGTATAGCATGCCCTAATATCGAAACAGCAACCGATTTTGCCTCGTCGGATGGGAAAGTCTTCCCAATCAAGAAGAGAATTAATTGTCTATCTAAGGCTGTAGTATACTATGCCAGTTGTCCGTGTCCACTCATCTATGTTGGCCTTACCACACGAGCCCTTAAGGTACGCGTGAGAGAACACGTCCGTGATATTCAAGCCGCCGTGGATGATGTGGACATTGAGGGCCTTAAGACTATACCGAGGCACTTCAAGAAACATCATAACTGCAATTATAACTTATTGAAGGTATGAGGCATAGACCAGGTTGTGACTGGGGTTAGAGGCGGCAATATTAGTCGACTTCTTGCACAACGCGAAACTGAGTGGATATGGACATTGAAAACGTTACAGCCTGATGGATTGAATGAGTACTTAAGTTTCGTGTCCTTTCTAGAATAGGGAGCTCTTCTCTGATGGTGTCTCTCTCGGGTTTCTCGGGTTCAAGATGACATGTGGGGTTTCAGTTGGCGTCCGTGATGCTCTGCTCTAATTTGGTCTTATATTTATTTGTGTTTTATTATTTTTTATTTTTCAGTTCCTCTCATATCCGTCTTGTATTCTGTCCTTGTATACCCTCGATATATGAAGTTGGAGAAGCATATTATCTACCTGGGCCTTTTCGACAAATATACGGAACTTCTGTTGACGTGATCATCGTGGAATAATCAATATAGATTATATTGGGCTGTGTGGAGTCCTCTGATATATATGATTAATTGTGTCAGGGCCCAGAGGTGTATTACATCTGTTAATATATGTGATCTCGTACTTCCACTTTATACCCGTGAGGCCGGTGCGCGCATGCGTCTGCCCGTGGGCCTGGTGCCGCCATGTGCGCGTCTGCTTTTTCCACCGCCCTGGTGACTGAGTCTCCATGGCTGTGGTTTGGCGCGCCCGTGGCGGCGTGGGTCCAACTGGTCATACGCGTGTGCGCTGCGTTGGACTTTGCGCTTTTGTTAGATATGCCAGGGCGATGCTATATTCCTTGCCACTCATTCTGAATTTTAATGTTGCAGTACACCTATATATGTGTGTCGGTATTATAATCTACGCCGCGGAAATATATATTAACGGCCATTGGTGTTTGTACGATTTTGAATACTTACCATATTACTTATTTCACGTCGCTTTGGTGGGGTATGTGCACACACGTGGGACTGGGGGCATGTCCCCAGGGTCACGTAGTGTGTACACTCTCATTACGGCGATGTTGTGTGATGTTTTTTGCTGGGTATTCAAATCGTTATGGATGCACTTTAATCCGTTATGTATAATGATATACCGGCATCCACTAGTGACGATCTTGCTATGTAGCATTTACCTGCTAATCTGTGTCACTGTTAGGGTGCGCAGGCGCATGTGGACATTGAGGGTACACTTGTATTAGCTATAGGATGCGCGCGCCCCCATGTCAGTGACACGGAGAGTCACGATACGTCACTTCCGGTTCGGCATACATCACTTCCAGTTTTGCATACATCACTTCCGGTTTGGCGTTATCGGGTCATTGGGTGTATTCTGTGGCTTTCTCATGTGTGTTTGCACGTGGGGGTCCTGGCCACACCCCCACTTGCAGCACGCCCTATGTATCCACCTATTGAGGTGATGGGCATGGTATTGGACATAACGTCACTGCACACACCCTATGATCTGATTGGCTGGGGTCAAGACGGATAGTGATTGGATACTTATCCTTTATAAGGTCACCTCTTTTAATAAGAGACCACCCCCGGAAGAAGGAGTCATACCGAAACCTATGGGTCGGGGAATTGGGCTCTCATCCACCATTTAGGTATGTTGGTTGCAAGGTATTATAGTGCGTTGTTACAAGAACCTTTCTGACACTATGTAATTGATGTATCAGTAACGGGCACCTAATAAGCAGCAGCACGCTTTAGTTTGTATGTAATATTGGCTTTTTAGCCCTTTATTTGCTGTGTGCTAAACTCTAACATGTGCTACCATATACCTACTGTGGGGTGAGGGCGCCATCTATTGGTACTCACCATTTTTTGTCTCTGCTAATTTTAATCCAATATTGTTTGTCTGCTTTTTAGCTATTTTCTATCAATAAAATATACATTTTCTATCATTAAGTCGTTGTACAGAATTTTTTCTTCCTTTTGTCTATAATAATCTGTATATGGCTTTGTCCATATTGTGAATATGGCACGGGATTGTCTGTGCCTTTTGGTATTGTTTATTATATATATATATATATATATATATATATATATATATATATATATATATATATTTATATATATGTATATATATATATATATATATATTTATATATACTGTATATATTTATATGTATGTATGTGTGTGTGTGTGTGTGTGTATATGTGTGTTTGTATGTATGTATATGTATGTGTGTGTGTATATGTATGTATGTATGTGTGTGTATAAGTACATGGGTGTGCGTGCACGTGTGTGTACATGTACATGTGTGTGTGTGAGTGTGTGTGTACTTGCGTGTGTATATATATATATATATATATATATGTGTGTATATGTGTATATGTGTATATATATATATATATATATCCACAATGAAGAGATGAAAGGTCGCACTCCAAAGGTCGAATAAAATATTTTTCTTTTTATTCCACGATCACATCAGGGGTACAGGTAGTGAGGGAGGATGAGGGTGTGCCACGTCGGACGACGGCAGCCGTTTCGCAAGTAACCTTGCTTCTACGGGTCCAGTGCATGCAAAGGTGCTGCATCCACCCTTAAATAACAGGTGAATTGGGTGCAGCATCCTTGCGTGAATGAAGTGCAAATTAAAAACATATACCAGCTGCACATGTATCAAATTCACATAGAAACTTATTACATATCAATTCCAAAATGGATTATAAATAATCGTAACATACATGGGTATAGTTAGAGTAAAAAATTAATTAAATATAGTGTTCATTATAGTTTAACCAGAGACATCTCAAAAAACACTATAAAAAACAGGCTTATAGGAAAAAAAAAAAAAAAAAAAAAAACCAGCATTATAGGAACACTGACAAATCATTTTTGTCGTTCAGGCCAAGAGGACCGAGAGCATTTAAGTCTATAATCAATCTTGATTCCTTTCTAAGTAAAGAACGGTGCATATCACCTCCAGTGGGACAGGGATTAATTTTTATTACGCCTGCAAATTTTAAAAGGCGTGGATTACCACTATGATATTCCTGCATATGGGCAATTAAACGTGGAGAACCTATCCCGGAGGTTATAGACTTAAAATGCTCCCTAAATCGAACATATAAAGGCCGAATTGTTTTACCTATATAATATTTTTGACAGGGGCAAAAAATAACATATACCAGATAATTGGACTTACATGTGATAAGATCTTTTATTTTGAATAGCTCAGTACCAATTTTTAAAGTGTCTCCTGTACAATGATATTCACAAAAGGGGCAGCCGCCGCACCTATGGTTTCCTTTGATTTTGTTTCGGTCTAACCACGTACCTAGTTTGGGTGTAGTAATACGATTATTTATCAGAACATCTCCTATGTTTTTGCATCGCCTATATGAAATCAAAGGACCCTCGTTTGTCATTTCACAGAGATCCTTGTCTTTATTAATTAAATGCCAGTGTTTTTTGATGCTTGATTTTATTGCATCATACATAGAATTAAATTTAAAATTAAAAACGCATCTATTTGAACTTTCGATTTTTGTTTTTTTCAAAATGGCATTTACATTTTTATTCTTATTTCCACTTTTATTTTTGTATTCTTTATTCTTATTTTTATCATTTGGATCATAATTTAAGGATTTTTCGAAGGCAGAATTGATAACTGATATGGGATATCCTCGTTCTAATAGACGTTTTTTCAAGTCTGATGCTTGATGCAGAAAGGTTTCAGAATTATTGTGTACTCTTTTTAGCCGCAAAAATTGTCCATATGGAAGGGCTCTCTTTGTATGGGAGGGGTGCGCACTATTAAAATGCAGCAGGGTGTTCACTGCAGTTGGTTTTCTATATACTTGTCTGTCAATAATACCATCCGATATACTGAGTGTGACATCTAAAAAATCCAATTTTTGGTCCCCAAAAATATGTGTAAAGTACATGTTGTAGGAATTATCATTATTTAGATATGACACAAAATTTTCAAAATCCTGCGCAGAACCGTCCCATACAAAGAAGCCATCATCCATGTATCTGGCATATTTTTTTATATGTTTCAGATATGGATTTTTAGGACTGTAGATAAAGTCTTCCTCAAATGCTGCCAAAAAGAGATTTGCAAAAGTACATGCGGCGGGGGTACCCATCGCGGTACCCCCGCATTGCAAGTACCACTGATCATCAAATTTAAATGCATTATGATGCAAAATAAAGCTTAAGGCTTCTGTGATGAAGTCTACTAAGATAGGATTCTGGTCAAAATTCAGCAAGACTCTCTTAATGGTCTGTACACCCTGATCCTGCGGGATACGGGTGTACAGACTCTCAATATCCAAACCCATGTATGTTACGATTATTTATAATCCATTTTGGAATTGATATGTAATAAGTTTCTATGTGAATTTGATACATGTGCAGCTGGTATATGTTTTTAATTTGCACTTCATTCACGCAAGGATGCTGCACCCAATTCACCTGTTATTTAAGGGTGGATGCAGCACCTTTGCATGCACTGGACCCGTAGAAGCAAGGTTACTTGCGAAACGGCTGCCGTCGTCCGACGTGGCACACCCTCATCCTCCCTCACTACCTGTACCCCTGATGTGATCGTGGAATAAAAAGAAAAATATTTTATTCGACCTTTGGAGTGCGACCTTTCATCTCTTCATTGTGGATCTTGTATCGCCTTTGCTTTGGGACATGCACCCAGGTCTCCACCTGCCTGAAAGCACAGCTTTGTCAGCCATACAGGGATCAGCGGTGTCCGGTATCCTCCACTCAGCTTTATGGAATCTGGACTTCTTCTAACACCGTGAGTGCACGCTTTTTCTACTCCCATTTTTGGCTTTTGTTAAAAAATGGCAGACACATCTATGGATACAATGGAAAATGGTATACTTGCAGGGAGGGAGGACGCTGCCACGTTTTTTACCAGCTGTAATGATAAAGTGAACATAGAAATCATGGGCACTAAGAATTTAGAGCTTAAAATTTTCAATCTGGCTGAAAAGGAGACCAGCTTGTTTTGGACAGTACAGTCACTTAAATCTTATCAAGAAAATGGATGAGTCCCTAGAGGTCTACGCATCTCAAAAAATATATCTTTTTATCAAGATGATTTATCTTTTAAAAAAGAATGGGACAATATACAGCAAGAATGCTCATTGCGCTTTCTGGACATTGTACTCAAAAAAAACCAAGAGGAACATCTAAAAATTACTAATGAATTATTAAAACTGAGACAAGAAATGGAAAGTCGCATCTCAAAAGAAGCATGGAACACTTTCTTATCAAGATTAGACAAAAAACTTTTACCATACCAAACTTTGATTAAAGAAAATAAAAAAGAAAAATTTATCAGAGATAAGTTAGACTACGAAAACAACCAGATTTTTTCCTGGAAGAGGTATTCTACACCTGGGAATAGAAGGTTTTTTCAGAGATATCAGAAAAAACATACACCTAAAACCGCCAAGAAAAATGCCTGGACTACAGACTCTGACTCGAGCGGGGCTGAGGATTTAGCACCCGCAAAGAAATTAAAAACACCTGCGACCTCACGAGCTTCTACATCTGATAATCTCCCTTTAGAAGATCTACAAGGAGAGGAGGCAGAAGGAGACACAGGAATAAAACCGACACCAGGGAAGCGCAAGAGCGTCTCCTGGAGGGACTAACATCTCCATGCCTTGAACGTGAGATTGTAGTGTCAGAGACAGTCCCTGTAATAAGTACAGAAAAAAATAATCTTTCCTGTTCAGCGAATAACATCATGCCTTGTTTGCGTAAAGTATATAATCTTACTTCGTTGGTTTTAACACCTGATATGCTATCTGTGTTGGAAAAGGGCTTAAACTATTGTATACCAGAATCATTTGACTTGACTGATTTTCATATTGATTTATTTAAGGGCTGTAGAAAACTGCATTTAAAAAAATTTTATAGTCAAAAGAAAAGCTTGCCCACTTCTGAAGTAACCGATTTACAATGTGAAATAGGTCCACTTGGCTTTTTTGGTACAAATAATGAATATACTGCTATTGAAAAAGATGCGTCTATTCTTTTAAGTATAGCGGACCCCAGTCACATTGAACCCGGTTCTTCAGGTATTGTAAATACCCAAATAAATCCTACATCTAGTTCTTCATTTTTTAATAAAGGGATAAAATCTACCTTTTGCCCCCCACTAACCCCTGGGAACAGCATAGACTTATTTCAGGAGCTGGTAATAAAAGATATACAAGCTCTAAAATACCCCTCTCCTCCTCAGAACCTCACTCGGGGGGAAACCGCGGCACTAAAAATCCTGCAGTCACAAAAAGATATTATTATCCGCAGAGCGGACAAGGGGGGCGCCACTGTTCTATTAACAAAAGAAGCCTATTTGCAAGAAGCCAATAGGCAACTTCAGGATATAAGAGTATATCAGAAATTATCTAATGATCCCACTGGGTCTTTTGTTAAAAAACTTAGAAGCCTTTTACATAAATATGTCAGTTTAGGTACTATTTCTAAAAAAACTGCTGAAAAATTACTCCCTCTTTTTCCGAAAAAACCTCATTGGTATTATCTGCCAAAGATTCACAAGAACAGTGTCTCCCCCCCTGGCCGCCCTATTGTGGCAGGAATAGGTTCAGTGACAGAGCCCTTATCTCACTACCTAGAATGGCTACTTAAACCACTATTGACTCGCATCCCCTCATTCTTAAAAGATACGGGAGATCTAATTAAAATGCTTGATAATTTTCAATGGCAGAAAGGTTTCTCTCTTGCCGCTTTGGATATTGAGAGTCTGTACACCCGTATCCCGCAGGATCAGGGTGTACAGACCATTAAGAGAGTCTTGCTGAATTTTGACCAGAATCCTATCTTAGTAGACTTCATCACAGAAGCCTTAAGCTTTATTTTGCATCATAATGCATTTAAATTTGATGATCAGTGGTACTTGCAATGCGGGGGTACCGCGATGGGTACCCCCGCCGCATGTACTTTTGCAAATCTCTTTTTGGCAGCATTTGAGGAAGACTTTATCTACAGTCCTAAAAATCCATATCTGAAACATATAAAAAAATATGCCAGATACATGGATGATGGCTTCTTTGTATGGGACGGTTCTGCGCAGGATTTTGAAAATTTTGTGTCATATCTAAATAATGATAATTCCTACAACATGTACTTTACACATATTTTTGGGGACCAAAAATTGGATTTTTTAGATGTCACACTCAGTATATCGGATGGTATTATTGACAGACAAGTATATAGAAAACCAACTGCAGTGAACACCCTGCTGCATTTTAATAGTGCGCACCCCTCCCATACAAAGAGAGCCCTTCCATATGGACAATTTTTGCGGCTAAAAAGAGTACACAATAATTCTGAAACCTTTCTGCATCAAGCATCAGACTTGAAAAAACGTCTATTAGAACGAGGATATCCCATATCAGTTATCAATTCTGCCTTCGAAAAATCCTTAAATTATGATCCAAATGATAAAAATAAGAATAAAGAATACAAAAATAAAAGTGGAAATAAGAATAAAAATGTAAATGCCATTTTGAAAAAAACAAAAATCGAAAGTTCAAATAGATGCGTTTTTAATTTTAAATTTAATTCTATGTATGATGCAATAAAATCAAGCATCAAAAAACACTGGCATTTAATTAATAAAGACAAGGATCTCTGTGAAATGACAAACGAGGGTCCTTTGATTTCATATAGGCGATGCAAAAACATAGGAGATGTTCTGATAAATAATCGTATTACTACACCCAAACTAGGTACGTGGTTAGACCGAAACAAAATCAAAGGAAACCATAGGTGCGGCGGCTGCCCCTTTTGTGAATATCATTGTACAGGAGACACTTTAAAAATTGGTACTGAGCTATTCAAAATAAAAGATCTTATCACATGTAAGTCCAATTATCTGGTATATGTTATTTTTTGCCCCTGTCAAAAATATTATATAGGTAAAACAATTCGGCCTTTATATGTTCGATTTAGGGAGCATTTTAAGTCTATAACCTCCGGGATAGGTTCTCCACGTTTAATTGCCCATATGCAGGAATATCATAGTGGTAATCCACGCCTTTTAAAATTTGCAGGCGTAATAAAAATTAATCCCTGTCCCACTGGAGGTGATATGCACCGTTCTTTACTTAGAAAGGAATCAAGATTGATTATAGACTTAAATGCTCTCGGTCCTCTTGGCCTGAACGACAAAAATGATTTGTCAGTGTTCCTATAATGCTGGTTTTTTTTTTTTTTTTTTTTTTTCCTATAAGCCTGTTTTTTATAGTGTTTTTTGAGATGTCTCTGGTTAAACTATAATGAACACTATATTTAATTAATTTTTTACTCTAACTATACCCATGTATGTTACGATTATTTATAATCCATTTTGGAATTGATATGTAATAAGTTTCTATGTGAATTTGATACATGTGCAGCTGGTATATGTTTTTAATTTGCACTTCATTCACGCAAGGATGCTGCACCCAATTCACCTGTTATTTAAGGGTGGATGCAGCACCTTTGCATGCACTGGACCCGTAGAAGCAAGGTTACTTGCGAAACGGCTGCCGTCGTCCGACGTGGCACACCCTCATCCTCCCTCACTACCTGTACCCCTGATGTGATCGTGGAATAAAAAGAAAAATATTTTATTCGACCTTTGGAGTGCGACCTTTCATCTCTTCATTGTGGATCTTGTATCGCCTTTGCTTTGGGACACGCACCCAGGTCTCCACCTGCCTGAAAGCACAGCTTTGTCAGCCATACAGGGATCAGCGGTGCCCGGTATCCTCCACTCAGCTTTATATATATATATATATATATAGATACATACACACACGCACACATGTACGCACACGTACACACACACACGTACGTATACACACACGTACGTATACACACACATACATACATACATACATATATACACACATACATAAACACATACAGTACAGACCAAACGTTTGGACACACCTTCTCATTCAAAGAGTTTTCTTTATTTTAATGAAAAATTGTAGATTCACATTGAAGGTATCAAAACTATGAATTAACACATGTGGAATGAAATACTAAACAAAAGAGTGTGAAACAACTGAAAATATGTCTTATATTCTAGGTTCTGCAAAGTAGCCACCTTTTGCTTTGATTACTGATTTGCACACTCTTGGCATTCTCTTGATGAGCTTCAAGAGGTAGTCACCGGAAATGGTTTTCCAACAGTCTTGAAGGAGTTCCCAGAGATGCTTAGCACTTGTTGGCCCTTTTGCCTTCACTCTGCGGTCCAGCTCACCCCAAACCATCTCGATTGGGTTCAGATCTGGTGACTGTGGAGGCCAGGTCATCTGGCGTAGCACCCCATCACTCTCCTGCTTAGTTAAATAGCCCTTACAAAGCCTGGAGGTGTGTTTGGGGTCATTGTCCTGTTGAAAAATAAATGATGCAACAAGAATTAAATGGCACTTCCTCTGTGCTGATGATAATAGATGTAGGGGTGCGCTTCAGGTTCCAAGGCCTTTTGTCAATAGAAGAATACAAGGCACTCCCAAGATTCGCTGCAACGTGTGATTTATTTAATGTGCATAACAACAACATTGGCTGCAACGTGTGATTTATTTAACCCCTTAAGGACGAAGCCAGTTTTGTACTTAATGCCCAGGCCATTTTTTGCAATTTTGACCAGTGTCACTTTATAAGGTTATAACTCTGGAACGCTTCAATGGATCCTGGTGATTCTGAGATTGTTTTTTCGTGACATATTGGGCTTCATGTTAGAGGTAAATTTAGGATGATATTTTTTTATTTTATTTGTGAAAAAATCTGAAATTTGACAAAAAAATTAAAAATTTTGCAAGTTTCAAACTTTTAATTTTTATGCCCATAAACCGGAGAGTTATGTCACACAAAATAGTTAATAAATAACATTTCCCACTTGTCTACTTTAGATCAGCGCAATTTTTGAAACAATATTTTTTGGGGTTAGGAAGTTAGAAGGGTTCAAAGTTCATCAGCAATTTCCCATTTTTTCAACAAAATTTACAAAACCATTTTTTTAGGGACCACATCCCATTTGATGTGACTTTGAGAGGCCTGGGTGACAGAAAATACCCAAAAGTGACACCATTCTAAAACCTGCACCCCTCAAGGTACTCAAAACTACAGTCAAGAAGTTTATTAACCCTTCAGGTGCTTCACAGGAACTAAAGTAATGTGGAATGAAAAAAAATAAAAATTAATATTTTACCTAAAAATGTTACTTTAGCACTAATTTTCTTACTTTTTAAAGAGGTAACACCAAAAATTGGACCTCACACTTTGTTACCCACTTTCTTATGAGCGCGCCAATACCCCACATGTGGTCATAAACCTTTGTTTGGGTAAATGGGAGAGCTCGGAATGAAAGGAGCAATATTTGAATTTTGGAAAGCAAAGTTGGCTGAAACAGATTGCGGGCACCATGTTGCTTTTACATATCCCCTAAGGTACCTAAACAGCAGGAACCCCCCTCAAGTGACCCCATTTTGGAAACTAGACCCCTTAAGGCTTCTATCGAGGGGTATACTGAGCATTTTGGACCCACAGGTACTTCAAAGATTTTGATAACGTTACTTTGTCATATTGAAAATTGTAATTTTTTATTCAAAAATGTTGCTTTAGCATCAATTCTCTCACTTTTTCAAGAGGTAATTCCAAAAATTTGACCCAAATGTTTGTTACCCACTTTTTTATGAGCGCGGTGATACCTCACATGTTGTCTGAAACCTTTGTTTGGACAAATGGGAGGGCTTGGAACGAAAGGAGCAATATTTGAATTTTGGAAAGGAAATTTGGCTGAAAAAGATTGCGGGCACCATGTTGCATTTGGAGGACCCCTAAGGTACGTAAACAGCAAAAAACCACCACAAGTGACCCCATATTGGAAACTAGGCCTCTCAAGGAATTTATCTAGATGTTTGGTGAGTACCCTGAACCCCCAGGTGCTTCACAGAAGTTTATAACGTTGAGCCATGAAAATAAAAAAATAAAATTTACCACAAAATTGTTACTTCAACCAGGTAGCTTTTTTTTCACAAGGGTAACAGGAAAAAAATCACCATGAAATGTATTCTGCAATTTCTCCTGAGTTTGGTGATATCTGATATGTGGTGGAAATCAACTGTTTGGGCACACGGCAGGTCTTGGAAGCGAAGGAGTGCAATTTGACTGAACATTTGGCTGTAATAATTAGTGGACGCTATGTTGCATTTGGAAAGCCCCTAAAGTGCATAAACAGTGGAGGCCCCCCACAAGTGACCCCATTCTGGAATCAAGAAACCTCAAGGCTTTTATCTAGGTGTATATTGAGCATTTTGAATCCACGAATACTTCACAGAATTTGATAAGCTTAGGTTGCCATATTGAAAATTTTCATTTTTTTCACAAAAATGTTTCTTTAGCATCACATTTCTCACTTTTTCAAGAGGCAACAACAAAACGTGGACCCCACCGGTTGTTAGCCAATTTCTTGTGAGCGCAGGGATACCCCATATGTGGCCAAAAACCTCTGTTTGGATATATGGGAGGGCTTGGAATGGAAGGAGCACCATTTGAATTTTGGAAAAGTTAAAATAAATTGCGCGCACCATGTCACATTAGCAGGGCCTCTTGGTTACCTATACATTAGAAACCCCCCACAAGTGACTCCATTTTGGAAACTGGACCCCTCAAGGATTTTATTCAGGAGTATAGTAAGCATTTTGAATCCACAGGTACTTCACAAAAATGTTGCTGTAGCAACAAATTTCTCACTTTTAGGCTATGTGGCCATGATCCAGCGACACGGCGTCCAGTACACAGTTTCAGCCTTCCTACAGAGATGTGAGTGTTGTCCACGGGAGAACGCAGCTGCCCATGCCCACGATTTGGGTTCAGGCTGCTGTGGACTTTAGTTCTATGCTACCTGCAGAGCACACTCATCTCCGCAGCATAAATTGACATGCTGAGGCTCGGGAAGCTGCGCCACAGGTCGGTTTATGCTGCGGAGAAAAGAAGCACAGTGGGCACGGGATTTCTAAAAATCCTTCCACTGTGCTTCTACTGCACAATGCAACGTTATGGACGCATGGAAAACACTCTGCGCCCAAAACGCTGCAAACCCTGATTGTGGGCACATAGCCTAAAATGCTACAATGGATGAATGGATAGATGTCAAACATATATAACGTCCCACCCCCCTGCATATTCTAAGCTGGCGCCCTTTAGTGCCTTTCTTGTGGCACTAAAGGGTGCCTAGCCTTGCATTTAGCCCAAAAAGAAAAAAAAATAATTAAAATAAATGACGTGGGGTCCCCCCTATTTTTGATAGCCAGCTAGGGTAAAGCAGACAGCTGTAGCCTGCAAACCACAGCTGACAGCTTCACCTTGGCTGGTGATCAATTTGGAGGGCTCCCCAAGCTGTTTTTTTTTTTTAATTATTTATAAATAAATAATTAAAAAAAAAAAACAAACGTAGAGTCCAGCCAAATTAGATCACCAGTCAAGGTGAAGCTGACAGCTTGGGTCTGGTATTCTCAGGGTGGGAAGAGCCATGGTTATTGGACTCTTCCCAGCCTAAAAATAGCAGGCCGCAGCCGCCCCAGAAGTGGCGCATCCATCAGATGCGCCAATCCTGGCGCTTCGCCCCAACTCATCACGCGCCCTGGTGCGGTGGCTAACGGGGTAATAAATGGGGTTGATACCAGATGTGTAATGTCACCTGGCATCAAGCCCAGCAATTAGTTATGTCACAGCGTCTATTTGATACCAGACATAACTAATTGACAGTAATAATAAAAGAACACTCCCCAAAAATATTCCCTCTTTGGCCAATTTATTGAAAAAAAAAAATCAAGTCCCTGCTGTAATCCATTGTGAAAGTCCCGTGGCGATTCTGGACCTTCTAGAATATGGGGGGCACGTTCAGGGAACGTATCCCCCATTTTCTAGGAGTGCAGACCATCCATTTGAGGAGAGTGGGTGCAAAGAATTTGCACCCACCCTCCCCGGGTCACAGCTACAGACTCTGTGCAAGCAGCAGCAGCAGCCAGCGTCTGAGTCAGACACAGGAAGCTGTCAGCCGCGCTCTGCACGTGTGACCGGCGTGCACTGTGAAGGAGCCGGAGGAGGGGGCCGCGGGGGATCAGAGCTAACAGGTACGGGGGACACCGGGGAACACCGGGGTGGGGATAGGGGGTGACTTGGCAGGGCCTGGGGAGCAGGTTTCTGTCGTATGTGTAATAGCACATGCGACAAGAAACCATAGGAAAGGGGGAAATGCGGCCGGCGCGCTGCTGTTTGCGCCGGTATTTGCAGCGCCATGTTAGATTTTCGGGAGGAAGGGGGGGTGGGGGGACACTTTAGCGACACCGGGGGACCGGAGAGGACCGGGGGATGAGATTTATCTCCCATCTGACATGTTTGTTTATGCCAGATGGGAGATAAATGATTTTTTACTGGCGCGGTCATTTACTGTAACCTGATCATCCGTATACGGTGTATACCGGTCATCAGGTGAGCGGGGACCGGGAAAACCGGCCAGAATCATGATCTCCAGGGTCTCAGCTACCCCCAGCAGCTGAGACCCCGGAAATTTTCTGACTCTGGGGGGGCGCTAGACCCTTTTTTCCGACTGCCGTTAAAAAGCGGCGGATCGGAAGAAGTACCCTAATTTGTCGCCGTTAAAAGGCGTATCGGCGGTCGTTAAGGGGTTAATGTGCATAACAACAACAAAACGTTTTCGGTCCATAGACGTTCCTCAGTAAGCACTGTATACAAAAATAACACAATGATCAATACATGATATCAAAAAAAGAATAAAATATATACAATACAAAGGAATTTTTCAGTGAAAAATCGTGAGAAATAATAATGATGATAATAATTCTTATATAATAAGCAGTATTTGATTCACAAAAGAAACATATCTTGATATTTAGTAAAATATGTATGAAGGAAGAAAAAAAACACCTATACTCCTACCCCATTTAGCATTCCATATACTTGCCTTCCCCTTTCCCTCCCTTATTTTTCTGTTTTTCAGCTCACTTCTCACTCTTCAATTCTTCTTTCCTTTCCCTTTTCTCCCTCCCCTTGTTCCCTTGTTCTTCGTTTTTTGTCGTTTCTTCTTTTCTTCTCCTTTGTTGTCCTCCTCCTTTTTTCCCTCCTTTTTTCTTCCTTCATACATATTTTACTAAATATCAAGATATGTTTTCACTGAAAAATTCCTTTGTATTGTATACATTTTATTATTTTTTTGATATCATGTATTGATCATTGTGTTATTTTTGTATACAGTGCTTACCGAGGAAGGTCTACGGACCGAAAACGTTTTGTTGTTGTTATGCACATTAAATAAATCACACGTTGCAGCCAATGTTGTTGTTATGCACATTAAATAAATCACACGTTGCAGCCAATCTTGAAAAATAAATGATGGTCCAACTAAACAAAAACCGGAAGGAATAGCATGCTGCTACAAGATGCTGTGGTAGCCATGCTGGTTCAGTATGCCTTCAATTTTTAATAAATCCCCAACAGTGTCACCAGCAAAGCACCCCCACACCATCACAACTCCTCCTCCATGCTTCAAGGTCGGAGCCAGGCATGTATAGTCCATCTGTTCACCTTGCGTGCGTCGCACAAAGACACGGTGGTTGGATCCAAAGATCTCAAATTTGGACTCATCATACCAAAGCACAAATTTCCACTGGTGTAATGTCCATTCCTTGTGTTCTTTAGCCCAAACAAGTCTCGTCTGCTTGTTGCCTGTCCTTCGCAGTGGTTTCCTAGCAGCTATTTTATCATGAAGGCCTGCTGCACAAAGTCTCCTCTTAACAGTTGTTCTAGAGATGTGTCTGCTGCTAGAACTCTGTGTGGCATTGACCTGGTCTCCAATCTGAGCTTCTGTTGACCTGCGATTTCTGAGGCTGGTGACTCAGATACACTTGTCCTCCGCAGCAGAGGTGACTCTTGGTCTTCCTTCCCTGGTGCGGTCCTCCTATGACCCAGTTTCTTCGTAGCGTTTGATGGTTTTTGCCACTGCACTTGGGGACACTTTCAAGGTTTTCACAATATTTCAGACTGATTGACCTTCATTTCTTAAAGTAATGATGGCCACTCGTTTTTCTTTACTTAGCTGCTTTTTTCTTCCCATAATACAAATTCCAACAGTCTATTCAGTAGGACTATCAGCTGTGTATCCACCAGACGTCTGCACTACACAACTGATGGTCCCAACCCCATTTATAAGGCAAGAAATCCCACTTATTAAACCTGACAGGGCACACCAGTGAAGTGAAAACCATTTCCGGTGACTACCTCTTGAAGCTCATCAAGAGAATGCCAAGAGTGTGCAAAGCAGTAATAAAAGCAAAAGGTGGCTACTTTGAAGAATCTAGAATATAAGACATATTTTCAGTTTCACACTTTTTTGTTATTTCATTCCACATGTGTTAATTCATAGTTGTGATGCCTTCAATGTGAATCTACAATTTTCAGAGTCATGAACATAAAGAAAACTCTTTGAATGAGAAGGTGTGTCCAAATATTTTATATATATATATATATATATATATATATATATATATATATATACTGTGCTTTGTCATTATTGTCCTTTTACCATCAACTGGCCTCTATTTTCATGTATGTAGTGTCCTTAACACCCAAATTTCTGACCTGCACAATGACCAGAAATAGCTGTTTAAACGTGAGGACAATATACACAAAGCATGGCAAATTTGCTGTTTAAACCACTTACCGTTTTGAAACATGTTGTTTCTTGCAGTGAAGAAGAGATAATATTTTCATGTAAGACAAGACATTCATCTTATATTTTCTAAGTCAAGTGCAGCTTTAAGCAACTGAGTATTAACATTACTGTCAAAAAAGATATTAATGTCAAAGAAAATCTACCTTATGCTGTCTATTTTTTACGTCAAGACCATGACCCTTTCAGACGAGTAGACTGGCACTGTGATTGTGCGCTGCTAGTCACCTGGAAAGCTTACTCTTTAAAACACTTTATTGGTAATCACACAGAGGCAGTCCATCATTTACTGTGGCCTGTACATTATTATGTCAGATGGAAGCCATTACATTTTGCCAGGTAGACTGCGGTCTTCACCAACTACAAATCATCAGTGTGCTGCCTTAACAGTTTCTTTACTTATTCACCTGACCAAACTGTAACTTGTGAATCAGCTCAGCTTGTTTCTAGCAAAACCATTCTAACTTTATTTAGTATCAGCGAGGCAGTTAATCTTCCATTTATGTATGCTGCTTTGTAAATCTTCAGGGTCATTTAGAGACAATGAATAATTCAAGTATAAGCCTCTCCTTTTATCATTGACGGGTAATGAATACTGGAGCCCTAGGTGCACATACAAAATACATCCCAGAGAGAGAAAAAGAATAAATATTACACTAGTGAAAATCAGGAGAATTATCAAACAAAGAACGCTCCCCACATCAGTCCTCTCATAAAGAATACCCTTAACACATTAATCCATTCATAAGGGACATCTCTCCACATCAATTCCCTTAAACTTAACTGTCCCATTCCATCAGTCTTCTCATACCAAGCATTACCCACCTATTATCTCATGCAGAAAAGGGGTGGACATATCTTTGGTGCAACCTGTGGAGTCAGACTGGGGACCATGAGGTAAAGTGTCTCATTTTAACCTCCAATGCAGGTGCACTTATGCATTTTTATGATCTCTTTGGCTGCAAAAGGCCCATATATACTGTGTGTAGAATTATTAGGCAAATGAGTATTTTGATCAGATGATACTTTTTATACATGTTGTCCTACTCCAAGCTGTATAGGCTTGAAAGCCAACTACCAATTAAGTAAATCAGGTGATGTGCATCTCTGTAATGAGGAGGGGTGTGGTGTAATGACATCAACACCCTATATAAGGTGTGCTTAATTATTAGGCAACTTCCTTTCCTTTGGCAAAATGGGTCAGAAGAGAGATTTGACGGGCTCTGAAAAGTCCAAAATTGTGAGATGTCTTGCAGAGGGATGCAGCAGTCTTGAAATTGCCAAACTTTTGAAGCGTGATCACCGAACAATCAAGAGTTTCATGGCAAATAGCCAACAGGGTCGCAAGAAGCGTGTTAGGCAAAAAAGGCGCAAAATAACTGCCCATGAATTGAGGAAAATCAAGCGTGAAGCTGCCAAGATGCCATTTGCCACCAGTTTGGCCATATTTCGGAGCTGCAAAGTTACTGGAGTATCAAAAAGCACATGAGGTGCCATACTCAGGGTCATGGCCAAGGTAAGGAAGGCTGAAAAGCGACCACCTTTGAACAAGAAACAGAAGATAAAACGTCAAGTCTGGGCCAAGAAATATCTTAAGACTGATTATTCAAAGGTTTTATGGACTGATGAAATGAGAGTGACTCTTTATGGGCCAGATGGATGGGCCAGAGGTTGGATCAGTAAAGGGCAGTGAGCTCCACTCCGACTCAGACGCCAGCAAGGTGGAGGTGGGATACTGGTATGGGCTGGTATCATCAAAGATGAACTTGTGGGACCTTTTCGGGTTGAGGATGGAGTGAAGCTCAACTCCCAGACCTACTGCCAGTTTCTGGAAGACAACTTCTTCAAGCAGTGGTACAGAAAGAAGTCGGTATCGTTCAAGAAAAACATGATTTTCATGCAGGACAATGCTCCATCTCATGCATCCAACTACTCCACAGCGTGACTGGCCAGTAAAGGTCTAAAAGATAAAAAAATAATGACATGGCCCCCTTGTTCACCTGATCTGAACCCCATAGAGAGCCTGTGGTCCCTCATAAAATGTAAGATCTACAGGGAGGGAAAACAGTAAACCTCTCGGAACAGTGTCTGGGAGGCTGTGGTAGCTGCTGCACGCAATGTTGATCGTAAACAGATCAAGCCACTGACAGAATCTATGGATTGTAGGCTGTTGCGTGTCATCATAAAGAAAGGTGGCTACTCGGTGTCAGGGGCACAACTTCTGCCTCAAGTCCAGTACCTTCCTAGCAACAAGCTAGCATATTTTGCTGGGCTTCATATCTTACAGAACCTACCTAGTTGCTTGCTGCAACTAACACACAGTCTCAGTCTTACCCAATTTTTATTAATACTCAGTGTCAGGGGCACGACTTTAGCCTCAAGTCCGGTACCTTCCTAGCAACAAGCTAGCATATTTTGGGGGGCTTCATATCTTACAGAACCTACCTAGTGGCTTGCTGCAACTAACACACAGTCTCAGTGTTACCCAATTTTTATTAATACTCAGTGTCAGGGGCACGACTTTAGCCTCAAGTCCGGTACCTTCCTAGCAACAAGCTAGCATATTTTGGGGGGCTTCATATCTTACAGAACCTACCTAGTGGCTTGCTGCAACTAACACACAGTCTCAGTGTTACCCAATTTTTATTAATACTTGGTGTCAGGGTCACAACTTCTGCTTCAAGGCCAGTACCTTCCTAGCAACAAGCTAGCATATTTTGGGGGGGGGCTTCATATCTTACAGAACCTACCTAGTGGCTTGCTGCAACTAACACACAATCTCAGTGTTACCCAATTTTTATTCATACTTGGTGTCAGGGGCACAACTTGTGCCTCAAGTCTAGTACCTTCCTAGCAACAATCTAGCATATTTTGGGGTGCTTCCTATCTTACAGAACCTACATAGTGGCTTCCTCTTATTAAAACACAGTCTTAGTGTTACCCAATTTTTATTAATACTCGGTGTCAGGGGCACAACTTCTGCCTCAAGTCCAATACCTTCCTATCTGCCACCTAGTGTAATTTTGGGGGCTTCATATCTTACAGAACCTACATAGTGGCTTGCTCTTACTAAAACACAGTCTGAGTAGCAAAAACCAATACTAAATAAAAGTGTTGTCAAACCCTGTTTTCTTTTGGGTCTGAAAGATGTTTACAACATCTTTGTCGACTCCTCCAAGTGGTAGTTTGTCCAATAAAGGTACCTTTTGGTTTTTAGACTTACAGAAACAGCTATCGTGATTAACTATTAACACAAGTTTAACAACCCGCTATGTGTTGTTCCCCTTGCTGTAGAAAAGGTCACGTTACAGTATTCACCTTCAAATAATCAAACAAAAAAAATGGAAAAAAGAGGGTGTAAGGGCCATGGACGAGGTGGTAGTGACAGTGGTGGTCTCCCAAGCAGTATGATCGAGCCAAAGAGAAAGGTTTCTGCTTTATCTACCTCTGCCTTCCTAACCCAATTTTCTTGTCCACATGGGAAAGCACTCTTGTGCCCTGAACAGTGCGAACAGGTAACGAGTTGGATAGCAGAAAATGCCTCCAGTTACTTGTCGAGTAGCAAATCCCAAGGATCCACACAGACAAACTTGAGTAGCCCAGAGGCTGGCCCATCGAATCCTCAGCCTAGTCCGCCTTCCTCACAACATCAGTATTCTAAGGAAACATATGACACCAAAGAAGGTTACTCTAAGGAACTGTTTACGGGACCCTTTGACCTTTCTTGCCTCTCACCGCGCACGCAGGTGAGGCCATGGTGTGCAGTGATGCACAGATCTTTGAGCACCCAAGGCCAGAAGAAAGCCATGTTGTTGGCCATGACATGCTGGGCAATCAGTTGGAAGTGTTGGAGTATGATGAGACACAGTTGCCCTCAGGTCAGCCTGAAACCTCCATTCCCGAAGATATTGACCTTCAGGAATTTGAAGACGACCTGTTCGATGATAAGGTGACTGATCCAACATGGACGGTTGACATGGACGGTTGGCATGGACTGCGAGAGCAGCAGTGCAGAGGAGCATGTGCCCATAGTCCGCAAAAAGGCTGTAAGACATAGGGTTTCGACCACTGCCAGTGGTCAATCGACTGTGCACATGACACCACCACCTGTGGCATCTCAGAGTCCAAGGGTACGTGCACCACCTGTGCCATCTCAGAGTCCAAGGGTCCATGAATCACCTCGGCCATCTGAGACTCCAAGGGTCCGTGGTGCGATTGTGTGGGAGTTTTTTCCAAGATTTCTTCGGACCAAAAGGTTGCCATTTGTCAAAACTGTCAGACCAAGCTTAGCAGAAGCAAAAATACTTCCAGCTTGGGCACCTCCAGCATGAGAAACCAAATGTTAGCCAAGCACACCACAAGGTGGTTGACAGCTCTAGGTGAAAAACACGATTTCCAGACTCAAAACTCTGACACTTCCCCTGGGCTGCCTGCTTCCCAAAGTGGTGTGCAAGAAGGTGGCGCTGATGCCTCCTTCTCCCCACCTGATGTTGGCCAAACTCAATCATCAACGACATCAGCTTCGATGTCCCAGCGTTCCATTCAGTTGTCCTTACCACAGACCTTTGAAAAGAAGCGAAAATACCCCGTTATACACCCAAGGGCAGAAACCATAACTGTACACATTGCACGGTTGATAGCCCTTGAGATGTTGCCGTATTGGCTTGTGGGAACAGAGGCTTTCCACGACCTTTTGGCGGTGTTAGAACATCGGTACTCTGTGCCTAGCCGCCAATATTTTTCTCGTTGTGCCGTCCCCGCGCTCCTCAATCACGTATCTGTAAACATCAAACGGGCTCTCACCAACGCCATAACAAGGAAGGTCCACTTAACCACAGACACGTGGACAAGCGGAAGTGGACAGAGACGCTACATCTCACTGACTGCACACTGGGTGAACCTGGTTGCGGCTGGTACAGAGTCTGAGCCGGCAACATCCATATAATTCCCACACCTAGAATAGCGAGGCCAATTCAATCACAGTTTCAGTAGCCTCCTACACAGCAACAGCTCCCTCCTTCTTCTACTCTTCATCTGGCTCCTGTGCATCCTCCTCAACATCCGCCGGTGTCCAACCGTCGACATCATTCCCCAGCTCGGATCTCTGCAGCACTGCCTCGGCTAAGTGTCAACACGCTGTACTGAAGCTCACCTGTATCGGTGACAAATCTCACACGGCACCTGAGCTTTTGAAAGCAATAACTGAGCAGACAGATGAGTGGCTTGAGCCTTTGGATCTCCGTCCAGGGATGGTAGTGTGTGATAATGGTCGTAATCTGGTGGCAGCTTTAAAGCTTGGAAAGCTTGTACACGTTCCTTGTATGGCCCATGTTGTAAATTTAGTAGTTCAGCACTTTCTTAAGAAATACCCTGTGATACCAGACCTACTTACCAAGATACGACGTATTAGCGCACATTTCAGCAAGTCATCTCCCTCTTTTGCTGGCCTGGCAGTGCTGCAGCAGTGCTTATACTTGCCTCGTCACAGACTAATATGTGACCTCCCTCCAACATGGAATTCAACCTATCATATGTTGGCCAGGATCCATGAGCAACAGAGGGCAGTATCCCAATTCCAGTAGGAACATGCCCATCAGACGCAGCTGCCAGACATAAGTACTGCCGAGTGGGTGTGGATTGCAGACATTTGTCAGGTCTTGGAGAATTTTGATTACTGTACCAACATTGTGAGCAGTGAGAATGCTGTTATGAGTAGAGTTGAGCGATGTTCGAGGTTCGCCAATTTCATGTTCGAGTGATTTTGGGGGTGCTTGAGATCGAACTCGAACTCAGGCTTTTTGCTAAAAGCTCGACAGTTCGAGTTATGTTCGAGAACGGTTCGATCACCAAAAACAGAGCTTTTTACAGCTACAGTGTGCAGGGAGCCATCGCTGGCAGCCTGCGGTTAGCTGGTAACCAAGATAAATATCAGGTATAAAAGCAAAGCGCTTTGCTTGGTAACCCGATGTTTACCCTAGTTACGTGTGCAGGGAGTCGACACTTCAACCTTCGGCTCCGCTCCCTCCTGCACTTGGCATGTACACACACACACTCACACTCACCTGTCCCCAGCCATTCAGTCCCCGGCATGGACGTCCTCAGCGCCACATGGCCCCACTAGGCTCCACCCACTTCAAACTCCGCCGCCTGCACACATAGCCCCGCTAGGCTCCACCCACTTTGCATCCGCCGCCCGCACACATGGCCCCGCTAGGCTCCACCCACTTCGCACTCCATACACATTACCCTGCTAAGCTCCACCCACCTCACACTCCGCACACATTACCCTGCTTGGCTCCACCCACCTGGCACTCTGCACACATTACCCCGCTTGGCTCCACCCACCTCACACTCCACACACATGGCCCTGCTTGGCTCCACCCACCTCACACTCTGAACACATTACCCCGCTTAGCTCCACCCACCTCGCACTCCGCTCACATTACCCCGCTTGGCTCCACCCACCTGGCACTCTGCACACTTTACCTCGCTTGGCTCCACCCACCTCGCACTCCGCACACATCACCCCGCTCAGCTTACCTGCGGTGATGAAGTCCCGCCTTCCCGACCTCAGCGCTGTCACTGTCTTCCATGGCCGCCGCTTCACATTTCCTCTCGCTGTCGACCCGAGACTGTGACTAGTGGTGACATAACAGGCTCCCGCGATACTTGGCTGTGAAGGCGGCGGTCATTGAAGTCAGTGACAGCTCTGCTGTTAGCAGTGTAGGAGATCGTCACCGCAGGTAATGTACCTCGCTCCTGTCAGCAGCACTTGTCATGCCCTGCAGTGACCTGGGCTGACCTATTGATGTTAGCTCAGGTCACTGCATTGCTCTCCCAGCCAATATGGAACATTCTGTTCTTCATTGACTGGGACATTGACTATGGTATGGATCATCATGGGAACCCCTTGGATTACAGCAGACCTGGATTTGTTTTTCTTGCTAATAAATTGGTGAAAGAGGGAATGATTTGGGCAGTGTTTTTTCAAATAAAAATGTGTTTGTCGCCTATTTTTTTTTTATTACTGACTGGGTTGGTGATGTCAGGTATCTGATAGACGCCTGACCTCACGAACCCCAGGGCTTGATGCCAGGGACATTACACATCTGGTATTAACCCCATATATTATCCCGTTTGCCACTGCACCAGGGCACAGGATGAGCTGGGGCGAAGCACCAGAATTGGCACGTCTAATGGATGCGCCACTTCTGGGGCGGCTGCGGCCTGCTATTTTTAGACTGGGGAGAGTCCAATAACCATGGATCTCCCTAGTCTGAGAATATCAGACCCCAGCTGTCCGCTTTACCTTGGCTGGTGATCCAATTTTGGGGGGACCCCCACGTGTTTTTTTTTTAAATTATTTATTTAATTTAAAATAACAGCGTGGGGTGCCCTCAGTTTTGGATTACCAGCCAAGGTGAAGCTGCCAGCTGTGGTCTGCAGGCTGTAGCTGTCTGCTTTACCCTAGCTGGCTACAAAAATAGGGGGAACCCCACGTCATTTTTTTTTTTATTTTTTTTTTTTGTTAAATACAAGGCTAAGCACCCCCTTAGTGCCACATGAAAGGCACCAAAGGGTGCAAAATTACAAAATGCAGGAGAGTGAGACATTATGTGTCTTTCTGCCATTATAATGACAGAAAAGACTGATATAAAGTGTACAAGTACAAGAAAATCACCAGGGCGCTCTACGCTGTGAAAAGCAGTAGAAAATGGCACTGGAGTGAACATGTGACCGTCTCATGTAGGTTGAAGCTATGGATCCTGGGTAAATTTATGTATTTTCCCTCCTTCAGTTTTTTTGCAGTACGCAAAAAAAACCGGAAGGCACACAGATGACAAACAGATGACATACGGACCGTATAAGGAACGGAAACGGATGCCACACGGATGCACCCGTGAAAGAAAAGGACCGTTTTTTGCGGACCGCAAAAACGAATCAGTCGTGTGAATGTAGCCTTATTCTGATCTGCCATTTATAAACAGCAGGCGGAAATAAGTGAATAGCGCCCCCCAGCGTCAGAAAATCTCCGAGGTTTCAGGGTTAGCTGAGACCCTGTAGATCATGATTCAGGCCGGTTTTTCCGGTCCCCGCTCACGTGATCACCGGTATACACCATATACCGATGATCACGTTACAGTAAATGACAGCGCCGGTAAAAAATTATTTATCTCCCATCTGGCATGAACAAACATGTCAGATGGGAGATAAATCTCCTCCCCGGTCCCCTCCAGTCCCCCGGTGTCGCCAAAGTGCCCCCCCGACCCTCTCCCAGAAATCCAAGATGGCCACGCGCATAGCAGCGCGCCGACCGCATTCACCCTACTCCTCTGATTTCTGTCGCATGTGCCATGACACATGCGACAGAAAACTCCTCGCAAGTCCCTGCCAGGTCACCCCCTATAACCCCACCGGTGTTCCCCGGTGTTCCATGGTACCTGTGCAGCATTGATCCCCTGCGGCCCCCTCCTTCACAATAGACACTGCCGCATGCACAGAGCAGCTGTCAGCTCAGCTTCCTGTGTTCAGACACAGTGAGTAACCATGGAGGTAACCATGCATCTGTAAGCAACTGCTCATGAGGTAAGGAACATAGTTGATCAGGAGAGCTATACTATATTTCCAAATGGAGGTATTTGATTTTATAGTTGCCCTGCTGAACGACTACCAAGTATGAGAGTCCATTATACGCCACAAGAAAACACATCTAAATAGCGAGCTCTGTTGTTAAGTATTCATTCAGCTGGATAACTGGACTTAAAGGGGTATTCCATCTCCAAGATCCTATCCCCAATATATAGTAGGTGGAATAGCAATAATATCAGCAAATACCAATATTTGGAAATGTAGAATAGTTCTCCTGATTAGGCATGCCCTTACCTCATGAGCAGGGCATTGCAGCTTTGGTAGGAACAGTTACGACATGGACTCTGCTGCTGTGGACCCAGGGAGAGTGGGTGCAGATTCATTGCACCCACACTCCTCACATGGAGGGTCTGCACTCCTAGAAAATGGGGGATACGTTCCCTGAGCGTGTCCCTCCACAATCTAGATGGTCCAGAGTCATCGTGGGACCCCCTTATTTTTTTCCTTACAATAAATTGGTGAAAGAGAGAATGTTTTGGAGAGCGTTTTTTCAAATACATTTTTTTTTGTCTATTTTTTTGTTAGTACTGACAGTTTGTGATGTCAGGTATCTGATAGACGCCATGACATCACAAACTGCAGGGCTTGATGTCAGGTGACCTTACAGCTAGTATCAACCCCATTTATCACCCCGTTTGCCACTACACCAGGGCACAGGATGAGCTGGGGTGAAGCGCCAGGATTGGCGCATCTAGTGGATGCGCCACTTCTGGGGCACCTGCGGCCTGCTATTTTTAGGCTGTGAAGTGCCAATAACTATGGACCTTCCCACCCTGAGAATACCAGACCACTGCTGTCCGCTTTACCTTGGCTGGTGATCCAATTTGGGGGGGACCCTACTTTTTTTGTAATTATTATTATTTATGAAATAATTATAAAATAGAGCCTGGGGTGACCTCCACATTGGATCCCCAACCACGGTAAAGCTGCCAGCTGTGGTTTTCAGGCTACAACCTTCTGCTTTACCCTAGCTGGCTATCCAAAATGGGGGGATCCCACGTCATTTTTTTTTTAACTATTTTTTTAAATAAAAAAAAATTAATGGGCTTCCCTGTATTTTGATTGCCAGCCAAGGTAACGCCAGGCGTATGGGGGTGGCAACCCATAGCTGTCTGCTTTAACTGCGCTGAGAATCAAAAATACCGCGGGGAGCTGCGTAATTTTTTTAATGATTTATTTTTACAGCACTGTCATGTCAGGCAATCAAAATACAGGGAAGCCCTTTTTTTTTAGTTATTTAAATAAATAATAATAAAAAAATATATGGGCTCCCGCTGCATTTTTTGTATTGCTAGATAAGGGTAATCCAAGCAGCTACTGGCTGCTAATCGCCACTGCTTGGTGTTACCTTCCCTGTCAATGGAAAATCCAGGGAAGCATTTTTTATTTTTTTGTCCCAAAAAACTAAAAAAAAAAAAATTGACGTGAGCTTCACCATATTTTTGTATGCTAACCAGGTACAGCAGGCAGGTACGGGCTGCCCCCAACCCCCAGCTGCCTATTTGTACCCGGCTGGGAACTAAAAATATAGGGAAGCCCTTTTTTAAATTATTTCATGAATTTCATGAAATGATTAAAAAAAAAACCACGTGGGCTTCGCCCCATTTTTGTGTCCAGCCGGGTACAACTAGGCCGCTGGGGATTGGAGTCCTCAGCACAGGTTAGCCCGAGGTTTCTGGGCGCCTTTGCTGCTAATTGCAGTCCGCAGCCGCCCCAGAAAATGGCGCATTCTTAGAATCGCCATCATCTGGCGCTGTATCCAACTCTTCCAGCTGCCCTGGTGACAGTGGCTTGCTGGGTAATTATGAGTTAATACTAGCTTTGTTTTACTAGCTAGTATTAAGCCAGAGATTTTTAATGTCAGGCAAGTTTGACCCGGCCATTAAGAATCTCCAATAAAGGGTTAAAAAAAGACACCACACAGAGAAAAAATACTTTAATAGAAATAAATACACAGACACATTAGGGACTCCATTTTTATTACTCCCTGTCAGCCCTCCACAATCCATGGTCTTCTGTCTTCTTTCTCCTTCAACACATGCAGCTCTGCTCCATCAGCAGCACTGCATGGGAGAAAGACGGTGCTCCCCGTGCAGGCTTTTCACACCATGAGTGATCAGTGCTGCTGGCTGTTAGCGGTACCATCACCGCTGACAGACGGGTTGCCATAGCAACGGTGCTCCGATCACGGGATTCCTGATGCCGCTGCGGCTGTTAGCGGTGACATCACTGCTAACAGGCGCGTTGCTATGGCAATGGTGATCTCCGTTATTTACTGGCTGTGTCAGCCGGTCAATAATGGAACGGGGAAGCAGAACGGGAAGTCGAACGTGTGCCAGAACATGTCGCCGGTACACGGCGATACACAAACATGTACCGTGTACTGGAGAGTGCAATGACAGGACCTAACATGACGTCAAAGCCATGTGACCAGTCTGTAGCCAATGAGATAATAGACATGTGACTGGTCACATGGCTATTTTGACGTCACAATAGGTCCTGCTTCACTGCTGGTTACCGGGAGGATTCAGCGATTACCGATGGAAAAGCGGCGGGAGACAGAGTGCAGGACGCATCGCGGGCACCGGTAAGTGTTAGGGCAATGTTTATTAACTGTATGTGTACATTTATAATGTGTTTTTATGTGTTTGTGATTGCCTCCCATTGTTTTCAATGGGGTTCGAGAGGTTTGTCGAACGGCTCGTCGAACGGAGAACCGTTCGACGAACCGAACCAAACTCGATCTCCAGGGGGGTGGCTCATCTCTAGTTATGAGCATTACCTGTTATGATCCGGAACCATGGAAGATCACAATAGGTCATTGGGAAAAAGGTGACAACAGCATTGGCAACTAATCTGGCTGCCATCCCCTTACTAACCATCAACACTAGAAGTAGCTGAGGGGTGAACTAACATCCTATGCACCGCAAACCCAGCCGGAGAACTAGCTATCCTAAAGGAAGGAAGGATGAATAACCCTCTGCCTCAGAAATAGACCACAAAAGGTATAGCAAGCCCCCCACATTCAAAGACTACGGTGATATAGGAAAATACAATACACAGATGGATGATAGGATTAGCAAAGGTGAGGCCCCACTAACTAAATAGTAAAGGATAGGAAAGAGTCTGATGGTGGCCAGAGAAAAACCCTACAAACCCCAAATACTTGATAGTACAAAAAGGTCCTCAGATCGCACGATCTGCACTCCGTCCTACATCAGGCGCTCTTGTCAAACCAATGAACAGAAAACAGGAACAATTACAAATTCAAGAAGCAACAAACACATGGACTTATAGGAGCAAAAACTCCAAACATAGCTGCAGGGAGCTTCCCAGCTAAGTAACAGAAAGGGAAGATTCCTGCATGCAAATAAACTGACAATAACCACAATAATTGACAACCCAGATAAGAACAAAAGAACAAAACAACTTAACAAAGAACCAAGCACTTATCTGGGGTAGATGTGGTCTGGAGCAAGATGAAAAGGCTGGTGAACTACAGAACAAATGATAAGACAGCCATGAAGCAAAAGCTTAAATAGGCAGAGAGTTAGCAATAGAAACACCCATTGCTCCAGCACACCTGGTCTCTGTCCAAATCATTCCTGGCCACAAGAAGGAGCTTCACAGCAGCAAAAGCATAACTGACATTCACAACAATTACCATTCCACTGATTTGTTTATTGAAACGCTCTCTGGATGGTCTGACTGACCAAAGTGTTCATGCACCCGAGTTGTCTGTGGATCCAGACTTCACAATGATTGCTAGTAATCCGCACAACCTCGGCCAACAAGCTCGGGCCACCTTTGCTCAGCATCATGAGGATGAGGAGGATAATGAAGAACAGGAATGCTTTGAAGTTGGTAACCAAGGGATTGACAACCCAAGCTTCAGGGCTGTCCAGCATGGATGGCCTGAGGAGGAGCAGGAGGAGGAGAGACAGACTGAGGAGGAGAGGAGGTTTAGGGAGACAAAATGTATTCTTAGCAGTGACACACATAGGTTTCCAGTTCGGAGTCTGGGACACATGGCACAGTTCATGTCACACTGCCTTGCTCATGACTGTCGGCTAGTCCACATTTTGGCAGACAACAAATATTGGTTATGTACCTTCCTTGTCCCACGCTACAAAGATAAATTTGCTTCGCTACTTGTGGAGGCAAATAAGGAGTGTACTACGGAAACATTCAAGAGGGCTGTAGTGGAGCAGTTGATGAAACGATTACCCTCAGATCATGCTGGCATCAGAGGTAGCGTGTCATCTCACGCAACAGGATTACAAGAGAAAGCTACGCATAGTAGGAGCAACACAGGCGGGGAACTAATGTGCCAAAACTGGTCCATTTTCCACAAACCGTCAACTGCAAATCAGATATTGGTTGGGGAAACAATGACAAGGAGGGAACAGTTAAGTAAGATGGTGAGGGACTATGTACAGTCATGGCCAAAAGTTTTGAGAATGACACCAAAATTATTTTTTCACATGATCTGTTGCCCTCTGGTTTTTAATTGTGTTTGTCTGATGTTTACATCACATACAGAAATATAATTGCAATCATATTATGAGTACCAAAAGGTTATATTGACAGTTAGAATGATTTAATGCAGCAAGTCAATATTTGCAGTGTTGACCCTTCTTCTTCAGGACCTCTGCAATTCTCCCTGGCATGCTCTCAATCAACTTCTTGACCAAATCCTGACTGATAGCTGTCCATTCTTGCATAAGCAATGCTTGCATTTTGCCAGAATTTGTTGGTTTTTGTTTGTTCACCCGTCTCTTGATGATTGCCCACAAGTTCTCAATGGGATTAAGATCTGGGGAGTTTCCAGGCCATGGACCCAAAATCTCTATGTTTTGTTCCATGAGCCATTTAGTGATCACCTTTGCTTTATGACACGGTGCTCCATCATGCTGGAAAAGGCATTGTTGGGCGCCAAACTGCTCTTGGACAGTTGGGAGAAGTTGCTATTGGAGGACATTCTGGTACCATTCTTTATTCATGGCTGTGTTTTTAGGCAAGACTGTGAGTGAGCCGATTCCCTTGGCTGAGAAGCAACCCCCCACATGAATGGTTTCAGGATGCTTAACAGTTGGCAGGAGACAAGACTGGTGGTAGCGCTCACCTCTTCTCCTAATAAGCTGTTTTCCAGATGTCCCAAACAATCGAAAAGGGGATTCATCTGAGAAAATGACTTTACCCCAGTCCTCAGCAGTCCACTCCCTGTACCTTTTGCAGAATATCAGTCGGTCCCTGATGTTTTTTCTGGAGAGAAGTGGCTTCTTTGCTACCCTCCTTGAAACCAGGCCTTGCTCAAAGAGTCTCCGCCTCACAGTGCATGCAGAAACACTCACACCAGCCTGCTGCCATTGCTGAGCTAGCTCGGCACTGCTGGTAGTCCGATCCCGCAGCTGAAACAGTTTTAAGATACGGTCCTGGCGTTTGCTGGTCCTTCTTGGGTGCCCTGGAGCCTTTTTGGCAACAATGGAAGCTCTCTGCTTGAAGTTCTTGATGATGTGAAAGATTGTTGACTGAGGTGCAATCTTTGTAGCTACGATACTCTTCCCTGTTAGGCCATTTTTGTGCAGAGCAATGATGGCTGCACGTGTTTCTTTAGAGATAACCATGGTTAACTGAAGAGAAACAATGATACCAAGCACCAGCCTCCTTTTAAAGTGTCCAGTGGCGTCATTCTTACTTAATCATGATTGATTGATCGCCAGTCCTATCCTCATCAACACCCAGACCTGTGTTAATGGAACAATCACTAAAACAATGTTAGCTGCTCCTTTTAAGGCAGGAATGCAATGCTGTTGAAATGTCTTTTGGGGGTTAAAGTTAATTTTCTTAGCCAATATTGACTTTGCAAGTAATTGCTGTTAAGCTGATCACTCTTTATGACATTCTGGAGTATATGCAAATTTCCATTAGAAAAACTTAAGCAGTAGACTTTGTAAAAATTAATATTTGTAGCATTCTCAAAACTTTTGGCCATGACTGTAGGTGACCGTGTCAGCGTGCTTTCTGAGTCTACTGTTCCCTTTAACTATTGGGTTTCCAAGCTCAAGACTTGGCCAGACCTCGCGTTATACGTTTTGGAAGTGCTAGCTTGCCCTGCTGCGAGTGTGTTGTCTGAGGGTGTTTTCATCAGCGGGGTCAATAATAACAGATAATCGCACACGACAGTTTGACCATGCTGAAAATAAACCATAGATGTATTGCCCCAGAGTATCTCAGGCCGCCTGTTAACAAGACCCAATAATAATTGTAGCCCCAAAATTATGATTTCTTAACTTCAAATAAGTTCCATTGTTTATCATTCAAGACTATTTTGTCTTCTATCATCTAATGACACTGCATGACTAATGTAACTTGTTATGCTGCTGCCATGTAATTTTTTGGCCCAATCTCCCAGGGCAATATTTTTCAAGCCTTTGTAAATTATGCACTTTCACAAGCAATGTTGAGGGTACACTGTCTAGAACAATTGGTCAGGCAGTCTCTATTTGTGTTCTATATTGATGCTGTGCTCCACAGTGTGTTACACATGGCCTCCTGCCAAATTTTTTTAGCTCCTTAGCTCCTTCCGATGTTATTCCCTGTTGCTTATGCTACCATTTTTTTAAAAAAAAAGCTGTTGGTAGTACCTACTAATGCATAGTGCTCCATAGTGTCTGAACCACTACAACCTAGGGGAACTGAATGTATTAAACTTCTTGCCATGTTATGCCCTGTTGCTTATCCTACCAATTTTTTTTAAATAAGCTGTTGGGAGCTCTTGGGAGTACCTTGTGATGCTTAGCTACATGATGTCTGAACCTTTACACCCTAGGGGAACTGAATGTATTAAACTCCTTGGCATGTTATGCTCTGTTGCTTATGCTACCATTTTTTAATAAACAGCTGTTGGGAGTACCTACTGATGCAGTGCTCCATAGTGTCTGAACCTCATCCCCTGGGGAAACTGAATGTATTAAACTCCTTGGCATGTTATGCTCTGTTGCTTATGCTACCATTTTTTAATAAAAAGCTGTTGGGAGTACCTACTGATGCAGTGCCCCATAGTGTCTGAACCATTATCCCCTGGGGAAACTGAATGTATTAAACTCCTTGGCATGTTATGCTCTGTTGCATATGCTACCATTTTTTAATAAAAAGCTGTTGGGAGTACCTACTGATGCAGTGCCCCATAGTGTCTGAACCATTATCCCCTGGGGAAACTGAATGTATTAAACTCCTTGGCATGTTATGCTCTGTTGCATATGCTACCATTTTTTAATAAAAAGATGTTGGTAGTACCTACTGATGCAGTGCCCCATAGTGTCTGAACCATTATCCCCTGGGGAAACTGAATGTATTAAACTTCTTGCCATGTTATGCCCTGTTGCTTATCCTACCAATTTTTTTAAAATAATCTGTTGAGAGCTCTTGGGAGTACCTTGTGATGCTTAGCTACATGATGTCTGAACCTTTACACCCTAGCGGAACTGAATGTATTGAACTTTTTGGCATGTTATGCCCTGTTGGCTTATGCTACCAAATTTTTAATAAAACGCTGTTGGGAGTACCTACTGATGCAGTGCTCCATAGTGTCTGAACCATTATCCCCTGGGGAAATTGAATTTTTTTAAATCCTCGGTGTTAGCTAGTGGAATAAAGCCTGAGTTCCAGACTCAAAACTCTGCCACTTCCCCTGGGTTGCCTGCTTTCCAAACTGGTGTACAAGAAATTGGCGCTGATGCCTCCTTCTCCCAACCTGATGTTGGCCAAACTCGATCATCAACGACCACATCCGCTTCGGTGTGCCAGCGTTCCGTTCAGTTGTCCATACCACAGACCTTCATAAAAAAGCGAAAATACCCTGTTACGCACCCAAGGGCAGAAAACATAACTGCACACATTGCACGATTGATAGCCCCTGAGATTTTGCCTTATCGGCTTGTGGGAACAGAGGTTTCTACGACCTTTTGGCGGTGTGAGAAAATGAATGTATTAAACTCCTTGGCATGTTATGCCCTGTTGCTTATCCTACCATTTTTTTTTTTAAATAAGCTGTTGGGAGCTGGTGGGAGTACCTTGTGATTCTTAGCTACATGATGTCTACACTCACCACTACACCCTAGGGGAACTGAATGTATTAAACTCCTTGTCATGTTATGCCCTGTTGCCTATGCTACCATTTTTTTAATAAAAAGCTGTTGGGAGTACCTACTGATGCAGTGCTCCATAGTGTCTGAACCATTATCCCCTGGAGAAACTGAATGTATTAAACTCCTTGGCATGTTATGCCCTGTTGCTTATGCTACCAATTTTTTTTTAAATAAGCTGTTGGGAGCTGTTGGGAGTAACTTCTGATGCTGTGCTACATGGTCTTTGAACCATTCCCCCCTAGGGAAACGGATTTTTTTTAAATCCTCGGTGTTAGGTAGGGGAATAAAGCCTGAGTTCCAGAGTGAAACAACTGCCACTTCCATGGTGCTGCATGCTTCACAAACTGCGGTCTAGGAAGCAGGCGATGATGCCTCCTGCTCCCAAGCCTGCTTTTGGTCAGATGCAATCATCATCAACAACACCAGCTTCGATGTCCCAGCGTGGCATTCATTTTGTCCATAAAACATACATTTCTGAATCATTTGAGTAGAATTTGAATAGAGGGCCACTGGAGCCGGTGGTGTTGGTGGAGGAGGAGGAAGAGGGCAAGGCCAACATCCAAATGGCCACATTGGCAATAGCACTGTAAAGTGTTATGGAGTACGTATTCCAATTTTCACACTAATGATATAGGGACGCAGAAAACTACAAATGACTGCCATCCCTCCCCAATGTATGCTACAGGTCCCACCTGAGAGCCCTAAGAAGTCCTAGATTTGAGGACAGCCAGTGGCCCTTCTTACATTTGAGTAGAGGGCCACTGGAGTCGGTGGTACTGGTGGAAGAGTAAGAGGAGGGCAAGGTCAACATCCCAACGGGCACATTGTAGCTGACCTTTTAAAGTACTGTCAAATATGTCCCAAAAAAGGAGGTGTGAGACAGACACCAATATAATATATAAGTTACAGGCCTTTCTAATTGAAAAAGAAGGAAAAATGTAAAAAACAAAACATGTGAACATATGCTAAAGTGGTTCTTTTGGGAGGTCGGGGCTTGATTTGATGTTTTATTACAGTTATTAGGCACTAGAAACTGTTTCTTAGCAATTTCCCCTCTTTTAGTTTGGTTTGAGAGCTGTTCTGGTGACTACGTAAACGCTGCGTGCTGCTCAGACCACGTTATTCAAAGACAACAGAAATGCAGTGAGGCACCTTCTAAAGGCTGTGCCCATACTGTTTCAGCCTTTTCCCATCCATTTCAGCCTTTTCCTCAGTCACCACAGGTCACCGACAGGTCCGACGTAAAATTATTCTGATTTCCCATAGACTTACATTGGGGGTTGAATATTCGCGAATACTTGAATAGCGGCGAGGTATTCGCAGGATATCCATCGAAGCGAATAATAGGGTATTCGATCATCCCTACTAATAAACATAATAAACATAAAATAAAAAAAGATAGAAAGTCAACACATAATACATACTGTGGTATGGCTTGGGTTGCATAGCAAACTGTTGAATATGGTACCTTCTTGCAGAAGTGATATGATATAATTCAAACAAAATTTATTGGACATTTTTAATTTTTTCTTGCATGTGAAAATGGCTGACTTTTGCTTTTTTTTTTTTTTTTTAAATAATGTATTTTTTTTAGAAGCTGGGCCTTATGTGTCCATGGGCTCAATGGGGAGGTTCTTCTTTTTTTCCTTCAATGCTATTGAATAATAGCTGATATGTATACAACCAATTATTTTTCTGACTGAATGTTACACTTTCGGGGCCATGGGGTTTTAAAAGTGTGTGTTATTGTATGTATGTATGTATGTAAGTGTGTGTTATTGTATGTTTTTTATGCATATGAGTAAGGACTGAGATCCGAATTGCGTAAAATGGGGCCAAGGGCGTGGAGTATGCGTTCATTTCCTTGTTGGATTTTAATGACTTAATAAAAGAATAATTTTTTGAAGAATGGATGCCGGATTTATTCATCCATTTTCAACATTTTTTCATACTCCAGTGTGAGTACACAGGGCAACTTAAAGCTTTGGTCATATTTCATTTTTCAGGCATGTTTGAGCCATACATCTGGGAGCACTCCCAGCGTATACCGCTAATGCATGCCACTTTATGTAATACTGTACCCAGTGGCGTAACTAGAGTTGGATGGGCCCCGGTGCAAAGTTTAGACCTGGGCCCCCCCTCCACATACACAGACACTTGGGGTAAGGCATACCTCCCAACTTTTAAAGAAGGAAAAGAAGGACAAAGTTTGCGGCGCGCTATGCGCGCCGCGGCAAATTTTTAGGCCACGCCCCCTGACCACACCCATTTCACAGTCACGCCCATATCCACTCCCCATCCACACCCATTCAGCATGGACACGCAGGCAGCCGGCGGGCCTCCAGCATGGACACGCAGGCAGCCGGCGGGCCTCCAGCATGGACACGCAGGCAGCCGGCGGGCCTCCAGCATGGACACGCAGGCAGCCGGCGGGCCTCCAGCATGGACACGCAGGCAGCCGGCGGGCCTCCAGCATGGACACGCAGGCAGCCGGCGGGCCTCCAGCATGGACACGCAGGCAGCCGGCGGGCCTCCAGCATGGACACGCAGGCAGTCGGCGGGCCTCCAGCATGGACACGCAGGCAGCCGGCGGGCCTCCAGCATGGACACGCAGGCAGCCGGCGGGCCTCCAGCATGGACACGCAGGCAGCCGGCGGGCCTCCAGCATGGACACGCAGGCAGCCGGCGGGCCTCCAGCATGGACACGCAGGCAGCCGGCGGGCCTCCAGCATGGACACGCAGGCAGCCGGCGGGCCTCCAGCATGGACACGCAGGCAGCCGGCGGGCCTCCAGCATGGACACGCAGGCAGCCGGCGGGCCTCCAGCATGGACACGCAGGCAGCCGGCGGGCCTCCAGCATGGACACGCAGGCAGCCGGCGGGCCTCCAGCATGGACACGCAGGCAGCCGGCGGGCCTCCAGCATGGACACGCAGGCAGCCGGCGGGCCTCCAGCATGGACACGCAGGCAGTCGGCGGGCCTCCAGCATGGACACGCAGGCAGCCGGCGGGCCTCCAGCATGGACACGCAGGCAGCCGGCGGGCCTCCAGCATGGACACGCAGGCAGCCGGCGGGCCTCCAGCATGGACACGCAGGCAGCCGGCGGGCCTCCAGCATGGACACGCAGGCAGCCGGCGGGCCTCCAGCATGGACACGCAGGCAGCCGGCGGGCCTCCAGCATGGACACGCAGGCAGCCGGCGGGCCTCCAGCATGGACACGCAGGCAGTCGGCGGGCCTCCAGCATGGACACGCAGGCAGCCGGCGGGCCTCCAGCATGGACACGCAGGCAGCCGGCGGGCCTCCAGCATGGACACGCAGGCAGCCGGCGGGCCTCCAGCATGGACACGCAGGCAGCCGGCGGGCCTCCAGCATGGACACGCAGGCAGCCGGTGGGCCTCCAGCATGGACACGCAGGCAGCCGGCGGGCCTCCAGCATGGACACGCAGGCAGCCGGCGGGCCTCCAGCATGGACACGCAGGCAGCCGGCGGGCCTCCAGCATGGACACGCAGGCAGCCGGCGGGCCTCCAGCATGGACACGCAGGCAGCCGGCGGGCCTCCAGCATGGACACGCAGGCAGCCGGCGGGCCTCCAGCATGGACACGCAGGCAGCCGGCGGGCCTCCAGCATGGACACGCAGGCAGTCGGCGGGCCTCCAGCATGGACACGCAGGCAGCCGGCGGGCCTCCAGCATGGACACGCAGGCAGCCGGCGGGCCTCCAGCATGGACACGCAGGCAGCCGGCGGGCCTCCAGCATGGACACGCAGGCAGCCGGCGGGCCTCCAGCATGGACACGCAGGCAGCCGGCGGGCCTCCAGCATGGACACGCAGGCAGCCGGCGGGCCTCCAGCATGGACACGCAGGCAGCCGGCGGGCCTCCAGCATGGACACGCAGGCAGCCGGCGGGCCTCCAGCATGGACACGCAGGCAGCCGGCGGGCCTCCAGCATGGACACGCAGGCAGCCGGCGGGCCTCCAGCATGGACACGCAGGCAGCCGGCGGGCCTCCAGCATGGACACGCAGGCAGCCGGCGGGCCTCCAGCATGGACACGCAGGCAGCCGGCGGGCCTCCAGCATGGACACGCAGGCAGCCGGCGGGCCTCCAGCATGGACACGCAGGCAGCCGGCGGGCCTCCAGCATGGACACGCAGGGAGCCACAGTGAGGCGGCCGGTCGCCCACACAGTGAGGTGGCCGGTCGCCTTCACAGACAGGCGGCAGGGGGGCGCCCGCACAGACAGGCGGCAGGGGGGCGCCCGCACAGACAGGCGGCCGGGGGGCGCCCGCACAGACAGGCGGCCGGGGGGCGCCCGCACAGACAGGCGGCCGGGGGGCGCCCGCACAGATAGGCGGCCGGCCGACCGCACAGACAGGCGGCCGGCCGACCGCACAGAGAGGCTCCGGCCGGGGGTGAGGGGGGGGGGAGGGAGGGAAATCAGCGCTGGGGAGATTTTACTGTACCAGCAGCAGCACAGGCAGCGCTCCTCTCTGTTATGCCACGTCTACTGGGATGGTAGGAGGGAAAAGCAGGGAGGCGGAGAGAGAGTGGGTGGGCGGAGCCCGGGAGCCGGCCGTCCCGATCGTGGCAACGGGACAAACAACGTAAAGCGTGAAAGTCCCGCTCTATCCGGGACGGTTGGGAGGTATGGGGTAAGGGATAATGACACTGACACTCGGGGTACAGGATAATGACGCTGACACTTGGCTCTCACCCACAGCACCCTGAAATCCCTCTATCAGCACCCAGCTTTCCTATGTTCTGATATTTATCTTGTCCTCAGCACCCAGCTTTCCCATATCAGAGCATGAGAAAGCTGGGTGCTGAGAGATGTATATCAGAACATGGGAAAGCTGGGTGCTGAGAGATGTATATCAGAACATGGGAAAGCTGGGTGCTGAGAGATGTATAGCAGAGCATGGGAAAGTTGGCTGCTGAGGGAAAGAGCCTTTTTCCCTCAGCACAAAACATTTCCATCCCATACTTGTATCTTTGTCCCCCCTGTATAAAGTTCTCAAAATACTATAACAGCCCCCACATAGCCTTCCAAATAATTGTATAAAGGGTCTCACATAACCCTTCATATATTAGAATGCAGATACATAGCCCTCCATATATTATAATGCACCCCCATAATCCTCCATGTATAAAGTAGCCCTTCAATTATAATGCATTTCCCATAGTTCTCCATGTATTAAAATTCACCCCATAGTTCTCCATATATTATACTGCACCACATAGTCCTCCATGTTTTATAATGCACCCCCATAGTCCATGTGTAAGGTAGCCTCCATAGTCCTCCATATATTATAATGCAGCCCCCATAGTGCTATATGTATTATAACACAACCCCATAAAACGTCAGATGGTATTATGCAGCCCCATACTCCTCCATGTATAATTCACCCCTATATTCCATGTATAAGGTGTCCCTTCATTTTGTATTATACAGCCCCCCCCGACCTCCATTTTAATGCAGCCCTATAGACCTCCAGTATAATGCACCCTCATAGACCTCTATGTATATTACACCTCTATATTCAATGTATAAGGTGTCCTTCATGTTTATTATGCAGCCTCACCAGGCCTCCATATATAATAATGCAGCCAACTTCTCCAGGCCTCCATGTATAATATAGCAGCCAGCCTCCCAGGCCTCCATGTATAATATAGCAGCCAGCCTCCCCAGGCCTCCATGTATAATAATGCAGCCAGCCTCCCCAGGCCTCCATGTATAATAATGCAGCCAGCCTCCCCAGGCCTCCATGTATAATAATGCAGCCAGCCTCCCCAGGCCTCCATGTATAATAATGCAGCCAGCCTCCCCAGGCCTCCATGTATAATAATGCAGCCAGCCTCCCCAGGCCTCATGTATAATAATGCAGCCAGCCTCCCCAGGCCTCATGTATAATAATGCTGCCAGCCTCCCCAGGGCTCATGTATAATAATGCTGCCAGCCTCCCCAGGCCTCCATCTATAATAATGCTGCCAGCCTCCCCAGGCCTCCATGTACAGTATAATGCAGTCTCCCCAGGCCTCCATGTACAGTATCATGCAGCCTCCCCACCCCAGGCCTCCATGTACAGTATCATGCAGCCTCCCCACCCCAGGCCTCCATGTACAGTATCATGCAGCCTCCCCACCCCAGGCCTCCATGTACAGTATCATGCAGCCTCCCCACCCCAGGCCTCCATGTACAGTAGCATACAGCCTCCCCACCCCAGGCCTCCATGTACAGTATCATGCAGCCTCCCCACCCCAGGCCTCCAAGTACAGTATCATACAGCCTCCCCACCCCAGGCCTCCATGTACAGTATCATGCAGCCTCCCCACCCCAGGCCTCTGACCACCGTGTACTCACTTTATATATATAAAAAAAAAAAAACAAGTACTCACCGATCTTCTCCTTCCACTGCTGCTCTGTCCTGACGTCTCCTTGTTCCACTGCTGCTGTACTCCCTGCTCTCCTCCTTCCACTGCTGCTCGTCCTCCTCTCTCTCCCGGTGCTCCGGTCGGCGTCCTCCCTCCCTGCGCTCTGTGCACTCAGCACAGCAGTCGCACAGGAGTGACGTCACCGCGCAGGCACAGGGGGAGTATGATGATGCAGAGCGGCGCTGGCCGCTCTATGCTTCATTATTACTGTGCGCGGTGACGGGGGAGGGGGGCCCCGGTGCCGCCGCTGACATCGGGCAGGAGGGCCCGGTGTCGGGGGCGGCAGCGGGTCATATAGTGGGCGCGTGCACTGTGACAGATCAGCGCATCTTCTCTCTCACTGAGAGGAGCTGGCTGCTGATCTGTCGGGTCCCCGCGGGCCCCAAACTGCCCGGGCCCGGTCGCGATGGCGACCGCTGCGACCGCGGTCGTTACGCCCCTGACTGTACCGTACCACACATCACCCAATATAAATGCAACTGTAAAAAGTACACTGTATTGGAACTGGTTTTAACTGTGCACTGCACGATGCAAAATTATAGCAGACCAGCTTTTCTATAAGTAGAACTAAAACTTATACACATACCAGCCCAGGACATGCCAAAAAGATTTTAGTGTAGGCTGGATATATGGTGGCATATAAGAGCATATGTCAGTGAATACTCCTGGTGTATACCTCAACCATGCCTGAGAAGCAAGATATAAATAGATCTTAACATGTTTTTCTTGTCCAACCCTTCACATCCAGGCATTTCAGCTTCTTCCGATAACCTAAATGAGACCAGTGGACATGAAGGTCCCACCACAAGTATCAGAATACACTTGCTTGCTGTTCCTCAGGGTATATATAAATAATTATTATTTAGTTCACCATTACAGATTTTTATCTTTGCCAATCTAGGAGCAATCTATATTTTCTTTAACAAATAGATTCTTATTCAGGAGCATGTTTGTATCCTTCATTAAGCTTATTGTTTTAGGAATAAAAAAGTTATCTGGGAACCAAAAGTGGAGGGCCCACAATCTAAAGCCAATCCCTGTGAGGCAGAAGACACCATGAAGTTCAAAGCCCAAAAGCCTCCCTTCCATGTAGCTTAGGGTTAACCTGTTAGTGTTTAGACAGCTGCTATCTATGTGTCGCGGGCGGAGGAGGGGACGCCGCGCTCTCCCACTGCTCAGGTCCGGCTGCTGCAGCTGCTCGGTGGCTCGAGCGATGGGCCGGATCCCGGGGACTCAAGCGGCGCTCCTCGCCTGTGAGTGAAAGGGGATTGGGATTTGGGATAGTTTATTGTCCGTGACGCCACCCACGGTTGTGGTGATTAAGTGGACACCACCGCTGCTCTGTCTGGGGAGCCCGGGAGTGATGGTGTTGAGCAGCCAGTTGTTGATTTGCCCCTCCGTGGGTAGGGGTCTTGGTGCTCCCGGGGCCCAGTGATGGGTTGGAATGGTGGACAGGTGGGTCTGGGGCCTGTGGAGGTGCAGGGGCGCAGGGGCAGCGCTGTGCCGCACGGCACGGAGGTACTCACTCAGCCAGTAAACATGACACAGTTCTCGGTAAACAAACGGCTGGTTGGACGGGTCCCTCGGACGGTTCACGGTGCTGATGTTCCCTGCAGTTAGCGGTGACGGTCTCTTCCCTGCACCTATGAAAGTCTCTTTTGGTAGCGATGGGTTCCCACCGGTTACCCACTCCTCGGCTTCAAGCTGGGCCGAAGGAGCTCTACTCTTGCCCACAGGCGCTGGCCCTGGGAAACTGGTGCCCTGGCGGTGGCGGTGTCTCCCCTTCACGGTCGGGCTGTTGCCTTCAATCGGGACTTGGTTGTTAGGAGACAGACGTCCCCTTCACTGACGGATTTGGCAAATTATGGCGACTCCTAGCCTTGCCGGGATCCGAAAGGCCCCTGCCCTGGTGCTGACTGTTCTTCGTATACTGCTCCGGTACCGCCGGGTCACCACCCATCCGCGGTCCTTCCAGCAACCTCCGAGCAGTCCCCCTGCAGACTATCACCGCCATCTGCTGACCTTGCTGTCTCAGTCCGGGGCACACACCCGGACCAACTTCAGGCTTTACTACTGTCACTTTTTACTCTTTCTCTCCAGCTCCTCTACCACTTCACTTCCTTCTACTTTTACTTCCCTAGCTGGACTGCCTGGTTTTCCCGCCTCCAGGGCTGTGAACTCCTTGGTGGGCGGAGCCAACCGCCTGGCCCACCCCCTGGTGTGGACATCAGCCCCTGGAGGAAGGCAACAAGGATTTTAGATTAGCTTAGATGTACCTGCAGGGAATGTGGGGTGCGTGTGATGTTGTGACCTGTGACCCCTGGCTTGCCCAGGGCGTCACATTCCCCCTTAGCAAAATGCAGACCGTCCTCGGGCTGCCCGTCCAACACCGGTTTTATTTTCCTTTTTGTTTTCTGTGAAAATAGAAAAACGGTAACATATTTACAGTTTATGGCATCATCCCACATTGGGAGGTTCAGTTCTTTAACGTTGCAAACGGTAACATTAAATGGTTGCGGCTGCCGCTCTCTCCCACCCAAGTAACCTGGCCCTGATGCTGCCCCTAAAACCCAGGCAGCACCCCTTGACCCCAGTCCAGCACAAGTTACCCGAGCGGGATCTGTCCTTCCCCTCCAGAGGGTAGCCACCGATTCCTGTGGTGGCTGGGCCCCAGCCTGCTCTGCTGTGGGCCCTCCCTCCAACCTGCCTCTCCGGAGGCGGTTACGGTAGCTGCGCAACATATTTTATATTTACAAGCCACTTAACGTTTGTGATTGCCCTGCAAGTTCACGGGCTTGTCCATGAGCAGTTCCTCATGCAAACTTTTCAAACGGTCCCCACGGGGACAACGGTGCCGGCAACGGCCGGTTTCCAAATCACATGTGAATCAGGTAAACTTCGGTAATCAATTTCTCATTTTTCAAACTTTTAAACGAACACACTTGCAAACTTTCTCCTCCCCCTTTTAAAGAACGGTTTCCCTGTACCTAAGTGGGGGCCTACCTAGGTTGGGACGGGTGGACCTCCGGGGTCCGGTGTCAGTGGGGCTAGGCAGTGGGGCAGAGGGAACATTCGGTTCCTCCTCCCGGCTATCGTGTGGGGCAGGCGGAGGCATAGGGGAGCTGGGCACAGGTTCATCCCTGGGCACTGGCACTGGTTCTGGCTCACGGTTGACCGCTTCCACCACTTCTTCATCCACAGGTTGTGGGAACAGTATCACTGGAAGAATCACCGCGCCGTTCTGTGTAGGCCAGTCTGCTGGGAAGTCACCCATCACAGTGTGGATCACCTCTTTTGCCTTCTCTGCTGGTGGAGGAACTGGTACTTCAGCCATCGCCCTCAATGCTGGTGGGCACCTTTTCAGATGGTCCCGGGAAACCGTGGCCAAGGTACCCCCTTGGTCACGACTGATCTGGTAGGCCTTTCCATCTTCCCATCCTGTGGGTTGGATGACGTACGGGATTTGTTCCCATTGATCATCCAGGTTCTGGGTTTTCCTCTTCCGCTTTAACACCACATCTCCAGGCTGGAAAGGGCCCGCAGACGCTTTCTGATTTAAACGCTGCTCCTGTTGTTCTCGACTCCGATTTAGGTTCTTCTCCACATACTCCTGGATCTGTCGGTACTGCACTCTCCGCCGGGTGTCCCATTCAGCCGTTGAGGGGAGTGTCTCTGGGGCTTCCAGTCCCATTTCCAGGTCCACCGGCAGTCGGCCAGGCCGAGCCCTCATCAGATACGCTGGGGTGCACTTTGGTGAGATAGACGGGATATTGTTGTACATATCGACCAAGTCAGACAGCTTCTCCGGCCACAGGTTCCGCTCCTCCAACGGCAATGTTTTGAGGAGGCCAAGGACCAGATGGTAAATCTTCTCACACATACCGTTGGTCTGGGCATGGTAAGGTGTGGTCCTGATCTTCTTGCAGCCGTACAGCTGACAGAACTCATGGAACACCTCCGCCTCAAAGGCTGGACCTTGGTCGGTAAGCACCTTCTCAGGGTATCCATGGGGTCGACAGAAGTGCGCTTGGAACGCTCTAGCGGCGGTACGGCCGGTTAAGTCCTTAACCGGGACCACTGCCATGAACCGGGAGTAATGATCTACCATGGTCAGAGCGTAAGTGTACCCACTTCGGCTGGGGGTGAGCGTTACATGGTCCAAGGCGACCAGCTTCAGCGGTTGGTGCGTAACGATCGGGCGTAGGGGAGCCTTCTGGCTGGCTTCATCCTTCCTCCTCAACGTACAAGGACCGCACTCTCGACACCAGGCCTCCACAGACTCCCGCATCCCACTCCAATAGAACCGCTCCCTCTACAGCATCTCCAGCTTCTTCCACCCGAAGTGGCCGGCACCATCATGGTACGCCTGCAGAACAGTGGGTACATCAGCTTGGGGAATAACCAACTGGCGGATCTTCTCATGGGTCTTCGGGTTGATCAGCTCACGGTACAACCTCCCCTGATGTAGACACAGCCGGGTCCGTTCCTTCCACAAGCGTTGGGCTTTAGCTGGGGCGGCAGGGTCCATCCCAGCAGCGCCTCGCTCCACCAGGGTCTTGACTAGGCAGACAGCGGGCGCCTGATTTTGAGCTTCCTGCCACTCCTGACTGGGCAGCGGCTCCAGGTTCACCCGTTGTTGGTGGACATGTACCTTCTCAGTTGGTGGCCGGTGGAATGCAGGCAACTCGATCTCCTCGAGGTCATCATCCTCGCACCCACCTTCTGACAAGTGTGGCATCCGAGAGAGGGCATCAGCATTAATGTTGACACGACCGGCCCTGTATTTGATGGTGAAGTCATAGTTGGCTAGTCTGGCCACCCACCGCTGCTCCAACGCGCCCAGCTTGGCCGTGTCCAGGTGAGTCAACGGATTGTTGTCCGTGAAAGCGGTGAATTTTGCTGCGGCCAAGTAGTGGCGGAACCGCTCGGTGATAGCCCACACCAGTGCCAGGAGCTCGAGCTTGAAGGAGCTGTAGTTCTCAGGGTTCCTTTCAGTCGGCCGGAGTTTTCGACTAGCATAGGCAATCACCTTCTCCTTTCCTTCCTGGACCTGGGACAGGACTGCCCCCAAACCCACATTGCTGGCGTCTGTGTAGAGGATGAATGGGCAGCCGTAGTCAGGGTACGCTAGGACCTCTTCTCCAGTCAAGGACGCTTTCAGCTGACAGAAGGATTCCTCATGCCTGTCCTCCCACACCAGTGGGGCTCCGATGGGTCTACCATCTTTGGTCTGTCCCACGAGGAGGTCTTGCATGGGAGCAGCCATCTTCGTGTACCCCTTGATGAAGCGCCGGTAGTACCCCACCAGACCCAAAAACTGCCTGACTTCCCTCACGGTGGTTGGTCTTGGCCAGTCCTGGATGGCAGTGATCTTCTCAGGGTCGGGGGCAACACCTTCCGCACTCACCACATACCCCAGGTACTGTACTCTGGGTTTCAGCAGGTGGCACTTGGAGGGCTTCAACTTCATCCCGTATTTGGCAAGGGACGCGAACACCTCGGCTAGGTGCTCCAGATGGGCTTCATACGTCTGAGAGTACACAATCACATCATCCAGGTATAACAGGACGGTCTCGAAGTTTAGATGTCCCAGACAGCACTCCATCAGCCGTTGGAAGGTTCCAGGGGCATTGCACAGCCCGAACGGCATACTATTAAATTCACAGAGCCCCAATGGGGTGGTGAAGGCGGTCTTCTCCCGGTCTTCCGGGGCCACGGCCACTTGCCAGTACCCACTGGTGAGGTCAAGGGTAGAGAAGTAATTTGCGGTTCTCAGTGCGGCCAAAGACTCTTCAATACGGGGCAGTGGGTAGGCATCTTTATGGGTTATCTGATTAATCTTCCGGTAGTCCACACACATCCGCATGGTACCATCCTTCTTCTTGACCAGTACCAACGGAGCGGCCCAGGGACTACAGCTGTCCCGAATAACCCCTGCCTCCTTCATATTCCTCAACATATCTTTGGCACACTGGTAATGTGCAGGAGGAATAGGCCTGTACCTCTCTTTGATAGGGGGGTGTTCACCGTTGGGGATGTGGTGTTGGACCCCTTTGATCTGCCCAAAGTCTAGTGGATGTTTGCTGAAAACCTGTTCATACTCTCGCACCACCCTGTATACCCCTGCTTTGTGATGTGTAGGGGTATCATCAGTGCCCACGTGTACCTGTTGGTGCCACTCATTTACCTCCCCTTGAGGCGGGGAAGTGCTGGTAGTAGGTGGGGAGACTGAGGGAATGGCTTCGTGGATGGTGTGGGGATCCAGGGTGAGCAGCTTGGCAATGGTGTCATACCGGGGAAGCCTGACTTCTTCCTCCCCACAGTTCAGCACCCTCACGGGCACTCTCCCCTTCTTTACATCTACCACCCCTCGGGCGGCCATTACAGTGGGCCAGTGCTCGGAGGGTATGGGCTCCATCATGGCAGGGTAGTCACACCCCTGAGGCACTACTGCTGCCCTACACCAAATCATCATCTCACTCCTAGGGCACAATCAACGGAGCAACATCCATCACTCTCACTCCACCAATCTCTCCTCCTGTTGAGTTTACATGCTGGCGGTACATCAAGGCTCGGATCTCATGCTGCACAGCTCTCTGTCGGCTCCCCGCCGCCGTGGCGGCCAGCTGTTGCAGTAGGGCCAACACATCACCCATACAGTGCTCCATCACATTGGTTCCTAGCACTATCTTCGGGTTATGATCACTGGGTTCATTCATGATCACAATCATACCCTGGTGTTGCAGTTCAGCTTGCCCCACTGTCATAGCCACCTGTTTATACCCCACTTGGGTCAATGGGAGTCCATTAGCAGCAATTAGCGTTATACTAGTATCTGGGGGTGCCAGCTCGTCTGTCCCCCAATACCGTTGGTACAATGTGTATGGTATGGTGGCTACCTCTTATCCAGTGTCCAAGAGAGCCATCACCGGTATGCCGTCCACAGCCACGGGGATGATGGGCCGGGCCCCGATATACCGGTCCCGCCAGTCTGGGGGGCCATGGGGTTCTACTCCTGAGGATTGGCCCCAGGGGTTGCTCGTTTAACGGGCACTGTCGGAAGTAATGCCCAGGCTTACGGCACTTGTAGCAGGTTGGGGGTCTGCTCCGCGGGTTGTTAGCACTTCTCCGCTGCATCCAGGGGACATCCTCAGGGCTGTCGGCAAGCTGTATCTGTGCTGGAGGCTGAGATCTGGTCACAGGTTGGAGTGCAGCAAGAATCTTGGCGAGGTCTCCGTCCATGCGACGGACCTGGGCTGCCAGTTCTTCCATCGTGCTACTTGGGGCTGTAGGTATTGGAGAGGTTGGTAGGGCAGGGGCCACCACAACGGGGGCCGTCTCAATGGGCCACGGGGCTGGCTCCAAGATTTCTGAAGCTGGGGGCTGTAGTGCTTTAATGGCCCGTTCTTTTAACACGGCAAAGTCCACATCAGGGTGTTCTAGGGCCCAGAGCCGGAGTTGTTTGCGATCCTCAGGGGACCTCATCCCCTGCACAAATTGCTCTACTAACATCTTGTTGCTGTCTGCCTCATTGATAGGATTCACCCGCTTTAGCGTGCGGAGGGCGGTTTGCAGACGTAAAGCATAGTTCCGAATGCTATCCACAGACCGTTGCCGGCACTGGTAAAACTGCATCCTCAGCTCAGCTTCAGTCCGGGTCTCAAAGGCAGTCTGTAGCTTCTCAAAGATGGTGGCTACAGAGAGCCGGTCCCCCTCCACCCAGGTCTCCGCCTCCTGCTCAGCCACACCGGTTAACTGGCCCAGCACTTCCGCCGCACGTTGCTTATCGGTCAGGGGGTATAGTTCTAGCAACGGGTTAAGCTTTTTCCGGAAGACCTGTAAAGCATCAGGTTTCCCGTCATACTGCGGTAGCCAGGTAGCTCCGGGCGCAAGGAGAACGGCATCACCTGAGCGAGTGCGGGGGCCACGGCACCTCCCGCCAGCGCGGCCGGGACCTGGGCAGGCCCATTCCCATCCACGGGTGCCACTGCGGCTGCGACCACCGCTCCTCCAGCGGCTCCGTCGGGCGCAGACATCTTGTTTCCGTCCCCCTTAGCCTCTTTCCGGCCCCTCCTCTATCGGGGCGGGGTTTTGGCCTTCGCGCCTCTACTACTCGAGAAGACGCTCGAGCGGGAACTTTTCGCACCAAAGATGGCGGCTTCTGAAACTTTTCGGCCGGATACCTCCGGCGGTCACAAGGACGCACCTCTACCCAACGGCAGAGCGGCAAGATCCTGTTTGTGACGCCAAGTTGTCGCGGGCGGAGGAGGGGACGCCGCGCTCTCCCACTGCTCGGGTCCGGCTGCTGCAGCTGCTCGGTGGCTTGAGCGATGGGCCGGATCCCGGGGACTCGAGCGGCGCTCCTTGCCCGTGAGTGAAAGGGGATTGGGATTTGGGATAGTTTATTGTCCGTGACGCCACCCACGGTTGTGGTGATTAAGTGGACACCACCGCTGCTCTGTCTGGGGAGCCCGGGAGTGATGGTGTTGAGCAGCCAGTTGTTGATTTGCCCCTCCGTGGGTAGGGGTCTTGGTGCTCCCGGGGCCCAGTGATGGGGTTGGAATGGTGGACAGGCGGGTCTGGGGCCTGTGGAGGTGCAGGGGCGCAGGGGCAGCGCTGTGCCGCACGGCACGGAGGTACTCACTCAGCCAGTAAACACGACACAGTTCTCGGTAAACAAACGGCTGGTTGGACGGGTCCCTCGGACGGTTCACGGTGCTGATGTTCCCTGCAGTTAGCGGTGACGGTCTCTTCCCTGCACCTATGAAAGTCTCTTTTGGTAGCGATGGGTTCCCACCGGTTACCCACTCCTTGGCTTCAAGCTGGGCCGAAGGAGCTCTACTCTTGCCCGCAGGCGCTGGCCCTGGGAAACTGGTGCCCTGGCGGTGGCGGTGTCTCCCCTTCACGGTCGGGCTGTTGCCTTCAATCGGGACTTGGTTGTTAGGAGACAGACGTCCCCTTCACTGACGGATTTGGCAAATTATGGCGACTCCTAGCCTTGCCGGGATCCGAAAGGCCCCTGCCCTGGTGCTGACTGTTCTTCGTATACTGCTCCGGTACCGCCGGGTCACCACCCGTCCGCGGTCCTTCCAGCAACCTCCGAGCAGTCCCCCTGCAGACTATCACCGCCGTCTGCTGACCTTGCTGTCTCATTCCGGGGCACACACCCGGACCAACTTCAGGCTTTACTACTGTCACTTTTTACTCTTTCTCTCCAGCTCCTCTACCACTTCACTTCCTTCTACTTTACTTCCCTAGCTGGACTGCCTGGTTTTCCCGACTCTAGGGCTGTGAACTCCTCGGTGGGCGGAGCCAACCGCCTGGCCCACCCCCTGGTGTGGACATCAGCCCCTGGAGGAAAGCAACAAGGATTTTAGATTAGCTTAGATGTACCTGCAGGGAATGTGGGGTGCGTGTGATGTTGTGACCTGTGACCCCTGGCTTGCTCAGGGCATCACATATGCATCAACCCAAGATCAGATTCTAGATTTGGCCCACCCACTTAAACATCCACACAAGACTGAAAAAATAAGTGTATGTGAAGGTGCCCTCCATTATTAAATGGGTTTCCCATCCCAAAGAAATTCTTGGGTGCTGAATTGGTCACCACTAGTGATGGGCAAACCCGAACTGTGAAGTTCGGGGTCCATACCGAACACATAGTGTTTGTGCACATGATCCTGAACACGAGCTTTCCTAATTCTGATTATACCTACAGGTTCTGTGATGCGTCCTGCAGACTCTGTCTCCTGGCCACTTCTGCTTCTGTGTCTTTTCATTGCTGTGCCCCGGGTAACTACCACTGACTTACAGGACCTTCCATGACGTAATAGCTATGGGATCAGTCTGGTGTGAATGTTGTACAGAAATTGGCTTACAGACTGGTCTTATGGCTATGACGTCATGGAAGGTCCTATTCACTTCTGATGGTATTCATGTGACGCCCTGGACTATCCAGGTCGTCCCAGGAGAACACAACAACACTACACACCCCCTTCCTAGTTAGGTAACAGCAGTCAAACTAAAGGCCTTGTCACCACCCTCCAGGTTTGATGTCCACACCAGGGGTGGTGGAGCCAGGTGGTTAGCTCCCCCCACTGAGGAGTTCACAGGCCTGGAGGCGGGAATAAAGTAGTCAAGTTCAAGTCAGTTGAGTGAGTGGTTGTGACAGTGAAGGAGGGAGGTTGTGTCCAGAAGCAGACCTGTGCTCAGGCCTGCCAAAGACTACTCTGGTGGCTGGGTCAGAGCCCAGTCACCATTGGCAAGGAGGCAGACGGTAGTGGCCGCCTGCAGGAGACCGGGAAGACGACCGGTGGAACCGTAAGGGACCGGGACAGGGTAGTGGCCTGCCGGAACTGAACCGGGGAGCCAACTGGATACCGGAGCACCAGGCAGGGTACTCAGACCCCGAACTAGGCTAGAAGCCACCACCATAGTCAAATTAACTGATTGCTTTCAGGACCTCAGGGGTTCATTCCCACCTAAGTCCCGATTGAAGGCAACAGCCCAACCATTCCGGATAAGTGCCACCGCCAAGGGCCAGAGATCCATAGTGCCAGCGTCTGCGGGCAAACGGGCTCCTATGACAGATACACGCCGGGGAGCGGACTACCGGTGCCTAGGCACAGGAGTCAAGATTCACATATAGAGGTGCAGGAGAAAAGCGGACATTACCAACCTAATCTGGGAAAAGCTGCAGCAGACTGCGGGCCCCGTTCATCACTCCGTTTGGTTTAATAGTGACTCCGGTGTCTTGTGTCAGAGTGAGTACACCAGTGCCATCAGGCACTGCGCCGCGCTGCACCGCAACACTACACCCTGCACCTGGGCCCCGGCCCGCCGGACCCTGGGACCAACATCCCCTACCCATGGAGGAGTCAACACCTAGCTGTGCTACTACATCGGTCCCGGGGGCCCCCACACCTTCACCGCAGCGGTGGTGTCTACAATCACCACAACCCGTGGGTGGCGTCACAAACTATCACTTCAAATCCAAACACCCCAAATCCCCGCGCGTAGCGCCAACTCCCTTGCAGAGCGACGTGAGCCCCGGGTTGGTGAGAGGCTCGAGCCACCACCCACAGTATGAGCATGGATCCGAGTGGTTCGGCGGTCGCAGCCGAGCCCGCAGGGCGGTACATTCACTGCACTGCACATCACTTGGCAGTCTTCAGCTGTTTTCGGCCATGTTCGTAGTGACATCAGGAACACGCCCGAAAACATCTGAAGACTGCTGAGTGATGAGCAGTGCAGTAAATACTGATTGAACTTTGACTATCACTGTCAGTGTTAGCCTGCTTCTTGCTCTATACAGAGTGATGAAGCAGAGCTGACATGGCTCTCCCTGCTTCTTGCTCTATATAGACACTTGTCTTTACAGAGCGATGAAGCTTTGCTGTCCCTGTGGACTATGTCGGACAAAGGATTTTTTTATAATAAAGATGGAGTCTCTAAATGTTATTTTGTTTTATTTCCTAATAAACATTTTTTTTCTGTGTTGTGTTTTTCTGTTTACTGCTTACTAGAAATTCATGGTGGCCATGTCTAATTTGGCGTGACACCATGAATTTCGGGCTTAGTACCAGCTGAGAATACAAAGCTCGTATTAACCCCTTTATTACCCAGCATGCCACCGCCATCGGGGCCGCTGGACGAGCCGGGTAAAGCACCTGTAAATGGTGCTAAGAAACAATGCTCCTTTTCAAAGGGCGGCTGCCGACTGCTGAGAATCCTAGCCGAGATCTCAAACTGAAATGAGAAAACTCAACTCAACTCAACTCAAGAATGTGCAAAGCAGTAATCAAAGCAAAAGGTGGCTACTAGAGATGAGTGATTCGGCCGTGGTTCGGCTCGAGTTCGGTTCGCCGAATGGAGGTCTCGTTCGAGTTCGGTTTGGCGAACCACTCGATCTCCATAGAAAACAATGGCAGGCAATCACAAACACATAAAAACACCTAGAGAACACCCTCAAAGGTGTCCAAAAGGTGACAAACAACTCACAGCACAACACAAAAACATGGGAAAGTCACAAGGACATATACTCATGCGAAAACAAAAGAGCTGGACAAGGAAAAAGAGGAGGAGACACAGATATATGAGTATATGCAAAGAAACATCGATGCCATTACTGTGCAACTTGAGTCCTGCTAATTTTAGGCTTCCAATCTGGACAAATTGCCTGAGCTTGCCACGCCTTGGGGATCTTGTTGTGTCCTGCAGCCAGCGTCTTCAGTGCTGCTGGGGGTCTGCTGGCAGATAAGCACACGCGTCTGTCCACTGACAATGTGGACATGGCTCTCAGAGGACTTTTCTTCCCCTGGGTCATCCAGGGGAGGCGAAAGGCACGCGTATTTTTGAGAGTGCTTCATGCAAAGCATCTTTTTCATTTTGAAAAGGGGAATCAACTGATGCCAGTCAAGTGGGGTGTGTGTGGCCCAATTAGTGGAAACGAGGGAGACTGTGGTTGGAGTCCCCTCGCTGTGTTTCTAAAAGAACCAAAATGAACAAGTCATGGCTCTCAAAGGACTTTTCTTCCCCTGGGTCATCCAGGGGAGGTGAAAGGCACGCGTATTTTTGAGAGTGCTTCATGCAAAGCATCTTTTTCATTTTGAAAAGGGGCATCAACTGACGCCAGTCAAGTGGGGTGTGTGTGGCCCAATTAGTGGCAATGAGGGAGACTGTGGTTGGAGTCCCCTCGCTGTTTTTTACATGATTTTCAAAGTGCATGACATGCCTAAGAGGTTTAGTTTCAGCATCTCAAACTTGTTGGCTACAGAAAGGCTGCCTTTACACCCTTTTGTCACCGAGGATTTTCGAGACCTTATGCCCATTGCAGTCCCCCAAGAGCCAATGGCCATTTGCCACTCCTTCTCCAAAAAAGGGGTGCCCGCGCTAACACAGCAGGTCGCACACAACATCACCGCTTCCTTGAGAAACTCTGTGTGTAACAGGGTGCATTTCACCACAGATACTTGGAACAGTAAGCATGGACAGGGGCGTTACATATCGCTGACTGGGCACTGGGTAACTATGGTGATAGATGGAGAAGTGTCTGCTGTACAAGTCTTTCCGTCCCCACGAGTTGTGTGTTTTAATCCTTCCTTTGTATGTACAAGTTCCTCCACTGCTTCTGCCTCATCAACCTCATGTTGTTCCTCCACCCCAGCCCAAACCCTGTGTGGTCAGGCCACCCTTCCTTGTAACTGCGCCCAAGGAATCCCACACACCTCCTTACTATGCTGGCAGCAGAGCTCAAGGCCATCAGGCGCTCAAATGTTTACTTGGAAATGTAGGGGAAATGTGAGACACCGCTGAGGAGTTGTGGACGGTTAGCTCTGTAGAGTGAGACCGAGTTTCATCCATGGTTGTCTCCACTCAACCAGCAGCCAGGGAATGCCGGGTGCGACAATGATGCTAAACAGTCTGCGGCCCTTCTTCAGGGCAATGTGACACACGTGCCTTGTATGGCTCACGTGTTGAATCCGAATCTCCACAAATTTTTAAAACACTATCCCGGCCTACATGTCCTTCTGTCAAGGGCACGGTGTAACGCCTGCCTGGATCGACACAGTCAGATGGGCTGTAAAGGATAGGCTAGAGGGAACCCACTCACCAAGCTGGACCCCCAGAACCCTGAAACCCTTTAATCCCAAGCCCCAGGGCAACATTCAATGCAAACATGTGTCGCTGCCCCTCTATGATTTAAACTGTACGTGACAATTTGACAGTGCAGAGGCAGCAAGTGTGATTGTCTATATAGTCGTCCTACCCAGAACAGATATGTGTTTTCATAATAAAACAAAGTGTTGCGTGCACGCATTACTGTCTGGGCACAGCCTACCGTACCCGGGTAATGTGATGTCCTGTTGCCATAAATACAGACTTTACGCTCCTATCATGGTTAACAGTATAGACAGCACCGGAAGAATGTTGGTCTGTGGCACAGGATGCTGCTCACTGGCGTTACGGTACTCCTCACCAAACTCCACAATGACTCCCCTCACAATTGAACAAAGTGTTTCCGCGGTTGCTCCTTCCTGTGTGCCGATTTACCCCAGCCGCAGCCTAACTCCAGTGTTTCGCCTACTGAGCATGCTCTGCCTGACTGTGTCATTCCGGAGGCAAAGTCTTCATTTTGGGCTACCGCACATGCTCGTTTGGACTGTGCCTGAGTCATTCTGTGACCTGCGGCTCAACACACTTACACAGGGCCCTGGGGCTTGACTCACTCTCGGGAGGCCACTAAAACTAACTGCACCCAACATCAGCCCCAGGTGTCCCCACTGACCGCAATACCGAGAGTGGCGTCACGAAAATACATATAAAGAAGCAACCTAAGTGTGACCAGACTCTTCCTCCACGCGGAGTCCCTGAAGGTAATGCACCAACACAACACCTGTGGGGCTTCACACTGACTGAGAAAAGCCTCTTTGCACAGGTACTTGCACTCCGTGCCGGGTCTAAGTCCTGTGTTGTGCCTAGACAGCATGCTGAAGCGGATAGTCTTTTTTTCAGAAACTGTATTTCATGCTACTGAGCATGCTTAGGCACTTACTGCATCAGAGGCTAGGTCGGGTAATGAACTCTTTGGCCCTGCCCCTGATGTGGGGGCCCATATAGACCACAGGGCATCAGGTGTCCTGACAATTTGGCCAGGCCACTCCCAACAGGCTGCAGAGGGCCGCCCCTATGACTTGTCACCTCATTGTTGTTGGTCAGACGATGACTGTTGAGGTGTTTTGGTTGTGGCAGCCATGAGGTCATCATTCAAGTGGCGGTTCAAAATAGGACGCTAGTTATGCCACTCATGACGTGTCACTCTGCTTTTGTCTCCAGGAGGTGCATTGTGGTCCACCCTGGTTTCGGGCAGACACCGAGGTTATAAAAGGGGCTGGAGCCAAGAAGAAGGTACCCAGTCTTCTATTATGCTCCAAAAGAGCACACCTCCATGTGTTGAATCCATTGCGGCTTTAGGTCAGAGGTAGGCAGGGATATGGCATCGATGCAGGCCGCCACCACAGTTGGTAACGCAGAACGTTTAAGAACAGCTCCTGTCCTACCAGTCCTGCTAGTGCAGCCCAGTGGCATAAACAGGCCTGCTGCTGCTGATGCACCTGCTGTCCACAGGTGTGTCCCCTACGCACACGGACAGTGTAACCAATGGCCCCTGTGTTGTTAACAGGGAGTTCCGGGGCTGGGTGGTCGTGTGGACCCTGTCACGCTAACAGGGCTCCCAGTCTCCAGATCCGAGTGGCGTCTAACTCGGTTCAGGCTACTATTTGTTTGAGAGTCAACCTGGTCTGTATCCTCCACCTAACCTTCCAGTTGCCAACCTCTCCTTTTCCATCTGTGAGCACAGTGGAGACCGAATGGCGATTGGGATATCTACCTTTCTCTTTCTTTTCTTCTTTATTTTTTTATATAGCGGTAACATAGTATATACCACCTTATCCAAATCTGCCAGTCCCACCATACCAGATGTTGTTTCTTCAGCAAATGTTAATGTTGCTTAACCACAAAACCCACGGACACAAACTTTTTTACCCTTTCCAACACATCTATTCCCTTTTCCACCAGCATCTGTCCTTTTTCAACTCAGTTTGTATATGACCAAAAATGCAACTCTGTAGAGACACCGTACTCAATGCCGTCTCAGCACAGCAGCCAGCCCTCGGTCCCTCAGATGTGGACAAGTAAGACCATTCCCTCCTATCGATGACAAAGCGTTGAGATTCACTCTGTGCAGCACTGGTGTTTACTGGAAAAGCAGATCTAAGAATCCGTACCACCTTCTGCAGATACTCCTGTATACGTGCGTCCCTTTCTATGGCAGGAATTATTTCGCCAAATTTTGTCTTGTACCGGGGATCTAACAGTGTGGCAACCCAGTAGTTAGCATTACTTCGAATTCGTACAATCCGAGGGTCATGTTGTAGGTAGTGCAGCAAGAAGGCGCTCATGTGTCTTGAGAATCCAGGAGGACCAAGTCCTTGGTGTGTTGGTGGCAGAGAGGTGAGAATCGTGCCTCCTTCCTCTGTCCTCTCCCCACAACCTTGCACATCCAAAATGTGAGTAAGTTCTCACTAATCTGCTGAGTCTTCCATGCCCATCGCCAGTTCGTCCTCTATTTCTTCCTGGGCTCCTGCACCTTCCTCAACTGTTTTGCTGATACTATGCTCCCTTGATAATCCCTCTCCCCCACCGTACCATGACTGCCGCCAAGGTGCCGCTGACCGTCTGGACCTTGTAGATCTTGTTATCCCTTCCGCATATGAATCCTCCAGTACTTCCTCCCTTCCTCTTGGACCAAGACCTGACTCTGAATAATACTTACAGTGTGCTCCATCATGTAGATGACCAAAATTGTCACGCTGAGAATGTCATCGCCAGTGTTAAACATCTGCGTCGACATTTGTAAATTGTGTAGAATGGTGCATACGTCCTTGATCTGACACCACTCCAGCAGCATGATCTGCACCACCTCTGGATCAAGTGAGCCCAGGGTATACGTCATAACGTATTTCAGCTGGGCTCTGCGGTGCTGCCACAGACGCTGCAACATGTGCAGATTAAAATTCCAGCGTGTCGGAACATCGCATTTCTGACGTTTAACCGCCAGACCTTAAGACTTCAGGAGCGATGAAAGTTGTTGAGCTACTGGGTGTGAACGATGGAAGTGAGCACATAGTGAGCGTGCCCGCTGTACAAGGCCATGTAGGCCGGGATGTTGTTTTAAAAATTGCTGGAGAAACAGATTAAACATGTGAGCCATACAAGTCACATGTGTCACATTGGCCTGACGAAGGCACGCTGCCATGTTTGCATCATTGCCGCACACGGCTGTTAAGTCACCACCGTAGTCCGCTACGTCAATTTGTACTCCTGTCGCAAGGTGACAACGTGTTCCTTTCGGGCATAGTGCTGGTGATGGGAGAGGAGTCGACGCCAGCGGCGCAGGTGGACGCAGGTTATGCTCACCCACTGGGATGCGTTACCTTGACATATGCAGAACCAATGGCTGAATGCAGGTGGTGGGTATCTCACAGATGAAGTACCATCATTCAGCTACAACCAATGGGAAGACACAACACCCTTTTTTAGGCCCCTCCTGTCTGAAGACCACTGCCAGACATAGCTATGAACCTCTGGTTACTGTTACCCCCAGTTTAGTTTTATGAGTTTGTGTGCTTGTTACTAGAGTTGAGCGCAGTTCGCGGTTCGAGGTTCTCCAGTTCGCGACTCGAGTGATTTTGGGGGCTGTTCTAGATCGCACTAAAACTCCAGCTTTTTGCTAAAGCTCGATAGTTCTAGATACGTTCGAGAACGGTTCTAGCAGCAAAAAGACAAGCTAATTACTAGCTGGCTTTCCGCTGTAGTAGTGTAAGGGGTACTTCACACACAGAGAGATCGCTACTGAGATCGCTGCTAAGTCACGTTTTTTGTGACTTCATTAGCGATCTCGCTGTGTGTGACACTGAGCAGCGATCTGGCCCCTGCTGTGAGATCGCTGCTCGTTACACACAGCCCTGGTTCGTTTTTTTATTGTTGCTCTCCCGCTGATAAGCACACATCGCTGTGTGTGACAGCGAGAGAGCAACAATCCTGAATGTGAAGGGAGCAGGAGCCGGCGTCTGACAGCCTGCGGTAAGCTGTAACCAAGGTAAACATCGGGTAACCAAGGTGGTTACCCGAAATTTACCTTCGTTACCAGCCTCCGCAGCTCTCACGCTGCCAGTGCCGGCTCCTGCTCCCTGCACACGCTAAGTTAAGCGGTGTGAGCTGGTAACTAAGGTAAACATCGGGTAACCATATCCGATGTTTACCTTAGTTACCAGTGTCTGCAGCTTACAGACGCCGGCTCCGTGCAAGCGCAGCGTCGCTTGCACGTCGCTGCTGGCTGGGGGCTGGTCACTGGTCGCTGGTGAGATCTGCCTGTTTGACAGCTCACCAGTGACCATGTAGCGATGCAGCAGCGATCCTGACCAGGTCAGATCACTGGTCGGATCGCTGCTGCATCGCTAAAGTGTGAGGGTACCCTAAGTCACTCTGTGACTCATACTATTATGAAATTTCAGCGTATAGTGTGCGGGAACAGCGCATTCAGATCACTGCTGTTTGGATAATGGCGATCGCCATTTTTTTTTTTTTTTTCCTTGTCTTCCTTCTCTAAGCGCGCGTGTAGTGGGGCGGGCCAGCATGTCAGCCAATCCCAGACACACACACAGCTAAGTGGACTTTTAGCCAGAGAAGCAACGGCATGTGTGATAGGATGTCCATGTCACATGTCCATGCATTATAAAAATGGACATTTTCCTCCAGCACGCCATTATCTGCCTTCTGCGTCTTGGTGTCAGTCACCGCTGGCGTAGCTCCTATCTCCGATACTGCTGTGTACGCTCTATACACAGCGCTATACAGAATAGGGATAGAAGTTTCTATTAGTCCTTTTAAGGGCTAATACCGGCAGGGTCAGAGCCATAGGTGACAGTCAGGTCCGTGAAAACAGATTTTAACAGCTACACAAGATGACAGCGTCTGTGTAGCTAAGGTCAGGGATTTCCTCGCTGCATTTCCCCATTAGGAGGGATAGAAAGGGAGGCTTCCTTTCCTCTACCCAGACCCACAACCCTGCCACTGTACCCTCCTGCCCTTTGCACACTCAAGCTCATTGTTACTAAGCCATTATACTAGCAAACACTGAGTAAACTTAGTGGCATCCTAAAAGTGGCTGTTGGACTTCCATTAGTGTCCCACTGGTGCAAATCTATGTGCAGCACCTCTGCATTGCACACTCAAACTCATTGTTACTAAGCTATAATAATAGCAAAAACTGCTGCAACTTAGTGGCATACAAAAAGTGGCTGTTGTACTCCATTTGTGCCCCACAGGTGCCAAGCTATTTACAGCACCTCTGCATTACACCCTCCTGCTCTGTTTTTAAAAGCTATAATAATAGCAAAAAATGCTGCAACTTAGTGGCATACAAAAAGTGGCTGTTGTACTCCATTTGTGCTCCACAGGTGCCAAGCTATTTACAGCACCTCTGCATTACACCCTCCTGCTCTGTTTTTAAAAGCTATAATAATAGCAAAAAATGCTGCCATTTAGTGGCATCCTAAAAGTGGCTGTTGGACTTCAATTAGTGTCCCACTGGTGCAAAGCTATTTGCAGCACCACTGCATTACACCCTCCTGCTCTGTATTTCAAAGCTATGATAATAGCAAAAATGCTGCCATTTAGTGGCATCCTAAAAGTGGCTGTTGGACTTCCATTAGTGTCCCACTGGTGCAAAGCTATTTGCAGCACCACTGCATTACACCCTCCTGCTCTGTTTTTAAAAGCTATAATAATAGCAAAAAATGCTGCCATTTAGTGGCATCCTAAAAGTGGCTGTTGGACTTCCATTAGTGTCCCACTGGTGCAAAGCTATTTGCAGCACCACTGCATTACACCCTCCTGCTCTGTTTATAAAAGCTATAATAATAGCAAAAAATGCTGCCATTTAGTGGCATCCTAAAAGTGGCTGTTGGACTTCCATTAGTGTCCCACTGGTGCAAAGCTATTTGCAGCACCACTGCATTACACCCTCCTGCTCTGTTTTTGAAAGCTATAATAATAGCAAAAAATGCTGCAACTTAGTGGCATACAAAAAGTGGCTGTTGTACTCCATTTCTGCCCCACAGGTGCCAAGCTATTTACAGCACCTCTGCATTACACCCTCCTGCTCTGTTTTTAAAAGCTATAATAATAGCAAAAAATGCTGCCATTTAGTGGCATCCTAAAAGTGGCTGTTGGACTTCAATTAGTGTCCCACTGGTGCAAAGCTATTTGCAGCACCACTGCATTACACCCTCCTGCTCTGTTTTTCAAAGCTATAATAATAGCAAAAAATGCTGCCATTTAGTGGCATCCTAAAAGTGGCTGTTGGACTTCCATTAGTGTCCCACTGGTGCAAAGCTATTTGCAGCACCACTGCATTACACCCTCCTGCTCTGTTTTTAAAAGCTATAATAATAGCAAAAAATGCTGCAGCTTAGTGGCATACAAAAAGTGGCTGTTGTACTCCATTTGTGCCCCACAGGTGCCAAGCTATTTACAGCACCTCTGCATTACACCCTCCTGCTCTGTTTTTAAAAGCTATAATAATAGCAAAAAATGCTGTAACTTAGAGGCATACAAAAAGTGGCTGTTGTACTCCATTTGTGCCCCACAGGTGCCAAGCTATTTGCAGCACCTCTGCATTACACCCTCCTGCTCTGTTTTTAAAAGCTATAATAATAGCAAAAAATGCTGCCATTTAGTGGCATCCTAAAAGTGGCTGTTGGACTTCCATTAGTGTCCCACTGGTGCAAAGCTATTTGCAGCACCACTGCATTACACCCTCCTGCTCTGTTTTTAAAAGCTATAATAATAGCAAACAATGCTGCCATTTAGTGGCATACAAAAGTGGCTGTTGTATTCCATTGGTGCCCCACAGGTGCCAAGCTATTTACAGCATTTCATCATTAGGAGGAATAAAAAGTGAGGCTTCTCTTACTGTCCTGGTACCCACAGAACACGGCCACTGTACTCACCTGCCCACTTTTGCCACGCTATTTTATTTGCCCAAAGAGCTGACTCTTTTTCTACCATCATAAAATTGTCTGGAATACTAAGTTATTGTTCCTTTGCTGCCAAGCAAGGTGCAACACCTGTGCATTCTTCACTCCTTTCCAGTTGTGGAACGTAATTATTAACTGCAGGTAGTCCAGCCAATCTGTGACGAAGGTGCAGGCGTGGATATAATGTTTCCTTCATCCAATGGTGGTTCTCTCGATGTCTGACAGCTCAACAATAACATCTGTTTGCACTTACAAAACAAGTGACGACCTGCCAATCACACTCCCGCTTACGGGTAATGGGGTGGAAGTTCAGTGTGAAAAAGCATGTGTGACTGCTGTCCCCACAGTCACAGAGGATGAAGAGCATGCAGATGCACGTGATGGGGCAGGCGGTGGTTGCACAGCCCCGCTAGGCCGCATTGTAGCACAGTGAAATTCTCATTGCGACTTATGCTTCATTTTAAGTCTTGTATTTGGTGTGATCCCCAGTATGCAGCAAAACTACGCAACATGAAAAGCACTGTATGTAGTTGGGTTCATAAATGATTGTTTCACTTTCTGAAAACAAACAATAAGAACCATGCATTAAATTGAAATAATAGAACAATCTATTCAGTTGCCTACTGCTTGGTAAGCCCTCTGCGTAGCAGCAGTAATTGTGTGTGTGTGTGTGTGTGTGTGTGTATGTGTGTGCGCGCGAAGACAACTTACTAGTGGCGCATCACAACAGCTTCCCAGTTATCTACCTAAACATAGACAAAACACATCACCCACCATGAATACCCTTGTTAGCTGAAGCCTCAAAGACAAGGCAGATGATAACAGTGTGAATACAAACCACACAGCTCTGCAACACAGTCATGCAAATCTTGTAAAGCAACATTCAATGCAAACATGTGTCGCTGTCCCTCTATGATTTAAACTGTACGTGACAATTTGACAGTGCAGAGGCAGCAAGTGTGATTGTCTATATAGTCGTCCTACCCAGAACAGATATGTGTTTTCATAATAAAACAAAGTGTTGCGTGCACGCATTACTGTCTGGGCACAGCCTACCGTACCCGGGTAATGTGATGTCCAGTTGCCATAAATACAGACTTTACGCTCCTATCATGGTTAACAGTATAGACAGCACCAGAAGAATGTTGGTCTGTGGCACAGGATGCTGCTCACTGGTGTTACGGTACGCCTCACCAAACTCCACAATGACTCCCCTCACAATTGAACAAAGTGTTTCCGCAGTTGCTCCTTCCTGTGTGCCGATTTACCCCAGCCGTAGCCTAACTCCAGTGTTTTGCCAACTGAGCATGCTCTGCCTGACTGTGTCATTCCTGAGGCAAAGTATTAATTTTGGGCTACAGCGCATGCTCGTTTGGACTGTGCCTGAGTCATTCTGCGACCTGCGGCTCAACACACTTACACAGGGCCCTGGTGCTTGACTTACTCTCGGGAGGCCACTAAAACTAACTGCACCCAACATCAGCCCCAAGTGTCCCCTTACACTGCAGTGGCGGTCCCCACTGACCGCAATACTGAGAATGGCATCACTAAAATACATATAAAGAAGCAACCTAAGTGTGACTAGACTCTTCCTCCACGTGGAATCCCGGAAGGTAATGCACCAACACAACACCTGTGGGGCTTCACACTGACTGAGAAAAGCCTCTTTGCACAGGTACTTGCACTCAGTGCCGGGTCTAAGTCCTGTGTTGTGCCTAGACAGCATGCTGAAGCGGATAGTCTTTTTTTCAGAAACTGTATTTCATGCTACTGAGCATGCTCAGGCACTTACTGAATCAGAGGCTATGTCGGGTAATGAACTCTTTGGCCCTGCCTCTGATGTGGGGAGCCCATGTAGACCACAGGGAATCAGGTGTCCTGACAATTTGGCCAGGCTACTCCCAACAGGCTTACAGAGGGCCGCCCCTATGACTTGTCACCTCATTGTTGTTGGTCAGACGATGACTGTTGAGTAGTGATGAGCGAGCATGCTTGTTACTACTCGGTACTCGCACGAGTATCACTGTACTCGGTCTACTCGGCGGGGACCGAGTAATCTCGCGATACTCGTGCTGTACTCGTGGTCTTCATCCCTGCATGTTGGCGCTCTTTTGAGAGCCAGCCCTCATGCAGGGATTGGCTGGCAGACCACTGCAATGCCACAGCCCTGTTAGTTGTGGAATTGCAGTGATTGGCCGGCCTGCACAGCGTGACCGAGCCTTTATACCGGCGGGCGCGCTGTGCTCTGCTCACAGCTATCCAGACAGTCAGTGCAGGGAGAGGGTCGCTGCTTCAGGGAAAGGTTTGCGGCCCTTTATAGCTATTTCTGTAGCAGGGCTGCAAACAGTGTGACCAAAAGTCCTTCTCAGGACTATTCTAGTTGTATACAGGCAGGCAGGGTATAGCCAGGTCGGAGTACAGTAGCAGAGTCCTTCTCAGGACTATTGTTGCTGTATACAGGCAGGGTATAGCCAGGTTGGAATACAGGCTAGTGACCAAAAGAGTCCTTGTCAGGACTATTGTAGCAGTATACAGGCAGGCAGGCAGGCAGGGTATATAGCCATTCCTAGTGGTGACCGTATACCAGACTTCATCATATCTGGGGCTGGTGTACACAGTCTAAAACAGTCCTGATAGTGTCAGACTTCTCAGCAATTGTCGCTCCTAAAAACCTGTTAGGTTCTTAGTGCGTCCGTGCTTGCATTTAAAAACCGCACGTGTGTGCCTGTCGGTGGCAGCGTACAGGTGCACTTGTGTGCGTTTCTCCCAAACTATTATATAACGCACAAGTGTAGTGTATAATACACGTCAGTCAGCAGTGGCTGATAGTGTCAGAGTTCTCGTCATTAATTTTTTCTCCTAAAACCTGTGTTAGGTTCTTAGTGCGTCCGTGCTTGCATTTAAAAACCGCACGTGTGTGCCTGTCGGTGGCAGCGTACAGGTGCACTTGTGTGCGTTTCTCCCAAACTATTATATAACGCACAAGTGTAGTGTATAATACACGTCAGTCAGCAGTGGCTGATAGTGTCAGAGTTCTCGTCATTAATTTTTTCTCCTAAAACCTGTGTTAGGTTCTTAGTGCGTCCGTGCTTGCATTTAAAAACCGCACGTGTGTGCCTGTCGGTGGCAGCGTACAGGTGCACTTGTGTGCGTTTCTCCCAAACTATTATATAACGCACAAGTGTAGTGTATAATACACGTCAGTCAGCAGTGGCTGATAGTGTCAGAGTTCTCGTCATTAATTTTTTCTCCTAAAACCTGTGTTAGGTTCTTAGTGCGTCCGTGCTTGCATTTAAAAACCGCACGTGTGTGCCTGTCGGTGGCAGCGTACAGGTGCACTTGTGTGCGTTTCTCCCAAACTATTATATAATGCACAAGTGTAGTGTATAATACACGTCAGTCAGCAGTGGCTGATAGTGTCAGAGTTCTCGTCATTAATTTTTTCTCCTAAAACCTGTGTTAGGTTCTTAGTGCGTCCGTGCTTGCATTTAAAAACCGCACGTGTGTGCCTGTCGGTGGCAGCGTACAGGTGCACTTGTGTGCGTTTTTACCAAACTATTATATAACGCACAAGTGTAGTGTATAATACACGTCAGTCAGCAGTGGCTGATAGTGTCAGAGTTCTCGTCATTAATTTTTCCTCCTAAAACCTGTGTTAGGTTCTTAGTGCGTCCGTGCTTGCATTTAAAAACCGCACGTGTGTGCCTGTCGGTGGCAGCGTACAGGTGCACGATTTGCACAAACTTTGATATAACGCCCAAGTCTAGTGAATACACGTCAGCACAGCATTGCAAAATGCGCAAGGGCGTTGGCAAGGAACAAGGAAGTGGACGTGATGGTGGTGCAGGCAGAGGCCGAGGTCGTGGGCAAGCTCTAATTTTGCCACAACAAAGGGCCACATCTAGTCGCTCGCACGTCCTGTCCCAAATTCTTGGGGACCGCAGCAGTACACCGCTCTTGAACCAAGACCAGTGTCAACAGGTTGTTAGTTGGATAGCGGATAATGCTTCCAGTCAGATTGGCACCACCACAAACACTCTGTCTTCCACACGGTCAAGTGTCAGTAGCCGTGATACTGCACCGCACATTTCAGAACCTGATCCTCCTTCCTACCACAAGGCTGAGTACACGTCCTCGGACATTAATGATCCCACACTTGGACACTCGGAAGAGCTGTTCACGTTTCCATTCGCACATTCTGGCCTCTCGCCAGCTCATGTTGAAGTGGGTCCTGAGGAGATCGTATGTACAGATGGCCAAATATTTGAGCAGCCACGTTCTCACGAAGTTGGCAACGTGTCTCAACAAGGGGTGGACGATGATGAGACACAATTGTCAGGAAGTCAGGAGGAGGAGCAGGGTGCGGAAGAGGAAGACGACGTGGTGGATGATCCAGTAACTGACCCAACCTGGCAGGAGGATATGCAGAGCGAGGACAGCAGTGCACAGGGGGAGGGAGGCGTAGCATCCCAACAGGCAGTAAGAAGCAGGGTGGTGGCTCCAGGCAGAAGTCAGGCAACCGTTCCCCGGAACAACAACACGACACAAGGTGCCTGTACAAATGTTAGGTCTTCCCGAGTCTGGCAGTTTTTTAAGTTGGATCCAGATGATTCTAAAAAGGCCATTTGCAACACCTGCTGTGCCAGCATCAGCAGGGGTACCAAAACTAGCAGCCTGACCACCACCAGCATGATCAGGCACATGTCAGCCAAGCACCCGACTTTGTGGGAAGTACAACAGAGTCGAGGAGCAGTGCTTGCTAATGTCACTGCTACGTCTTCGCTGGTTGTGCATGCGAGCCAATCCCCTGTCCATGCTGCCTGCGAACAAGCCTCCTCCGGTCCTGCACCTGCAGTTGCCTACGCAGAAATAACACCATCATCAAGCACGTCCTTGTCCCAGCGCAGCGTTCAGTTATCCATTCAGCAAACCTTTGAACGCAGGCGCAAATACACTGCCAACACCCCACATGCCACAGTTCTAAATGCTAACATTTCGCGACTGCTTGCGCTGGAAATGTTGCCTTTTAGGCTGGTGGAGACAGAAGCATTCCGCGACCTGATGGCGGCAGCTGTCCCACGTTACTCGGTCCCCAGCCGCCACTATTTCTCCCGGTGTGCCGTCCCCGCGTTGCATAACCACGTGTCACAAAACATCACATGTGCCCTGAACAACGCTGTTTCACCCAAAGTCCACCTAACCACAGACACGTGGACAAGTGCTTGTGGGCAAGGCCGCTACATCTCGTTGACGGCACACTTGGTTAATATTGTGGAAGCTGGGACCCAGTCTGAGCGAGGGACGGAACACGCGTTTCCCACACCAAGGTTTGCAGGCCCTACCTCAGTCAGGGTTTCACCCACACTCTACAGCTCCGGAATGTCATGCTCTTCAGCCTCCTCCTCCTCCTGCGCATCCTCATCCACTGTACCCTCCACACCAGTCCCAAGCTGGAAGCACTGCAGCACTGCCTCGGCGAAGCGGCAACAGGCTGTGCTGAAGCTAATCTGCATAGGTGACAAACCCCACAATGCAGAAGAGCTGTGGACAGCTCTGAAACAGCAGGCAGATCACTGGCTCACACCTCTGAACCTAAAGCCAGGAAAGGTCGTGTGTGACAATGGCCGGAACCTGGTGGCGGCTTTGAGGCGAGGCCAGCTGACACATGTTCCATGCGTGGCCCATGTGCTCAACCTCGTGGTTCAGCGGTTTCTAAAGTCATACCCAGAGCTGTCTGATCTGCTGGTAAAAGTTCGCCGCCTGTCTGCACATTTTCGAAAGTCACCTACTGCTTCAGCCGGCCTTGCCGGCTTTCAGCGCAGTTTGCATCTTCCGGCTCACAGACTGGTGTGTGATGTCCCCACGCGTTGGAATTCAACTCTGCACATGTTGGTCAGGATATGTGAGCAGAAGAGGGCAGTTGTTGAGTACCTGCATCACCTAAACCGTCGGGAAATGGGTCAAACTCCACACATAACACCTTAGGAGTGGAGATGGATGTCCGACCTATGTACCATTCTCCAAAACTTTGAGGACTCCACCAAGATGGTGAGTGGTGATGACGCCATTATTAGCATCACCATACCGCTACTCTGCCTTCTAAAATGGTCTCTGCTCAAAACCAAACATGATGCATTGCAGGCGGAGCGCGATGAGTTGCAGCAAGAAACAGTAGTGGGTGTGGGTGATAACACACAGCCCAGCCTCGTCTCATCACAACGTGCAGTGGAGGACTATGACGAGGAGGAGGATGAAGACATGGAGCAAATCTCCGGCCAAATTGAGGATATCACATGCACACCAGTCATATCCTCGGTTCAGCGTGGCTGGCCAGAGGACAGGGTAGATGAGGAGGAGGAGGAGGAGGAGGAGGACAGCATGTTCAGTCAACGTGTTGGTCAGGCTACTGAAGTCCTGGCTGTTAAGAGTCTGGCGCACATGGCTGACTTTATGGTAAGCTGCCTGTCTCGTGACCCTCGCGTTAAGAACATCTTGGCCGACAATCATTACTGGTTGGTAACACTGTTAGACCCACGCTACAAGGAGAACTTTATGTCTCTTATTCCCGAGGCGGAGAGGTCAACCAAAATGTAGCAGTTTCGGAAGGCCATAGTCACGGAAGTAGGCAAAGCATTCCCCTCACAAAACGCTAGCGGCATAGGTCAGGAATCAGTGGACAACCAAGGCGTACAGCCGAGAGAGGCACAAGTCCAATCCGCCAGAGGTAGGGGAACAGTCTTTAAGATGTGGGACAGTTTTCTCAGCCCCTCTGTACCACAGCCCCTGAGGTGCGGGGTAGTGCCACAAGAAATCCTAAGTTTGCCCAGATGCTCAAGGAGTACCTTGCAGATCGAACAACTGTACTCCGACATTCCTCTGTGCCTTACAATTATTGGGTATCCAAGATGGACACGTGGCATGAATTGGCTCTCTACGCCTTGGAAGTCCTGGTCTGCCCTGCCGCTAGCGTTTTGTCAGAGCGTGTTTTTAGTGCCGCAGGTGGAATCATTACAGATAAACGCACCCGCCTGTCAACTGAAAATGCTGACAGGCTGACTCTGATCAAGATGAACAAGGGTTGGATTGGGCCAGACTTCACCACACCACCAGCAAATGAGAGCGGAATTTAAAGTTTGTAACGGGAATTTGCCATGTACCTCCAGTCACCCATGGGTACACACTTCTGGACTTTGGATAATCGCTGGACTGCTCCTCCTTCTCCTCATGCGCCACCATGATGACCGTTACAAGAGTTAGGCCTTTGTTTCAGGTATACCCCCAGTGGTAAATTTTTTCGCCCATTCTTTGCAGAATGGACATTACAACGACAGGAGACCCGCTCCTTTGCAATGGGAACAATGTTTTGAGGCCCTCATGCACGTCTCTATCCAGGGACAACGTGGAGCCTCCCAATTTTTGGCTGCCCTGCCAAAGGTCTATACTACAAAAGACCCACTTCCTTCCAATGGGCACTTCAGGTTTACAGGCCGTCATGCACGTCTCTATCCAGGGACAACGTGGAGCCTCCCAATTTTTGGCTGCCCTGCCGAAGGGCTATACTATAATACACCCACTTCCTGACAATGGACACTTAATGTTTTGAGGCCCTCATGCACGTCTCTATCCAGGGACAACGTGGAGCCTCCCAATTTTTGGCTGCCCTGCCTAAGGGCTATACTACAATAGACCCACTTCCTTCCAATGGGCACTTCAGGTTTAAAGGCCCTCATGCACGTCTCTATCCAGGGACAACGTGGAGCCTCCCAATTTTTGGCTGCCCTGCCTAAGGGCTATACTACAATAGACCCACTTCCTTCCAATGGGCACTTCAGGTTTACAGGCCCTCATGCACGTCTCTATCCAGGGACAACGTGGAGCCTCCCAATTTTTGGCTGCCCTGCCTAAGGGCTATACTACAATAGACCCACTTCCTTCCAATGGGCACTTCAGGTTTACAGGCCCTCATGCACGTCTCTATCCAGGGACAACGTGGAGCCTCCCAATTTTTGGCTGCCTGCCTAAGGGCTATACTACAATAGACCCACTTCCTTCCAATGGGCACTTCAGGTTTACAGGCCCTCATGCACGTCTCTATCCAGGGACAACGTGGAGCCTCCCAATTTTTGGCTGCCCTGCCTAAGGGCTATACTACAATAGACCCACTTCCTTCCAATGGGCACTTCAGGTTTACAGGCCCTCATGCACGTCTCTATCCAGGGACAACGTGGAGCCTCCCAATTTTTGGCTGCCCTGCCTAAGGGCTATACTACAATAGACCCACTTCCTTCCAATGGGCACTTCAGGTTTACAGGCCCTCATGCACGTCTCTATCCAGGGACAACGTGGAGCCTCCCAATTTTTGGCTGCCCTGCCTAAGGGCTATACTACAATAGACCCACTTCCTTCCAATGGGCACTTCAGGTTTACAGGCCCTCATGCACGTCTCTATCCAGGGACAACGTGGAGCCTCCCAATTTTTGGCTGCCCTGCCAAAGGGCTATACTATAATACACCCACTTCCTGACAATGGACACTTAATGTTTTGAGGCCCTCATGCACGTCTCTATCCAGGGACAACGTGGAGCCTCCCAATTTTTGGCTGCCCTGCCAAAGGGCTATACTATAATACACCCACTTCCTGACAATGGACACTTAATGTTTTGAGGCCCTCATGCACGTCTCTATCCAGGGACAACGTGGAGCCTCCCAATTTTTGGCTGCCCTGCCAAAGGGCTATACTATAATACACCCACTTCCTGACAATGGACACTTAATGTTTTGAGGCCCTCATGCACGTCTCTATCCAGGGACAACGTGGAGCCTCCCAATTTTTGGCTGCCCTGCCTAAGGGCTATACTACAATAGACCCACTTCCTTACAATGGGCACTTCAGGTTTACAGGCCATCATGCACGTCTGTATGCAGGGGCATTGGTGAACCTCACAATTTTGGACTGCCCTGGCAAAGGAAAATACTACAAAGACTCAGTTCCTCTAAATGGGCACATTAGACTCAGAGGCCTTTATGTACGTCTCTTCTCAGGGACATCGGAGTGCCACACAATGTTTTACGTAAAATCTTTCATGTATTGATCTCAAAAAGTAACATACATTAGCTCTATCTCACTATTGGGTATGTGCCCTTAACATTTCCGCCATGAAAATTCATTTTGGTGTCATTTTGGAAGGTTTTCTGGTGAGTCCGTAAAAATGGCGTAAAACGCGGACAAAATTGTTCACAGCTGTGACTTTTGAGTGATAAATGCTTCAAGGGGTCTTCCCCATGCTGTTGCCATGTCATTTGAGCACTCTTCTGAGACTTTTGTGCCATTTTTAGGGTTTCTACATGCTGCCGGTGGTCATTTCACAAAAATACTCGGGTCTCCCATAGGATAACATTGGGCTCGTTGCTCGGGCCGAGTACACGAGTATCTTGGGAGGCTCGGCCCGAGCTTCGAGCACCCGAGCTTTTTAGTACTCGCTCATCACTACTGTTGAGGTGTTTTGGTTGTGGCAGCTATGAGGTCATCATTCAAGTGGCGGTTCAAAATAGGACGCTAGTTATGCCACTCATGACGTGTCACTCTGCTTTTGTCTCCAGGAGGTGCATTCTGGTCCACCCTGGTTTGGGACGGACACAGGTTATAAAAGGGGCTGGAGCCAAGAAGAAGGTGCCCAGTCTTTTATTATGCTCCGAAAGAGCACACCTCCATGTGTTGAACCCATTGCAGCTTTAGGCCAGAGGTAGGCAGGGATAGGTCATCGATGCAGGCCGCCACCACAGTTGGTAACGCAGAACGTTTAAGAACAGCTCCTGTCCTACCAGTCCTGCTAGTGCAGCCCAGTGGCATAAACAGGCCTGCTGCTGCTGATGCGCCTGCTGTCCACAGGTGTGTCCCCTACGCACACGGACAGTGTAACCAATGGCCCCTGTGTTGTTAACAGGGAGTTCCGGGGCTGGGTGGTCGTGTGGACCCTGTCACGCTAACAGGGCTCCAAGTCTCCAGATCCGAGTTGCGTCTAACTCGGTTCAGGCTACTATTTGTTTGAGAGTCAACCTGCTCTGTATCCTCCACCTAACCTTCCAGTTGCCAACCTCTCCTTTTCCATCTATGAGCACGGTGGACACCGAATGGCGATTGGGATATCTACCTTTCTCTTTCTTTTCTTCTTAATATTTTTGATATAGCGGTAACATAGTATGTACCACCTTATCCAAATCTGCCAGTCCCACCATACCAGATGTTGTTTCTTCAGCAAATGTTAATGTTGCTTAACCACCAAACCCACGGACACAAACTTTTTTACCCTTTCCAACACACCTGTTCCCCTTTCCACCAGCATCTGTCCTTTTTCTTCTCAGTTTGTATATGACCAAAAATGCAACTCTGCAGAGACACCGTACTCAACGCCGTCTCAGCACAGCAGCCAGCCCTCGGTCCCTCAGATGTGGACAAGTAAGACCATTTCCTCCTATCGATGAAAAAGCGTTGAGATTCACTCTGTGCACCACTGGTGTTTAGTGGAAAAGCAGATGTAAGATTGCGTACCACCTTCTGCTGATACTCCTGCATATGTGCGTCCCTTCCTATGGCAGGAGTTATTTCGCAAAATTTTGTGTTGTACCGGGGATCTAACAGTGTGGCAACCCAGTAGTCAGCATGACTTGTAATTCGTACAATCCGAGAGTCATGTTGTAGGTAGTGCATCAAGAAGGCGCTCATGTGTCTTGCGCATCCAGGAGGACCAAGTCCTTGGTGTGTTGTTGGCGGAGAGGTGAGAATAGTGCCTCCTTCCTCTGCCCTCTCCCCACAACCTCGCACAACCAAAATGTGAGGAAGCTCTCACTAATCTGCTGAGTCTTCCATGCCTATCGCCAGTTCGTCCTCCATTTCTTCCTGGGCTCCTGCACCTTCCTCAACTGTTTTGTTGATACTATGCTCCCTTGCTAATCCCTCTCCCCCACCGTACCATGACTGCCGACAAGGTGCCGCTGAACGTCTGGACCTTGTAGATCTCGTTATCCCTTCCGCATATGACTCCTCCAGTACTTCCTCCCTTCCTCTTGGACCAACACCTGACTCCGAATAATACTTACAGTGTGTTCCATCATGTAGATGACCTAAATTCTCACGCTGAGAATGTCATCGCCAGTGTTAAAAATCTGCGTCGACATTTGTAAACTGTGTTGAACGGTGCATATGTCCTTGATCTGACACCACTCCAGCAGCGTGATCTGCATCACCTCTGGATCAAGTTAGCCCAGGGTATACGTCATAATAACGTATTTCAGCTGGGCTCTGCGGTGCTGCCACAGACGCTGCAACATGTGCAGATTAAAATTCCTGGATGTCGGAACATCGCATTTCTGACGTTTAACCGCCAGACCTTAAGACTTCAGGAGTCATGAAAGTTGTTGAGCTACTGGGTGTGAACGATGGAAGTGAGCACATAGCGAGCGTGCCCGCTGTACAAGGCCATGTAGGCCGGGATGTTGTTTTAAAAATTGCTGGAGAATCAGGTTAAACACGTGAGCCATACAAGTCACGTGTGTCACATGGGCCTGACGAAGGCACACTGCCATGTTTGCATCATTGCCGCACAGAGCTGTTAAGTCACCACCGTAGTCCGCTACGTCAATTTGTACTCCTGTCGCAAGGTGACAACGTGTTCCTTTCGGGCATAGTGCTGATGATGGGAGAGGAGTCGACGCCAGCGGTGCAGGTGGACACAGGTTATGCTCACCCACTGGGATGCGTTAACTTGACAGATGCAGAACCAATGGCTGAATGCAGGTGGTGGGTTTCTCACAGATGAAGTACCATCATTCAGCTACAACCAATGGGAAGACACAACACCCTTTTTTAGGCCCCTCCTGTCTGAAGACCACTGCCAGACATAGCTATGAACCTCTGGTTACTGTTACCCCCAGTTTAGTTTTATGAGTTTGTGTGCTTGTTACCTGACTACTTTTCCTGCTTGCTGTTTAGGTACCTCGTTGGCCGATTTGCATTTCACCTCTGCTTGTTTTCTGATTAAGTCCTGTCCCTCCCATTCTGTTCCTCTTCCTCAATTCATGTCTTGACCCTGCATGACTACTATTCCTCTGGAACTGCAGCTTTCCACAGGTATTGATCAACTTGGGCCCTGTGTCATTAAACATCACTGTATAGGGATTTAAGGGTTTCAGGGTTCTGGGGGTCCAGCTTGGTGAGTGGGTTCCCTCTAGCCTATCCTTTGCAGCCCGTCTGCGTGTGTCAATCCAGGCAGGCATTACACCATGCCCTCGACAGAAGGACATGCAGGCCGGGATAGTGTTTTAAAAATTGCTGGAGATTCGGATTCAACACGTGAGCCATACAAGGCACGTGTGTCACATTGCCCTGAAGAAGGGCCGCAGACTGTTTAGCATCATTGTCGCACCCGGCATTCCCTGGCTGCTGGTTGAGTGGAGACAACCATTGATGAAACTCGGTCTCACTCTACAGAGCTAACCATCCACAATTCCTCAGCGGTGTCTCACATTTCCCCTACATTTCAAAGTAAACATTTGACCGCCTGATGGCCTTGAGCTCTGCTGCCAGCATAGTAAGGAGGTGTGTGGGATTCCTTGGGCGCAGTTACAAGGAAGGGTGGCCTGACCACACAGGGTTTGGGCTGGGGTGCAGGAACAACACGAGGTTGATGAGGCAGAAGCAGTGGAGGAACTTGTACATACAGAGGAAGGATTTAAACACACAACTCGTGGGGACGGAAAGACTTGTACAGCAGACACTTCTCCATCTATCACCATAGTTACCCAGTGCCCAGCCAGCGACATCTAACACCCCTGTCCATGCTTACTGTTCCAAGTATCTGTGGTGAAATGCACCCTGTCACACACAGAGTTTCTCAAGGAAGCGGTGATGTTGTGTGCGACCTGCTGTGTTAGCGCGGGCACCCCTTTCTTGGAGAAGGAGTGGCAAATGGCCATCGGCTCTTGGGGCACTGCAATGGGAATAAGGTCTCGAAAATCCTCGGTGACAAAAGGGTGTAAAGGCAGCCTTTCTGTAGCTAACAAGTTTGAGATGCCAAAACTAAACCTCTTAGGCATGTCATGCACTTCGAAAATCATGTAAAAAACAGTGAGGGGACTCCAACCACAGTCTTCCTCATTGCCACTAATTGGGCCACACACACCCCACTTGACTGGCATCAGTTAATGCCCCTTTTCAAAATGAAACAGATGCTTTGCATGAAGCACTCTCAAAAATATGCATGCCTTTCGCCTCCCCTGGCTGACCCAGGCGAAGAAAAGTCCTCTGAGAGCCATGACTTGTTCATCTTGGTTCTTTTAGAAACACAGCGAGGGGACTCCAACCACAGTCTCCCTCGTTGCCACTAATTGGGCCACACACACCCTACTTGACTAGCATCAGGTGACCCCCCTTTTGAAAAAGAAAAAGATGCTTTGCATGAAGCACTCTTAAAAATACGTGTGCCTTTCGCCTCCCCTGGCTGACCCAGGGGAAGAAAAGTCCTCTGAGAGCCATGACTTGTTCATCTTGGTTCTTTTAGAAACACAGCGAGGGGACTCCAACCATAGTCTCCCTCGGTGCCACTAATTGGGCCACACACACCCCACTTGACTGGCATCAGTTGTCCCCCCTTTTGAAAAAGAAAAAGATGCTTTGCATGAAGCACTCTCAAAAATACGTGTGCCTTTTGCCTCCCCTGGCTGACCCAGGGGAAGAAAAGTCCTCTGAGAGCCATGACTTGTTCATCTTGGTTCTTTTAGAAACACAGCAAGGGGACTCCAACCACAGTCTCCCTCGGTGCCACTAATTGGGCCACACACACCCCACTTGACTGGCATCAGTTGTCCCCCCTTTTGAAAAAGAAAAAGATGCTTTGCATGAAGCACTCTCAAAAATACGCGTGCCTTTCGCCTCCCTTGGCTGACCCAGGGGAAGAAAAGTCCTCTGAGAGCCATGTCCACATTGTCAGTGGACAGACTCGTGTGCTTATCTGCCAGCAGACCCCCAGCAGCACTGAAGACAGGTTCAGAGAGAACGCTGGCTGCAGGACACGACAAGATCCCCAAGGCGTGCGTGGCAAGCTCAGGCAATGTATACAGATTGGAAGCCTAAAATGAGCACGGCTCAAGTTGCACAGTAATGGCATAGATGTTTCCTTGCATATACTCATATATCTGTGTCTCCTCCTCTTTTTCCTTGTCCGGTTCGGGTTCGCTCATCTCTAGAACCTAGAATATAAGACATATTTTCAGCTGTTTCACACTTTTTGTTATGTATTTCATTCCACATGTGTTAACTCATAGTTTTGAGTCATGAAAATAAAGAAAACTCTTTGAATGAGAAGGTGTGTCCAAATTTTGGTCTGTATTGTATATATATATATATATATATATATATATATATATAGTGGAACCTTGGTTAACGAGAACAATCCGTTCTGGGAGTGTGCTTGTTGACCAAGTTACTCGTTCAGCAAAGCAAGATTTCCCATAGGAAATCATTGCAATGCAGTCAATTCGTTCCACAATTTGTTAAATGTCCCATCCTGGTGTCCTATTGTGCCATTCCACACACGAACAAACACGTACAAACATGCGCAGGCAAAGCTGGCCACTCCCAAAACCCAGGCCTCGGCTAAGGCACCGCGGAGTTGCAGCTGTCAGCCGAGCAGGCCACGACACAGCGGGGTTCCCCAGTGCAGAGAGCGTTGGTCGTAGCCGGCACAGGGGAACTCCGGCTGGGCCTGACCCTCGCGCAGACGAAACGGAGCAGGCAGACACTCCATACTAGGAGCTGCAGCAGCGCCAGCTGGGCCGGGAGATCGCAGCCCGTAAAAAGAGGAAAGCGGAGGTGCTGCCCCGGACCTACATGGAGAAAGATAACCTCCGCAACGCCACCTTTCGGGTGAGGGGCCCAACACACGAAGGCCAGGTCCGGCATTTCGACCCCCAAAGAGGATGGGTTTCATCTTCGAGCCGGGCCTGGACGCAGAGATCTTCGTGTCCCGGAGCGACGTCTACCCGCATCTCGCTATTGGCCATACCGACCGGGACCTGGAGAACTGGTAACCTACACCCGACATTGCGGGGAGAGGGAATGGTTCGCCCTCGATGTCAAGAGGAGGGTGAGCAACAGTGCCCAGAGGCGCGCACATTTCCCTCCCCCGCCATCCAGTCCTAAAGATGAAGAGTGTTAAGTGGTAGCGATTCCCGGCTACCTTTCTGCAAGTCCCCGTTGGGACCCTGTTGATATTCCTGTTTACAAGTTAAATAGAGACATGGCTGAGAACTTGCAGGCCAACCCAAAAACTATTGGGCCTTGTAAATAGTCCCTGACCACCCTTTTCATCGTCCTGCAGTCTCCGGAGAGGCTGGTTGGAGGAAGGGCCTGTGGCAGAGTAGGCCAAGGTCCCGTCACCATGGCAACCGGTGACTACCCTCCGGGTCAGGGGTCCCCTGGATGTGGGGCGTCTGGGAGAGACTGCCGGGTAAGAAACTTATTACCCGGCTCGTGTGGGCAACACCCGGACCCGAACCAGTTTCCTGGACTGGGAAAAAGGGGTGCTGACTTGGTTTTTAGAAGCATCAGGGCTAGGTTTGCTTGGGTGGGCAAAAGTTAAAAGGGCCCGGTCCCGTCCCGTTCCAGCTTAATAAAATGTTTTAGTGCAACGTTTAAGTAAACTGCCTCCTATAAGGGAAGAAACCAAGCTTTCATATAATGTAAATATGTTATTATAATTGTAAACAGGTTTTATCTCTTTCAGTTAAACAGCAAAAATAAACCGGTGCTGGTTGGAAAGCCCTCGGACGGTCTGTGTTTAACCAAGTGGGAGTGTGACAACCTGGACGGGCCAGGTAGTCACAAATAGGGCACCGCATTACACCTTCCCTCACAGGTAACACATAGCCAACCACAAAACCCTAGTCACCCCTCTCAAGGCTTGATAGACACACCAGGGGGCAGAACCAGGTGGTTGGAAGACGCCCACCTAGGAGTCCTAGACAGCACATGGCGGTGAAAAAATCAGAGAAAAGTCAGAGAAGTCAGAGAGTGGAGTAGTAGAGTTCAGTGAGAGTGGAGGTCAGGCCTGTGTCTGAGGCCTGAGACAAACTGACAGGTACCAGGGTAGGAGCCCTGGTGCCTTTGGGACAGGGTAGTGGCCCGCCGGTACCGACCCGGGGAACCGACTCGGAAACTGGAGCACAAAGGGGGGTACTCAGACCCTGAAGCTAGATCCAGAAGCGACTGGGGGCTAGCTAATTAACTGATTGCGGCCAGGACTAGAGGTCCTGTCCCAGCCAAAGTCCTGACTGAAGGCAACAGCCCACCGAGGGGGATAAAAGGCCACCGCCACAGCTCAGAGATCCCTCGGGCCAGCTTCTGCGGGCAAAGGTCTCCTTAGGCAACCACAAGCCAGGAGTGGACTCCTGAAGTTGCAAGTACAGGCAGTCCACCATCTTACACAGGTGCAGGAGAAAGACAGAGACCACCAGCCGGGTGGGGGACCCAGAACGCAGCAGGCTGCGGGCACCGACCACCATCACCTTGGTTTACGAGAGACTCGTGTGTTTTCTAATAGTGAGTACACCAGCACCCTGCGGTCGCCCATCTCCCTGCATCGCCAGCCTCCCCAACGGGTCCCGGGGCCACCATCCCTGCCCATGAAGGGGTTAACAACTTGCTGCACAACATCTCTCCCCCGGGTGCCCCGTAACTGCAGCGGTGGTGTCCAATATCACCACACACTGTGGGTGGCGTCACGTCCTCCGTACGGCTCAGCCCGTACATATACGTCCTAAATCCACCATTCCATCACTACCCCTTTTCATTTGAAGTGACCGTGAGGCCCCCGGGTCTGGAGACCCTCGAGCCACCCACAGATGGGCCGGATCCGAGCAGCTCGGCTGCTGAGAGCGGGGCGGTACATATATACAGTATATATATATATATATATATATATATATATACACACATATATATGTATATGTATATATATATATATATATATATATATATATATATACAGTGCCTACAAGTAGTATTCAACCCCCTGCAGATTTAGCAGGTTTGATAAGATGCAAATAAGTTAGAGCCTGCAAACTTCAAACAAGAGCAGGATTTATTAACAGATGCATAAATCTTACAAAGCAACAAGTTATGTTGCTCAGTTAAATTTTAATAAATTGTCAACATAAAAGTGTGGGTCAATTATTATTCAACCCCTAGGTTTAATATTTTGTGGAATAACCCTTGTTTGCAATTACAGCTAATAATCGTCTTTTATAAGACCTGATCAGGCCGGCACAGGTCTTTGGAGTTATCTTGGCCCACTCCTCCATGCAGATCTTCTCCAAGTTATCTAGGTTCTTTGGGTGTCTCATGTGGACTTTAATCTTGAGCTCCTTCTACAAGTTTTCAATTGGGTTAAGGTCAGGAAACTGACTAGGCCACTGCAACACCTTGATTTTTTCCCTCTCGAACCAGGCCTTGATTTTCTTGGCTGTGTGCTTTGGGTCGTTGTCTTGTTGGAAGATGAAATGACGACCCATCTTGAGATCCTTGATGGAGGAGCGGAGGTTCTTGGCCAAAATCTCCAGGTAGGCCGTGCTATCCATCTTCCTATGGATGCGGACCAGATGGCCAGGCCCCTTGGCTGAGAAACAGCCCCACAGCATGATGCTGCCACCACCATGTTTGACTGTAGGGATGGTATTCTTGGGGTCGTATGCAGTGCCATCCAGTCTCCAAACGTCACGTGTGTGGTTGGCACCAAAGATCTCGATCTTGGTCTCATCAGACCAGAGAACCTTGAACCAGTCTGTCTCAGAGTCCTCCAAGTCATCATGAGCAAACTGTAGGCGAGCCTTGACATGACGCTTTGAAAGTAAAGATACCTTACGGGCTCGTCTGGAACGGAGACCATTGCGGTGGAGTACGTTACTTATGGTATTGACTGAAACCAATGTCCCCACTGCCATGAGATCTTCCCGGATCTCCTTCCTTGTTGTCCTTGGGTTAGCCTTCACTCTTCGGACAAGCCTGGCCTCGGCACGGGTGGAAACTTTCAAAGGCTGTCTAGGCCGCGGAAGGCTAACAGTAGTTCCATAAGCCTTCCACTTCCGGATGATGCTCCCAACAGTGGAGACAGGTAGGCCCAACTCCTTGGAAAGGGTTTTGTACCCCTTGCCAGCCTTGTGACCCTCCACAATCTTGTCTCTGATGGCCTTGGAATGCTCCTTTGTCTTTCCCATGTTGACCAAGTATGAGTGCTGTTCACAAGTTTGGGGAGGGTCTTAATTAGTCAGAAAAGGCTGGAAAAAGAGATAATTAATCCAAACATGTGAAGCTCATTGTTCTTTGTGCCTGAAATACTTCTTAATACTTTAGGGGAACCAAACAGAATTCTGGTGGTTTGAGGGGTTGAATAATAAATGACCCTCTGAATAAACTTTTCACAATTTAAAAAAAAAATAAAAAAAGAAATAACATTCTTTTTTGCTGCAGTGTATTTCACACTTCCAGGCTGATCTACAGTCCAAATGTCACAATGCCAAGTTAATTCCGAATGTGTAAACCTGCTAAATCTGCAGGGGGTTGAATACTACTTGTAGGCACTGTATATATATATATGTGTACAGTGTATATATACAGTGTGGATATACAGTATATATGTGATGTGTGTATATATGTATACACATGCTCACTATATATATATATATATATATATATATATTGGGAGGTAGCGACCACCAATGTGGTAAATGGTCGCTATATGTCGCAGTGGAGAAGGTCACTGCGATATTAAACTGAAGAGGTTGCTATGGGACTTGTAGTTCCACAAAGGCTTGTTTCTGCATTTAAGGGTCAGGTTCCCTTTAATAATGCCTGTGTGCTGGACAGGTCTGGATAATCACAGACCTCCACCTGTGGGTGTGTCCAGTCTGATTTAGGAGACTCAGTGTGTGTTCTGCAGGGTGTGAGAGCAGAGCAGGGGGCTCTGGATTTCAGTCTGGGTTTAGACTGGAAGTAGTGTGCAAGCCAGGCTGGTTAGTGCTGTGGCTCCTGGACCAAAGCTCTCCTGGAGTGGAGAGACAGACAGGAGTCTGCAGAGTGTCTCTGGGTTCTTGGAAGGAACCACAGCAAGTGTTGTTTGCTGGCTGGCAGGAGCCAGTGTGTACAGGCGCCACACTTCCAATAGAGACTGTATTGGACTGGAAGCCCACGGTATGTGATTGTCCTATGTTTTTGCCTTAAGCCAGGAGAGGCCTGTTATGTTTAATGTTTGCCGTTTATGACAAGTTTTTAATAAATGGCTGGAAATTTTTATAAAGAGACTGTGTACATGTGTTGCTGAAGCTACCTCACACCGCTGCAAGCGAGTGGAACCCCCCAGGTTGCGGGGTGCAACCTTACATATGGTGCTAGACTGCGGGCAGCAATCCAGGCAGTTCGTCTAGCAACTGCTGAGGTGTTGTTCCTGTGGATCAGCCAGGTCCACGAAGATTTTTTTCTTTTTTTCTCTGCTGTCTACACACTGCAAGGAAGTGTTGCCTGTGGATCGGCGAGTCCATGAAAACAATTCTCGAAGCTGTTTGCAGTGGATCGGCGGGTCCACGAAAATTGTGTCGGCGCACTCAAGCAGCTGGTGGTGGATCGGCGGGTCCACGAACAGGGACAGCATACTCCAGCTGCTGGCGGTGAATCAGCGGGTCTGCAGGGTTCCGTGCTGCAGTGGCGAGAGACCAGTGACTGGAGGTTCCAGGCCAACCCAGAATTGCGGGGCCCTGTTTGGTGAGCAGTGATACACCACAGGCTGGAGATCCTGGTTGTACGGGCGGTACAACCTGGAAAGGTTAGTGGTTCTCTAACCCCCTCCCCCCTCTTTAGACCACCGGGTATTACCCATTGGAGCGCCCCTCCTGTTTGTTTTCTTGTTTCAGCATGGAGGGTGCACAAATGGACGCTATGGAGGAGCTGTACCAGTTCCTTGTGCGTGGACAGCAGGAGCCGTCAGTGCGCACCGATGTGGCAGCAGTGGACCAGTTGATGAACTCCCTTCTGGGGCCAGTACGAACACAGGGTGCCCAGCGAGATAAAGTGGAACTGGGGTCTAAAGACACTGCAAGGAAGCCACAGAAACCCCAAATAGGTGCGGAGTCCCAGAAAGGGGTGGTTACCCAAAAGGGGGCGGGGTCCCAGAGAACGATGGTGGCGCAAAAAGGGGCGGAGCATACCAAATACGAAGGTGTAGTGGCACCAATGGACAGTAGCCAAGGACAATGGTGGTGTTCATGCTATGCGTGTCCGGTCTGCGGTACAGACTGCCCGGCTGACGAGAAGTCACGTCTGTGTTCTGTGGAAGTTGATGGCAAATGTGTGACTGGGCTGGTAGACTCGGTGAGCTTGGTGTCCCTGGTGAGGGCCACACTCGATAACTACCCGATTCTTGGAAGGATGGAAGCCAGCTGCAGACATGGGAACATTGGAGAGTATCCACGGTCCCGAGTGGTTGTTGAGACGGATGGGGTGTTAGGACCCGTTAATGTTGGGGTAGTGCCTGACTTACCGCATCCCATTATAATAGGCCGGGACTTTAATTTTTTTGATGACTTGTGGTCGATGGCGGAAATGGCCAGCTGCTTGTGTAAAAGCCGGAAAGGCTCAAAGGAAGCCCTATCACAGCGGGAGGCTGAAAGTGTTCCTAGTAGTATGATATTATGTAATAAGGGAAGACCATGCCTACTAGAGGTGACAGTACTAAGTTAGGGGTGACCAAAGAAAGAGATGGACGTGCCCCCCTTAGGGATATGACGTTTACAGTAACAAAGGATAGTGTGCCCGTTAAAAACGGGAGAGCTCCAGACAGGGGGTTCAACACTTGGTTAAGTGGGGGCTTGTTAGTCCAGGACACCAGGGGGACTGACGATGACTCCAGTAAAGACATTGACTTTACTAAAGTGACAAATGAGTACAGTGACGTACTGATGAGCAAAGAGGGGAAAACCTCCCGTCGCCAGAGGGGCGGAGCAAGCTACAACCTCTGACAATATGGTCCAGATAGAGACAGTGTCGTGTATTTCTGCCCAAAGTGTGGATTCCCTTCCAGAATCTGAGTGTGCACAGAAGGTTGAGAAAGGCACGTTGCCAATAGCAACCGCTAATGTAGAGTCGGACAGCAAAATCATGCCAAGGAAAGATGAGTCTCAGCTGGAACTGACACATTGTAACAACAGAAATCAGCAGGGTGAAAACGCAGAAAAGGAGCCGACCAAGGAAGTACTGGTGGTGTCCCCTATGACTTCCCAGTGTGATGCTGATGGTCTGTTGAGTGTAAGCACTATAGGATATCAAATCCTGGAAAGTACTGTAAGAGATGACATCCTAGAGAGTGTTGGTGGAAGAAAAATCCACAAAGGTCATAGTGAGCAGACCGGTGAACTATCTAGTGCTAGGGTGGATAACAGTGAATACAGCCCCAAAGCTCTAAGAGGAAGAGAGTACTGTGGTGAGGGTGTGACACCCTGGTAGAAGGCGATGTGAACTCCCAAGCGAGGGCAGAGGGTGACATTGCAGAGACCCAAGAGGAAGTTGGAGGGAATGCAGTGAAGTCCCAAGACACAGCTGGTGCTGTAAAAGTGGAAAGAGCCTCTGAAGAAGAGGTGAGGTCTGGACGTGAGGTCTCATCAGAAGCTGAGAGCCTGACTGACTCGGTGGGTAAGACCAAGACCGCAGACAAGAAGATTGACTCAGCTAAGAGCCTGAAACCCAAAGGCTCTGAGGCTGGGGCTGAGCCCGAGGAGGGTGTAACTCAAAAGGTGAAGCCTTTGGTGAAGAATATAGAAGGAGGCAAGAGACCTCAGGAACAGTCTAGTGTCCTTGAAAGTAAAGGAAGCAGACCAGTCTTCAATTATCTGATAGATGTGCCAAAAGACTTAAGAGAAGCCTGTGCCAGTGAGAAGGTGCATGAAAGATTTCAGAAGGCAGTAGGAGCCTGTAAAGTGTACTTTGCCCCAGAGTCTTGTCGGTTGGTGTGCTCTGTAAGTGATGTCACAAAGAAGCGGGTGGCTATCCTGAGTGACATGCACCTACAGTGTCTTCGCACGAAGTGGCTCATCTCTAGAAGTATGGCAGAAGACACCAAACAATTGGAGGATATGAAGCAGCTCACCGCAGCGTTTCAGGAAGTGGTGGTTGTGAAGAAACCATTAATTGGGCTTGCAATAAAAGCGCTGAGAAGTACCATTCAGCAAGCCAGGAAGGTTCCAGGTATTACAGCTATTGAAGTGGAAGAAAATAGTGGAACATTCCGAATCTATGGGAAAACTGCAGAAGCAGTCAAGACAGCTCGAAGGTTGTTGGAGTTTGTGGAGGAGGTCACACAAGTGCCCAGAAAACTGGTCAATAAGCTGATTGGAAGAAATGGAAGAGTCATGCAGGAGATGGTTGATACGTCCGGTGTGACGAGAGTGAGAATTAATATTCATAATGAAGCCAGGATACTCTGCGAAGTCAGTATGGTTCCCTGTGTCATTGTGGGAACAAAGGAGTGTGTTGAAAATATACGAGTTCTCCTAGAATACAGACTGGGATACCTGGAAGAACTAAAGCAATTGAATCTTGAAAGACAGAAGATTGCAGAGAAACTTTGTCAAGTTAGTGTGAGGTCGCGACCACTTTCGGGCCAGGGCCCAAAGAAGTGCGGTCCACCTGGTGACTGTGTTGCTTCAGATGGCAAAGGAAGCAGGTCCTCCTGTAGTAAAAGGAGCCATGGTTATAGAGGACCTAATTATACATCGGGCTGTAGCACAGACTCTGAAGACTCTAAGCCCTCTAAGACAATGTCCGAAGGAAAGAATGGCGCTTGGGACATGTCTCTAGCCAAAGATGGCATTGAGAAAGTGAACAATCAGAGCAATGGACAAAGATGTCCTAGAAGAAGAGCCCAATATCGATATGGACACAGCGAATGCATAGGATCTAGTTACGGCAGAACCTCAGGGCTGATGTGCCCAAACAGTAGCCCCTCTAGTGGACTGAATAGCGCAGGGTCGAGCCGCACAGTAGTTACGACTAAGATAGTGTCTCACTACCACACTGAGCGTTTGAGACGTTCATGGAGAGATAGGTCTGGCCAGGGACCGTGTCTGAGAAGTGGGTTTCCTGTGAAGGGTTTGGTGACAGACGGTATGTCGAGAACTGGAGCTCAAGGTTGTCAAAGTGGGCCCTCTCAACTGGTAGGGCAAGGTGACCCTGATGCCCCGTCTCGAGGCCCCTGTAGGGTATCGAGTGTTCAACCCTACAAGTTTGAACAGAGGGGGGGGATATGTGAGGTAGCGACCACCAACGTGGTAAATGGTCGCTATATGTCACAGTGGAGAAGGTATCTGCGATATCTAGACGGTAAAGGTTGCTATGGGACTTGTAGTCCACAAAGGCTTCTTGCTACACATAAGGGTCAGGTTCCCTTTAACAATCACAAGGTGCTCTGCAGGGCTGAGATTCACAGACCTCCACCTGTGGGTGTGGCCAGCTTGATATAGGATGTCGCAGTGGAGATGGTCACTGCTATATTAAACTGAAGAGGTTGCTATGGGACTTGTAGTTCCACAAAGGCTTGTTTCTGCATTTAAGGGTCAGGTTCCCTTTAATAATGCCTGTGTGCTGTGCAGGTCTGGATAATCACAGACCTCCACCTGTGGGTGTGTCCAGTCTGATTTAGGAGACTCAGTGTGTGTTCTGCAGGGTGTGAGAGCAGAGCAGGGGGCTCTGGATTTCAGTCTGGGTTTAGACTGGAAGTGGTGTGCAAGCCAGGCTGGTTAGTGCTGTGGCTCCTGGACCAAAGCTCTCCTGGAGTGGAGAGACAGACAGGAGTCTGCAGAGTCTCTCTGGGTTCTTGGAAGGAACCACAGCAAGTGTTGTTTGCTGGCTGGCAGGAGCCAGTGTGTACAGGCGCCACACTTCCAATAGAGACTGTATTGGACTGGAAGCCCACGGTATGTGATTGTGCTATGTTTTTGCCTTAAGCCAGGAGAGGCCTGTTATGTTTAATGTTTGCCGTTTATGACAAGTTTTTAATAAACGGCTGGAAATTTTTATAAAGAGACTGTGTACATGTGTTGCTGAAGCTACCTCACACCGCTGCAAGCGAGTGGAACCCCCCAGGTTGCGGGGTGCAACCTTACATATGGTGCTAGACTATATATATATATATATATATATATATATATTTATATTGTATCTATCATAATCTCATTTAGTCTCTGTAACATTATTTAAGAGTGGCAGCATGCCATCTGCTAGTAATGACATAGAGAAACAGATCAATAGGGGGTCACATGCAGTTACAAGTACTAATGTCGCTAATAACTATGAACTAACCCCTGTACACATGAAAACCAATATATTCTACAAGTTTGTCCACATTCCAAATAGAAATTCTATCAGATATGAAGCTAATTATGGGAATAATATTCATTTTGTCAGCATGGAATACTCAGTGGGTAACATTTGTTAGCATAATATTTGCATAAAGTAATCCACATAAACATTTAGACCAACAGTTATCTTGAAGGCTTCCAAACAAATGTTTGTGAATTTTATTTTTAATTCTGCCATTAAATGAGTTAAAATAGTAGCATAATATAGTATAGTATAGTATAGTATAGTATAATAGTAGTCCAAAACTTAAGATTTCTGTTTTCTTATATTTGTTTAAAAAAAGAGACTTTATTTGACCTTTAGGGTTCAATCACCAATGTAAAACAGTAGAGCAGAGCATGTTTGCTAGTTTTCCCTCTGCAAAATTTGGCATGAGGGGCAAATTGCAGCATTTTGCGATTGCTTGCTTGGCTTGCCAATAAAAGTCAATGGGTGCGAGAAAAACACGAGTCACACGGATAGCCCACAGACATGTGTTTTTAACATGGAGTTTTACATACTGTCCAAAGCCTAGATATAGATAGATGAATGGTTGGTTAGATAGACGTGCAACATACAGTGCCTTGCGAAAGTATTCGGCTCCCTTGAATTTTTAAACCTTTCCCACATTTCAGGCTGCAAACATAAAGATAAAAATTTTAATGTTATGGTGAAGAATCAACAAGGGGGACACAATTGGGAAGTTGAATGAAATGTATTGCTTATTTTAAACTTTTATAAAAAATAATAAACTGAAAATTGGGGTGTGCAATATTATTCGGCCCCTTTAAGTTAATACTTTGTAGCGCCACCTTTTGCTGCAGCTACAGCTGCAAGTCGCTTGGTGTATGTGTCTATCAGTTTTGCACATCGAGAGACTGAAATACTTCCCCATTCTATCTTTGCAAAAAACTTTAGCTGAGTGAGGTTGAATGGAGAGCGTTTGTGAACAGCAGTTTTCAGCTCTTTCCACAGATTCTCGATTGGATTCAGGTCTGGACTTTGACTTGGCCATTCTAACACCTGGATACATTTATTTGTGAACCATTCCATTGTAGATTTTGCTTTATGTATTGGATCATTGTCTTGTTAAAAGACAAATCTCCATCCCAGTCTCAGGTCTTTTGCAGATTCAAACAGGTTTTCTTCAAGAATGGTCTTGTGTTTGGCTCCATCTATCTTCCTATCAATTTTAACCATTTTCCCTGTCCCTGCTGAAGGAAAGCAGGCTGAAACCATGATGCTGCCACCACCATGTTTGACAGTGGGGATAGTGTGTTCAAGGTGATGAGCTGTGTTGCTTTTAAGCCAAACAGATCGTTTTTCATTATGCCCAAAAAGTTTGATTTTGGTTTCATCTGACCAGAGCAGCTTCTTTCACATGTTTGGTGTGTCTCCCAGGTGGCTTGTGGCAAACTTTAAATGACACTTTTTATGGATATTTTTGAGAAATAGCTTTCCTCTTGCCACTCTTTCATAAAGGCCAGATTTGTACAGTGTACGACTGATTGTTTTCCTGTGGACAGACTCTCCCACCTCAGCTGTAGATCTCTGAAGTTCGTCCAGAGTGATAATGGGCCTCTTGGCTGCATCTCTGATCAGTCTTCTCCTTGTTTCAGATGAAATTTTTGAAGGTCTTGGTAGATGTGCAGTGGTATGATACTCCTTCCATTTCAGTATGATCGCTTGCACAGTGCTTCTTGGGATGTTTAAAGTTGTGGAAATCTTTTTGTAACCAAATCTGGCTTTAAACTTTTCCACAATAGTATCACGGACGTGCCTGTTGTGTTCCTTGGTCTTCATGATGCTATGTGTATTTTAAACAGAACACTGAGACTATCACAGAGCAGGTGCATTTATACAGAGATTGATTACACACAGGTGGCTTATATTTACCATTATCAGTCATTTAGGACAACATTGGATCATTCAGAGATCCTCAATGAACTTCTGGAGTGAGTTTGCTGCACTGAAAGTAAAGGGGCTGAATATTATTGCACGCCCTAATTTTCAGTTTATTCTTTTTTACAAAAGTTTAAAATAAGCAACAAATTTCGTTCAACTTCACAATTGTGTCCCACTTGTTGTTGAATCTGCACCATAACATTAAAATTTTTGTCTTTATATTTGAAGCCTAAAATGTGGGAAAAGGTTGAAAAATTCAAGGGGGCTGAATACTTTCACAAGGCACTGTATATACAATGTCTCACCACCTGCATATTGTAAGCTTGCACACTTTAGTGCTTTTCATGTGGCACTAACTGGTGTTTAGCTTTGTTTTTAGCCCCAAATTCAATAATTAAAAAAAAAAATCGACATGGGGTCCCCCTTATATTTGGTAGCCCTAAGGTAAAGCAGACAGCTGCAGCCTGCAGACCACAGCTGGCAGTTTACCTTGGCTGGTAATCTAAAACAGAGGTCAACTCACGCTGTTGCTTTAAATTATTTAAAATTAATTAAATAATAAAAAAGTGAGGCCCCCCAAATTGGATCATCAGCCAAAGTAAAGCGGACAGCATGAATCTAAAAACATAATTAAAATGAAAAAATGCAAATTTTCACCAACCAACTTTTTTAAAATTTTGTGGCATACCTGTGCTATCAATGAGAGTTGTAGTTTGTAATATTGGGTCATTGCTTTTCTGACATTTTAGTGACTCTACCAATGTGACATGGCACCCCCAGACCATTCCAACTAAATCTCCTAATTTTGAGGCACAGTTTAAAGCTCCTTCCCTTCTCAGCTTTGTCCTGTGCTTCAAAAGTAGTTTTTGTACACATATGGGGTACTCATGACCTCGGGAAAAATTGTGCAACAAATGGTATAGTCTCCTATTACCCTTTTTGAACATTTTGGCGACCAAAGCACTATTTTACAGAAAAAATTGTATTTTTTTCACAGCCCAATGTTATACAACTGTGTGCTCAAACTGTGGTTTTTAACCACATGTGGGGTATGGATGTAGTTGGGAAAAATTGCACAGCAAATTATATGGTCCATTTTCTTCTGTTGCTAATGGAAAAATTAAAAAATCGTTATTAAAGCAACATTTTTGTGGTATAAAAGTATTTTTTTCATTTTCACTTCTCAACATGATAAAATTTTGTGAAGAATCTGTAAGTTCAAGGTGATCACCACACCTCAAGATAAATAATTTGAGGGGTATATTTTCCAAAATGGGGTCCACTGTTTACGCACATCAGGGGCTCTGCAAATGCGATATAGTGTTTGCTATCTATTCCAGCCTATTTTGCGCTCCCAAATTCAAATCGCACCCTTTCCCTTCAGAGCCCTGCCGTGCCACAAAACAGTAGTTTTACCCCAAATATAGAGAATCCCTGTACTCAGAAGAAATTGCACAACAAACTGTAGGGCCCATTTTCTCATATTACTCTTGTGAAAATGAAAAATTAAGTCTAGCGCAACATTTTTGTGCAAAAAAGTAAACCTTTCATTTTTTCCTTCTATATTGTTTTAATTCCTTGAAGCACCTAAATGGTTCACAAAATTCATAAGTATGTTTTTCAACACTTTGATGGGTATCAATTTTAAAATGGTGTCACTTGGGTATACTATGTCACATAGGCCTCTCAAAGTCACTTCAAATGTGATGTGGTCTCTAACAAAATTGGTTTTGTAAATTTTCTTGGAAAAAATAGAAATTGCTCATAAGTTTAACCCTTCTAACTTCCTAAAAAAATGTTTTAAAAATTATGCTGATGTAAAGTAGATGTGTATCAAATGCTATTTATCAATATTTTTGTGTGAAATCGACTATCTGTTAACTATTTATAGGCATAAAATGTCAAAATTCTAAACTTGTGAATTTTCACTTTTTTTGTACAATTTTTGATATTTTCTTACATAAGCGCAAAGCATACCGACCAAAGTTTACCAATAACGTGAAGTACAATGTATCATGAAAAAACATTCTCAGAATCACTGGGAAACAGTTAAGCATTACAGAGTTATTACCTTTATAAAGTGACGCAGGTCAAAATTGTAAAATTTGGCCTCTTCAGGAAGATGAAAACAGGTTTGGTGGGGGGGTGAAGATCTTTCAAACCACTTGTTTGGAAAACTCGAAAGTGTGGTAGGAGTGGTGGTAAATTGTCTGATCTTGAGTTGATTAATGATTGCAATATATCTGTAAAATTGGATCCAATATGAATGATCCACATGGAATCTGTTATTCTTTTTGCACACACATAGACTTGAATAAGGCAAGTCTTATTTGAGATACATAGAGACTAAAGCCTAGTGCAGGTTTCTCAAACTCAGCTGGGTATATGGGCCACACATAGAAAAAAAATGAGTTTTGGGGTTGCATTCTTTGCAGGACCAAGTGACATTTTTGGTGGTACCATTTTTTTCTATACACCTTTTGGATCACTATTTTTGACCATTTTTTGCTTGTTTATTATAACAAACATGCACTTTTTATTTCCTCATCCTGTAGTAATGTTGCCATCTGTGTTCCCATCCTGTAGTAATATCCCCATCCTGTAGTAATGTACCCATCATAGTAGAAATGTGCCCATCCTAGTCACCATACTGTAGCAATGTGCCCATCCTTGTTTTATCCTGTAATAATATGCCAATTCTGATCCCCAACCTGTAATAATGTGCCCATCCTGGTCCCCACCCTGTAGTAATGTGCCCATCCTGTTCTCCATTCTGTATTATGTGCCCATCATTGTCCCCATCCTGTAGTAATATCCCCATCCTGTGCTACATCCTGTAGTAATGTGACCCTCCTTGTCTTCATCCTTTGGTAACGTGTCCATCCTTGTCTGCTCCCTGTGGTAACATTGCCCATCCTTGTCCTCATTCTGTAGTATTGTGCCCATCCTTGTCCTCATTCTGTAGTAATGTGCCTAGCCTGGTTCCCATCCTGTAGTAATGTGCCCATCCTTGTACCCTTGTAGTAATGTGCCGATCCTTTTCCCCATCCTGTAGTAATGTGCCCATCCTTGTCCCCATCCTGCAGTAATGTGTCCATCCTAATACTCCACTTGTAGTAATGTGCCCATCCTGTAATAATGTGCCCATCTTGGTCCCCTTCCTGTAGTAATGTGCCCCTTCTTGTTCCTATCCTGTAGTAATGTTGCCATCCTGGTCTCCATCCTGTAGTAATGTGCCCATTGTGGTCCCCATCGTGCAGTGATGTGCAAATCTTGGTCCCCGGTGGCTACTATTGGATTAGCTGTGTAAAGAGCTTGTCTCTGTGCAGCGCATTGAAATCAGTCATCTGAAATATAGTGCTGCTGACTGCAGCAGCCCCAGCACCAGCTGCGATCATCTTGAAGGACACGGGCCTGCGGGCCACAAGAAGCAGTCTCAGGGGCCACATGCCTGCATGTTTGACCCCTGAACTAGTGTATGCTGAGATTTTTTTTTTTTTTTTTAATTTGAGCAGCTTAATTTAATAGCAGTGTACTGAATGTTTGCTGTCCGATTTTAGCAGAAATAGCACAAGTATGTATAATGCCCTTGTATGAACAAGCCCTAAAGCCCCCGACAGCAGACACAGCTGAATATATAGAATTATATAATGATAGTGTGTGTCTTTAAGTAATATAAGATTCTAAATCATACTGCAGACTGGAGGTGATGTAAGTGTACACAACACAATGTATAATATGATGACTTTCTTGTGTGTACTAGATAATAATAAATAACTTTATTTACAACATTATAAATAAGCGAGAGTTGGGAGTATCCACAGCTTGGAATACATAGTTTTGTCAACCATGTAAGGTAGATAAATCTATAAACATTGATCTTCCATACATGATCTCCTTTTATAAGCTGCAATTTCATCAAGTCACGAACGCTAATTTTTTAAGTCAATGTTGTGGTCAGTAATCTTCTCTTACATGTACAGTATTTACAACAGTAGATTTGTATAAAATAGATACTGCAGAACTTCTGTATTAGATAACACTTTAAGGGAGAAAGAAAATGTAGCTTTCTATATTTTTTCTATCAGAACATTTATCAACTTTTAGGACGGTAAATCCTGTTCCAAATACATCTTTATTATAGGTCTTTCATATACAGTAATGGCACTATCATAAAACACTACAAATGCCAATCACTGCACAAAGTGACAGTTTAATATCAAAATCATATTTCTTAACAGCCTATTTCGCCTTGAAATCCTCATTTTCATTTCCATATATATCAGTAGAATGAAGCACTCATGCACTGTCACAAACCAAAAAAATGAATTTGAATGTGAGATTTACATGTTTGTCATGACATATTTCTTGAATTTTTGTAATATCTGTTTATATTTTAACAGAGTGATCTATGATCTAAACCCGCTGTTAATTTTCTAATTGAATAATCACACTAATAGTCTCGCTAGAATGATTTTTTCCCTCCTTTCTTCCATTTCTATGTTTGTGATTATTAAAAATGTAGCAAATATAACACTCTGCATTACCATAGTGGGTAATGTGGAAAGAGGCATACAGTAACACGAATTGTAGAGGCTTATTATGAACAGTATATTTTGACAGCAATGTTGACTTGCAGGACTAAGGGGTACTTTGCACGTTGCGATATCGCTACTGCGATATCGTCGGGGTCAAATCGAAAGTGACGCACATCCGGCGCCGGTAACGACGTCGCAACGTGTAAAGCCTAGAAGAGAAGATGAACGAGCATTAAACAGTCAAAAATCGCTGATCTGTGTCACGTCGTTCATTTTCATAATGTCGGTGCGTCCGCAGGTACAATGTTGTTTGTCGTTCCTGCAGCTCCACACATCGCTGTGTGTGAAGCCGCAGGACCGACAAACATCTCCTTACCTGCGCCCGCCGTCCACCGACAATGCGGAAGGGAGAAGGTGGGCACGATGTTTAAGCGCATGGCAGGGCTCGGAAGGCAAGGAGCACCATTGAGCTTTTTGAATACAAAATTAGCTGGAATCATTAGCAGATGCCATGTCACCTTTGGAGACCCCCTGAGGTACTTAAACAGTGGAGCTCCCCCACAAGTGATCCAATTTTGGAAACTATACCCCTCTAGGATTTTATCTAGATGTTTGGTGAGCATTTTGAACCCCCAGGGACTTCACAGAAGTTTATAATGTTGAGCCATGAAAAAAAAAATACATTTTTCCCACAAAATTGTTACTTCAACCAGCTTTTTTTTTCTTACAAGGTCAACAGGAAAAAAATCACCATACAATTTATTGTGCAATTTCTCATGAGTATGTTGTTACCTCATATGTGGTGGAAATCTACTGTTTGGGTGCATGGCATGGATCATAAGCGAAGGAGCGCCATTTCACTTTTTGAATGCTAAAATAGCTGCAATTGTTAGTAGACGCCATTTCACGTTTGGAGAGCTCCTGATATGCCTAAATAATGGAGTTTTCCCACAAGTGACCCCATTTTGTAAACTAGACCCCTCAATTAATTTATCTACATGGTTGGTGAGCATCTTGAACCTCTGGGTGCTTCCAAGAATTTCATAACATTGAGCCATGAAAATGATAACATACATTTTTTTTACCACAAAAATGTTGCTTTAACCCCAAAGCTTTCATTTTTACAAGGTTAACAGGACATAATGGACCATACAATTTGTTGTGAAATTTCTCCTGAGTATGCTAATACCCCATATGTGGTTGAAAGTTACTTTTGAGGCACAGTACAAAGAGAAGAAGGGAAGGAGCACCGTATTTAAGTTTCCGATTTAGTTGAAATGGTTTGCGGGTGCCATGTCACATTGGTAACGCCCCAGAGGTGCCAGAGCAGCAGAAATCCCCCAAAAGTGTCCTCATTTTACAAACTGCATCCCTCAGTGAATTTATCTAGGGGTGTAGTGAGCATATTGACACCACAGGTGTGTCACAAAATTTTATACTATTGGGCAGTGAACATAAAATAATTACATTTTTAACCACTTATTTGTTGTTTAAACCCCAGATTTCCAATTTTCACAAGGGGGATAGGTAAAAAAAACTCTATAATGTGTTACACAGTTTCTTCTGAATGTGGACATACACCATACATGTACAGTATTGTTTGGCTGCACAGCAGGGCTTGGGAGGGAAGGCGCACCACTTGAATTTTTAGAACACAGATTTTCCTACAATAGTTTGCGGACTCCATTTGCAGAGCCTCTTAGTACCAAAACATAAGAAACCCTCTCGGCATGAGGGAGACAATGATGTGGGCCCGTGGCTGACAGGAGGGGGTGTCACAGGGTGTCACAGCAGTGCGGTGGGCACCATTGCTCTCCAGGCAGTGTATACAATCGGTTTTGGACAAAGGCTGCGGACGCAGCACAGGCACAGATTGAGATCTCAAGCACCCGAGATCTCAAGCTGCATGTGTGCCACTTCCTATGCAGTGGACTTCAGGAAATGGCTTCTGGAGCGCATATGCACAGATTAAGGTCTCAATCTAAATATGCACTGAATCCGCAGCCATTTTCCTGAAGCCTATTGCATCCACTGCTCAGAGATCAATGGTGCCCACATTGCACCACCACGACACCCCCTCTTCCTGGATCTGAGGCATTGCCCCACTTGTGCCACTATCCTTCAGCTGCAACCCTGCCTCCTGAGACACTGCTCTTCCACCGCCCCACCCCCAATTAGAAGACAAACCCCCATTTTACCCCCATTGTTTTGAGGAAAAATGTGCTCTGAAAAATACGGTATAGCTCCAAAATATGAAATTCAGGTGAAACCCCCCGATAAATTCATTTACTATAATGAGACAACAGAGTTACTCCAGACTACGTTTAGCCTCTGTTCAGTGGTGTCCATCTTTTCAAATGTGCAGAAAACTGCTGATGACTGCGCTTTTGAGCATGTTTGAAAAGAGGCATAAAAAGATGGACAGCACCATTCTGCAGGCCAGATAGGCATTCAAAGTGGCTCCCTCTGCCTTGTTACAGTGAATTTTCTGTTGAGAATTTTGTCTGAATGACGTTTTTCAGAGATTTACACATTGTCCCTTGTATAAGCGCTCAGCGTAGAGTGCAGGATAAATATTAGCTGCACAGTACAATCTCCAGGAGGCAGTATTAACAAGTCAACAGCAGGTGAAAAATTGGCTTTATTTATTTATTATAGATGTTGTTCGCTGTGCGGTATAAGTGATTGGGCGGCTTTATTCCTTGGGTCAGTATGATTACAGCAATACCAGGTTTATATTTTTTTTTAAGTTTGGTTACTGTCTCTCTAAAAAACACTTTTACAAAAGAAAGGTTTTTTGCATCACTGAATTTTGATGGCTATAGATTTTCTAATGTTCTGCCAACAGTCATGTGAGGGCTTGTTTTTTGCGGGATGAGATGGAGTTTTTATTGGTATCATTTTGGGCCACATAATATGTTTTGATCACTTTATATTCTACTTATTGTGAGGCAGAATCAATAAGAAACAGCAATTAGGAATTGTTTTTTGTTTTGATTTTTATGTCGTTCACTGTGCCGTAAGTGATACAATAGTTTTATTGTTTGGATCAGTACGATTACAGTGATACCACATTTACAGTATATAGTTTTTTTCATAATTTTGCTGCTGTTATGTCATAAAAACAATTTTATAGACAAAAGAACAGTTTTGGCATTGTTGTATTCTAATAGCTATAACTTATTTCCCTGAAGAGCTGTATGGCAACTTGTTTTTTGCAGAATAAGATGACATTTTTAACAGTATCATTTTTATTTATATATATGAGTTCTTGATCGCGTTTTATTCCACTTTTTTGGCAGCTGTATGATAAAAAGACAGTTTTTGCTATGTTTTTTTTTTTTTTTTTTTTTTTAAAGTGTTCACTGAAGAGGTTAACTAGTGTGACAGTTTTATAGATCTGGTTGTAATGCATACGGCAATACCTAATGCGTGTACTTTTTCTGTTTATTTTATTACACAAATATAACTATTTAATGGAATATTTTTTATTTTTTATTCTATATTTTGTGATTGTTTTTTGTATAAAATGGTTTTTTTTTACAAAAATTTTCATCAGTCCCTTTATGGGACATTACAGTACAGTGCACTGATCACAGCTTCAATGTACTCGATCCCATTGGGCTCGATCCCTGCAGTACATCACAGTATATCACAGCTGCCAGAGCTGGACTCACAAACTTTATTCGATCCAGGCAAGTACAAATACCATGATATAAAAATCACATAGACAATAGCAGGTCTACCTGTTTCAAGCATGACATGCTTTTAATCATATATAAACATTTTAATTAAGAGCATGACACACTCGAAACGCGTAGACCTCCTAGTGCCTATGTCACTTTAATATCTTATGGACTAATAAATGTGATGTTTTTATTATATTTGTGGAGGTTGATATTTGCACTTCCTTGGGTCTTATTGCTCCGGACATGTCCAGTTGTTCTGTGCATGACACCGAATTAGATATCCACCCATATTCGAAACCTGAGAGCTGATGCAAGTTTTCTTGTGTATGTTTGGTATATGTTATGTAGACTATGATGATAATGTATATATTGTAATGTGTTCTTGTGTATTGTATAGTGTAACATGTGACATGTAGTGATGATAGAGTGTCATGGGAAGTATGGCATCACACTTATGGAGGAAGTTACCAGACCATTGATTAAGCAACAGTTAAGTGCTAAGACTAGCCCACAATGGGAGGAGCTAGTTGATATGGTAAGAGACAGTTCATTCTAGAAAAGTCAGTTGAGTTCAGGAGTGAAGATCTAGAGAGCGACAGTTATGGATGGCTAGTCTGTAGATCGGGAGATCATATACAGTGGGTGGCTTGTGGTAGCAATGGGAAGAAAGGAATCTGAAGACAAGATAGCACAAACCTTGAGAGTTGACTGATACATGGAGTGCAAACAACATTGAAACAAGAGACCGATCCTCAAACTGAACGGCCTCAGTCAATAGGAGCTGGAGGACAGTACTCTAGTGGCCAGGCCCATTAGCCATCAATTACAGCTATTCACAGGCACTGGAGAGTGTGACAAATCTCATTAGAGCTGCTCACTCAACACTGTGCTCAGCAAGACCCGGAGACGCTGATGAGTATTTAGCACAACCCAGCGCCTTTGAATAGCTGTACTTTACTGCTATTCACAGTCACAAGAGCTGCATTTTGGGATCGTATATTAGGAAAGAACTGAATAGGAACATTTTGATAATAAATTGGTGAATGAGGGATAGTTTTGGGGGAGTCTTTATTCAAATAAACTTTTGTGTGTGTGTTTTTTTTCTTTTCACTTAATGAGTTAGCAATGGGGTTTTCTGATAGACACCAACTGCATAACTAACCCCTGGGCTTGATTATAACTGACATTACACAGCTGGCATCAATCCCCCCCAAAATATTACCCTGATTTTCCACTGCACCAGGGCAATCAAAAAGATTAAGACTGCGAGTAAAAAAACATCAACTTATTGCCCTGTTCCCATGTTTGACTTCAATAAAGTAACCTTTTTTAATTTTATAAGTGGAAGGCAGCTGATTTTTTTTCTGGATTTGAACTTATTACCATGCCAATGGATGGCTTGGCATTCTTATTAATATACAAGGCTGCTACTAATCCACATTGAGCATACTAAACACTTTAATTTACCATCAAAGAGAAGAAGGCAAAGCACCAGAATTGGTGCATTCAATGTGGTGTGCCATTTCTGAGGCAGTTGGGGGTTTGTATTTTTAGATTGGAGAGGTCCAAATAACTATGTACCCTCCCAACCTAATAATATTATCAGCCCCCAGCTGTTTGCTTTTCTTTGGCTGGTTATAAAAAATGGGGGCTCCTACATCATTTTTTACACTTAATTACTTATTTAGTTACCAACAGCAACCTGGGAGTTCAGCCATCTTCCCCATGCTGTTTACATCCATTTCAGCGATTTTTCTGCACCCCCCCAAGCCCTCCTGTTAGGGTTTTCTGGAAAAAAATCTTGAGTTCCCTCTTGACTGGCATTATGCTCATCACTGGAATCGAGCTTGTCCAAGCGTCCAACCTGCTTTTTTTGAGTAATGAACACTAGAGAATTTAAGTTGCTGGTTATCAAAACTGAATAGGGACCCTACGCCATTTTTTTAAATCATTTATTTAAATATTTAATAAAATGTATCACCTCTATTTTTGATAATCAGCCACAGCAAAGCAGACCATTGGTGATTGAAGCCCATAGTTGTTTTTTTTACCCCTTGTTATCAAAAATAGGGTGACAGCCCATGTCACTTAAAAAAAATAAGTTAAAGTTTTGCGCCAGCTTATCACAGCTATGCCAATACTTGACATGGCTCTGATGGTGCCAGAATTGCCCACACTGATAAAGCTTACTGATTAGCTTCTCTGCAGACTTTCAACAAGCTTTATTCAGATGACAAACCCCAACAGGAACCGGGAGCACAGCTAAAACTCTGAGTTTGGTACGAACACTGAACTTTACAATTCGGGTTCACTTATCCCTAGTCTTCAATTTACAAATATAATGAAGTACAATATGTCACTAAAAACAGTCTCAGAATCACGGGATCTGTTGAAGCGTTCCAGAGTTATTACCTCATCTGGTTAGAATTGAAGAAATTGGCCAAGTCATGAAGATAAAAACAGGCTGGGGGAGAATGGATTAATGGGGCAAAAGGGAGATGATTTGAACGTCCAGGGTTTTTTTACATTTATTTTTACTTTTTACAGTATATAATAGTCCCCCTAGGGGATTTGAAGCTGAGATCATCTTATTGACTGTATTGTACACAGCAGTTTATCAGATCAACAGTAGACCTTCATAACAACCCATGGGAAAAAGTACGTGCTCGTCGAGTGAGCCTGCATCAAAGGCAGGGACATGAGTTTTGACGTACATGTATGTCAAAAGTGGGCAAGGGGTTAAAGCACTAGTCCCGTGATTTTTATATATTTTATATATATATATATATATATATATATATATATATATAATATATCAATATGCTTACCAGCCATCTTCAGCTTTTCCCAATCCAGATCCACCATCTTTTCACTGCAACTCTAGTATCATAGTATCATAGTTTTTAAGGTTGAAGGGAGACTCTAAGTCCATCTAGTTCAACCTGTAGCCTAACATGTTGATCCAGAGGAAGGCAAAAAAACCCCAATGTGGCAAACAAGTTCCAATGGGGAAAAAATTTCCTTCCTGACTCCACATCCGGCAATCAGACTAGTTCCCTGGATCAATACCCTGTCATAAAATCTAATATACATAACTGGTAATATTACATTTTTCAAGAAAGGCGTCCAGGCTCTGCTTAAATGTTAGTAGTGAATCACTCATTACAACATCATGTGGCAGAGAGTTCCATAGTCTCACTGCTCGTACAGTAAAGAATCCTCGTCTGTGATTATGATTAAACCTTCTTTCCTCAAGACGTAGTGGATGCCCCCGTGTTCCAGTCGCAGGCCTTGGTGTAAAAAGATCTTTGGAAAGGTCTCTGTACTGTCCCCTCATATATTTATACATTGTGATTAGATGAACTCTGAATCTCTCAATGTAAGTTCATGAGAGCCTAGTTATAGATCTCATGGGCTGACGTTAACATGTGACGTCCAGATCGCCCAGCAAACACGGCAGCAATCCTGCAGGTCTTGCCGATACAAGATGAAAAATAAAAGATGGAAGCAGCGGATGGTATGTACGAGACTAAGTTCAGAGATCTTTGATTAATGGAACCATTCCAGCGGTAAAATAAAAAAATGAAAACACAGGAGTGGTGCTTTAAGTATTGTAAAAAAAAATCTGTAATTTGTAATACATTTTTTTTGCTTGTGTCACCATTTCCTGAGACGTAACTTTTTCACTTTTCAGTCACTGGGGCTAATTGAGGGTTTTTGCTCGCACCCTGAGCCGATGATTTTATTAGTACAATTTTGAGGTAGATACAATGTTTTGATTGCCTCTTATAATATTTTTTTGCACTGTTGTGGTGGTTGATAAAACACAATTCTGACATTTTTATCTTTTTCCCCATTACGTCATATATTGAAAGGGTCAATTAGTTTTACATTTTGATATATAGGACTCTTACGAAGATACCCCATACTATATGTGAATTTGAATGTTTAGATTTTTCTATTTTGTTCATATTTTTAAAATATTTTTTTTTTTACTTTTTATTGTACTTGTTATTCTTTTTAAGGGACTTTAACCTGCAATCACCTGGCAGCTTTTACAGGATTGCTGAAAAAAAGCAACAATTCCGGTCTCCTATGAATGCCAGCCAATGGCTAGCTTTCACAGGAGTACCATCATGACAGCCACAGGTGTCTTGAGCAGTACCCTGGATGAAAACCCATTAGTGTCCCGTTATTGCATTGAAGGCACACTGATTGGCACTTAGAAAGCAGCACATCTCCTGAGATCTTCGCTCTAAATGCCGCTTTCATAGATTTGACATCTGCATTTAATAGCTTAACAGCCAAGAGCTCACTTCTACACAGGGTTTTCAGAGGCAGATGATGGCTGAATACATCCTTCAGTTAGGCCTCCTTCACCCATCCGTGTCTCTGGTTCATGTGACGTTCATTTTTATATATATCGGAGACATGGACACACGTTGACCCATTAAAATCAATGGGTCTGTACACACGCCCATATTTTGCCATGGACCATGTGTTCGTGTGGTGAAATGTCTGTTTTCTGCAGCAGCACGAGTGTCACACAGACCGCTCACTGATGTGATGCAAGTGACATCAGTGTGATACGTACCGGAGAAAACACAAGTGACAAAAAAGTAAAGAATTGTTATACTTACCTGTCTCCAGCTCTGCTGTCTCTGCCTCTGCTGTTACTTCTGGGCCTGCTCATTATGCTCATTACATATTTACTGCACTCAGCGGTAGTAACAGCAGCGCCGCCGATAGCAGCGACAAAGACAAGTAAGTACTGTATATTAGCTCATGCTGTTTGTGTGCTTAGGGTTAAACTACTGAACTATATACTAACAGCAGTATGAGCATTACATAAAATGTATTGATTAGCTTGAAAACCCTCCTTGATAAAAGGCAAAAGTATATTGTAAAGTTCTGGAAAATAAATGTAAATAAATAAATATATATATATATATACAGTATATATATATATATATATATATATATATATACATATATACAGTATATATAGTAAAAAATCAGACCATATTTTTGAAATTCTGTTTGCTACAGTTTACCAGTTTACTATGTACTTTGTAAGTAAAAGTTTAGGCAGTACATGGAGGCAGATGATATTCCAGCCGACTCTGTCTATTTAGTGTTTGAAATAAAAGTAGTCAGAAAAACATAAAAAAAATGTGCTTGCTTGTTAGTTCCACATACTGTACTAAAGCTGGCAAGATCTGAAATCACATCTTTAATGAGTACATAATAGTCTAGCACAGTGATCAGGGTGGTACATTTGTGTTTTCTGTGTATTTTATTCCCTCCTGTGCTGGACGAACAAGTCATTTTGATGAAAGTTGAATGAGAAATGAAGGACTGAGAGGATTAAGATTATCACGTTTTCTCCTCTGTCCTTCATTGTTCTTGAAATAAACTTTGTAAAATCTCTTGCTGGTGAATATATGGAATGCCAACAGAAGAGATTATGTCTGTCATACATGAAGCTTCGACACATAATTGCATGGGGCCATAATTGAAATCCAAGCTTTGTGACTTTATTTTATAGCACTGCCTCATATAAAATTGTCTCTCCAGGAAAGGAGACAAACTCTAGCGCCACCTATTGGAAGCAGCAATCCTGTAGAGCCACATGTGGGGTATTGCAACATTTGCCAAAAATTGTGTAACAACTTTTGGTGCCACTTTTACCCATTTCCAATGTAAAATGTAAAATCTGGGGCTAAAACTAATTTTTTGTAGTAAAAATATAATTATTTTTTCTTCACTGCCCAATAGTACAAAATTCTTTGACACATCTGTGGTGTCAATATGATCACTGCACCCCTAGATTAATTTATTGAGAAGTGTAGTTTATAAAAATCAGATCAATTAAGGAGGGTTCTGCTGTTCTGACACCTTAAGGGCTCTACCAATGTGACTTGGTGTCACTTTTGGGTATTTTCTGTCACCTAGGCCCTTCAAAGTCATTTCAAATATGATGTGGTCCCTAAAAATATTGGTTCTGTAAATTGTTTTGGGGAAAAAAAAGTGCTGATAAACTTTTAACCCTTCTAAACTCCTAACAAAAAAATGTTAGAAAAATGGTGTTGATGTAAAGTAGACGTGGTAAATGTTATTTTTAAATGATTTCATGTGATTTAACGATTTGCTTTAGGGGCATAAAAATTCAAAGTAAAAAACTTTTGTAATTTTGTTATTTTTTCTCAAATTTTCAATTTTTTTATAAATAAACATAAATTTTATTGACCAAAATTTACCGCTATCATGAAGTACAACATGTCCCGAAAAACTTCTCAGAATCACTGGAATCTGTAGAAATATTCAAAACTTTACATCAAAAAATGACACTTATTAATGAAAAAAATTGCCCAGTCATGAAAAGAGAAACAGGCTTTGGCACAAAATAGTTAGACTTGTGCAGCAAGCATGCTTGTAAGGCAGAAAAAAGAAGAAACAGCAATTCAGGAATTGTGTTTTTTGTTAGTTTTTTTTTTTTTATACGCCATTTACGATGTCATTAAAGTGATAACAGCTTTATTATTTGGGTCAATACGATTATAGCGATACCACATTAATATAATTTTTTTATGTTTTGATACTTTTACAGTATAAAAACTATTTTATAGAAAAAAAATAGTTTTTGTATTGCTGTATTCTGAGTAGAGTTGAGCGCGGTTCTAGGTTCGTGGTTCTACAGTTCGCGGCTCGAGTGATTTTGGGGGCTGTTCTAGATCGAACTAGAACTCGAGCTTTTTGCAAAAGCTCGATAGTTCTAGATACGTTCGAGAACGGTTCTAGCAACAAAAAAAACAGCTAATTCCTAGGTGGCTTTCCTCTGTACTAGTGTAAGTCACTCTGTGACACACACTATTATGAAATTTCAGTGTATAGTGTGCGGGAACAGCGCATTCAGATCACTGCTGTATGGATAATGGCAATCGCCATTTTTTTTTTTTTCCTTGTCTTCCTTTTCTAAGCGTGTGCGTGTAGTGGGGAGGGCCAGCATGTCAGCCAATCCCAGACACACACACAGCTAAGTGGACTTTTAGCCAGAGAAGCAACGGCATGTGTGATAGGATGTCCATGTCACATCTCCCTGCATTATAAAACCGGACATTTTCCTCCAGCACGCCATTATCTGCCTTCTGCGTCCTTGGTGTCAGACATCACTGGCGCAGCTCCGTCCTGAGTCCTATCGCCGATACTGCTGTATGCGCTCCATACACAGCCCTGGACAGCTTAGGGATAGCACTTTCTATCAGTCCTTTTAAGGGCTCGTACCGGCAGGGTCAGAGCCATAGGTGACAGGTCCTGAAAACAGAGACAGCGTCTGTGTAGCTAAGGTCAGGGATTTCCTCGCTGCATTTCCCCATTAGGAGGGAATAGAAAGGCAGGCTTCCATTCCTCTACCCAGAGCCCCACAAACCTGGCACTGTACCCTCCTGTCCTCTGCACACTCCAACTCATTATAACTAAGCCATTATACTAGCAAACACTGAGTGTACCTAGTGTCATCCTAAACGTGGCTGTTGGACTTCTGTATAGTCCCAGTAGTGCACAGATATTTGCAGCACGTATGCCTGCATTGCACACTCCAACTCATTATAACTACGCCATTATACTAGCAAACACTGAGTGTACCTAGTGGCATCCTAAACGTGGCTATTGGACTTCTGTATAGTCCCAGTAGTGCACAGATATTTGCAGCACCTCTGCCTGCATTGCACACTCCAACTCATTATAACTAAGCCATTATACTAGCAAACACTAAGTGTACCTAGTGGCATCCTAAACGTGGCTGTTGGACTTCTGTATAGTCCCAGTAGTGCACAGATATTTGCAGCACCTCTGCCTGCATTGCACACTCCAACTCATTATAACTACGCCATTATACTAGCAAACACTCAGTGTACCTAGTGGCATCCTAAACGTGGCTGTTGGACTTCTGTATAGTCCCAGTAGTGCACAGATATTTGCAGCACCTCTGCCTGCATTGCACACTCCAACTCATTATAACTAAGCCATTATACTAGCAAACACTAAGTGTACCTAGTGGCATCCTAAACGTGGCTGTTGGACTTCTGTATAGTCCCAGTAGTGCACAGATATTTGCAGCACCTCTGCCTGCATTGCACACTCCAACTCATTATAACTAAGCCATTATACTAGCAAACACTGAGTGTACCTAGTGGCATCCTAAACGTGGCTATTGGACTTCTGTATAGTCCCAGTAGTGCACAGATATTTGCAGCACCTCTGCCTGCATTGCACACTCCAACTCATTATAACTAAGCCATTATACTAGCAAACACTGAGTGTACCTAGTGTCATCCTAAACGTGGCTGTTGGACTTCTGTATAGTCCCAGTAGTGCACAGATATTTGCAGCACGTCTGCCTGCATTGCACACTCAAACTCATTATAACTAAGCCCTTATACTAGCAAACACTGAGTGTACCTAGTGTCATCCTAAACGTGGCTGTTGGACTTCTGTATAGTCCCAGTAGTGCACAGATATTTGCAGCACCTCTGCCTGCATTGCACACTCCAACTCATTATAACTAAGCCATTATACTAGCAAACACTGAGTGAACTTAGTGTCATCCTAAACGTGGCTGTTGGACTTCTGTATAGTCCCAGTAGTGCACAGATATTTGCAGCACGTCTGCCTGCATTGCACACTCAAACTCATTATAACTAAGCCCTTATACTAGCAAACACTGAGTGTACCTAGTGTCATCCTAAACGTGGCTGTTGGACTTCTGTATAGTCCCAGTAGTGCACAGATATTTGCAGCACCTCTGCCTGCATTGCACAATCCAACTCATTATAACTAAGCCATTATACTAGCAATTTATGCTGCCAGTTTAAGGGCCGTAGTTGCATTGTCAGGGATATTTATTCTTTATTATTCTGCTGTTAATAAAGCTAGACCACCGCTGCAATCTACACCACCTCTCAATTTTTACTACCACATTTTCAGTGCACAATCTTGTCGCAATCAACATGAGTGGCAAAATGACAGATGCTGGTGGAAAGGGGAAAAGGCTTGCTGGAAAAGGAAAAAAAGGGTTTGTCCGTGGGGATGGTGGCAAAGCTCCATTATCATCTGCTGAAGATAGACCATCTACCAGCAAAAGTAAGATGTCTACTACTTACCGTGGACAATCCGATGTGCTCCATTTTTTACGGACACGAACAACAGGAACAAAGGTAGATGATGGCCAAAAAAGGAAAATGCTTGAATGGATCTCAAGTGGTCCAACAAGTGCCCTCTCAGCCACTTCAAGTACCGCATCCAAAAAACACCAGTCCTCTGAGTTGTCATCCCAATCAAACTTGCTTTCTCCCAGCTCTGAAGTCTCCATCAGCCCTGCACAGTATGGTGGAACTGAAATGGCTGAGTCTGCAGAGCTGTTCAGTCACACTATAGCCTGGGAATCAGAGGTCTGCTCCCAAGCTACAGTGAGTACAGACCAGGAAATGGTCTGCAGTGATGCCCAGAACCTTTGTGACTCTGATTCAGGCCGTGAGGACCAAGTTTCTGAGCATAATGTTTACCCTTTGTCACAAACTGTAACACCTGTGGTTATAGACAATGAGGAACATACTGATGAAGATGAGACGCAGATACCCGATTGGGATGACAACTTAAATATTCGGTCAGGGCAAGAAGAGGCTCGGTCTGAGGGGGAGGGGAGTGCAAACACAACAATTGATGATGAAGTTCTAGATCAAACCTACTGTCAACCCCCAGTCAGGCACTCGAGGAGGTCAACAGAGGCGGTGGAGGAGGATGCAACCGACGACGAAGTTACCTTGCGCCTTCCTGGACAGAGTCGGAGCACTGGTAGCACGTCTACAACTGCATCATCAGCCACCACTCTGCCTCTGAGCACTAGTCGGGGGGGCTCAGCAGGTCGCATGCCCTCTAAGCCTTGCCTAGCCTGGTCCTTTTTTGACATAGAAAAAGATCACCCAAATTATGTGATGTGTAAAATTTGTCGTGATTCTGTTAGTAGAGGTCAAAACATCAGCAGTTTGACAACTTCTTCCATGAATCGTCACATGAATAAATATCATAGGTCCTGGTGGGAAGCTCACTGTGCTGCAATGCGGCCTAGCGGAGCGAACCATCCACGGCCTGCCCCTTCCAGTGCATCCGCGCGCTCTTCATCTTCTAAGACTGTGGGGACAGCTGTCACACCTGGTTTTCCACGCACAACTTCCACCACTGTAACCGCAACAGGCACTTTGTTAGGTAGGTCCGTCAGTTGGTTTGGAAGGGGAAACAAGTGAGTGTGTACAGCTCTCTCAGACATCGATAGCACCAACATTGGATGAAGGCAACATCATGTCTCCGCCTGCACTTTCCTCACAAACCTGCATTTTTCCAGGCACACCTTACTCAACACCGTCTACACACAGCAGCCAGATCTCTGTCCCTCAGATGTGGTCAAATAAAAGGCCATTTCCTGCGACCCATGACAAAGCTAAGAGGTTGACTCTATCCCTCTGTAAGCTCTTGGCTACCAAAATGCTGCCTTTCTGCCTAGTGGACACACAGGATTTTAGAGACCTTATGTCTGTCGCTGTGCCCTAGTACCAGATGCCTAGTCGCCACTACTTCTCTAAGAAAGGTGTGCCCGCGCTACACCAGCATGTCGCACACAACATCACCGCTTCCTTGAGAAACTCTGTGTGTGAACGGGTGCATTTCACCACCGATACTTGGACCAGTAAGCATGGACAGGGACGTTACATGTCGCTGACTGGGCACTGGGTAACTATGGTGATAGATGGTGAAGGGTCTGCTGCACAAGTCTTGCCGTCCCCACGACTTGTGTGTCAATCCTCTGTCTGCCCAAGTTCCGCCACTGCTTCTGCCTCCTCCACCTCATCTGGGTCCTCCACCTCCGCCCCAAGCCTGCCTGGTCAGGCCACCAGCGTTCTCACTGCGCAGAAGGAATCACACACCCCTCATTACTATGCTGGCAGCAGAGCGCAACGGCATCAGGCGGTCTTTAGCTTGACATGTCTTGGGAATAGGAGTCACACAGCTGAGGAGTTGTGGTCAGCTCTGCGGTCAGAGTTTAATAAATGGTTGTCTCCACTCAACCTGCAGCCTGGTAAGGCCGTGTGCGACAATGCTGCAAACCTGGGTGCGGCCCTTCGCCTGGGCAAGGTGACACACGTGCCTTGTATGGCTCACGTGTTGAACCTTGTCGTCCAGCAATTATTAACACACTATCCCGGCCTAGATGGCCTTCTGACCAGGGCACGAAAACTGTCTGCTCACTTCTGCCGTTCAACCGCCACAGCTGAGCGACTTGCATCTCTCCAGAAGTCTTTCGGCCTGCCGGTTCATCGCCTGAAATGCGATGTGGCGACACGCTGGAATTCGACTCTCCACATATTTCAGTGACTGTGGCAGCACCGCCGAGCCCTGGTGCAATACATCATGACGTATAGCCTGGGCCAACGAGATGCAGAGGTGGGGCAGATCACCCTGATGGAGTGGTCTCAGATCAAGGACCTATGCACCCTTCTGCAGAGTTTCGACATGGCGACAAATATGTTTACCGCTGACAATGCCATTATCAGCATGACAATTCCAGTCATTTACATGCTGGAGCACACGCTAAACACTATTCGGAGTCAGGGGGTGGGACAACAGGAAGGGGAGGAACTACAGGAGGATTCATATGCACAAGGGACAACAACATCACTAAGGTCCAGACGTTCATCATCACCAACGCAGCAGGCATGGGACCATGGGGGACAGGGATCAACAAGGGCGCATAGTAGCAGGCGAAATGTTGAGGAAGGTGCAGGAGAACATGAAGAGGACGAACTGTCCATGGACATGGAAGACTCAGCAGATGAGGGAGACCTTGGTCAAATTTCAGTTGAAAGAGGTTGGGGGGAGATGTCAGAGGAAGAAAGAACGGGTAGCACCTCTATGCCACAAACACAGCGTGGACTTGGTCCGCATGGCTGCGCAAGACACATAAGTGCCTTCTTGTTGCACTACCTCCAACATGACCCTCGTTTTGTCAAAATTAGAAGTGATGATGACTACTGGATTGCCACACTATTAGATCCCCGGTACAAGTCCAAATTTTGTGACATAATTCCAGCCATAGAAAGGGACGCACGTATGCAGGAGTATCAGCAGAAGCTGTTACTCGATCTTAGCTCGGCTTTTCCACCAAACAACCGTGCAGGTGCAGGGAGTGATTCTCCCAGTTGTAACTGAGGATTGCTGATGTGGTACCAATATTTAAGAAAGGTAAGAGGGTAGATCCAGGCAACTACCGTTCAGTAAGCCTGACATCAGTAGTATGCAAAGTTTTTGAGGGCATTTTAAGGGATGACATGCAAAAATATATTGCAGAAAATAATATGATAACTGACAAACAGCATGGATTCATGAAAGATAAGTCGTGTCTAACCAACCTGTTGGGGTTCTATGAGGGGGTAAGTTCAAACCTGGATATTGGTAATGCAGCTGATGTGATTTATTTGGACTTTGCAAAGGCATTTGATACTGTACCACATAATAGCCTTATACTAAAGCTCCAGAAGCAAGGACTAGGGGACACAATATGCAACTGGGTAAGGAATTGGCTAAAAGATAGGAAACGAAGAGTAGTCATAAATGGTACATTCTCTAAATGGGCTATAGTCAGCAGTGGGGTGCCACAGGGATCTGTGCTTGGACCGATTCTTTTTAATCTCTTTATTAATGACCTTGTGGATGGGATTGATAGTACAGTGTCAGTCTTTGCCGATGACACCAAACTATGTAGGATATTAAAAACTGACCTGGATAGTACAATATTACAAAAAGATCTGGATAAGATGTCAGAATGGGCAGATACTTGGCAAATGAGATTTAATGTTGATAAATGTAAAGTAATGCACCTAGGACGGAGTAATCCTATAGCTGCGTATACATTAAATGGAAGTAAACTTGGGGCTACAGAACAGGAGAAGGACTTGGGTATTCTCATTACAAATAAGCTGAGCAGCAGCACTCAATGTCAAGCAGCAGCTGCTAAAGCAAACAAGATTTTAGGGTGTATAAAAAGAGAGATTAGATCCCGTGATCCCAACGTATTGTTACCCCTCTATAAATCACTTGTAAGGCCACATCTGGAATACGGGATCCAGTTTTGGGCTCCACATTTTAAAAAGGACATTCAGAAGTTAGAGTAAGTTCAAAGGCGGGCAACTAGACTATTACAAGGAATGGAAGGCCTCCCATATGATGACAGGTTGAAAAAGTTAGATATGTTTAGCTTAGAAAAAAGACGTCTCAGAGGAGATCTCATTTATATGTATAAATACATGTGTGGTCAATATAAAGGACTGGCACATGACTTATTTCTTCCAAAGACAGTACTAAGGACCAGGGGGCACTCACTGCGAGTGGAAGAAAAGCGATTCCGACACCTAAATAGGAAAGGGTTCTTTACAGTTAGAGCAGTCAGACTGTGGAATGCCCAACCACAAGAGGTAGTAATGGCAGATACTATAACAGCTTTTAAAAAAGGGCTGGATGATTTCCTCAGTACACAAAACATTGTTGGTTATAAATGACTTGGTGACTAAATGTAGAACTGTGGAGGAAGGTTGAACTAGATGGACCTAGGTCTTTTTTCAACCTAAGTAACTATGTAACTATGTAACTTGACAAACATGGGACGGTCTCGTCATCTTCAACAGTCTACCCGTACCAGTAGCACCGTATCTGGTGCTGGTAACAGCAATTTTATGGAATCTTTTGATAATTTTTTTAGACCCTCCTTTGCAAGGCCACCAGAGACAACAAGTCTGACACATAGTCAATGGCTGGAGAGGATGATACAGGAGTATCTCCAAATGAACATCGATGCCATGACTGTGCAACTGGAGCCTTGCTCATTTTGGGCTTCAAATCTAGAAAAATGGCCAGAGCTCTCCAGTTACGCCTTGGAGATTTTGTCATGTCCAGCTGCCAGCGTTGTCTCTGAACGTGTCTTCAGTGCTGCTGGGTGTGTGCTGACAGATAAGCGCACGCGTCTGTCCAGTGACAATGTGGACAGACTAACGTTCATCAAAATGAACAAGTCATGGATCCACAAGGAATTTACTACCCCTGTGTCAACCTGGGGAGAGTAAATGCTTGTGGATTTGGAATGTGCTTGATGCAAATCAAAACATCCTGTTTGCAACTAGGGCACAAGTGCTGCCACTGAAGGGGTGTCTGTGTGGCCCAATTTTTTGAAAAAAGGGAGACTCTGCTTGGAGTAACCCTTGCTTGCTGTGTTTTTTAAAATGATCCACGATGAACAGAGCTGGGATCAGGAAAGACTTTGCTACCTACCCCGGTGTCATCCTGGGGACGGATAAGAATGGCGTATTTTTGAATGTGCTTGATGCAAATCAAAACATCCTGTTTGCAACTAGGGCACAAGTGCTGCCACTGATGGGGTGTCTGTGGGGCCCAATTTTTTGAAAAAAGGGAGACTCCGCTTGGAGTAACCCTTGCTTGCTGTGTTTTTTAAAAATGATCCAAGATGAACAGAGCTGGGATCAGGAAAGACTTTGCTACCTACCCCGGTGTCATCCTGGGGACGGTTAAGAATAGCGTATTTTTGAATGTGCTTGATGCAAATCAAAACATCCTGTTTGCAACTAGGGCACAAGTGCTGCCACTGATGGGGTGTCTGTGTGGCCCAATTTTTTTAAAAAAGGGAGACTCCGCTTGGAGTCAGCTTGCGGTGTTTTACATGATTTTAGAAGGGCATGCCATGCCTATATCTGTGTCTCGTCCTCTTTTTCCTCGTAACACTGTTTTGTTTTCACATCAGAATTTGTCCTTGTCACTTTCCCATGTGTTTGTGTTGTGAGTTGTTTGTCACCTTTTGGACACCTTTGAGGGTGTTTTCTAGGTGTTTTTATGTGTTTGTGATTGCCTGCCATTGTTTCCTATGCAGTTCGAGTTCGGTTCGTCGAACCGAACTCGAACGGGAGCTCCGTTCGGCGAACCGACCTCGAGCCGAACCGCGACCGGTTCGCTCATCTCTAATTCTGAGAGCTATAGCGTTTTTATTTTTTGCTGATGGAGCTGTTTTGCTTGCTTTTTGCATGACAAGATGGTGGGGTTTTTTGATTCCTTTTTTTTTTCCACTTTTTTTTCCGCTGTATGATAAAATTTTTGTTAGGCCCCCTTCACACGTTCGTGAAAAAACACGCACGTGTGTTACGTCCATTTTTCGGGTCCGTTTTCCGTTTTTGTGTCCTTTTTTGTGTCCGTGTGCCATTTGTGTGAATGCCGTATGCTAGCCGTGTGTGCGTGTCGGTTGTCCGTTTATGCGTGAGAGAAATAACTGACATGTGTATGTGTTGTCCGTGTGAATTTATGCGTGTTTGTTATGCACAATGTCGTACATACATACCCGAGACAGCAGACAGAGTCGCGCATAGAGAATGAACTGGGGTGAACTTCACCCGACTTCATTGTCATACCGCGGCTCTGTCTGTGTCGCATCCTGATTAGTGGTCACCCGTGAAGGACTCACTGGTGACCGCTAATCCCCAGAGTGACTGAATGGAGTACCCCTCTCTCATACTCACCGTTCCCCGATCACCGGCGCAGCGCTGCACGGCTGTTCTCTAAACTCCGGCGGCTTTTCTTCTTTTGAAAAAGCCGGCCGCTCATTAAACAATCTCGTATTCCCCGCTTTCCCCGCCCACCAGCGCATATGATTGGTTGCTGTTAGACACGCCCCCACGCTGATTGACAGATGTCTCACTGCAACCAATCACAGCCGCCGGGGGGCGGGACTATACTGTGCAGTGAAAAAAATAAATAAATAATTAAAAAAAAATGACGTGCGGTCCCCCCCATTTTGATACCAGCCAGGGTAAAGTCACACGGCTGAAGGCTGGTATTCTCAGGATGGGGAGCTCCACATTATGGGGAGCCCCCCAGCCTAACAATATCAGCCAGCAGCCGCCCAGAATTGCCGCATGCATTAGATGCGACTGTTCTGGGACTCTACCCGGCTCTTCCCGATTGGCCCTGGTGCGTTGGCAATCGGGGTAATAAGGAGTTAATGGCAGTCCATAGCTGCCAATAAATCCTAAATTAATCATGTCAGGCGTCTCCCCGAGATACCTTCCATGATTAACCTGTAAGTTACAGTAAATAAACACACACGTGTTCAACACTTTATTAAGCCCGAAAAATCCCTCCATGTCTGGTGTAATCCACGGACCTCCAGCGTCGCATCCAGCTCTGCTGCATGAAGGTGACAGGAGCTGCTAAAGACACCGCCGCTCCTGTCACCTCCACGCAGCTAATGAAGGGAATAGCGTGATCAGCTGAGCTGTCACTGAGGTTACCCGCGGCCACCGCTGGATCCAGCTAACTTACAGGTTAATCATGGAAGGTATCTCAGGGAGACGCCTGACATGATTCATCTAGGACTTATTGGCAGCTATGGGCTGCCATTAACTCCTTATTACCCCGATTGCCAACGCACCAGGGCCAATCGGAAAGAGCCGGGTAGAGTCCCAGAACAGTCGCATCTATTGTATGCGGCCATTTTGGGCGGCTGCTGGCTGCTATTGTTAGGCTGGGGGGCTCCCCATAACGTGGAGCTCCCCATCCTGAGAATACTAGACTTCAGCCGTGTGACTTTACCTTGGCTGGTATCAAAATGGGGGGTGGACCGCACATCGGTTTTTTTTAATTATTTATTTATTTTTTTCACTGCACAGTATAGTCCCGCCCCTCGGCGGCTGTGATTAGTTGCAGTGAGACAGCTGTCAATCAGCGTGGGGGCATGTCTAACTGCAACCAATCATATGCACCGGTGGGTGGGGAAAGCAGGGAATACGAGATTGTTTAATGAGCGGCCGGCTTTTTCAAAAGAGGAAAAGCAGCCGGAGTTTAGAGAACAGCCGTGCAGCGCCGCGCCGGTGATCGGGGAACGGTAAGTATGAGAGAGGGGGGAGACTGACCGACAGACAGTGAGAGAGGGACAGTCAAGACAGAGAGACCGACCGACGGACTGAGGGAGATTGACAGACATCGACAGGAAAAGAAAGAATGACCGACATCGCTAGAAAAAAGCACAAAACGTACACGGAGCATACAGAAATGCATCTGTGTCACGTATTGTGCGCACATAACCATTGACTTTCATGGTGTCCGCGTGTGCGTGTTCCGTGCAGAAAACTGACATGCTTCCGTGCAAAACGGAAACACATATGGATCACGGACACACGGACATTATGAAATAACGCACGTGTGACCTCAAACATAGATTAACATTTGTGCACGTTTGGCCGTTTCTCCGGTACATGCGGAAACGGGCCAAACACGCACGTGTTTCACGGACGTGTGAAGGGGCCTTAGAGTGTTCCCTGAAAAAGTTAACTAGTGTGACAATTTTATAAATCGGGTTGTTATGGACACAGTGATGCCTAATATGTGTACTTTTCTATACATACACTACAGTTCAAAAGTTTGGCGTCACCCAGACAAATTTGTCTTTTCCATGAAAAATCATACTTTTATTTATCAAATGAGTTGCATAATGAATAGAAAATATAGTCCAGACATTGACTAGGCTAGAAATAATGATTTTACTTGAAATAATAATTTTCTCCTTCAAACTTTGCTTTCGTCACAAAATGCTCCTTTGCAGCAATTCCAGCTTTGCAGACCTTTGGCATTCCAGCTGTTAATTTGCTGAGGTAATCTGGAGATATTTCACCCCATGCTTCCAGAAGCCCGCCCACAAGTTGGATTGACTTGCTGGGCACTTTTTGCGTAACATATGGTCAAGCTGCTCCTACAACAGCTCAGTAGGGTTGAGACCTGGTGACTGGGCTGGCCACTCCATTACAGGTAGAATACCAGCTGCCCACTTCTTCCCTAAATAGTTCATGCATAATTTGGAGGTGTGTTTTCGGTCATTGCCCTGTTGTAGGATGAAATTGGCTCCAATCAAGCGCTGTCCAAAGGGTATGGCATGGCATTGCAAAATGGAGTGATAGCCTTCCTTATTCAAAATCCCTTTTACATCATAAAAATCTCCTACTTTACCACCACCAAAGCTACCCCAGATCAGCACATTACCTCCACCATGTTTGACAGATGGCATCAGGCACTCTTCCAGCATCTTTTCAGTTGTTCTGCGTCTCACAAATATTCTTCTGTAAAGCTGTAGGGGGGAAAAAGCGCAATAGGGTCTTACCCGGTATGAGGGTAGAGAGACAGAACGGAAAGAGATACACTCACCTGGTAGGGTTGTGCCAGTCACAACCCCCTATGATCGCATTTGAGTGGTTTTATGTGGTTTAGCAGCGGCCCCGGAAAGCAGGTTATCATATAAATCAAATAGAAAACCGGTTTTAAATGCCGCGCTAAAAACCACAGATGCTGTAGATAAAGAGATTTCCTTTATTTCACAGTTCTACACCTGTGTACATATTACATTAAATACCAGACGTTTGAAGCTAGAATAGTCATTTACCACATTATCAATGTAGAGAGTATATTTCTGTTTAATTTAATGTTGGCTTAATTGAAAAAAAAGTGCTTTTCTTTAAAAAATAAGGAAATATCTAAGGGACCCTAAACTTTTGAACTGTAGTGTAAATATACATGTTTATTGGGGTGTATATATATATATATATATATATATATATATATATATGTGTAGAACAAGTTGAAGAAGGATCCAACAACACAGAATGACTCCAAAGGGCAACAAAAGTTTTTGGTTTTTTTTCTCTGACTTTATTATCTAAGAATAAAAAATTCCAGAGCTCTTGACAAGTTAAGTGCAAGGTATATGCAGTATGGACTACGCGTTTTGGCGGATGCAGCTGCCTTCTTCACGGTCCCAAGACAAAACTTAACAACTCGTCAAGAGCTCTGGAATTTTTTATTCTTAGATAAAGTCAGAGAAAAAAAAACTTTTGTTGCCCTTTGGAGTCATTCTGCCTTGCTGGATCCTTCTTCATCTTGTTCTACACATCTTGGAAGTCTCCCACTTCGGGTCCGTGCAATAAGGAGAACAAGGAGGCCGGGGCTTGAGCTCAGACAGGTGAGCTGGTCTACAACCTTTATTTCAAAATATATATATATATTTTTTTGCTTTTTTTTAGTTTCTTATTTAGGCCCTATATCCGACATACACCGTGACCCTGCATGCACAGAACTATCTTGGGCATCTGTCATGTTATGTATTATTTCTACCACATTGTCCTCCCTCCATTCTGAACTATCATCTTCACCCCGTCCCCGTGTGACGTTCTTATGCCTGCACTGTTTCACTGCTTGCTGCCCATTTCCATACTGTGTCCCCTCTTCACACTGTCCCCTCATACTGTACTGTGCCTTCAGACTGACCCACCTTCTACATACAAGCACCTCATACTCTGCTGTCACAGTATAAACTGCCCTCCATACTGTGCCCTCACACTACAGTCATGGCCAAAAGTTTTGAGAATGCTACAAATATTAATTTTTACAAAGTCTACTGCTTAAGTTTTTCTAATGGCAATTTGCATATACTCCAGAATGTCATAAAGAGTGATCAGCTTAACAGCAATTACTTGCAAAGTCAATATTGGCTAAGAAAATGAACTTTAACCCCTAAAACACATTTCAACATCATTGCATTCCTGCCTTAAAAGGAGCAGCTAACATTGTTTTAGTGATTGTTCCATTAACACAGGTGTGGGTGTTGATGAGGACAGGGCTGGCGATCAATCAGTCATGATTAAGTAAGAATGACACCACTGGACACCACTGGACACTTTAAAAGGAGGCTGGTGCTTGGTATCATTGTTTCTCTTCAGTTAACCATGGTTATCTCTAAAGAAACACGTGCAGGAATCATTGCTCTACACAAAAATGGCCTAACAGGGAAGAGTATCGCAGCTACAAAGATTGCACCTCAGTCAACAATCTATTACATCATTAAGAACTTCAAGGAGAGAGCTTCCATTGTTGCCAAAAAGGCTCCAGGGCGCCCAAGAAGGACCAGCAAACGCCAGGACCGTATCTTAAAACTGTTTCAGCTGCGGGATCGGACTACCAGCAGTGCCGAGCTAGCTCAGCAATGGCAGCAAGCTGGTGTGAGTGCTTCTGCACGCACTGTGAGGCGGAGACTGCTTGAGCAAGGCCTGGTTTCAAGGAGGGCAGCAAAGAAGCCACTTCTCTCCAGAAAAAAACATCAGGGACCGACTGATATTCTGCAAAAGGTACATGGAGTGGACTGCTGAGGACTGGGGTAAAGTAATTTTCTCAGATGAATCCCCTTTTCGATTGTTTGGGACATCTGGAAAACAGCTTATTAGGAGAAGAAGAGGTGAGCGCTACCACCAGTCTTGTCTCATGCCAACTGTTAAGCACCCTGAAACAATTCATGTGTGAGGTTGCTTCTCTGGCAAGGGAATCAGCTCACTCACAGTCTTGCCTAAAAACACTTCCATGAATAAAGAATGGTACCAGAATGTCCTTCAAGAGCAACTTCTCCCAACTGTCCAAGAGCAGTTTGGCGCCCAACAATGCCTTTTCCAGCATGATGGAGCACCTTGCCATAAAGCTAAGGTGATCACTAAATGGCTCATGGAAGAAAACATAGAGATTTTGGGTCCATGGCCTGGAAACTGCCCAGATCTTAATCCCATTGAGAACTTGTGGGCAATCATCAAGAGACAGGTGGACAAACAAAAACCAACAAATTCTGGCAAAATGCAAGCATTGCTTATGCAAGAATGGACAGCTATCAGTCAGGATTTGATCCAGAAATTGATTGAGAGCATGCCAGGGAGAATTGCAGAGGTCCTGAAGAAGAAGGGTCAACACTGCAAATATTGACTTGCTGCATTAACTCATTCTAACTGTCAATATAACCTTTTGATACTCATAATATGATTGCAATTATATTTCTGTATGTGATGTAAACATCAGACAAACACAATTAAAAACCAGAGGGCAACAGATCATGTGAAAATATAATTTTGGTGTCATTCTCAAAACTTTTGGCCATGACTGTATATACTACCCTTATACCATACCATTATACTATACACTGCTCCCCATAGTGTGTCCTCTCATCATATACTGTCCCCCATAGTTTGCCATCGCTATATATATTTTCTCCCATAGTGTACCCTCACACTATATATGTGCCGTCACACTATAAACTTCCATCTACAGTATGCCCCACGCTATACATTCACGCACATTGTATCGTCTCAACATTTATACTGACATCCCATACTGTGCCTTCATACATACTGACCTCACATACTGTTCTCTCTATACAGTGACCTCCATACTGTGTGCTCACTCTCTAACTCCCAAACTGTGCATTTACACTCCATACTAACCCCTAAACACTGCAGTGATGTCAGCAGCATGGGCAAGCTGCTGCACATAGGTGCAGAGAGCTATTTGGAGTTGCTCTTATCCTGGAAGTGCCTGCATGCTCACTTGTATTTGTATCTTAGGCCTGTTTCACATGTCAGTGAAAAATACAGACTTTTTTTACTGACGTGTTAAAAACACATATGTCCCTTTGTGTGCCGTGCTCTGCTGTATCCGGCTGCTGTGTATCTTACCTCTGCAGCTACTTCCGGGTCAGCTGTGGCTGCATAACTGAAAATATGCATGCAGTAATGAGCCAGCCAAGAAAAAGCAGAGATCAGCTGCCGAACACAGCATCGCTAGAAAAGGTGAGTTTAAAAAGCTTTTTATTTTCAATACTCGTGTTTTTTCTGGTACATGTTTAACGGATCACACCATAGTGTGGTCCGTGGGACATCAGTGATGCCAGAATAAAATGGACATGTCTCCGTGCGGCAAACACGGACATGCGTCAGCGAGAAACCACTGATGTATGCGCAGACCCATGGATTTTAAAGGGTCTGCATATGTTCGTTATTCTGGTACATATAAAAACTAACACATGTGGCGCCCTGGACAAGCCAGGGGCCACAGAGCACAACACCCACACACCCCACACTTCCATCAGGCACACCAAAGCCAGAACACAAAACCCTTGTTGCCTTCCTCCAGGGGCTGATGATCACACAAGGGGGTGGGCCAGCCGGTTGGTCCCGCCCACCGAGGAGTTCACAGTCCTGGAGGCGGGAAAACCAGGCAGATAGTTTGGAGAGGAGTGAGGACAGTTGAGAAGTGAAAGTGAGAGAGGAGAAAAGTGACAGCTAAGCAGCCTGAAGTTGGTCCGGGTGTGTGGCCCGGACAGATCAGCAAGGTTGGCAGACGGTGGTGACCGTCTGCAGTAGTGGCCGATTGGAGTCTACCGTGAGGACCGTGGACAGGCGGTGGCCCGGCGGTACCGGACCGGTACACAAAGAGAAGCCAGCACCATCTGGCAGGGGCTTTTCGGACCCCGGCAAGGCTAGGAGTCGCCGTGAATTTGCCAAATCCGTTAGTGAATGGGACCTCCTGGGTTTCCAAACAGTCAAGTCCCGACAGAAGGCAACAGTCCAACCGAGTGAGAGAGACACCGCCACCGCCAAGGCAACCGTTTCTCAGGGCCAGCGCCTGCGGGCAAAAGGGGCTCCTCCGGCCCATATCCAAGCCGGGGAGCGGGTTACCGGTGGGAACCCATTGGAACCGTACAAAGAACTTAGGTGCAGGGAAAGGCAGTTACCACCAACCTGCCGGGAGCAACAACACCGCAGCCGTCTGTGGGACCCATCCATCCAGCCGAGTGTTTTACCGAGAACTGTGTCTTCATCATTGGGCTGAGTGAGTACCACCGTGCCGTGCGCTGCCCCCGAGACCCTGCACCTCACCAGGCCCCGCAACCCGCCTGCCATCCATCCCTACCCCATCACCGGGCCCCGGGACAACCAACCCCCCTACCCACGGAGGGGAGAACTAACAACAAAGCTGCTCCCAGTCACCGCTCCCGGGATCCCTGTCTAGAGCAGCGGTTGTGTCACCAAAATCACCACAACCGTGGGTGGCGTCACGGACAATATCCATAATCAAAACCCCCACAACCAATCACCCCCCTTTTCACTCACAGGCGAGGAGCGCCGCTCGAGTCCCCGGGATCCAGCCCACCGCTCGAGCCACCACCGAGCAGCAGCAGCAGCCGCAGCAGCGGCAGCCGGACCCGAGCAGTGGGAAAGCGCAGCGTCCCCTCCTCCGCCCGCGACACATACGTACCACAATTACTAATGTGTGAAAGAGGGTTAAAAGATGGATAAACAGACTAATGCAGCCAACCTTCGAATCTATAAAGGTACGGATTTTTAGTGGTCTGGCAGTTAAGAGAATAAAAAAAGAAAAAAGTAACCTTTCTTCTGGTGTCACCCCAGTGCCTAGTGATAAATATGGGCCTTGTTATCATAAAATAAGGGGAACAGAGTCCTTGAACTAAGAGACCTTGGTTTATCACACTGGCAGAACACAACATGCATCAGCTGCGATGTCAGTACTGCTCAAAGTGTGTGTATTTCTGCACAAAGTGCTCATACTCAATGCTCAATAAATTGAGATGTTTCGAAAATGTTGTTTGCATTGCACTTTATCATTCATGGTGCAATTTCACTCTTGAGAAGTGTATGTTTCATTAATTTGTAACTTTAGCATAGATCATTATTTATTAAAAGGAACCTGTAGTATTTAATTGCAGCCATAATGTTAATTTAATCTGCATGTAAATATCATTCAAAACATATATGATTGTCTAACTGGATATTTTGCTTCAAGGAGAAAATTATGTTATATTCTTCCTGCAGCTGCTCACGTCCACTCAAATGGGCAGCATTGGGGCAGTGAGCAGTCAGCATTCTCTGTACAGTGATCGAGCTATCAACACATCCAAAACTTTTAGGGGTACTTTGCACGCTGTGACATCGCTAGCCGATGCTAGCGATGCCGAGCACGATAGTACCCGCCCCCGTCGCACATGCGATATCTTGTGAGAGCTGCCGTAGCGAACATTATCGCTACGGCAGCTTCACACGCACTTACCTGCCCTGCGACGTCGCTCTGGCCGGTGACCCGTCTCCTTCCTAAGGGGGCAGGTTGTGCGGCGTCACAATGACATCACACGGCAGGCGGCCAATAGAAGCGGAGGGGCGGAGATGAGTGGGACGTAAACATCCCGCCCACCTCCTTCCTTCCGCATAGCCGGTAGAGGCAGGTAAGGAGATGTTCCTCGCTCCTGTGGCTTCATACACAGCGATGTGTGGTGCCGCAGGAATAAGGAACAACATCGTACCTGTCAATGCAGCAAAATTATGAAAATGACCGACACTACACAGATCACCGATTTACCACGCTTTTGCGATCGTTTATCGGTGAATCTAAGCTTTACACGTTGCGACGTCATTATTGGCACCGGATGTGCGTCACTTTCGATTTGACCCCGACGATATCGCAGTAGAGATGTTGCAACGTGCAAAGTACCTCTTAGATTGGCAGCCTGCTCAGCATACACGCTGCAGAGCAGGATGTCAGATATTGTTTTAATGGCAGGTTACTTTAAGTGACATTAAAAGGATTTAAATGTATACAAAAAAAATTACCACAAAACAGAAATGTGATAAAATAATAAAATACTAATTTTTCATAAAGTACAAGTGATCTTGTGCTATACACATAGGTATCACTGTTGGGGTGAGTGATCAGCTGAATAATTTCAAAACAGAGCACATCATCAACATTGAATACAGGAATTTCCTATTAACAGGTTCCTGCTTCCCCCATAAAGTTTTAGCTTTTTTGCCGGGTAGAAGCATTAGGTAGGGACCCAGGAAAAAGAGATACTACTTGATGATGGCTGCTGGGCTCACATAAAACTGTCCTTTTTATGAGCTCAAGTATCTCAATTTTTAAATGTATTTCCTTAGCAGTAATGCATGTCCAAACTCCTGCATTCAATGTTCGCATGTCTTAGCATTTCAGAGAGCAACTATAATTTAGTTAGTGTATGCTTCATGTTCACATTTGTCTGTTAGAAAGTGCTGTCAGTTTTCTTATTTTAGATTATAGAGTGATGCCTTTTTACTGAGAACTGCTGTCCTTCAACTTAAGGCAATTTTAAATTTCCTATTAGCAGGTTCCTGACTGTCCATGAAGCTGTAGGCTTTTTAAGCCCATGTAGATGCATTAGGTAGAGACCCAGCAATATTAGATACACCTTGATGTTGGCTGCTGGGCTCACATAAAACTGGCCAAAAAGGAGCCAAGACAGATGTATGTGCACACACAGAATGTGGTGAGCCTTCCTCATAAAGATGGCAGTGCAAGCCTTATGAGTGTGCATGTCTTATGCTAAACAGCCACCTTCCCCCTTGGTGTGGAGGTTGTGTGGCTCTATCATCAGCATCATGCACCTGGGCTGCAGCCATCTTTATGAGGAAGGCTCACCACATTCTGTGTGTGCACATACGAGGGGCGATCCAAAAGTAATGATAATCAATAATAAACACAATGAATATATTAAAAAAAAAATAATATTTTTCTATATAGTCTCCTAACAAGTCTACACATTTAGTCCATCTGTTTTCTAAACTTAGAATTCCCTTCGAAAAAAATTCTTGATCTTGACCCTCAAAAAAATCCCCAACAGCGGTTATCACGTCCCTATTGTCGTCAAATTTCTTGCCCCGGAGGTGTTCCTTGAGGCGAGGAAAGAGAAAGAAGTCACTGGGCGCTAGATCTGGCGAATAGGGGGGGTGTTCCACCAGTTCAAAGCCCGCTTATTGAATGGTTGCCATGGCAACTGCAGCTTTGTGAGCCGGCGCGTTATCTTGGTGAAACAGCACTCCAGCCCGCAGTTTGCCGTGCCTTTTCTCCTTGATAGCCTCCCTCAATCTTCTTATTTGTTCTGCATAGTAGGATAGGAGCCCGTAATAGTGGCTCCCTTCTCCAAATAGTCCACCATAATAATTCCTTCAGCGTCCAAAAAACGGACGCCATAACCTTCCCTGCTGAGCTTGACACTTTGAATTTCTTCGGCGTCGGTTCGTCGGCTCGTTTCCATGTCGTCAATTGTTGTTCAGTTTCGGGATCAAAGTGGTGGATCCAGGTCTCGTCCATGGTCAAAAAACATGACAAAAAATTCTCCTTGTCTGCTTGGAACTTTTCGAGATTTGCTATTGAAATGTCAACTCGTTTCTTCTTTTGCTCGTCGGTTAACATTTTTGGCACCCAACGCACGGAGACCTTTCTCATATGCAATTCTTTTGCAAGGATTCTTTGAATACTGCCATATGAGATCCCTGTGACCTCAGCTACATGCCTGATAGTCACTCTTCGATCTGCCAATACAACTTCTTCAACTTTTTCACGTTTTCTTCATTGAGGGACGTGGATGGGCGTCCTTCACGATGTTCATCTTCCGTCGATGTTCTTCCCAGCTTAAATTCCTCAGCCCAGCGTGCAACTGTGGAATATGGAAGAGAAGAGTCCCCCAATATTTCCACCAAGTCGCTGTGTATGTCTTTGGTAGTCATTTTTTTCAAGCAGAGGTATTTGATGACACCTCTGAGCTCGTTTTTTTTCCATTTTGATGTTCACTCCTCGGCAGTTCATATTCAAATGAATGTAGCTCCTGGGAATCGTGGCCTATTTAAGGGATTTTTTTTCTGGACTAGTGGGTACCTAAGAGAGAAGAAAACATTTTATTTAAATTTCTGTGTGCAATAGAAATAACCGATTATCATTACTTTTGGATCGCCCCTCGTACATCTGTCTTGGCTCCTTTTTGGTGAGTTTTTTTTGATAGTTCTATGTGGTTTTCTCACATAAAACTGGCCCTTTTCATGTGCTAAGTGTCTCAATTTTTAAATTTATTAACTTAGCAGTAATACATGTCCAAATTTCTGTATTCAATGTTTGCATGCCTTAGCGTTTCAGAGTGCTGGTGTAATTTTGTTAGACTGTGTTTCATGTTCAGTTTGTACCTGTTCACATTTGCTGTTGTCTGTTAGGAAGTGTCATCTGTTTTCTCATTTCAAATTGCACCGTGTTTCCCCGAAAATAAGACCTACCATGAAAATAAGGCCTAGCAGGAGTTTTCAGCAAGGTTTAAATATAAAACCTACCCAGAAAATAAAGCCTAGTGGCGGTTCAATAAAGGAGTGTCCATGCAGCTAAGAAAGTTAAAGAATACTGCAGGACATTTCATTGTAGAAAGCAGTCACCCCCAAAAGAGATTTGAATAAAGAGAGAAGATCCCGCGATCATACTCATGACACGCCGACCGGGAGCAGTGGAACGCATCAAGAACCTGAGGCGGAATGCACACCCACACACATCAGATCACACACACGTGAGATCACACACACACACACACACACACATCAGATTGCACACACACAGTCACCACATCCAGTGATATTGATAACTTAAGGCTGGCATATGGTAAGGACCTAGGATGCTGTGCAGTGGAGCGCCAAAACCTGCATTTGGAATGCATGGAGGACCTAGCGGTGCACCGCATCATAGAGATGAGAGATGAGAGTCCCCTGCTGGCTGGAAGCAAGTAGTATAACCGTATGGGGGTGAGTGTTTGCGCTCGCGATTGTATGTGTGATCTCATGAGTATGTGTATGAGTGTGTGTATGAGTTTGTATGCAATCTGATGTGTGAGTGTTGGCTAGGAGGGGAGGACAGCATACAGCATACCTGCTGCGAGCATCCTCCGAGGATTGCAGAAGGACCTGGAAGGCATGCAGAAGTCCAGGATCTGGTAAGTATGATGATCCTGCGTAGGGGGGGGTCTGCATTTTGGGGGGTAAACTTTCCCCCAACCTTGTTTCCCCGAGAATAAGCCCTCCCCCAAAAATAAGTCCTAGCACTTTTTTCTGGGCAGAAAAAAAAATATAAGACAGTGTCTTATTTTTTGATGAAACACAGTAGGGCCTGCTTTAGCTTGAAAATGCCATGCTTTTTTTATAATTATTTAATTTTTTACTTACTTTATTAATTTTTTATTCTTCCCAGGAGTGACCAGGGTGTCAGAGATGTATCCAAGCATCTTCCCCATGCTTTTTCCATTCCTTTTAAGCTCAGTTTTCATCCATTTCAGTTATTTTTTGGACCACCCAGCCCTCCTAAGGGGATCTGCTGGAAAAATTATTGTGTTTCTTATAGAGTTTCATATACTCTGTGACGGGGTGCTTCTCCCATATCACATGATCAACAGAGCGAGAGATGAGTGAGCAATCCAAAGCACATTTATTCCAAGCAATCCAGAATGTCCATCAAATAATCCACAAAACAGAGGGTAAAATTAGTCCAGTAACACATATAGTCCGGTAAGCGATAAATAAATGTCCAGTTTCTCTCTGAGAAGCCACTGCTTCTCCCATAGGATCAATCCTTCTCTCCTGAAGTTCTCCAAACAGACTGCCCAATTGTTCAGGTAAGCAGAAAGTTTAGGTGGATCTTACGCCCCCTCCCCCGATTTAGGAACAAATGGCTGGCAGGGGAGGAATTAAACCTGCAAATGGGACAATGTACACAGAAGCAGTACAAATAAGACAGTGAACCACGCCCAAACATTAACCCACACAAAATTGTATACAATCCACAATATTCCACCATCACAACCTCTCCCTCCTTCTGAATAAGTGAGTATGCCATGAGGTCTACACAGACCTCTGGCCATGTTGTGATGCCCTGGACCCCCAGGGGTCACAGTACACTAACATCACACACACACCCTCCCCTGGGTAGGTGACACCAGTCAATCAAATCCTTGTTGCCACCCTCCAGGCTTGATGTCCACACCAGGTGTGGCGGAGCCAGGCGGTTGACCCCACCCACTGAGGAGTTCACAGGCCTGGAGGCGGGAAAAGAGAGTGAATTGTGTTAGGCAGTGAAAGTGAGAGGAGTGAAAAACTGTTGGTGTCTGGGTTGGAGCCCAGGCACCTTCAGCAAGGTTGGCAGACAGTGGTGGCCGTCTGCAGGAGTTGGTGGAGGTCAGCAGAACCGTAGGACCGGAGTCAGCGGTAGCCCGCTGGTACCGAACCGGGGAGCAGATTGAAGACAAGCACCAAGGCAGGGTACTCAGACCCCGACCAGGCTCGGAGCCGCTGTAAAGGTCAAATTATCTGATTGCGGTCTGGACCTCAGGGGTTCATTCCCACCTAAGTCCCGTCAGAAGGCAACAGCCCAATCCGTCCGGATAAGAGCCACCGCCAAGGGCCAGAGAGCCAAGGGCCAGTGCCTGTGGGCAAACGGGCTCTCCCAACACGTACACGCCGGGGAGCGGACTACCCATGGGAAGCCATAGGAGTCAAATACACTTACACAGGTGCAGGAAAACGACAGCCACCATCAACCAGACCGGGGAGAGTGAGAAAACCGCAGCCGGCTGTGGGCCCCGTCCATCCAGCCGTTTGGTTTACCATTGACTCTGTCCTTCTGTGTCTGAGTGAGTACAGCAGTGCCATCCGGCACCGCGTTGCACCGCAATGCTGCACTGCAATGCTGCACCCGCGCCCACGCTGCCTCCCCGCGTTGGCACTAGAGATGAGCGAACCGGTCGCGGTTCGGCTCGAGGTTGGTTCGCCGAACGGACCTCCCGTTCGAGTTCGGTTCGTCGAACGTTCGACGAACCGAACTCGAACTGCACAGGAAACAATGGCAGGCAATCACAAACACAGAAAAACACCTAGAAAACACCCTCAAAGGTGTCCTAAAGGTGACAAACAACTCAAACACATTGGAAAGTGACAAGGACATATACTCATGCGAAAACAAAACAGCTGGACAAGGAAAAAGAGGAGGACACACAGATATAGGCATGGCACGCCCTTCTAAAATCATGTAAAACACCGCAAGGTGACTCCAAGCGGAGTCTCCATTTTTTCCAAAAATTGGGCCACACACACACCCACCCCTTCAGTGGCAGCAGTTGTGCCCCAGTTGTACACTTCACAGCTACATTTGCATCAAGCACATTCAAAAATACGCCATTCTTATCCATCCCCAGGATGACACCGGGGTAGGTAGCAAAGTCTTTGCTGACCCATGACTTGTTCATCTTGGCTTCTTTTAAAAACAATGTAAGCAAGGGTTACTCCAAGCGGAGTCTCCCTTTTTTCCAAAAATTGGGCCACACAGACACCCACCCCATCAGTGGCAGCACTTGGGCCCTAGTTGCAAACAGGATGTTTTGATTTGCATCAAGCACATTCAAAAATACGCCATTCTTATCCGTCCCCAGGATGACACCGGGGTAGGTAGCAAAGTCTTTCCTGATCCCAGCTCTGTTCATCTTGGCTTCTTTTAAAAACACATCAAGCAAGGGTTACTCCAAGCGGAGTCTCCCTTTTTTTCCAAAAATTGGGCCACACAGACACCCACCCCATCAGTGGCAGCACTTGGGCCCTAGTTGCAAACAGGATGTTTTGATTTGCATCAAGCACATTCAAAAATACGCCATTCTTATCCGTCCCCAGGATGACACCGGGGTAGGTAGCAAAGTCTTTCCTGATCCCAGCTCTGTTCATCTTGGCTTCTTTTAAAAACACATCAAGCAAGGGTTACTCCAAGCGGAGTCTCCCTTTTTTTCCAAAAATTGGGCCACACAGACACCCACCCCATCAGTGGCAGCACTTGGGCCCTAGTTGCAAACAGGATGTTTTGATTTGCATCAAGCACATTCAAAAATACGCCATTCTTATCCGTCCCCAGGATGACACCGGGGTAGGTAGCAAAGTCTTTCCTGATCCCAGCTCTGTTCATCTTGGCTTCTTTTAAAAACACATCAAGCAAGGGTTACTCCAAGCGGAGTCTCCCTTTTTTTCCAAAAATTGGGCCACACAGACACCCACCCCATCAGTGGCAGCACTTGGGCCCTAGTTGCAAACAGGATGTTTTGATTTGCATCAAGCACATTCAAAAATACGCCATTCTTATCCGTCCCCAGGATGACACCGGGGTAGGTAGCAAAGTCTTTCCTGATCCCAGCTCTGTTCATCTTGGCTTCTTTTAAAAACACATCAAGCAAGGGTTACTCCAAGCGGAGTCTCCCTTTTTTTCCAAAAATTGGGCCACACAGACACCCACCCCATCAGTGGCAGCACTTGGGCCCTAGTTGCAAACAGGATGTTTTGATTTGCATCAAGCACATTCAAAAATACGCCATTCTTATCCGTCCCCAGGATGACACCGGGGTAGGTAGCAAAGTCTTTCCTGATCCCAGCTCTGTTCATCTTGGCTTCTTTTAAAAACACATCAAGCAAGGGTTACTCCAAGCGGAGTCTCCCTTTTTTTCCAAAAATTGGGCCACACAGACACCCACCCCATCAGTGGCAGCACTTGGGCCCTAGTTGCAAACAGGATGTTTTGATTTGCATCAAGCACATTCAAAAATACGCCATTCTTATCCGTCCCCAGGATGACACCGGGGTAGGTAGCAAAGTCGTTCCTGATCCCAGCTCTGTTCATCTTGGCTTCTTTTAAAAACACATCAAGCAAGGGTTACTCCAAGCGGAGTCTCCCTTTTTTTCCAAAAATTGGGCCACACAGACACCCACCCCATCAGTGGCAGCACTTGGGCCCTAGTTGCAAACAGGATGTTTTGATTTGCATCAAGCACATTCAAAAATACGCCATTCTTATCCGTCCCCAGGATGACACCGGGGTAGGTAGCAAAGTCTTTGCTGATCCCAGCTCTGTTCATCTTGGCTTCTTTTAAAAACACATCAAGCAAGGGTTACTCCAAGCGGAGTCTCCCTTTTTTTCCAAAAATTGGGCCACACAGACACCCACCCCATCAGTGGCAGCACTTGGGCCCTAGTTGCAAACAGGATGTTTTGATTTGCATCAAGCACATTCAAAAATACGCCATTCTTATCCGTCCCCAGGATGACACCGGGGTAGGTAGCAAAGTCTTTCCTGATCCCAGCTCTGTTCATCTTGGCTTCTTTTAAAAACACATCAAGCAAGGGTTACTCCAAGCGGAGTCTCCCTTTTTTTCCAAAAATTGGGCCACACAGACACCCACCCCATCAGTGGCAGCACTTGGGCCCTAGTTGCAAACAGGATGTTTTGATTTGCATCAAGCACATTCAAAAATACGCCATTCTTATCCGTCCCCAGGATGACACCGGGGTAGGTAGCAAAGTCTTTCCTGATCCCAGCTCTGTTCATCTTGGCTTCTTTTAAAAACACATCAAGCAAGGGTTACTCCAAGCGGAGTCTCCCTTTTTTTCCAAAAATTGGGCCACACAGACACCCACCCCATCAGTGGCAGCACTTGGGCCCTAGTTGCAAACAGGATGTTTTGATTTGCATCAAGCACATTCAAAAATACGCCATTCTTATCCGTCCCCAGGATGACACCGGGGTAGGTAGCAAAGTCTTTGCTGATCCCAGCTCTGTTCATCTTGGCTTCTTTTAAAAACACATCAAGCAAGGGTTACTCCAAGCGCAGTCTCCCTTTTTTTCCAAAAATTGGGCCACACAGACACCCACCCCATCAGTGGCAGCACTTGGGCCCTAGTTGCAAACAGGATGTTTTGATTTGCATCAAGCACATTCAAAAATACGCCATTCTTATCCGTCCCCAGGATGACACCGGGGTAGGTAGCAAAGTCTTTCCTGATCCCAGCTCTGTTCATCTTGGCTTCTTTTAAAAACACATCAAGCAAGGGTTACTCCAAGCGGAGTCTCCCTTTTTTTCCAAAAATTGGGCCACACAGACACCCACCCCATCAGTGGCAGCACTTGGGCCCTAGTTGCAAACAGGATGTTTTGATTTGCATCAAGCACATTCAAAAATACGCCATTCTTATCCGTCCCCAGGATGACACCGGGGTAGGTAGCAAAGTCTTTGCTGATCCCAGCTCTGTTCATCTTGGCTTCTTTTAAAAACACATCAAGCAAGGGTTACTCCAAGCGGAGTCTCCCTTTTTTTCCAAAAATTGGGCCACACAGACACCCACCCCATCAGTGGCAGCACTTGGGCCCTAGTTGCAAACAGGATGTTTTGATTTGCATCAAGCACATTCCAAATCCACAAGCATTTACTCTCCCCAGGATGACACAGGGGTAGTAAATTCCTTCTGGATCCATGACTTGTTCATTTTGATGAACGTCAGTCTGTCCACATTGTCACTGGACAGACGCGTGCGCTTATCTGTCAGCACACACCCAGCAGCACTGAAGACACGTTCAGAGACAACGCTGGCAGCTGGACACGACAAAATCTCCAAGGCGTAACTGGAGAGCTCTTGCCATTTTTCTATGTTTGAAGCCCAAAAGGAGCAAGGCTCCAGTTGCACAGTCATGGCATCGATGTTCATTTGGAGATACTCCTGTATCATCCTCTCCAGCCGTTGAGTATGTGTCAGACTTGTTGTCTCTGGTGGCCTTGCAAAAGAGGGTCTAAAAAAATTATGAAAAGATTCCATAAAATTGCTGTTACCGGCACCAGATACGGTCCTACTGGTACGGGTAGACTGGTGAAGATGACGAGACCGTCCCATGTTTGTCAAGTTACAACTGGGAGATTCCCTCCCTGCACCTGCACGGTTGTTTGGTGGAAAAGCCGAGCTAAGATCGAGTAACAGCTTCTGCTGATACTCCTGCATACGTGCGTCCCTTTCTATGGCTGGAATTATGTCACAAAATTTGGACTTGTACCGGGGATCTAATAGTGTGGCAATCCAGTAGTCATCATCACTTCTAATTTTGACAATACGACTGTCATGTTGGAGGTAGTGCAACAAAAAGGCACTCATGTGTCTTGCGCAGCCATGCGGACCAAGTCCACGCTGTGTTTGTGGCATAGAGGTGCTACCCGTTCTTTCTTCCTCTGACATCTCCCCCCAACCTCCTTCAACTGAAATTTGACCAAGGTCTCCCTCATCCGCTGAGTCTTCCATGTCCATGGACAGTTCGTCCTCCATTTCTTCATGTTCTCCTGCACCTTGCTCAACATTTCGCCTGCTACTATGCGCCCTTGTCGATCCCTGTTCCCCATGGTCCCATGCCTGCTGCGTTGGTGATGATGAACGTCTGGACCTTGGTGATGTTGTTGTCCCTTGCACATATGAATCCTCCTGTAGTTCCTCCCCTTCATGTTGTCCCACCCCCTGACTCCGAATAGTGTTTAGCGTGTGCTCCAGCATGTAAATGACTGGAATCGTCATGCTGATAATGGTATTGTCAGAGCTAAACATATTCGTCGCCATGTCGAAACTGTGCAGAAGGGTGCATAGGTCCTTGATCTGAGACCACTCCATCAGGGTGATCTGCCCCACCTCTGCATCTCGTTGGCCCAGGCTATACGTCATGACGTATTGCACCAGGGCTCTGCGGTGCTGCCACAGTCGCTGTAACATGTGGAGAGTTGAATTCCAGCGTGTCGCCACATCGCATTTCAGGCGATGAACCGGCAGGCCGAAAGACTTCTGTAGTGATGCAAGTCGCTCAGCTGCGGCGCTTGAACGCCGGAAGTGAGCAGACAGTTTTCGTGCCCTGTTCAGAAGGCCATCTAGGCCGGGATAGTGTGTTAAAAATTGCTGCACGACAAGGTTCAACACGTGAGCCATACAAGGTACGTGTGTCACCTTGCCCAGGCGAAGGGCCGCACCCAGGTTTGCAGCATTGTCGCACACGGCCTTACCAGGCTGCAGGTTGAGTGGAGACAACCATTTATTAAACTCGGACCGCAGAGCTGACCACAACTCCTCAGCTGTGTGACTCTTATTACCAAGACATGTCAAGCTAAAGACCGCCTGATGCCGTTGCGCTCGGCTGCCAGCATAGTAATGAGGCGTGCGTGATTCCTTCTGCGCAGTGAGAACGCTGGTGGCCTGACCAGGCAGGCTTGGGGCGGAGGTGGAGGACCCAGATGAGGTGGAGGATGCAGAAGCTGTGGCGGAACTTGGACAGACAGAGGATTGACACACAAGTCGTGGGGACGGCAAGACTTGTGCAGCAGACCCTTCACCATCTATCACCATAGTTACCCAGTGCCCAGTCAGCGACATGTAACGTCCCTGTCCATGCTTACTGGTCCAAGTATCGGTGGTGAAATGCACCCGTTCACACACAGAGTTTCTCAAGGAAGCGGTGATGTTGTGTGCGACATGCTGGTGTAGCGCGGGCACACCTTTCTTAGAGAAGTAGTGGCGACTAGGCATCTGGTACTGGGGCACAGCGACAGACATAAGGTCTCTAAAATCCTGTGTGTCCACTAGGCGGAAAGGCAGCATTTCGGTAGCCAACAGCTTACAGAGGGATAGAGTCAACCTCTTAGCTTTGTCATGGGTCGGAGGAAGTGGCCTTTTATTTGACCACATCTGAGGGACAGAGATCTGGCTGCTGTGTGTAGACGGTGTTGAGTAGGGTGTCCCTGGAAAAATGCAGGTTTGTGAGGAAAGTGCAGGCGGAGACATGATGTTGCCTTCATCCAACGTTGGTGCTATCGATGTCTGAGAGAGCTGTACACACTCACTTGTTTCCCCTTCCAAACCAACTGACGACCTTACAAGCAAACTGCCTGTTGCGGTTACAGTGGTGGAAGTTTTGCGTGGAAAAACAGGTGTGACAGCTGTCCCCACAGTCCTAGAAGATGAAGAGCGCGCGGATGCACTGGAAGGGGCGGGCGGTGGATGGTTCGCTCCGCTAGCCGGCATTGCAGCACGGTGAGCTTCCCACCGGGACTTATGATATTTATTCATGTGACGATTCATGGAAGAAGTTGTCAAACTGCTGAGGTTTTGACCTCTACTAACAGAATCATGACAAATGTTACATATCACATGAGTTGGGCGATCTTTTTCGATGTGAAAAAAGGCCCAGGCTAGGCAAGGCTTAGAGGCCATGCGACCTGTTGATCCACCCCGAATAATGCTCATAGGCAGAGTGGTGGCTGAGGATGCAGTTGTAGACGTGCTACCAGTGCTCCGACTCTGTCCAGGAAGGCGCAAGGTAACTTCGTCGTCGGTTGCATCCTCCTCCACCGCCTCTGTTGACCTCCTCGAGTGCCTGACTGGGGGTTGACAGTAGGTGGGATCTAGAACGTCATCATCAATTGTTGTGTTCGCACTCCCCTCCCCCTCAGACCGAGCCTCTTCTTGCCCTGACCGAATATTTAAGTTGTCATCCCAATCGGGTATCTGCGTCTCATCTTCATCAGTATGTTCCTCATTGTCTATAACCACAGGTGTTACAGTTTGTGACAAAGGGTCAACATTATGCTCAGAAACTTGGTCCTCACGGCCTGAATCTGAGTCACAAAGGTTCTGGGCATCACTGCAGACCATTTCCTGTTCTGTACTCACTGTAGCTTGGGAGCAGACCTCTGATTCCCAGGCTATAGTGTGACTGAACAGCTCTGCAGACTCAGCCATCTCAGTTCCACCATACTGTGCAGGGCTGATGGAGACTTCAGAGCTGGGAGAAATCAAGTGTGATTGGGATGACAACTCAGAGGAATGGTGTTTTTTGGATGCGGTACTTGAAGTGGCTGAGAGGGCACTTGTTGGACCACTTGAGATCCATTCAAGCATTTTCCTTTTTTGCCCATCATCTACCTTTGTTCCTCTTGTTCGTGTCCGTAAAAAAGGGAGCACATCGGATTGTCCACAATAAGTAGTAGACATCTTACTTTTGCTAGTAGATGGTCTATCTTCAGCAGATGATAATGGAGCTTTGGCACCTTCCCCACTGACAAAACCTTTTTTGCCTTTTCCACCACGCCTCTTCCCCTTTCCACCAGCATCTGTCATTTTGCCACTCATGTTGATTGCGACAAGATTGTGGACTGAAAATGTGGTAGTAAAAATTGAGAGGTGGTGAAGATTGCAGTGGTGGTCTAGCTTTATTAACAGCAGAATAATAAAGAATAAATATCCCTGACAATGTAACTTAGTTATAATTCGTTGGAGTGTGCAACGCAGGCAGACGTGCTGCAAATGTCTTGGCACTAGTGGGACTATAGCAAAGTCCAATATCCACGTATAGGATGCCACTAGGTTCACTGAGTGTGTGCTAGTATAATGGCTTAGTTATAATTAGTTGGAGTGTGCAACGCAGGCAGATGCGCTCTGCAAATGTCTTGGCACTAGTAGGACTATAGCAAAGTCCAATAGCCACGTATAGGATGCCACTAGGTACACTGAGTGTGTGCTAGTATAATGGCTTAGTTATAATTAGTTGGAGTGTGCAACGCAGGCAGACGTGCTGCAAATGTCTTGGCACTAGTGGGACTATAGCAAAGTCCAATAGCCACGTATAGGATGCCACTAGGTACACTGAGTGTGTGCTAGTATAATGGCTTAGTTATAATTAGTTGGAGTGTGCAACGCAGGCAGACGTGCTGCAAATGTCTTGGCACTAGTGGGACTATAGCAAAGTCCAATAGCCACGTATAGGATGCCACTAGGTACACTGAGTGTGTGTTAGTATAATGGCTTAGTTATAATTAGTTGGAGTGTGCAACGCAGGCAGACGTGCTGCAAATGTCTTGGCACTAATGGGACTATAGCAAAGTCCAATATCCACGTATAGGATGCCACTAGGTTCACTGAGTGTGTGCTAGTATAATGGCTTAGTTATAATTAGTTGGAGTGTGCAACGCAGGCAGATGCGCTCTGCAAATGTCTTGGCACTAGTAGGACTATAGCAAAGTCCAATAGCCACGTATAGGATGCCACTAGGTACACTGAGTGTGTGCTAGTATAATGGCTTAGTTATAATTAGTTGGAGTGTGCAACGCAGGCAGACGTGCTGCAAATGTCTTGGCACTAGTGGGACTATAGCAAAGTCCAATAGCCACGTATACGATGCCACTAGGTACACTGAGTGTGTGCTAGTATAATGGCTTAGTTATAATTAGTTGGAGTGTGCAACGCAGGCAGACGTGCTGCAAATGTCTTGGCACTAGTGGGACTATAGCAAAGTCCAATATCCACGTATAGGATGCCACTAGGTTCACTGAGTGTGTGCTAGTATAATGGCTTAGTTATAATTAGTTGGAGTGTGCAACGCAGGCAGACGTGCTGCAAATGTCTTGGCACTAGTGGGACTATAGCAAAGTCCAATAGCCACGTATAGGATGCCACTAGGTACACTGAGTGTGTGCTAGTATAATGGCTTAGTTATAATTAGTTGGAGTGTGCAACGCAGGCAGACGTGCTGCAAATGTCTTGGCACTAGTGGGACTATAGCAAAGTCCAATAGCCACGTATAGGATGCCACTAGGTACACTGAGTGTGTGCTAGTATAATGGCTTAGTTATAATTAGTTGGAGTGTGCAACGCAGGCAGACGTGCTGCAAATGTCTTGGCACTAGTGGGACTATAGCAAAGTCCAATAGCCACGTATAGGATGCCACTAGGTACACTGAGTGTGTGCTAGTATAATGGCTTAGTTATAATTAGTTGGAGTGTGCAACGCAGGCAGACGTGCTGCAAATGTCTTGGCACTAGTGGGACTATAGCAAAGTCCAATAGCCACGTATAGGATGCCACTAGGTACACTGAGTGTGTGCTAGTATAATGGCTTAGTTATAATTAGTTGGAGTGTGCAACGCAGGCAGACGTGCTGCAAATGTCTTGGCACTAGTGGGACTATAGCAAAGTCCAATAGCCACGTATAGGATGCCACTAGGTACACTGAGTGTGTGCTAGTATAATGGCTTAGTTATAATTAGTTGGAGTGTGCAACGCAGGCAGACGTGCTGCAAATGTCTTGGCACTAGTGGGACTATAGCAAAGTCCAATAGCCACGTATAGGATGCCACTAGGTACACTGAGTGTGTGCTAGTATAATGGCTTAGTTATAATTAGTTGGAGTGTGCAACGCAGGCAGACGTGCTGCAAATGTCTTGGCACTAGTGGGACTATAGCAAAGTCCAATAGCCACGTATAGGATGCCACTAGGTACACTGAGTGTGTGCTAGTATAATGGCTTAGTTATAATTAGTTGGAGTGTGCAACGCAGGCAGACGTGCTGCAAATGTCTTGGCACTAGTGGGACTATAGCAAAGTCCAATAGCCACGTATAGGATGCCACTAGGTACACTGAGTGTGTGCTAGTATAATGGCTTAGTTATAATTAGTTGGAGTGTGCAACGCAGGCAGACGTGCTGCAAATGTCTTGGCACTAGTGGGACTATAGCAAAGTCCAATAGCCACGTATAGGATGCCACTAGGTACACTGAGTGTGTGCTAGTATAATGGCTTAGTTATAATTAGTTGGAGTGTGCAACGCAGGCAGACGTGCTGCAAATGTCTTGGCACTAGTGGGACTATAGCAAAGTCCAATAGCCACGTATAGGATGCCACTAGGTACACTGAGTGTGTGCTAGTATAATGGCTTAGTTATAATTAGTTGGAGTGTGCAACGCAGGCAGACGTGCTGCAAATGTCTTGGCACTAGTGGGACTATAGCAAAGTCCAATAGCCACGTATAGGATGCCACTAGGTACACTGAGTGTGTGCTAGTATAATGGCTTAGTTATAATTATTTGGAGTGTGCAACGCAGGCAGACGTGCTGCAAATGTCTTGGCACTAGTGGGACTATAGCAAAGTCCAATAGCCACGTATAGGATGCCACTAGGTACACTGAGTGTGTGCTAGTATAATGGCTTAGTTATAATTAGTTGGAGTGTGCAACGCAGGCAGACGTGCTGCAAATGTCTTGGCACTAGTGGGACTATAGCAAAGTCCAATAGCCACGTATAGGATGCCACTAGGTACACTGAGTGTGTGCTAGTATAATGGCTTAGTTATAATTAGTTGGAGTGTGCAACGCAGGCAGACGTGCTGCAAATGTCTTGGCACTAGTGGGACTATAGCAAAGTCCAATAGCCACGTATAGGATGCCACTAGGTACACTGAGTGTGTGCTAGTATAATGGCTTAGTTATAATTAGTTGGAGTGTGCAACGCAGGCAGACGTGCTGCAAATGTCTTGGCACTAGTGGGACTATAGCAAAGTCCAATAGCCACGTATAGGATGCCACTAGGTACACTGAGTGTGTGCTAGTATAATGGCTTAGTTATAATTAGTTGGAGTGTGCAACGCAGGCAGACGTGCTGCAAATGTCTTGGCACTAGTGGGAGTATAGCAAAGTCCAATAGCCACGTATAGGATGCCACTAGGTTCACTGAGTGTGTGCTAGTATAATGGCTTAGTTATAATTAGTTGGAGTGTGCAACGCAGGCAGATGCGCTCTGCAAATGTCTTGGCACTAGTAGGACTATAGCAAAGTCCAATAGCCACGTATAGGATGCCACTAAAAAACAGTTAGTGTGTGCTAGTATAATGGCTTAGTTATAATTAGTTGGAGTGTGCAACGCAGGCAGATGCGCTCTGCAAATGTCTTGGCACTAGTGGGACTATAGCAAAGTCCAATAGCCACGTATAGGATGCCACTAGGTACACTGAGTGTTTGCTAGTAAAATTGCTTAGTTTAAAAAAGTTGTAGTGTGCAATGCAGGCAGACGTGCTCTGCAAATGTCTTTGCACTAGTGGGACTATAGCAAAGTCCAATAGCCACGTATAGGATGCCACTAGGTACACTGAGTGTTTGCTAGTAAAATTGCTTAGTTTAAAAAACTTGGAGTGTGCAATGCAGGCAGATGTGCTCTGCTAATGTCTTTGCACTAGTGGGACTATAGCAAAGTCCAATAGCCACGTATAGGATGCCACTAGGTACACTGAGTGTGTGCTAGTATAATGGCTTAGTTATAATTCGTTGGAGTGTGCAACGCAGGCAGATGCGCTCTGCAAATGTCTTGGCACTAGTGGGACTATAGCAAAGTCCAATAGCCACGTATAGGATGCCACTAGGTACACTGAGTGTTTGCTAGTAAAATTGCTTAGTTTAAAAAAGTTGTAGTGTGCAATGCAGGCAGACGTGCTCTGCAAATGTCTTTGCACTAGTGGGACTATAGCAAAGTCCAATAGCCACGTATAGGATGCCACTAGGTACACTGAATGTTTGCTAGTATAATGGCTTACTTAGAATGAGTTGGAGTGTGCAGAGGACAAGAGGGTACAGTGGCAGGATTGTGGTGCTCTGGGTAGAGGAATGGAAGCCTGCCTTTCTATTCCCTCCTAATGGTGAAATGCAGGGAGGAAATCCCTGACCTGGGCTACACAGACGCTGTTGCTGTTTGCAGGACCTGTCACCTATGGCTCTGACCCTGCCGCTTTGAGCCCTTAAAAGGACTGCTAGAATGTGCTCTCCCTAAGCTGTCTAACGCTGTGTATGCAGCGCATACAGCTGTATCGGCTATAGGACTCAGGAGGACGGAGCTGCGACACTGATGTCTGACACCAAAGACGCAGAAGGCAGATAATGGCGTTCGTGAAGAAAATGTCCGGTTTTATAATGCAGGGACATGTGACATGCAGATCCTATCACACATGCCGTTGCTTCTCTGGCTCAAAGTCCACTTAGGTGTGTGTGTGTCTGTGATTGGCTGACATGCTGGCCCGCCCCACAAGACGCGCGCGCTTAGGGAAGGAAGACAAGAAAAAAAAAAAAATAAATGGCGATCGCCATTATAGAAACAGCAGTGATCTGAAGGCGCTGTTCACGCACACTATACACTGAAATGTGATAATAGTTTGATTCACAGAGTGACTTACACTATTACAGCAGAAACCAAGCTAGGATTTAGCTGTTTTTTGGCTGCTAGAACCGTTCTCGAACGTTTCTAGAACTATCGAGCTTTTGCAAAAAGCTCGAGTTCTAGTTCGATCTAGAACATGCCCCAAAATCACTCGAGCCGCGAACTGGAGAACCACGAACCACGAACCGCGCTCAACTCTAGTTGGCACCTGCACCTATACCTCCTCCCTACTCCCCAACCGGGGCCCCGGGACCAACAGCCCCTATCCACGGAGGGGTCAACACCTTATCTGCTCTCCGCTATCGCTCCCAGGATCCCCCGTCATCAGCAGCGGTGGTGCCCACCATCACCACAACCCGTGGGTGGCATCACGACTGACATCCCAAACATCCATCACAAACCTCCCCTTTTCACTCGTGGGCGAGGAGGCGCTGCTCGAGCCCCGTGTCTGGCCCCATGCTCGAGCCACCGAGGAGCAGAAGCACCAGACCTGAGCGCCAGCGATTCCAGATGAGCAGCGTTCCCACCCATCCGCCCGCGACAATGTCACTTAAGTCCATATTGCTCAGCTGTAGATAGTCTATGGTTCTTCTTGCTGGGACAGTACAGCAGCGTTCTGGTGTTGGCTTCCACACTTGTATTGGATGGAGAAGCTGTAGATAGTCCCTTGTACAGCGGTAGGGTTGGAAGGACAAGCTTCCCTTCCCTCCTTCACTCAAACTGTGTTTGCTGCACCCACAAATCGGCATTGTAGATCTCCCACATCATTTCCTAGGAGAATATCTGCAGGCAGGCCACTCATCACCCCAACCACACATTGCTTGATCCCAAAGCCAAAGTCCAGATCTACAGTCGCCTTAGGGATATTCCTTTGTCCTCCAGCCAGTTAAATGACAATCCCTGGTCCATGATGTATCGCCTCGGGGATCTGCTATTGTGACAAAATGCCCCTGAGTCACAAAATCCAATGACTCTCTGTCCAGCCAGCACAGCCTCCTGTAAGTGCTTACTTTGATGGTAAGAGGAACTCAGGGCTGTGGCTCGCACCCCATAAACCCCTAGTGGTCGACCACGAGTGTCTGACTCATTAGGCAAGTCAACTTGAAGGGGTGACACCTCTTCCCCCATTGTATTTGGCTGCTGTAGAGAACAAGCAGGTCAATATGGTGCAAAGTCATTTCTCAATCGACCAGCAGGGCAAGTGTTTTGCAGATGCCCAGGCTGCCCACATCGATAACATTTCTTCTGCGCTGTACTCCTTCCAAGGTAAGTAGAGAAAAAAAGTTATTCAGCTCACCCATGTAAGGTCCTCCAGTCTGCGGTTGATGCACGTAGTCCTGCGGACAGGCAGGTCCAGCTTCAGAGTAAACGGTAATAGAAAATGAGTGGGACTCAGCACCAATATGGATGAATAAAAATCTTCATGCTCTATTTGAAAAGTTTAAAAATAAAGAAAAGGGTCACAAATCATCCAAAATCGCCATGCGACTTGCCGTGCGGCTTGACGCGTTTCGGACACAAAAGGGGAATTTAAAAACAGTCCTTAATCATAAGCCATGTAGGATGGGAGGCAAGAGATATATATAGCACCTTAAGAAGCAATGAAATACAAGAGCAAGATGGAAAACAGGAAGAGAGTCCACCTGAAAACATGCAAATTGGTAAGAGGGTTGGTATGTCATTGGATTCTCTTAACCCCATATGCGTATGTATATCTACTGGGGAATTCAATGAAAAACAATTCTTAGATTACAAAAAGACCTCAAAATAAGGTCAATGCAAGCATACATGTGTATATGTGCACCATTCCACCCACCCATATATTTCGTATAGCAATTATTTCACTGAGGTCTTTTTGTAATCTAAGAATTGTTTTTCATTGAATTCCCCAGTAGATATACATACGCATATGGGGTTAAGAGAATCCAATGACATACCAACCCTCTTACCAATTTGCATGTTTTCAGGTGGACTCCCTTCCACCCATATGTTTTCCATCTTGCTCTTGTATTTCATTGCTTCTTAAGGTTGTAATGCCGGTTCTGCTGTGAGTCAATGGTGCGATAAGCCTCTGCCATGAAGAACCCTTCCACATCTCTGGAAGCCTCATCAAATGGCTTGACTTCCGCCCGGGTGATCTGCACAGGCTCCTGGATCATTGGGTTTACACTTCAACTCACATTACTCCCTCTGTCGGACTCCATTGCTTCTTGTCTCCTCTGTGCTCGGCAAGCAGCCTGCTCCTTATATTCCTGAGATACACCAGGGCCAAGAGCTGCCATCTCTTCTTCGAACCACACCACCCACTGGCTTTTTGGGGCAGGGATCCCCGTCCCCAGTGTTTTTCCGTCAGACATCTGAGAGGAGGTGGACTGGCTTTCACCCACAAGTAGATCAATTAAGGCTTCTTTACTCAGTCCCTGGTAGCAGGGGCCCAGATCTCTGGCTCTCTCCTGTAGACTGGATGCAGTCCAGTTTCTGTACCTACTCTGTTGGTGGGTCTCCATTAGGCTGCACTCTGTTGATCCCACTGCTGCCACCAGTTGTCATGGGGTCCTTCTCCCATATCACACAATCAACAGAGTGAGAGATGAGTGAGCAATCCAAAGCATATTTATTCCAAGCAATTCAGAATGTCCATCCAATAATCCACAAAACAGAGGGTAAAATTCGTCCAGTAACACAAATATAGTCTGATAAGCGATAATTAAATGTCCAGTTTCTCTCTGAGAAGCCACTGCTTCTCCCATAGGATCAATCCTTCTCTCCTGATGTTCTCCAAACAGACTGCCCCATTCTTCAGGTAAGCAGAGAGTTTAGGTGGATCTCACGCCCCCTCCCCTGACTTAGGAACAAAAGGCTGGCAGGGGAGGAATTAAACTTGCAAATGGGACAATGTACACAGAAGCAGTACAAATAAGACAGTGAACCACGCCTAATCATTAAGCCACACAAAATTGTATACAATCCACAATATTCCACCATCACATACTCATTACTCAAAACTAGCAGATCCGACCACTGGACCCACTCAGTTTGAGCAACTAGCACTCGATCATTTTAGTGCTCAATCAGAAATATTTATAACATTGGGTGGTTTCCTCCCACACTCCAAAGACATACAGATAGGGACTTTAGATTGTGAGCCTCAATGGGGCCAGTATTTCTGATGTATGTAAAGCGCTGCGGAATATGTTAGCGCTATATAAAAATAAAGATTTGATTTTTTTTTGAGGAGCAATTCAGGAAAGAATACTGGACTTCCCCTTTAAGAAGCAGAAATAAACATATCTAACAGTTAGGCATGTCCCCTGCATGCCAACAAAATCAGAAAAGTTATCATTTATAAATGAATAAAAATGCAAATGAGAGCAAAGCTTTAGCACTTTATCATATTCAGAACAGTGCTATAGAGCATATAATTATCTGCTTTTTTTTGTTTCTTAAGGATTGCAGTTATCATCATTGCATGACTTTTAAAAGGATAATTAATGGTATTTCTTCAGCTGACCTTTAGAGGTCAGTGCATAAAGGTCTTCCGCTAAATTAACGCCACTGCATGGCTGATATAGGAATAAATCAAAACATGTAGCAAAATAAATTATATTTTCCAAGCAATTAATTGCATATTGTTGTTTTTTCAAGATGGAATACCTGTTGCAAATAATTATTTTTTGAAATCACAGAATAATTATGCTATGGCATCAATAGCATTATAGCGGTTGTCCAACATACAAAAAAAATTGTTTCATTGGTGCTGCAGGTAGCCAAGACTAGTGCTAACATCTTCTTATCTGGAGACTTTTATTACATAGTTGAAAAAAGACCTAAGTCCATCTAGTTCAACCTTCCTCCTCCAATTATTTTTTGTGTTACTAAATAATTTATAACTGACAATGTTATGTGTACTGAGTAAATCATCCAGCCCTTTTTTAAAAGCTGTTATAGTATCTGCCATTACTACCTCTTGTGGTAGGGCATTCCACAGTCTGACTGCTCTAACTGTAAAGAACCCTTTCTTATTTAGCTGCCGGAATCGCTTTTCTTCCACTCGCAGTGAATGCCCCCTGGTCCTTAATATTGTCTTTGCAAGGAATAAGTCATGACCCAGTCCTTTGAATTGACCACACGTGTGTTTATACATATAAATGAGATCTCCTCTGAGACGTCTTATATCTAAGTGAAACAAATCTAGCATTTCCACCCTCTCATCATATGGGAGGCCTTCGATTCCTTGCAATAATATAGTTGCTGCCTTTGAACTGACTCTATCTTCTTAATATCCTTTTTAAAATGTGGAGCCCAAAACTGGATCCCATATTCCAGATGTGGCCTTACAAGTGATTTATAGAAGGGTAACAATACGTTGGGATCGCGGGATCTAATCTCTCTTTTTATACACCCTAGAATCTTGTTTGCTTTAGCAGCTGCTGCTTGACATTGAGTGCTGCTGCTCAGCTTATTTTTAATGAGAATACCCAAGTCCTTCTCCTGTTCTGTAGTCCCGAGTTTACTTCCATGTTCAAGGAATGCATATATCTGAAAAGATACACACTTGGTAGCATTGTCCATAGAGACGCTATTAAATGGGAATAAACAGTACAGATAAAACTAGAAAAACAAAGAAAAAGCAATGGGAAACTTATAAGGATAACTTCAAACTATGCTCTTGTGTCAAACTATGAACTTATGCTGAACTATGCACTTTACTGCAGACCCTCACACGCTCAGCTGTTGAGATCTCTCTTATGCTAGAGAGGGTCTTCTGGCTCCGATGGTGCATTGGAGGGTTCTGCTGAGAAGAGTTAAAATATATCTTTTTACCATGTTAGCCAGTAGAGATAAAAAAAATTGTTTTAAAGAACTGAGAGCCCTCAGTGGTTGATAAAGAGAAGAGTGAAAGATGACAATGTCATAATGCCACAAAAGGCCTGGGGATTTCAGCTAGAGTGACAGTGATAAAAAAGATATGGTGAGAACTAGAGGAATGATAGCGAAGACCAGATGGGCAAGAGGTAAGTGATAAGGTTAGAATCAGGATTTTTTTTATTTTATAACCTTTTGATGGGGCCTCAATACCATGAAGAATTTGAATTTGAAATACAAATATATATATATATATATATATATATATATATATATATATATATATATATATATAATATATATATATACATATACAGTTAGGTCCAGAAATATTTGGACAGTGACACAAGTTTTGTTATTTTAGCTGTTTACACACACATGTTCAGAAATACAATTATATATATAACTAGAAGGTGGCCCGATTCTACGCATCGGGTATTCTAGAATTTACGTATTGTGTAGTTAATGTATGATTTTTGTTATATAGATGTTGTTGTGTGTAGTTACCAAGTGTTTGTGTAGGGCGCTGTACATGTTCTGGGTGTTGTCTGGGTGTGGCGGGGGGTGAGAGCGGTGTTGTATGTGTGTTGCGTGTGTTGCGTTGTTTGTGGAGCGCTGTGTGTCTGTCGCGTTGTGTGTGTGTGTGTTGCGTGGTTTGTGTGGGTGTGGTGTGTTTTGGGGGGAGGTATGTTTTGTGCAATGTGTGTGTTGTGCGGTATGTGCGTATATTTATGTATGCCGCGGTGTTTGTGTGTTGTGTGTTGTGTGTGTGCAGCGTTGTCTGTGTGTGTGGGTGTATGTGTATGGCGGTGTTTGTGGTTCCCAGTGTGTGTGTGGTGTGTTGTGTGTGTGTGTTGGGGGAGGTGTGCACCTCCCATCGTGCTCCATCCCCCATGCTGCGCACCCCGCATCGTGCCCCATCCCCCATGCTGCGCACCCCCCATCGTGCCCCATCCCCCATGCTGCGCACTCCCCATCATGCTCCATCCCCCATGCTGCGCACTCCCCATCGTGCTACATCCCCTATGCTGCGCACTCCCCATCATGCTACATCCCCCATGCTGCGCACCCCCCATCGTGCTACATCCCCCATGCTGCACACCCCCCATTGTGCTACATCCCCCATCGTGCTACATCCCCCATCGTGCTACATCCCCCATGCTGCGCACTCCCCATCGTGCTCCATCCGCCATGCTGCGCACCCGCCATCGTGCTCCATCCGCCATGCTGCGCACTCCCCATCGTGCTACATCCCCCATGCTGCGCACTCCCCATCGTGCTACATCCCCCATGCTGCGCACCCCCCATCGTGCTCCATCCGCAATGCTGTGCACTCCCCATCGTGCTACATCCCCCATGCTGCGCACTCCCCATCGTGCTACATCCCCCATGCTGTGCACTCCCCATCGTGCTACATCCCCCATGCTGCGCACTCCCCATCGTGCTACATCCCCCATGCTGCGCACTCCCCATCGTGCTACATCCCCCATGCTGCGCACTCCCCATCGTGCTACATCCTCCATGCTGCGCACTCCCCATTGTGCTACATCCCCCATGCTGTGCACTCCCCATCGTGCTACATCCCCCATTCTGCGCACCCCCCATTGTGCTACATCCCCCATCGTGCTACATCCCCCATGCTATAATAGTTCTCCTATTATACTCAGAGAGGAGTATAATAGGAGGACTGTAATAGGAGGAGTAGTCCTGGGGGGAGAGGAGTATAATGCCGGCTCCCTGCACATGTGTACCGGGAGTCGGTGTACGCTGGTAACTATGATACACATCGGGTAAGTAAGGGACCTAAGTTACCCGATGTGTATAATGGTTACCAGCGTTCACCGGCTCCGTCACGATCCCAGCATCGCAAGGTTATGTCTAGCTCTGCTGGGATCATGACGGAGCTGGTGTATACTGGTAACTATGATACACATCGGGTAACTAAGGGACCTTAGTTACCCAATGTGTATAATGGTTACCAGCGTTCACCGGCTCCGTCACGATCCCAGCATCGCAAGTTTATGTCTGGCGAGGCGTGCGGAAGGCCGGGGCGAGCAGCCAATCCATGCGGAGGGCGGGGCCAGGCCGAGGCGAGCGACCAATCCGTGGGGGGGCAGAGCCAAGGCGAGGCGAGCAGCCAATCCGTGCAGGGGGGCGGGGCCATGGCGAGCCCAGCGGCCAATCAGCTTTGTGTCACCGTAAGGACACAATTTTGGAGCAAGACAGACAGACAGACAGACAGACAGAATAAGGCAATTATATATATAGATATGGGCTGAAAGTGCACACTCCCAGCTGCAATATGAGAGTTTTCACATCCAAATCGGAGAAAGGGTTTAGGAATCATAGCTCTGTAATGCATAGCCTCCTCTTTTTCAAGGGACCAAAAGTAATTGGACAAGGGACTCTAAGGGCTGCAATTAACTCTGAAGGCGTCTCCCTCGTTAACCTGTAATCAATGAAGTATTTAAAAGGTCTGGGGTTGATTACAGGTGTGTGGTTTTGCATTTGGAAGCTGTTGCTGTGACCAGACAACATGCGGTCTAAGGAACTCTCAATTGAGGTGAAGCAGAACATCCTGAGGCTGAACAAAAAGAAAAAATCCATCAGAGAGATAGCAGACATGCTTGGAGTAGCAAAATCAACAGTCGGGTACATTCTGAGAAAAAAGGAATTGACTGGTGAGCTTGGGAACTCAAAAAGGCCTGGGCGTCCACGGATGACAACAGTGGTGGATGATCGCCGCATACTTTCTTTGGTGAAGAAGAACCCGTTCACAACATCAACTGAAGTCCAGAGCACTCTCAGTGAAGTAGGTGTATCTGTCTCTAAGTCAACAGTAAAGAGAAGACTCCATGAAAGTAAATACAAAGGGTTCACATCTAGATGCAAACCATTCATCAATTCCAAAAATAGACAGGCCAGAGTTAAATTTGCTGAAAAACACCTCATGAAGCCAGCTCAGTTCTGGAAAAGTATTCTATGGACAGATGAGACAAAGATCAACCTGTACCAGAATGATGGGAAGAAAAAAGTTTGGAGAAGAAAGGAAACGGCACATGATCCAAGGCACACCACATCCTCTGTAAAACATGGTGGAGGCAACATGATGGCATGGGCATGCATGGCTTTCAATGGCACTGGGTCACTTGTGTTTATTGATGACATAACAGCAGACAAGAGTAGCCGGATGAATTCTGAAGTGTACCGGGATATACTTTCAGCCCAGATTCAGCCAAATGCCACAAAGTTGATCGGACGGCGCTTCATAGTACAGATGGACAATGACCCCAAGCATACAGCCAAAGCTACCCAGGAGTTCATGAGTGCAAAAAAAGTGGAACCTTCTGCAATGGCCAAGTCAATCACCAGATCTTAACCCAATTGAGCATGCATTTCACTTGCTCAAATCCAGACTTAAGACGGAAAGACCCACAAACAAGCAAGACCTGAAGGCTGCGGCTGTAAAGGCCTGGCAAAGCATTAAGAAAGAGGAAACCCAGCGTTTGGTGATGTCCATGGGTTCCAGACTTAAGGCAGTGATTGCCTCCAAAGGATTTGCAACAAAATATTGAAAATAAAAATATTTTGTTTGGGTTTGGTTTATTTGTCCAATTACTTTTGACCTCCTAAAATGTGGAGTGTTTGTAAAGAAATGTGTACAATTCCTACAATTTCTATCAGATATTTTTGTTCAAACCTTCAAATTAAAAGTTACAATCTGCACTTGAATTCTGTTGTCGAGATTTCATTTCAAATCCAATGTGGTGGCATGCAGAGCCCAACTCGCGAAAATTGTGTCACTGTCCAAATATTTCTGGACCTAACTGTATATATCTTACTGTTCTTCTTACTGTATATTAACATATTCACAATCATCATGGATTCATGAAAGATAAGTAATTTCTAACCAACATGCTGGGTCTCTATGAGGAAGTGAGTGCAAATCTGGATATTGGTAATGCAGCTGATCTGTTTTATTTATACATTTTGGAAAGGCATTTGATACTGTGCCACATAACAGACTTGATTGATTGCTCTAAGTGAGAGAAAAAAATTACAATTTTGTAGTTCTGATACCTTTTAATGGCTAACTAAAATAAAAATAAAATAAGATGTTATAAAGCAAGCTTTCGAGACATCTCAGGTCTCTTCCTCAGGCATGGTATGACAAAATATCTGAAGAAACACAAATATATACACAAAACAGGGCAGAGCGATGCATAGTAAAAGGACATTTAAATAAACAAACACTGAGCTTGGAAAGTGAATCCTTAATTAGCTTTGATTAGTGGTGTGAGTTTTATTGTCCCAATATCCATGTAGGATCAGAGGCCTGGTGCCTTTTGTAGTCTCTGGAGCTGACCTCTCAGATTTTATAATGAGTCATAAATCCTTCTGAGAGATTGAGTCCTGTGTCCACAGAGTTAAACATTGTGATAAATTTGTGTTCCCAGACCCTGCGATGGCTCTGTGATCTGAAGTTGCCTTTTAATATGACAACTTGTGGTTTATGTTGTGTCCTGGAGCACAAAAATGTTTGGCCACAGGTAAATGGATTTTTTTGTCTGTAATTGTGTGCCGGTGAGATCTCATCCTTGCTCTCAGTCTCTGTCCTGTTTCTCCAACATAGAGGCCCACAATAGGACATATAGTGTACAGGATTAAGTACACCACATTGGAAGAGATGCATGTGAATGTCCCAGGAATCTTATAGTCCTTCTGTGTGTTAGGGATCTGTATCCGGTCTTTGGTCTCTACATGAGCGCAGGTTTTTCAGCTCTTTACATTGCAAGGATAAGTTCCTCTTGTTACAGACAAAAAAATCCATTTACCTGTGGCCAAACATTTCTGTGCTCCAGGACACAACATAAACCACATGAAAGTTGTCATTAAAAGGCAACTTCAGATCACAGAGCCATCGCAGGGTCTGGGAATATAAATTCATCACAATGTTTAACTCTGTGGAGACAGGACTCAATCTCTCAGAAGGATTTATGACTCATTATAGATGAGATGTCTCGAAAGCTTGCTTTATAACATCATATTTTATTTTTATTTTAGTTAGCCATTAAAAGGTATCAGAAGTACAAAATTCTAATTTTGTTTTTTCTCACTGAGAGCAATCAATCATTTTTCAACTGGCTAACACGGTACTTTTTCTTTTAACATAACAGACTTGTAATGAAGCTCGAGAAGCAAGGACTAGTGGAAACTATAAGTAGATAGGAAAGGAATTGGTTAAAAGATAGGAAACAAACATTAGTCATAAATGATACATTTTGTAATTGGGCTATAGTCAGCAGTGCAGACCGCAGGCATCTGTACTGGGACCAGTGGGGATTGCAGGGATCTGTGCTGGGAGCAGTGGGGTGCCTCAGGGATCTGTGCTAGGACTAATTCTTTTTAATGTCTTTATTAATGATCTTGTGGATTAAGAAGAACATACAGAAGTTAGAATCAGTTCAAAGGCGGCTAACTAGACTACTACAAGGAATGGAAGGCCTCCCATATGATGACAGGTTGAAAAAGTTAGATATGCTTAGCTTAGAAAAAAGATGTCTCAGAGGAGATCTCATTTATATGTAGAAATGTGTCCCCCCGTGCCAGCAGCCGAGCTGCTCGGATCCGGATCTGCGTTGGTCCGAGGGGTCTCCAGTCCCGGGGTCGTGCGACCACTCAAATGAAGGGGGTATTTACAGGGGTTTATAAAGTTTGTGACGCCACCCGTGGTTTGTGGTAATTGGAGTACCACCGCTGCAGTTGGGAGTACCCGTGGATAATGGAACGGGGCAGCCATGTGTTGTGACCCTCCACGGGTAGGGGGAATACCCCGGGGACTCGGTGATGGTATGGGAGAGTGCCGTTGGGTGCGAAGGGGGTCACTTGCATACTCACTCAGTCCATTAAGCTGACACGACAACTGGATAAACCAAAGTTCTGGATACCGATGCCGCTGAGGGGAGCTAGTTCGGGTCCCGTCCCCAATGGTGCTGCCTGGGTATCCGTGACCTCCCTCCTGGCACTAAGTTTACTTCTCTGTTGGTCCCGGTAGTATGGAACTTGCCAGATCCCGCTCCCTACTATGGCTAAGTGTGGGAACTTGCTCTCAGGGTTTAAGCTTGGGATTTTCTGGACCGTTTTCAGTGGAAATTCCTATCCCCCTCGTTGCGCTAGTACCCTGATTTTGGAGCGCATGGAGAGTGGATTTTGAAGGCTCCATTCTCGTCGGGTAAATTGTCAGGTTGCCAGAAGCTACTCCCCGACCTAGGGTCCATGTACCCCGTCGTGCCCTGTTCCCAGCCCGGTGATGGTGCAAGGCCGCCGGCTGTCCTCCTCGACAGCTCCGTGCCCCTTGCCACGATCCCCTGCGACCGGGGGTCCATCACCTTTAGGACCAGACCACCGTCTGCCACCTAGATAGCTTCCTAGGAGCCCTGCTCCTGACCTCCTCTCTCCTTCACTTCCAAACTACAACTCTCTTCTCCTGACACTCCTGACCTCCCTTGTCAATTCCCCCAGGTGGGCAACTCTATTCCACTCAAACTGTCCACTGGTGTGTTTGGTGGGTGTAGTGCAGAGTGTACCTAGTGTTTTGATTAGCTGATGTAGGCAACACGATATAGTTGGGGACCCATAACCAAAAAGGAGGTGGATACTGCATGGGAGGGCAGATTGTGAAATACTTTGTGACGATCTGATAGTCCAGGGGCGTCACATAAATCCACGTGTGGTTAATATAAAGGACTGGCACATGACTTATTTCTTCCAAAGACAGTACCTAAGGACCAGTGGGCATGCACTGCAAATGGAAGAAAAGCGATTCCGGCAGCTAAATAGGAAAGGGTTCTTTACAGTTAGAGCAGTGAGACTGTGGAATGCCCTACCACAAGAGGTAGTAATGGAAGATACTATAACAGCTTTTAAAAAAGGGCTGGATGATTTCCTCAGTACACACACCATTGTTGGTTATAAGTGACTATGACTATGTGCGCACGCTGCGTATTTACATGCAGTTACGCTGCAATCTGCACCGCAGTGTAACTGCATGCGTCCTGCGTCCCCAGCATAATCTATGAAGATTATGCAGGAGCCGTGCGCACGTGGTGTATTAGAGCGCAGCACTTCGGCTGCTGCCCGAAGGGCGCGTTCTAAGAAGTGACATGTCACTTCTTTCCTGCACTCTGCCTGCAGTCCCTGCTCTGTCTATGGGAGGGGCTGCAGTCAGAGTGCATGGAATCGGCTTTACTTTTTTCATTACGGAGTCTTTCTGCAGCGATTTGAAGCGCACGTGTGCTGTTCAAATCGCTGCAGAAATTTCTGCAGGGACAGTACGCAACGTGCGCACATAGCCTTAGGGACAAAATGTAGAATTGGTGGAGGAAGGTTGAACTAGATGGACTTAGGTCTTTTTTCAACCTATGTAACTATGTAACTATGTAACATGATTGTCAGAGATCAGAATATGTGGAGAGGAGTGAGGTGTGATGTTGAGGAGTGGAGGGGCCAGACAGGTGACGATGAGGTGAGTATAAGGAATTTTTTAACATTTTTTAGCATCTTATGTTTAACATTCTCTAGGGTTTGGTTAGGCCCCATAGCATGATAAGGGATATTCACTTCGCAAAGAATAACTTCTCTGCAAATCAAATTCCCTGGGAAAATCCACCAAAACAGGCAAATTTGAATCTTGCCAAATCCACTCATCTCTAGTTGCCAACCTTCCAGAAGTTCTTCCTCAATCTGTAAAAATAGGGCCTTTTTTCCATTAACCGTATATAAAAATCTGATGCATCTTCTTGATTTCTTTTTAAGTTTGAGAAGCTAATGTAGATCATTATGATATAAATTATCATTTATCAGTTCACAGCAAATATTATTATGATACATTATGGCACATATATTCTTGATGAGTCATCATTCTGGTTTTCTATGTGTCAATAAAAATGTTATTTGTCCATGATTTTTGGATGATTCCCCCCACCCCCCCCAAAAAAAATAAATAAAAATCACTGATTGATATGCCTGGTTTTGGTTAATAAGGCACAGTTGAATAGAAAATGATTGAGAGACCATGGCGTAGACCAGGAGGTTTCAAACTAAAAAAGGTCTGGAATGGAAATAAAAAATTGAGACCCTATTATTACCTTTAAATTTAAAACATGCATTGTTGCGAATTATTGCGGTACAACTAAAACGTTCTATACTGCACCTTCATGCCAAACTTAATACTATTGCTAGTGGAGCACACAACTCCAATAATATATTTTATGGACTGTAAGTGATTTTGGCTAATTTCCTCGTGTGTCCTTGAGCTACATATTGAGCAAGAACAGTTCTTTTAGTTTATTCAGAGAAACTATTGTCTGCAGGAAAATTAATTTGTCCAAAGTTCTGTTGTTTGCAAATAGAAGCTAGATTTTAGTCTCACATCAGCAAGCCTACTATTTCCTTCTTTGCATTATCCTTTTTCAAAGTAATGGCGAGACTTGGATTTCTGTAAGAATGCAAACACACAAGAGAGCTTTCTGCCAAAGTAAATACAGTTTGTAAAGCAAGCTATTGCTTTTCATATAGCAACTGCCTTGGACAATTATATAGAACGTTGATATTGTAGTTTTATCACAAGCTACAAGCAAATTGTGTGGAAGTCGGGTTCAAAGATAATTTGCATTTGTGCCACCTATGGTATGTTTCATTTCCTTGATGAATTACATCCTTTAATTCTTTAGTCTGTTTTGTGGAGAAAAGAAAATCAAGTGCATTTACTCGGCACACAAATCTAGAGCCGTAATTGTTTTGCTTTCATAAACTGTCATTCCCTGTAGACAAGTCTTTCTTCATTCTTTCTTACATCTGAGTACATTTAGGTTGTGAAGCTGCTCAGAATAGCCACAGCCATAAATCAAACCTCTCATCTTCCCTTCACTGTTATTGCTTCTCTTTCATTTTAATTCCATGCACAACATGATATTTTATGGACTATAGTGAGATTATGCTCCTTAAGATGGCTGTATATCAGTTTACAGTCAAACTCCAATGGGATTTCCTACTTAAAAAAGGTGAAATGACCAATAAAGAATAGGATTTCACCATATTACTCTGAAACAGAGCTGATTCATTAAGACTGGAATTGCGCACACCAGTCTTAAGGAAGGACTTGCTGCAGTATGATCTGGCAAACATTTCACCAGATTTTTCATTTTGAACTGGATATATTGAGCTGAATCTTTAAGCTATGTGCCCAGGGGGAAAGTGTCCTGTGGATATATCCGCAGGACATTCCGCAGTACCTCCCAGGAAACTGCAGCACAACTTTGTTTGTTTACATGCTGCGGTTTTATTGCAGAATGTCCTGCGGATATGCTGTGGTCATTCTGCATTGAGGATACAGTACCATGGGTTCGGCACTGCATCCTCAATGCAGAACAAGTGCTGCAGAGATCGGGGAGTTCATACTTACCTCCATCACGCAGCACTTCACTCTCCGGCCGTGTCTGTCTGCACTTTGCAGGAGAAGGTGGGCGGGCCTGACCTAGCTCTGGCTGTCACATGACCAGAGCTCGTGCAGGCCCCGCCCTCCTCTTGCTTCCTGCTTCTGACTCCACCGCGCTCCTCTGCACTAGAGGAAGTGAATTCGGTGTCTTCTATTAAGGCAGGTAAGTATGGGACCCTGCAGAAAAATCCGCAGGAACAATTCACATGCTGCAGATTTTTCAGTAGGGAAATCCACATTATTTCCGCTGCAGAAAAAAACGCAGCATGGGCACAGCAGTTCCAAAATGCCATAGAAATGGCTGGGGACTCGCTGTACAGCGGATTTTTGAATTTTTGAATCGAAAAAATTGCGGAAAATTACGCAAATTTTCCACAGCGTGGGTACATAGCCTAATAGTGGCTGCAGAGAGGGATACAATGTTTTTTCTTTTTTTATATTTCACATCTCTATTGCAGAGATATTAGTAATAACAGTATTCAGCACCTAATTAGTTAACTTTTGTCCACGTGGTTGTTATAAGATAGGTTTCACTGAGGGAGTGTACTTCTTCTGCCTGTATGATGCTGGTCAATCATAAACTGGCAGCAACTCTAAAGGAAAGAAGAACACACCCCCAACTTAACTTAAAGCAGGTTTCTCGTTGTGTGAGCTACAAACACACATACAGCAGGTGAAATAAGTATTAAACATGTCACCAATTTTTCAAGTGAATATATTTCTAAAGGTGCTATTGACATGAATTTATCACCAGATGTCAGTAACATTCCATCCAATCCACCCAGTCAAAAAAAATAAATCAAAACTATAGATGTCCATAATCCATGATGAGAATTGACAGAGGAAAAAAGTATTGAACACGCTTATTGAAATTTATTTAATACTTCTTACAAAAACCTTTGTTGGTGATGATGACAGCTTCAGGATGCTTTCTGTATGGACAAACTTGTTGCATACATTAGTTAGGTGTGATTTTGGCCCAATATTTCACACAGACCCTCTTAAAATCCTGAAGGTTCTGTGGGCTTCTTCTAAGAACTATGAGCTTTAGTTCCTTCCATACATTTTCTATTGGATTCAGGTCAGGTGATTGTCTGGGCCATTCTAGCAGTACTATTGTCTTATTATCAATAGAATTTACTTGGCTTTGTGTTTTGGATTAATGTCTTGATTAAATATCAATTTAATCTTTATCATCCTGGTGGATGGTAGCAGATTTGTTATCAAGAATTTCTCAGTACATTTGTCCATTCATTTTTCCTTCAATCATATGAAGTTTGCCTGTGTGGTTTGCTAAAAAGCAGCCTAACTCCATGATGTTTCCAACTCCAAATCCACTGTTGATTTGAAGCTTTGGGGTAATATGCAGTGCCTTTTGGCCTCCAAACATGGTGTGTATTATGGCACCCAAACAGTTACATTTTGGTCTCATTTGACCAGACTATATTCTTCCAGTATTTCATAAGGTTTGTCTGTTGTTGAGAAAACTTTAAATGTTCTTCAACATGATTTTTGTTCATCAATGAAGTCTTGCATGACGAGATGACATACAGGCCATGCAGGTTGAGTGCATTACTTATTGTTTTCTTTGAAACAATTGTACCTTCTGATTCCTGGTCTTTTTGTAGCTCTCCATAGGTGGTTCTTGGTTTTTAGACAACTCTTCTGATAATTCTTTTCACTCCTCTGTCTGCACCGAGTTGTGGCCAGTTTATGGTGAAATAATCTTCTTTCCACTTCCAGATTATGACTCCCAACAGTGCTCATGAAGCACCCCAAAGGGCCTTGGGAATACTCGTCACCGGGCCAGTGAGGGTCAGGGGATGTCACGGGTGGCCCTGCCCGGTTTCGTGACCCCGAGGTGTCTATGAAGGGATGGACGATGGGATGATGGTGGGGAGATAAGAGTGAAGGGGTTGAGGATGTTGGGAGCTGTTGTCTCGTGACGCCACCTGTGGTGTGTGGCCAGAAATTAGCCGCCGCTGCGGGTGCTGTCCTCTGGGGTGATGGTGACAGCTCAGATGGTTTGGCTCCCCACAGGTAGAGCCAGGCCCTAGGGGAGGATGATGGTGGTGTTAGTGGCCACTGGTGCTGAAGCGTGGGGCGCCGGCACCGTCAGGGACAAGCTGACACAGTGGATGCGGTTCAATGTCTTTACTCACTGTCTGATAGCTGCCCACGGAGTGATGGTTTTTGCTGTGATGAACCTCAGCCAATCCAGGATCCTTCGAAGGTCAGAACATGTGCGGTAGTCTGTAAGCTCTTCCTCCTTGTGGGGCCCTGTGGTGGGAAGCTAACAGGGTCCCCGGTAATTGTTGTTTAGTTTCCATCCTGTTTGCAGACAGTGCAAGTCCTTTTTGAAGCCTGACTGTGATTGTGACTCCAGGCTCTATTTGCCACTGTGCTCCAGGATCTAGTGGTGGCCAGAGGGACTTGAAATCCCCATGTCTGGCAGATTCTGGTGGCAAAACCTGAAGTGTACACTACCTTAGGGCTCTGTACTCTAAACCGGTCCCGAGGGAGCAATTAAGCTCTCCCCTCAGCAACAGTGGTTTTCTCCTATGTCCCACAGGAGCTACTGGTAACCAACTCCTCTCCTGTCAGTTTCTCCAAACCAACTCCCTTATGTCACAATGTGCTCCTAACTCCCCCTTGATGGTCACTCCTCCCCTGAGTCCCTGTCGTGAGTGGGTGGAAGCTACAGTGTTAGGTTGGCAACCTTAAGAACCGACCCTAGCCCGGTACCCAATGGAGAGAGCAACCTACTGTGTGTATAGAATGAATGGGTGTGGAACTGGCACCGACCTCATCCGGACCCGGGATGAGTACTACACTTTAGGTGAGGTGGAGTATCCTGTGGTGACTGAAACCTTCAGTATGCTAGAAATTCTTCTGTAACCAATGCCATTAGGATGTTTTGGTAATGAGACACTTTTTTTAATCTTCATCAGTTGAACCAGCTTATTTTATTTTTCACTAAGTGGCAGGGTTGCTTTCCATTTACTGAATGATTTCAGCTGGTGTCATGATTTTTTACAGCTTTTTGCCTTTTTCTTTTTACCTTTTTCATTTTTATTATTACACACAATGTAAGTTAAGGACAGCTATGGTTTGATTTTTTTTTGCCTGTATGGATTAGATAGGTTGTTACGGATATCTGTTAAGAAATATATTTACTTAGAAAATTGGTGAGGTGCTCAATACTTGTATCCCTTGCTATATGTCTACAGTGCTCAAGCATCTTGTATCACTCTGCAGTGAGAGCAGGCTGTCATTACAACTCACACAGGAACAGTCTGTTTTGGGCTACTCCTGTGTTAAAGGTAATGACACCCTGCCCCGATCTCATTTCAGGGCAAATGTGACTCATTTCCAGACAAGCAGTTTGGGGAAGGGCAGTATAGCAGATCTTACTGTGCTGTGAGAGAAGGAAAGCTGAAGGGTTTGTAATCTGACACTGATGAACTCAGCTGTTCTGCCCCTCTCCCCACACTGACTTATGCAGGAGGGTAGACCAGGAGATCAGGATATAATTACATCACACACTGAGAAACCTTCTCTAAGATATGGTGGCGTGTATTCTTTTTTACTTTCAGTGTTACTGTCTGCTTATTATAACTCACCCTCAAATACTTTATAAAGTGAGAATGGCATATAGTAAAGACTATATATAATACATAACATTAATGGCTTGTTTCGGATTTAATTTTTTATTTTTGCCAACAAAATTAAGATTGACTATCATATATGGCACTAGATTCTGAAGCTAGTGATTATTTAACTCTAGTGATATTTTTAGGCTGGGGGCTTTCAGCTCTCAGCTGTGAGGCTTTATCTTGGCTGGGTATCAAAATTGGGGGACCACATTTCATTTTTTTTACTTATTTATTTTACTGTACAATATAGACCTGCCCACCGGCAGCTGTGATTTGTTGCAGTCAGACAGCTTTCACTCAGCGTGGGGGAAGGTCTGACTGCAACCAATCATGGCCACTGGTATGCGGGGGAAGCAGTGAATTTGTATGGGTCTAATGAGCAGGTGCAGTGAATATGTAATGAGGCTAATGAGTGGGTAGGGAAGAAGAAGAGAGGCAGTGGGAGCAGTGTGACAGCCGCGATCAGTGAGTATGAACCTGAGAGAGAGGGAGACTGAGAGAGAAAGAGAATAAGTGTCATAATACTGTGACATCCTCCCAGAAACCATATGTGAGCTAGAAATGCATACAAGCATATTCTCCAGGCTCTCCCCATTCACTTTCATCACTTCGCTATCTATTTCAGGCCCCCAGGACTCTCTGTTGGGTCCAGCCGAAAATTACTCGCATTTCCCATTGACTTGCATTGCACTCAATATTCGTAACAAATACAAGAATATTACAATGTACTCGTTACAAGTATGGCGAATACGAATATTACGGTACTCGCTCATCTCTAGCTGTCTGATTTTGACATTTTTTTAACAGAATTTGAAAACATAGTAATGGAGGTTCTTCTAGCTAATGATAGTCTGCAGCAGGAGCTTTAACCGAATGGTTTGAAACCACCTTGTGAAGTGTTATACATGTAATGATTTTCCCTAATAATTATAGGGGCAATTAAGTTGCCCAGAGTTTGGGCTTTACGGTATATGAATCTGGGGTGTTGTGGTACGTGTTCGCCCACAATTTTGCCTTGCTTTAGGACATGCCAGAATTTCCCACTGATACTTTTGAATACCCTGTGGTTATTATGGAATCGTGTTATGATGTGCAGTTCTAATATTTGTTGTTAGATAGTCGAGTTGCTAATTTTGTTTTTATTTTTGCTTTGTAGTAAATTGCTCCTAGGTATTTGGCCTACTTCTTTTAAGGAATTCTAGAAATGGTGTCTTTGATATCTCTTATTAATGAAGAGGTTTTTTTTAGATAATTGGCTTCAGAGAAGTAGGGTTGGGTGTGTGTGCAGTTACGTTTAATCCTCAAGAATTATCCTTTAGGAATGTTGGTCAGCTATGAGGGTAGCTGACAGCTAGTCATGTGTATAAAGCTATTTGAATCTACTAGCTTTCTATAGCTTCTGGTGACTAGTTGGTTATTGTCTATGTAAATTATGATGTCCAAAACATTAACGCTGTTGGTGCTCATGGTAGGAGTGAATTCAAGTCCGAAATTGTCCATGTTGAGTTTGTGTGTCAAAAATGAAGATAATGTCATCAATAAATCGGTGCCCCAATTTTTAGGCCCATATGTAATTGTCAATTGGGAAAAATGGCATATTCTTTCCATTTGTCTACATATACATATATATGTTGGCATAGCTAGGGGTGAAAATTAGTCCCCATATCTGTCCCTCAGATTTGTAAATAGAATTGGTGATTTTACACAAAATAATTAATGTAAGGATGATTCCCTACCATAGCTTCCACAACTCTTCTCTCTCCACATCATCATCATTATCATCATCTCTCAAGCTGTCTAATCAATTTACTATACTAGATGAATACAATGAATACAACACCACTCTCCCACTAGTTTCCCCAAATGTATCAAACCACTCATTAGTAGAGTTGAGCGCGGTTCGCGGTTCGAGGTTCTCCAGTTCTAAGCTCGAGTGATTTTTGGGGCTGTTCGAGATCGAACTAGAACTCGAGCTTTTTGCAAAAGCTCGATAGTTCTAGATACGTTCGAGAACGGTTCTAGCAGCAAAAAGCAGGGCTTTTTACAGCTACAGTGTGCAGGAGCCATCGCTGGCAGCCTGCCACAAGCTGGTAACCAAGATAAACATCGGGTATCCAAGCAAAGCGCTTTGGTTAGTAACCCGATGTTTATCTTAGTTACGTGCAGGAAGCCCACACTTTCCCGCTCAGCTCGCCCCGCCCCCTCCTGCCCGCGGCATGTACACATACATACACACACACACACACACACACACACACAAACCCCCCCCCGCTTGGCTTACCTGCGGTGATGAAGTCCCGCCATCCCGACCTCAGCGCTGTCACTTTCCTCCATGGTCCATGGCCGCCGCCTGCTTGTCACATCACCTTCTCTCGCTTCCGACCCGAGACTGACTAGCGGTGACGTCACGGACCTCTCGCGATACTTGAGGGGAAGGCGCCGGTCATTGAACTCAGTGACAGGGGCTGTCGGCAGTGCTGGAGATCAGCGCAGGTAATGTACCTCGCTGACAGCAGCACTTGTCACCCCCCTGCAGTGACCTGGGCTGACCCATTGATGTTAGCTCAGGTCACTGCACTGCTCTCCCAGCCAATGGGGAACATCCTGCTCTTCATTGACTGGGACAGTGTGGATCGTCATGGCAACCCCTTGGATTACAGCAGACCTGGATTTGTTTTTCAATCTAATAAATTGGTTAAAGAGGGAATGTTTTGGGGAGTGTTTTTTCAAATAAAAATGTGTTTGTCGTCTATTTTTTTTATTACTGACTGGGTTGGTGATGTCGGGTATCTGATAGACGCCTGACCTCACCAACCCCAGGGCTTGATGCCAGGTGACATTACACATCTGGCATTAACCCCATATATTACCCCGTTTGCCACCGCACCAGGGCGCGGGATGAGCTGGGGCGAAGCACCAGGATTGGCGCATCTAATGGATGCGCCACTTCTGGGGCGGCTGCGGCCTGCTATTTTTAGGCTGGGGAGAGTCCAATAACCATGGACCTCCCTAGTCTGAGAATATCAGGGCCCAGCTGTCTGCTTTACCTTGGCTGGTGATCCAGTTTTGGGGGACCCCTACGTGTTTTTTTTTTTAAATTATTTATTTAATTTAAAATAACAGCGTGGGGTGCCCTCAGTTTTGGATTACCAGCCAAGGTGAGGTTGCCAGCTGTGGTCTGCAGGCTGCAGCCTTCTGCTTTACCCTAGCTGGCTACAAAACTAGGGGGAACCCTACGTCATTTTTTTTTCATTTTTTTGGCTAAATACAAAGCTAAGCACCCCTTAGTGCCACATGAAAGGCACCAAAGGGTGCTCCACTTTTTCTCCACTTTTTTCTCCACTTTTTCTCCACTTTTTTCTCCACTTTTTCTCCACTTTTTCTCCACTTTTTCTACATTTTTTTCTCCATTTTTTCCAACTTTTTCTCCACTTTTTTTCCATTTTTTTCTCCACTTTTTCTCCACTTTTTCTCCACTTTTGCTCCACTTTTTCTCCATTTTTTCTCCACTTTTTCTCCACTTTTTCTCCACTTTTTCTCCACTTTTTTCCATTTTTTTCTCCACTTTTTCTCCACTTTTTTCCATTTTTTTCTCCACTTTTGCTCCACTTTTTCTCCATTTTTTCTCCACTTTTTCTCCATTTTTTTTCTCCACTTTTTCTCCACTTTTTCTCCACTTTTTCTCCACTTTTTCTCCACTTTTTCTCCACTTTTTCTCCATTTTTTTCTCCACTTTTTCTCCATTTTTTTCTCCACTTTTTCTCCATTTTTTTCTCCACTTTTTCTCCACTTTTTCTCCACTTTTTCTCCACTTTTTCTCCACTTTTTCTCCATTTTTTTCTCCACTTTTTCTCCACTTTTTCTCCAACTTTTTCTCCACTTTTTCTCCACTTTTTCTCCATTTTTTTCTCCACTTTATCTCCATTTTTTTTCTCCACTTTTTCTCCACTTTTTCTCCACTTTTGCTCCACTTTTTCTCCACTTTTTTTCCACGTTTTCTCCACTTTTTCTCCACTTTTTCTCCACTTTTTCTCCATTTTTTTCTCCACTTTTTCTCCACTTTTTCTCCACTTTTTCTCCACTTTTTCTCCACTTTTTCTCCATTTTTTTCACCACTTTTTCTCCATTTTTTTTCTCCACTTTTTCTCCACTTTTTCTCCACTTTTTCTCGATTTTTTTTCTCCACTTTTGCTCCACTTTTTCTCCACTTTTTCTCCACTTTTTCTCCACTTTTTCTCCATTTTTTTCCATTTTTTCTCCATTTTTTTCTCCTCTTTTTCTCCATTTTTTTCTCCATTTTTTTTCTCCATTTTTTTCTCCATTTTTTTTCTCCACTTTTTCTCCACTTTTTCTCCATTTTTTTCTCCACTTTTTTCTCCACTTTTTCTCCATTTTTTTTCTCCACTTTTTCTCCATTTTTTTCTCCACTTTTTCTCCACTTTTTCTCCACTTTTTCTCCACTTTTTCTCCACTTTTTCTCTGTTCTTTTTCTATGGTCGGTCTACCCATTAGCTCTGCCATGCATACTGTAGCTCTACACCTACTGCACATGTTACTTTATGATTGACATCTCTTTCGTACCAGAGCTGTCTAAGCCTACTCTGACCCCATATTTGTCATTACTATATTGTCCTTGTACTGTATTATGACATTTGTATCATGTGTTTCATTTCTTGCTGTGTTGCAATTTTTTTGCTGCATCCCAATTGTATCTCTACATTGTTCTAGTTTATGTTTTTGTTCTCTCACTCTTATGTGATACTGATTATTGTCATTTTTCATGATTACATGCAGATAAGTCCAATCTGACGAAGGCTCAGGCCGAAACGTCAATTGTAACTTGTTTTAGACAAAAACATTGCATTACTATCCGTTGTGACTTACTGACTTAGTCTGGGAGATTTAGAGTGCCGAGGTTACTCACTAATTTTATCTATTATTACCTCTGAGCACCTATATACCAGTGAGCAGAGCTTCTTCTACAGTAGTTCTCCTGATTAGGCATGCCCTTACCTCATGAGCAGGGCATTGCAGCTTTTGTAGCAACCATTACGACATGGACTCTGCTGCTGTGGACCCGGGGAGAGTGAGTGCAGATTCATTGCACCCACACTCCTCACATGAAGGGTCCGCACTCCTAGAAAATGGGGGATACGTTCCCTGAGTGTCTCCACCCCATATTCTAGACGGTCCAGAGTCGTCGTGGGACCCCTTTATTTTTTTTCTTACAATAAATTGGTGAAAGAGGAAATGTTTTGGGGACTGTTTTTTCAAATAAATTTCTTTTGTCGATTTTTTTGTTTTTGTTAGTACTGACAGTTTATGATGTTGGGTATCTAATAGACACCATGACATCACAAACTGCTGGGCTTGATCTCAGGTTACTTTACAGCTAGTATCCACCCGATTTATTACCCCGTTTGCCACTGCACCAGGGCACGGGATGAGCTGGGGTGAAGCGCCAGGATTGGCGCATCTAGTGGATGCGCCACGTCTGGGGGGCCTGCGGCCTGCTATTTTTAGGCTGTGAGGGCCCAATAACTATGGACCTTTCCACCCTGAGAATACCAGACCACAGCTGTCCGCTTTACCTTGGCTGGTGATCCAATTTGGGGGGGACCCTACTTTTATTGTGTAATTATTAATATTTATAAAATAATTATAAAAAAGAGCCTGAGGGGACCTCCACATTGGATCCCCAACCACGGTAAAGCTGCCAGCTGTGGTTTTCAGGCTACAGCCGTCTGCTTTACCCTAGCTGGCTATCAAAAATGGGGGGACCCAACGTCATTTTTTTTTTTAACTATTTTTTAAATAGAAAAAATTAATGGGCTTCCCTGTATTTTGATTGCCAACCAAGGTAACGGCAGGCAGATGGGGGTGGCAACCCATAGCTGTCTGCTTTATCTGCGCTGAGAATCAAAAATAACACGGAGCGCTACGTCATTTTTTTAAAGATTTATTTTTACAGCACTGTGATGTCCAGCAATCAAAATACAGGGAAGCCCATTTTATTTTTAGTTATTTAAATAAATAATTAAAAAAAATATATATGGGCTCCCGCTGCATTTTTTGTATTGCTAGCTAAGGGTAATCCAAGCAGCTACTGGCTGCTAACCCCCACTGCTTGGTGTTACCTTCACTGGCAATGGAAAATCCAGGGAAGCATTTTTTATTTTTTTTGCCAAAAAACTAGAAAAAAAAGGACGTGAGCTTCGCCATATTTTTGTATGCTAGCCAGGTACAGCAGGCAGCCACGGGCTGCCTCCAACCCCCAGTTGCCTATTTGTACCCGGCTGGGAACCAAAAATATAGGGAAGCCCGTTTTTTTTTTAATTATTTCACTTATTTCATGAAATAATTAAAAAACAAATGACGTGGGCTTCGCCCCATTTTTGTGTCCAGCCGGGTACAACTAGGCAGCTGGGGATTGGAATCCGCAGCACAGGTTAGCCCGAGGTTTCTCGGCGCCTCTGCTGCGGATTTCAGTCCGCAGCCGTCCCAGAAAATGGCGCTCTCATAGAAGCGCCATCATCTGGCGCTGTATCCAACTCTTCCAACAGCCCTGGAGCCGGGTGGCTTGTTGGGTAATCATGAGTTAATACTGGCTTTGTTTTACTAGCCAGTATTAAGCCAGAGATTCTTAATGTCAGGCACGTTTGACCCGGCCATTAAGAATCTCCAATAAAGGGTTAAAAAAAAACACCACACAGAGAAAAAATACTTTAATAGAAATAAATACACAGACACGTTAGAGACTCCATCTTTATTACCCCCTGTCAGCCCTCCACGATCCTGCTCTTCTGTCTTCTTTCTTTCTAGTGTAGTAGTAGTGACGATTGTAGTGAGGATGAGATTCACCAGCCCATCACTTGGGGCTGGGGAACCTCCATCCTCACTACAATCCTCACTAGTGTAGTAGTAGTGACGATTGTAGTGAGGAAGGATGAGATTCACCAGCTCATCACTTGGGGCTGGGGAACCTTCATCCTCACTACAATCCTCACTAGTGTAGTAGTAGTGACGATTGTAGTGAGGAAGGATGAGATTCACCAGCTCATCACTTGGGGCTGGGGAACCTCCATCCTCACTACAATCATCACTACAATCGGGAAGCAGCGTGCAGCCTTCACTCCGTGAGTGATCACTGCTGGCTGTCAGCGGTAACAGCGGTAACGCTGACAGACACGTTACCATAGCAACGGTGCTCTCGGAGCCGCGGTTAGCGGTGACGTCACCGCTAACTGCGTTGCTATGGCAACGGTGATCTCCGTTAATGACCGGCTGTGTCAGCCGGTCCCTAACGGAACGGGGAGTCGACCGTGTGCTAGAGCATGTCGCCGGTACACGGCGATACACATATGTGCACCGTGTACCGGAGAGATGCACTCGCAGGTCCTACATGACGTGCATAGTCATGTGACCAGTCTGTAGCCAATGAGATAATAGCCACGTGACTGGTCACATGGCTATTTTAACGTCACGATAGGTCCTGCATCTCTGCTGGCAGTGCAGGTCACCGGGAGGATTCAGCGATCATCGGATGGAATAGCGGCAGGAGACAGAGTGCAGAAGGGATCGCCAGGACCGGTAAGTGTTATGGCAATGTTTATTAACTGTTTGTGTACATTTATAATGCATTTTTATGTGTTTGTGATTGCCTCCCATTCTAGCCTATACGTTCGAGTTCGGTTCGTCGAACGTTCGACGAGCCGAACTCGAACGGGACCCCCGTTCGGCGAACCGGCCTCGAGCCGAACCGGGACCAGTTCGCTCATCTCTACTCATTAGTGTTTTTTACGTATGACAATTCCAACTCAATCCAATATACTTCAGTAATTCCCATAAATGCATGTATGCACGAAAATACCAATTCTCTCACCAATTTACCAACTATTACCAACACAGTACCAGGTAGCCCAACATCTTACACTCAAAATAACTGTGTCCCTTACCAAAACATGGACTCCATTGAAAACTTAGACATTCCCCTGTCTAACAGGTATTCTCCTCTCAATTTTTTGAATGAAAAAGAGCCGGACAATATCAGTCTTCTACTTATGCCAGCCCCACCATCCTTACGTGAAGATGGTACACTGACCTCAGTGAGCCAAAAATCACCTGATCTAGCATTACTGCTCAAACCAATATAACATCACTAAGAAAAAGTTTACCACCAGCAAAACGTTTTTGGCAACAATATACACACAGAAGACCACCAGGACCATCAAGCTCCAACTTCAGATACAAACCAAAATTACACACAACAAATATACCCATACCTCCACCAATTGCCCTACCAAAGCCCAAACAAAACCCACTTACTAAAGTCAATTAAAATAGTATTTTTTCAAGGCCACTCCAACAAAACTTGAAGGGGTTGGAGGGGACAGCAATTATCCAAAAAGAAAATAGACATTACTACCATGATTGACCAGCTCCACAACCAAAACTTTTTCAATCTCAGCTCACATCAATTTACTCCAAAGGAAGAATTTCTTCTCCAGAAAGGCTTAAAATTTGCCCTATTGCGAGAAGCTAAACCAGGTATCCTACAGGCTGGTCTAAGGGTAACCGTTAACTCGCCTTCCTAGCACTTCTTGTTTCGGATAACCCCTGACTTGAAATACCGTGGGATTCATCCAGGGAAGTCGCTGCTGCCTTTTCTCCCCTTTTTGGCCCGTTTGCTGGCAGCATGGACAAAGGAAGATGGCTCCAGGCTCGATCCTCCTTATAGGCCCCCTCGTTGCTGCTGATGCTCAGACTCTAGTTGGTTGGTGTGGGACTTGTGGTCCTCCCCACCGGCAGGTTTAGCAGACCAAATAAATGGATATCTACTCTAGGGACCTGTTCCCCATGCGTGCCTAGCCACCAGTAGTCGCCATACACAACCAGCTGATTTCCTCGGCGTCTTTCTGTCCAACTGCTGGTGACTGTTCTCCCCCGCTAACGGCTACTTCACGGGCAGGGTCTGACTAGCGTGTCAGCGCACCTGCTCGCTCCTTCTTTCCTTCACTCTCTGCTTCAGACTGGCTCTACTCCTCCTTTCCTGACAGCCACTGCCACCTTAGCTTCCAGCCCCTCCCTAACACCCTTATCTGAGATGTGGAGGAACGCCCCCTCTTGGGTCTGCCCAAGGGTCCCCTCTAAGGTGTGGGAGACCTGGTTGCTATGTGTCTGTGCATACACACCCTATTTTAGCCTTTGGATTTACCTGGAAGCACTGCCCCAGCATGGGTGCAGTACTCTGTGGTGCCTGACCAGGTCAGGGGCGCCACATCCCCCCTTGGTTATCAACAGCACGTCCTCGGGCAGCAAAGACAAGAAAGAAACAAGAATTTTAAATAAAACGTTTTCCCACACAGGGGATACATTTACGTTTAAACATACCAGGTACCATTCCACCACCACCCACAAGTCCTGAACCCACCCAGAAACTTCCAGGTGGTAGGTCACCAGTCCCTTTGGTGACCAGATCTGGGCCAGCTCTATCCCATACCTTTCCTCCAATCTTCCTCTCCTGAGGAGGGTGGTGTAGGGTAGGCCTCATAAACAGGCATACCAGCTCCGTGTGTTGAAGAGCAGGCCCCATAAACAGGCATGCTCCCTTGTGGTTGGAGAGCCAGGCCCCATAAAAAGGCATCCTCTGAAGTGGTACAGAGCCAGGCCCCATAAACAGGCGTGCTCTGAAGTGGTGCAGAGCCAGGCCTCATAAACAGGCATGCTCTGAGGTTGGTACCACTGAGGTAACTTTTTACAATGCGAGAGTTTGTGGCTATAGCCAGTTCATAGCCTGTGGTCCATTTTTACAATGCACGTAACCTGGTGCTAAAACAATATGCAAGCAGTTTACACAAAAGTTCTTGTGGGCACAGTTCACTTTAACATTACTCTAACTTTAAAACATGTTAAACATTACTTTTTCTACAGACATTTTAAGCTCTTTCTCACCGCTGTCCTCTGCAGGCTGGACACCGCATCACCATCACCTGGTTATCAGCAGGTAACCAGGTCACATACATGCCAGGGCTATATGCAACCAGGTCTTCCTTCCTGGCAGGGGGTGCTACATCCTCCTCCGATCGTTGGGGGGACAGCACCGCGCCCTCAGGGCCTCCCTTTCTTGCAAAGGGTGCTGCGACCTCCTCCGGTCAGTTAGGGAACAGCAGTGATGGCTGTAAATCCTCTTCTCCCTCCCTGGCGGAGGGTGCTGCGACCTCTTCTGGTCTTTGGGGGAACAGCAGCGTGACCTCAGGGCCTCCCTTTCTCACAAAGGGTGCTGCAACCTCCTCTGGGCGGGTAAGGAGCAGCTCCGGGGATGAGCTTCCATCAGCATGGCAGGACGGTGAATCCCTCTCCAGTGGAGAGGGTGCTGTGACCGCTTCTGGTCGGGATGGCGGCTTTGGATCAGATATGTTTCCACCAGGTGTGCTGGAAACCTAGCATTCAATTCTCTCTTTAGATGCAAGAATACTGGGTCTTCTTCTGGTGGGGACGCAGGACCCGGTTCCTCAGTCGGCGGCTGGGGCGCCGCGATCACCTCTGTTCGGAAAACTGGGACAGGAGGCGTTGCGGCCTGGTCTGGTCTGGCCGGGACAGGAAGCATTGCGGCCTGGTCTGGTCTGCCTGGGACAAGAGGCGTTGCGGCCTGGTCTGGTCTGGCCGGGACAAGAGGCATTGCGGCCTGGTCTGGCCGGGACAGGGGCCGTTGCGGCCTGGTCTGGTCTGGCTGTGGATGTCGCTTCAGGTGTTGCTTCAGGGATTGCACAGGACGTCGCATCAGACGTCGCATTGGCATCGCATCAGGCATCGCATCAGACGTCACACCGGACATCGCATCCGGTATCGCATCGGACGTTGCACCAGACATTGCACCAGCCTCGGATGTTAATGCCGGTGGAATCAGCACACCAGGTGGACCAGGGGCAGTTGTAGACTCACTAATATCCGTGCTTGAGACATCCTGTAGCATGCTTGCCACTGCTGACAACGACTCCAGCTGAGCGTGGGTGGTGCCTCCCCGCGGGCCTCGCTGCACAAACAACCGCAGGTTCTTTATTGCCGATATCATCTCCTTCTTCCAAGCGGCTATCTCTTACCTTCTCCGCTCCTCCATATCATTGGCAATTTTTTCCACCTCTGCCTCCAACGCTTCTGTGGTTATGGGCCTGGTCAAACCCTGCTCTTCCTGGTCACCTCTTGCAGATGCCATCCTCTCTCTGTCGCTGCTCACCAGGTTGTGGTCACGCTATATTCTTATTTTCATTTTTTGTTGTTCTCCTCCCTTTGCACTGGGACATCCCAGCAGTCCGGGGATAGATCCGCCGCCATCTTCTCTGTTCACTCCGCCAGAGCGCTCTTTCCATGCTGGGGCCGCCACACCTCTTCGTGGGCGGTTTCCTTTCTTTTTCGCGGGCTGCAGCTTCCAACTGCGCGCTTTCAATATCAACAAAATGGCGGCAGTCCAAATTTTCTGAACGGCCCGCTAAGGCGCACTGTCACCTGTCTTAACAGGTCTAGTCCTTATCCTGTTCGTGACACCAGAGGAGTGTGTCGCCCACCGCTCCCAGGGACGTCCATCCACCTGCAGGGAGGCCGCGGGTCTCCACTTGTTGGTATTTCTGGCCACAGGTATGTCAGGTTTATTTACATGGGAGTCGTGACGCCACTCACGGTTTTGCGGTCAGGGGTATGGGTGACCGCCACTGCTGATTTAACGAGCGTCTGGGGCTGATGGTGTCGGCAGTCTGGTGGTATGGCCTCCTGTGAGTGCGGCTGGCCCCAGGGTCTCGGGTGTGTAGAACAACAGGTCGCAGAATAACTCAGTCACAGTCCAAAGTGTCTTTCAACTTGTTTACTCACTTTCAGCTGGTATTGTGAGGTAACTCGGGTGATGCTGAGATAAACCAGGTGGAACCAGGTATCCTACAGGCTGGTCTAAGGGTAACCGTTAACTCGCCTTCCTAGCACTTCTTGTTTCAGATAACCCCTGACTTGAAATACTGTGGGATTCATCCAGGGAAGTTGCTGCTGCCTTTTCTCCCTTTTTTGGCCCGTTTGCTGGCAGTATGGACCAAGGAAGAAGACTCCAGGCTTGATCCTCTTTATGGGCCCCCTCATTGCTGCTGATGCTCGGACTCTAGTTGGTTGGTGTGGGACTTGTGGTCCTCCCCACCGGCAGGTTTAGCAGACCAAATAAATGGATATCTACTCTAGGGACCCGTTCCCCGTGCGTGCCTAGCCACCAGTGGTCTCCGTACACGACCAGCTGACTTCCTCAGCGTCTTTCTGTCCAACTACTGGTGACCGTTCTCCCCCCGCTAATGGCTACTTCACGGGCAGGGTCTGACTAGCGTGTCCGCGTGCCTGCTTGCTACTTCTTTCCTGCGCTCTCTGCTTCAGACTGGCTCTACTCCTCCTTTCCTGACAGCCACTGCCACCTTAACTTCCAACCCCTCCCCAACACCCTTAGCTTAGAAGTGGAGGAACGCCCTCTCTTGGGTCTGCCCAAGGGTCCCCTCTAAGGTGTGGGAGACCTGGTTGCTATGTGTCTGTGCGTACACACCCTATTTCAACCTTTGGATTTACCTGGAAGCACTGCCCCAGCATAGGTGCAGTACTCAGGGGCGCCACAAAACATAATCTTTGAATCCCTTTAGCAAATACCCACATACTTTTATCACTTTTGACAGTATGGTTACTCAAGCAATCCGTAAGTTAAATCTCACAATCAAAAATATATTACCACCAACCTTACTTATGAAGAAAAGCAGTCCATTAGGGCACTACAAACCATTAAAGACATCATCATGTGCCCCACTGATAAAGAGGGATAGTAATAATGAACATCAACAGGTATCATACTGAATCACAGCGCCTTCTCAATTACTTAAAAACTTAGCAAAAACATCACCAGGACCCTACTGCAAACTTCATTAAACAACTAAACATTCTAACAACCAAGGTCTGTTCATTGGAAATCCTTACTAAAAAGGAATTTGACTTTATTTTCAACAAAACCCCTTCAATAGCAGTCTTTTACCTTGATCCCAAGATCCACAAAGACCACACCTCCCCACCAGGCAGACCAATTATTTTGGGTATTATGTGCTTTACAGCTAATCTTTCACAGTATGTCAGTCACCACCTTCAAAAATGTGTTATCCAGTTACATAGTTGCATAGGTTGAAAAATGACCTAGGTCCATCTAGTTCAACCTTCCTCCACCAATTATACATTTTGTCATTAAGTCATTTATAACCAACAATGCTGTGTGCATTGAGGAAATCATGAAGCCCTTTTTTAAAAGCTGTTAAAGTATCTGCCATTATAACCTCTTGCGGTAGGGCACTCCACAGTCTGACTGCTCTAACTGTAAAGAACCCTTTCCTATTTAGCTTCCGGAATCTCCTTTCTTCCACTCACAGGGAAAGCCTCCCGGTCCTTAGTATTGTCTTTGGAAGGAATAAATCATGTGCCAGTTGTCACAATTCCACTGCACAGAGCATTTTACAGACTTGGAGATGTTCTGTGGCATTTACAGGCCTGGCAGTGACACTATTCCTCTGTGCAGAGCATCTTGCTTTAGGAGATTCTCTGTGGCACTTACAGATCTGGCTATGACATTATTTCTTTGTGCAGAGCATCTTACCTTAGGAGATTATCTGCAGTGCCTTCCTTAGCTACTGAACTGACAGCTTGGTTTACTACACAAGAGTCCAGGTTGGTTCTAAGAGATTCTGGTTACTCAGCTGTTCCATCATCCTGGTAAGTGCTCAGGCTTTATACTGAGCATGCATCCCCAGAACCTTGTCAGTTGTATTTTATGGCTCTACTATGTCACTGTAGCTGGTTTTCTGACCCCAGACTGTTAATTGACTTCTCTCTGCTTTCCCCCTTTATCTACTATGTGGCGTCCTGGTATTTTGACCCTCGGATTGTGACCTGATTACGCCTCTGTTTGCCCATTTTGATCATACGTGTTCTTCTGTTACTAGACCCTTGCTTTCCTGATTACCATTCCATCCATTCTATCCGTAAGGTAGAGACTAGCATTACACCAGTCTTTTGTGTTAATCACACATGTATTGATACATTTAAATGAGATCTCCTCTGAGACATCCTTTTTGTAAGCTTAACAAATCATAGTTTTTAATACTCTCATCATATGGGAGGCCTTTCATTCCTTGTAGAAGTCTAGTTAATCGCCTTTGAACTGGCTCTAACTTCTGAATATCCTTTTTAAAATGTGGAGCCCAAACTGGATTCCATATTCAAGATGTGGCCTTACAAGTGATTTATAGAGGTGTAACAATACGTTGGGATCACGGGGTCTACTCTCTCTTTTTATATACCCTAAAATCTTGTTTGCTTTTGCAGCTCCTGCTTGACATTGAGTGCTGCTGCTCAGCTTACTTGTAACCAAAATTTCCAATTCCTTCTTCTGTTCTGTATTCTGTAGTTTACTTCCATTTAATGTATATTCAGCTATAGGATTACTCCGTCCTAGGTGCATTACTTTACATTTATCAACATTAAATCTCATTTGTCAAGTAATCTTATCCAGATTGTTTTGTAATATTGCACTATCAAAGTCTGTTTTTAATATGTTACATAGTATGGTGTCATCAGCAAAGACTGACACTTTACTATCAATTCCATCCACAAGGTCATTAATAAAGAGATTAGAAAGAATCGGTCCTAGCACAGATCCCTTCCATACCCCGCTGCTGACTATAGCCCATTTAGAGAATATACCATTTATAACTACTCTTTGTTTCCTATCTTTTAGCTGATTCCTTACCCATTTGCATATAGTTTCACCTAGTCCCTGCTTCTGGAGCTTCAGCGTAAAACTGTTATGTGGTACAGTATGAAATGCCTTTGAAAAGTCCAAATAAATCACATCAGCTGCATTACCAATATCCAGATTCACACTTACCTCCTCATAAAAACCCAGAATGTTGGTTAGACACAACTTTTATAAATCCATACTGTCTGGCAGTTATTAGATTATTTTGTGCAATATATTTTTGCATCTTATCTCTTAAAATGCCCTCAAACACCTTGCCCACCACTGATGTCAAACTTACTGGAGGGTAGTTTCCAGGATCCACCCTCTTACATTTCTTAAATATCGGTACCACATCAGCAATCCTCCAATCCTGAGCCACCAACCCTGTTACAAGAGAGTCTAAGAAGATGAGATACAGCCACTGGTCTGTCAATTAGTAATTTACTCACCTATCTTAAAGATACCAGTCACATTTTGCGTATTTTAAAAAACTGAATGGAAAAGCCACTATATACTAGGGCGTTGAGACAAAATCTCTACATACAGTGATTGATCATGATTAGTGCTGTCTTTCCATGTTTGAGACCCTATCCAAGCTAAATATCTGCAATGCAAGCCAAATTCAATTAATTTTAGTTAGCATTTATTTCATCCTTACACATAATTATTTCATGTACAGCCACCAATTCTATCTACAAATCTGGGGGACAGCTATGGGGTCTAAATTCAACCCTAGCTATGCCAACATATATGACGGCAAATGGGAAGAATATGCCATTTTTCCCAACTATAATACAGATAATAAGCTGCACACTAACCACTAAAAATATAAACATGAAAATTGGTAAAGCTTTACTGCTATAGGGATACTATGAACAATGAAAAATACATTTAGCTATCTGGCATTAAGGTTAGGGTCCCAAAAAATTAGAGATTAACTTGTCGTTGGTTTTCGGGCTCATTGGCATTGATCAATACATTTGCTAAAGATGTCTACTACTTTCAAATATTCATAACAGTTTTGCAATACCATTTATCATGTATATCATTTTTTCCAGATAGCTAAATGCATTTTTCATTGTTCATAGTATCGCTATAGCAGTAATGCTTTACCATTTTTCATGGTAATATTTTTATAGTGGTTAGTGTGCAGCTTATTATCTGTATTATAGTCATGTATTTTTAAGCTAGCACCTAATTCACACATATAGGTGTTCCAGTCAGTCTTTTTTCTGATTAGCATGGAAATTCTGGCATGTCCTAAAGCAAGACAAAATTGTGACCGAACACTTACTGGAACCCCGCAGATTTATATATTGTAAAGCTCAAACTTTGGGCAATTTAATTGCCCCTACAATAACTAGGGAAAATTGTTACACATACAGTTAGGTCCAGAAATATTTGGACAGTGACACAATTTTCGCGAGTTGGGCTCTGCATGCCACCACATTGGATTTGAAATGAAACCTCTACAACAGAATTCAAGTGCAGATTGTAACGTTTAATTTGAAGGTTTGAATAAAAATATCTGATAGAAATTGTAGGAATTGTACACATTTCTTTACAAACACTCCACATTTTAAGAGGTCAAAACGTAATTGGACAAATAAACCAAACCCAAACAAAATATTTTTATTTTCAATATTTTGTTGCGAATCCTTTGGAGGCAATCACTGCCTTAAGTCTGGAACCCATGGACATCACCAAACGCTGGGTTTCCTCCTTCTTAATGCTTTGCCAGGCCTTTACAGCCGCAGCCTTCAGGTCTTGCTTGTTTGTGGGTCTTTCCGTCTTAAGTCTGGATTTGAGCAAGTGAAATGCATGCTCAATTGGGTTAAGATCTGGTGATTGACTTGGCCATTGCAGAATGTTCCACTTTTTTGCACTCATGAACTCCTGGGTAGCTTTGGCTGTATGCTTGGGGTCATTGTCCATCTGTACTATGAAGCGCCGTCCGATCAACTTTGCGGCATTTGGCTGAATCTGGGCTGAAAGTATATCCCGGTACACTTCAGAATTCATCCGGCTACTCTTGTCTGCTGTTATGTCATCAATAAACACAAGTGACCCAGTGCCATTGAAAGCCATGCATGCCCATGCCATCACGTTGCCTCCACCATGTTTTACAGAGGATGTGGTGTGCCTTGGATCATGTGCCGTTCCCTTTCTTCTCCAAACTTTTTTCTTCCCATCATTCTAGTACAGGTTGATCTTTGTCTCATCTGTCCATAGAATACTTTTCCAGAACTGAGCTGGCTTCATGAGGTGTTTTTCAGCAAATTTAACTCTGGCCTGTCTATTTTTGGAATTGATGAATGGTTTGCATCTAGATGTGAACCCTTTGTATTTACTTTCAAGGAGTCTTCTCTTTACTGTTGACTTAGAGACAGATACACCTACTTCACTGAGAGTGTTCTGGACTTCAGTTGATGTTGTGAATGGGTTCTTCTTCACCAAAGAAAGTATGCGGCGATCATCCACCACTGTTGTCATCCGTGGACGCCCAGGCCTTTTTGAGTTCCCAAGCTCACCAGTCAATTCCTTTTTTCTCAGAATGTACCTGACTGTTGATTTTGCTACTCCAAGCATGTCTGCTATCTCTCTGATGGATTTTTTATTTTTTTTCAGCCTCAGGATGTTCTGCTTCACCTCAATTGAGAGTTCCTTAGACCGCATGTTGTCTGGTCACAGCAACAGCTTCCAAATGTAAAACCACACACCTGTAATCAACCCCAGACCTTTTAACTACTTCATTGATTACAGGTTAACGAGGGAGACGCCTTCAGAGTTAATTGCAGCCCTTAGAGTCCCTTGTCCAATTACTTTTGGTCCCTTTAAAAAGAGGAGGCTATGCATTACAGAGCTATGATTCCTAAACCCTTTCTCCGATTTGGATGTGAAAACTCTCATATTGCAGCTGGGAGTGTGCACTTTCAGCCCATATTATATATATAATTGTATTTCTGAACATGTTTTTGTAAACAGCTAAAATAACAAAACTTGTGTCACTGTCCAAATATTTCTGGACCTAACTGTATAACACTTCACAAGGTGGTTTTAAACCATGCGGTTTATGCTCCTGCTGCTGACTATCAGGAGCTAGAAGAACCTACATTAGCATGTTTTCAAATTCTGATAACAATAAAAATTTTGAAATCAGACAACTCATTTCATGCTCAATCACATGAGTGATCTTTGTCATACAATACCCGCCCGGCAAACAATACGTAGGCCGAACCATTAGCTCTTTGTTTTCAAGAGTAAAAGAACATTTTAGAAATGTCCCAAAAGGATTCACTGGTCAACTCCTCTCTCACCATTACTTAGACCAGGGGTCTCAAACTCGGCTGGGTGTATGGGCCGCACACAGGAAAAAAATAATTTGAGGGGCCGCATTCCTTTCAGGACAAAGTGACATTGGTAATGGTACCATTTTTTCTTTCCATACACCCTTGAATCACTGTTTTTGAACATTTTTCATTTGTCCATTATAACAAATGTGTGTGTGTGTGTGTGTGTGTGTGTGTGTATATATATATATATATATATATATATAGATATAGATATATATATATATATATATATATATATCTATATATATATATACACATATATATATAATCTACATACATACACACTTTTTTTTTACATTTTTTTCCCCTTTTTGTAAGTAATACAGTTTTACAATAACCACCGCATAGTAATTTTGGCCAACATCTTGTAGTAATGTGCCCCATCTTGTTTCCCATTCGGTAAAAATGTGTGCCCCCTTGTAGCAATGTGCCTCAGCTAACACACACACACACACACACACACAACCACCCTGTGCAGCCTCAGCTAACACACACACACACCCCCACCCTGTGCAGCCTCAGCTAACACACACACACACCCCCCACCCTGTGCAGCCTCAGCTAACACACACACACACACACACCCTGTGCAGCCTCAGCTAACACACACACACACACACACACACACCCCACCCTGTGCAGCCTCAGCTAACACACACACACACCCCCCACCCTGTGCAGCCTCAGCTAACACACACACCCCCCCACCCTGTGCAGCCTCAGCTAACACACACCCCCCCACCCTGTGCAGCCTCAGCTAACACCCCCCCCCACCCTGTGCAGCCTCAGCTAACACCCCCCCCTTTGCAGCTTCAGCTAACACACACACCCCCACCCTGTGCAGCCTCAGATAACACCCCCCCCACACTGTGCAGCCTCAGCTAACACCCCCCCCACCCTGTGCAGCCTCAGCTAACACCCCCCCCTGTGCAGCCTCAGCTAACACACACACACACACACACACACACACACACATACACACTCTGTGCAGCCTCAGCCAGCAACAAAAACACACACACCACACACGAAAACATTCTTCTCACCTGTTGTCAGCGGCATGCAGGCACGTGGACTCGGTGAAGCCTCAGCTACCACACACACACACACACATGCAGCCTCAGCCAGCAACAGAACCACACACACACACACACACACACACGGCATGCCACACACACAGTGCAGCCTCAGCCAGCAACACAGAACCCCACACACATGAAAACATTCTTCTCACCTGCTGTCAGCGGCACGCAGGCACGTGGACCCGGTAATGATCACAGCTGCTGTCATCGCTGAACTTTCGGCCGGCGCGTGCAGAGCAGTTCTCACTGCACAACAGCCATTGGCCAATCACAGGTAATCATCTGAGGTCATATGCAGCAGGTGCTTGCCTCTGATTGGCAGGCGGCTGTTATTGCGTTCTGCAGCGAGCACTTCACTGTGCGCGGCAAAGACAAAACTGTAGGCTGAAATAAATAACTGGCAGCTGCGGCCCCTGCACCGGTCGCCATCTTTACCAGGTCCACGGGCCTGCGGGCCACAAGAAGCCACCTGAAGGGCCGCATGCGGCCCTCGGGCCGCGTGTTTGAGACCCCTGACTTAGACACTCACAATAAGGTATTAAAATGATCCAAATTATTAAAACAAAAAATAGAGAAAGCATAACCATATCAACATACTGTCTAGAGCAGACTCTGAGTGGGTCTTCTTGCTTAACTCCTTAGCCTCTTAGGGCCTGAATCAGGACATAGAACTGTTTGCTTTTTAATTAACCCACTAAAACCCCCTTCCAATGACCCAACCATTGTGCATTATTTGTCATCCTGATATGAATACTTTTATTTTGATATCTATACCCTGCCTCCTTTACTATTTCATTCTATATATGCAATACAATTACTACTACAGCCATCATTCAGTATATTAAACGATCCTCGGCATGTATTGACCTACTGTTATGGGGGGACTGGCAGATAAGGATTAGGTGGTATATGTCCCAATTGCCAATCAGAGCCCACCATGCTCCAGATGATAAAGGAGCTGCTGGCAACCCAAAGGTTAGGCGGAGAATACAGAGCTAAGTGGCTCAGAAATAATAGGGGCCGGATCAAAGTTAAATAGCACTTGGATCAGGAGACTGTGAACCCTGTTAGCATCACAGGATCCACTACCCAGCCCAGGAAAGTGAAGGACTAGACGCTGACCCAGGTACCTGCGTAGCGGCACGACAGACTGGTAGGACAGCCCGGTTAGTGTCCCCGGTCCAATCACACACACGCGCACAAAAGTCTGTCACTAGCTCTGCAGACTATAGCTCACGTGCGTAAGGGCCACGACTGACCTAGTGGACCACACAGTTAGCGTCACTGGGTGTCCGTGAACTGATAGGACAGAGGTTGACCCTTACCATGCCAAGGTGCGGGTGTGCTCAGATACGAATGCCTGGCACTGGCTCCTAGCCCTGATTAACTCTGTTCTATCCACATACACACATCTGCCACAAGCTCTGCAGGATAATGACGGTGGAACCCAAACACTCTTGCAACCCAGTCTGCTGACTTGGCTGCCAGTATACAAAACGCCGAAATGGATTCAACACATAGAGGTGTGCTTTGTCTAAGCAAAAGTGAAGACTGCGCACCTCCATGTTATCTCAGGCCCCTTTTACAGTCATATGAAAAAGTTTGGGCACCCCTATTAATGTTAACCTTTTTTCTTTATAACAATTTGGGTTTTTGCAACAGCTATTTCAGTTTCATATATCTAATAACTGATGGACTGAGTAATATTTCTGGATTGAAATAAGGTTTATTGTACTAACAGAAAATGTGCAATCCACATTTAATCAAAATTTGACCGGTGCAAAAGTATGGGCACCCTTATCAATTTCTTGATTTGAACACTCCTAACTACTTTTTGCTGACTTACTAAAGCACTAAATTGGTTTTGTAACCTCATTGAGCTTTGAACTTCATAGGCAGTTGTATCCAATCATGAGAAAAGGTATTTAAGGTGGCCACTTGCAAGTTGTTCTCCTATTTGAATCTCCTATGAAGAGTGACATCATGGGTTCCTCAAAACAACTCTCAAATGATCTGAAAACAAAAATTATTCAATATAGTTGTTCAGGGGAAGGGTACAAAAAGTTGTCTCAGAGATTTAAACTGTTAGTTTCCACTGTGAGGAACATAGTAAGGAAATGGAAGAACACAGGTACAGTTCTTGTTAAGCCCAGAAGTGGCAGGCCAAGAAAAATATCAGAAAGGCAGAGAAGAAGAATGGTGAGAACAGTCAAGGACAATCCACAGATCACCTCCAAAGACCTGCAGCTTCATCTTGCTGCAGATGGTGTCAATGTGCATCAGTCAACAATACAGCGCATGTTGCACAAGGAGAAGCTGTATGGGAGAGTGATGCGAAAGAAGCCGTTTCTGCAAGCACGCCACAAACCGAGTCGCCTGCGGTATGCAAAAGTACATTTGGACAAGCCAGTTACATTTTGGAAGAAGGTCCTGTGGACTGATTAAACAAAGATTGAGTTGGTTGGTCATACAAAAAAGCGTTATGCATGGAGGCAAAAAAACACGGCATTCCAAGAAAGCACCTGCTACCCACAGTAAAATTTGGTGGAGGTTCCATGATGCTTTGGGGCTGTGTGGCCAATGCCGGCACTGGACACCTTGTTTAAGTTGAGGGTCGTATGGATTCAACTCAGTATCAGCAAACTCTTGACAATAATGTGCAAGAATCAGTGACGAAGTTGAAGTTACGCAGGGGATGGATATTTCAGCAAGACAATGATCCAAAACACCGCTCCAAATCTACTCAGGCATTCATGCAGAGGAACAATTACAATGTTCGGGAATGGCCATCCCAGTCCCCAGACCTGAATATCATTGAAAATCTGTGGGATGATTTGAAGCGTGCTGTCCATGCTCGGCGACCATCAAACTTAACTGAACTGGAATTGTCTTGTAAACAGGAATGGTCAAAAAATACCTTCATCCATGAGCCAGGAACTCAATAAAAGCTACAGGAAGCGACTAGAGGCTGTGATTTTTGCAAAAGGAGGATCTACAAAACATTAATGTCACTTTTATGTTGAGGTGCCCATTCTTTTGCACCGGTCAAATTTTGTTTAAATGCGGATTGCACATTTTCTGTTAGTACAATAAACCTCATTTCAATCTAGAAATATTACTCAGTCCATCAGTTATTAGATATATGAAACTGAAATAGCTGTTGCAAAAACCCAAATTATTATAAAGAAAAAGGTTAACATTAATAGGGGTGCCCAAACTTTTTCATATGACTGTATAACCTAGGTCCGCCCCAAACCCAGGGTGGACCACAATGGCACCTCCAAAGGCCAATAGCTGAGTGCCATATCACCAGCATCCTATCTGGAACCTCCACGTCACTAATGCCTTATTGCAGCCACGCCCCAAGCACCTCACCAGTCATTGTCTGATGACCAATGGTGAGGTACCGTGTCATAGGGGTGGGCCTCTGCGAACCAGTCCGGAGTGGCCACATCATCAGGACTAGAGTTGAGCGCGGTTCGTGGTTCGCGACTCTCCAGTTCGCAGTTCGAGTGATTTTGGGGGGTGTTCTAGTTAGAACTCGAACTCGAGCTTTTTGGTAAAAGTTCGGCATGGGAACCGCTTGGATTACAGCAGACCTGGATTTGTTTTTCTTTATAATAAATTGGTGAAAGAGGGAATGTGGGGAGTGTTTTTTCAAATAAAAATGTGTTTTGTCGTCTATTTGTTTTACTGACTGGGTTGGTGATGTCGGGTATCTGATAGACGCCTGACATCATGAACCCCAGGGCTTGATGACAGGTGACATTACACATCTGTTGTTAACCCCATATATTACCCCATTTGCCACCGCACCAGGGCACGGGATCAGCTTGGGGGAAGCATCAGGATTGGCGCATCTAATGGATGCGCCACTTCTGGGGCGGCTGCGGCCTGCTATTTTTAGGCTGGGGAGAGTCCAATAACCATGGAGCTCCCTAGTCTGAGAATATCAGAACCCAGCTGTCCGCTTTACCTTGGCTGGCGATCCAATTTTGGGGGGACCCCCACGTGTTTTTTTTTTAAATTATTTATTTAATTTAAAATAACAGCGTGTGGTGCCCTCAGTTTTGGATTACCAGCCAAGGTGAAGCTGCCAGCTGTGGTCTGCAGGCTTCAGCCGTCTGCTTTACCCTAGCTGGCTACAAAAAATAGGGGTAACCCCAAGTCATTTGTTTTTTCATTTTTTTAGCTAAATACAAGACTAAGCACCCCTTAGTGCCACATGAAAGGCACCAAAGGGTGCGAAATTACAAAATGCAGGAAAGTGGGACATTATTTGTCTTTTTGCCACTATAATGACAGAAAAGACTGATATGAAGTGTACAAGCACAGGAAATACACCAGAGCGCTCTACGCTGTGAAAAGCAGTAGAAAATGGCACTGGAGTGAACATGTGACCGCCTCATGTAGGTTGAAGCTATGGATCTGTACCGCCGCGGGGGCTCGGCTGCTCTCCGCCGAGCCTCTCGGATCCGGGCTCGGGTTGTCGGTGGCTTGAGCGCTTCCGGACCGGGGGCCACGTTGCTCTGGAAAGGAAGGGGGGTTTGGTTGTTTGGTTTGTGGTGGACCAGTTTCAAGGCCGGAGCCGCGGTGCCCGGTAACAGTTCGTGACGCCACCCACGGGTCGTGGTGAGGTGATGGGCACCACCTCTGCGGTGAGTGTGCAGGGGCTCATCTGGGATTGGTGGTGGGTCGCAGCTAGGTGTTGACCCCTCCGTGGGTAGGGGGTTTGTTGGTCCCAGGGCCAGGTGGCAGAAGCGGGGGGTTGCAGGATGCAGGGGCTCGCTTGCAGTGTGGTGCCTGATGGCACTGGTGTACACACAATTAAACCACACAGAGTCAATGGTAAACTAAGTTCGGTGTAGATCGGTGCCCGCAGCTGGCTGCGTGTGTCCCCAGTGAGGTTGGTGATGTCGCCTTTCTCCTGCACCTTTAAATTTGCTATAGTGACTCCTATGCTTCAGCAACGGTAGTCCGCTCCCCGGCTTTTGGGTACCGAAGGAGCCCTTTTGCCTGCAGGCGCTGGCCCTTTGGATCTCTGGTCCGATCCGGAATCGGTGGGCTGTTGCCGTCTATCGGGACTTTGGGTGGGAATGAACCCCTGAGGTCCAGACCACAATCAGTAGATTTGTCTGAGCCCGGTTGCTTCTGGGCTAGAACTGGGTCTGAGTACCCTGCCTGGTCCTCCGGTTGACTTGTTAGCTCCCCCGTTCGGGTCCGAAGGGTCCCCACCCTCTTCTCGATCCCTACGGTTCCGCAGCTCAGTCACTGACTGGACTCCTGCAGACAGCCACCACCGTCTGCCTGCCTGACCGTTCCAAGGCTCCGTCCTAGGCCCCTGACTCTCAGCTCGCCACTTTTACTCCTCTCACTACTCCTCTCCCCACACGACTCACTTGTCCTTTCCCTGCCTGAGGCCAGCAGACTCCTCGGAGGGCGTGCCTATCCGCCTGGCTCCGCCCACTTAGTGTGCCTGGCTAGACCTGAGGCAGGAGGTCAGGACTTGTTGGCTGCTGGTGCCTCACTGGGGTGGGGGTGTGTGTGGTGTTGTGTGTTGTTACCTTTGACCCCTGGGGGTCCAGGGTGTCACAGATCCTGGGTAAATTTATGTATTTTCCCTCCTTCTGTTTTTTTGCAGTACGCAAACAAACGGAAGGCACACAGATGACATACGGACCGTATATGGAACAGAAACGGATGCCACACCCGTAAAAAAAAACTAACCGTTTTTTGCGGACCGCAAAAACAGATCGGTCATGTGAATGTAGTCTTATTCTGATCTGCCGTTTATAAACAGCAGGCAGAAATAAGTGAATAGCGCCCCCAGCGTCAGAAAATATCTGGGGTTTCAGTGGGTAGCCGAGACCCTGGAGATCATGATTTAGGCCGTTTTTTCCGGTCCCCGCTCACATGATCACCGGTATACACCGTATACCGATGATCACGTTACAGTAAATGACAGCGCCGGTAAAAATTTATTTATCTCCCATCTGGCATGAACAAACATGATAAATCTCCTCTCCGGTCCCCTCCGGTCCCCCGGTGTTGCCAAAGTGCCCCCCCTGAACCCCTCCCGGAAATCCAAGATGGCCGTGCGCACAACAGTGCGCCGGCCGCCTTCACCCTACTCCTCTGATTTCTGTCGCATGTGCCATGACACATGCAACAGAAAACTCCTCCCCAGGCCCTGCCAGGTCACCCCCTATAACCACACCAGTGTTTTCTGGTGTCCCACGGTACCTGTGCAGCGTTGATCCCCCGCGGCCCTCTCCTTCACAATAGACGCTGCCGCATGCACAGAGCGGCTGTCAGCTCAGCTTCCTGTGTTCAGACAGTGAGTGGAGGTTATGCATCTGTAAGCTAAATGGGCGGCACGGTGGCTCAGTGATTAGCACTGCAGTCTTGCAGCGCTGAGGTCCTGGGTTCAATTCCCACCAAGGACACCATTTGCAAAGCGTTTGTATGTTCTACCCGTGTTTGCATGGGTTTCCTCCCACACTCCAAAGACATACAGTGTTCCCAATGTATGTAAAGCACTATGGAATTAATAGCGCTATATAAATGAATAAATTATTATTATTACTGCAATGCCCTGCTCATGAGGTAAGGAACATAGTTGATCAGGAGAGCTATACTACATTTCCAAATGGAGGTATTTGATTTTATAGTTGCCCTGCTGAACGACTACCAAACATGAGAGTCCATTATACGCCACAAGAAAACATATCTAAATAGCGAGCTCTGTTGTTTAGTAATCATTTAGCTGGATAACTGGACTTAAAGGGGTATTCCATCTCCAAGATCCTATTCCCAATATATAGTAGGTGGAATAGCAATAATATCAGCAAATACCAATATTTGGAAATGTAGAATAGTTCTCCTGATTTGGCGTGCCCTTACCTCATGAGTAGGGCATTGCAGCTTTGGTAGCAACAGTTACGACATGGACTCTGCTGCTGTGGACCCGAGGAGAGTGGGTGCAGATTCATTGCACCCACACTCCTCACATGGAGGGTCTGTACTCCTAGAAAATGGGGGATACGTTCCCTGAACATGTCCCCATCATATTCTAGACGGTCCAGAGTCGTCGTGGAACCCCTTATACGTCATTTTTGTTTTTTAATTATTTCATTAAATTCATAAAATAATAAAAAAAGGGTTTCCCTATATTTTTGGTTCCCAGCCAGGTACAAATAGGCAGCTGGGGGTTGGGGGCAGCCCGTAGCTGTCTGCTATACCTGGCTAGCATACAAAAATATGGCAAAGCCCAAATAATTTTTTTAGGGGGCAAAAAACTCCTGCATGCAGTCCTGGATGGAGTATTCTGAGCCTTGTAGTTCTGCAGCTGCTGTCTGTCTGTATGGAGGAGAGCAGACAGCAGCTGCAGAACGACAAGGCTCAGCATGTTCCATTCACTAGTGTATGCAGGAGAGCAGACAGCAGCTGCAGAACTACAAGGCTCAGCATACTCCATCCAGGACTGTATGCAGGAGTTTTTTGCCCACCAAAAAATGACGTGGGCTTCAACATATTTTTGTATGCTAGCTGGGTACAGCAGGCACCTACGGGCTGCCCCCAACCCCAGCTGCCTATTTGTACCCGGCTGGGAACCAAAAATATAGGGAAGCCTGTTTTTTTTAATTATTTCACTTATTTCATGAAATAATTAAAAAACAAATTACGTGGGCTTCCCCCCCATTTTTGTGTCCAGCCAGGTACAACTAGGCAGCTGGGGATTGGAATCCACAGCATAGGTTAGCCCGATGTTTCTGGGTGCCTCTGCTGCGAATTGCAATCCGCAGCCGCCCCAGAAAATGGTGCTTTCATAGAAGCGCCATCATCTGGCGCTGTATCCAACTCTTCCAGCAGCCCTGAAGCCTGGTGGCTTGCTGGGTAATCATGAGTTAATACTAGCTTTGTTTTACTAGCTAGTATTAAGTCAGAGATTCTTAATGTCAGGCAAGTTTGACCCAGCCATTAAGAATCTCCAATAAAGGGTTAAAAAAAATACACCATACAGAGAAAAAAATACTTTAATAGAAATAAATACACAGACATACTTAGAGACTCCACGTTTATTAATCCCTCTTATCCCTCCATGATCCATGCTCTTCTGTCTTTCTCCTTCAGCCCATGCAGCTCTGCTCCATCAGCAGCACAGCATGGGAGAAAGACGCTGCTGCTCCCCGTGCAATCTTCACTCCGTGAGGGATCAGTGCTGCTGGCTGTTAGTGGTAACGTTACCACTGACAGACGGTTACCATAGCAACGGTGCTCCGATCATGTGATTCCTGGTGCCGCTCTTAGCAGTGACGTCACCGCTAACAGGCGTGTTGCTATGGCAACGGTGATCTCCGTTATTGACCGGCTGTGTCAGCCGGTCCCTAATGGAACGGCGAAGCAGAACGGGTAGACCGCGTGCCAGAGCATGTCGCCGTCACACGGCGATACACACACGTGCACCGTGTACCGGAGAGATGCAATGACAGGACCTAGCATGACGTCAAAGCCATGTGACCAGTCTGTAGCCAATGAGATAATAGACACATGACTGCTCACATGGCTATTTTGACGTCACGATAGGACCTGTCATCAGTGCTGGTTCACGGAGGACGCAGCGATCATCGGGAGGAATAGCGACAGGAGACAGAGTGCAGGATGGATCGCGGGCACCGGTAAGTGTTATGGCAATGTTTATTAACTGTATGTGTACATTTATAATGTGTTTTTATGTGTTTGTGATTTCCTCCCATTGTTTCATGTGGGGTTCGAGTGGTTCACTGAACCGGTTTGCCGAACCGAACTCGAACGCGACCTCCATTCGGCGAACCAAGCTCGAGCTGAACCGCGACCGGTTGGCTCATCTCTAATCCTCAGCATGTGTTCTGCAGCTCTGCACATGTCAGTACAGTGGGCATGCATTAGTTATATCATCACGCTCCGCTGTGCTGAGATGTCAGATTGCAGACACAGCACCAGTGGATCATTCCCTCTTTCATCATTGCTTTCAACTGTCTCGGCATCTGAGATGCCGATACTGTTGAAAGTGCAATTACAGGCAGGCGGGTCCGGCTCTGACACCAGACCCCTCCGACTCGCACTACCCATGGCGGTCACGTGATCTGCTGTGAGTCTCTGCCAGGAACATCTACTGTCAGACAGAGCAGAAAGAAAGAAGGAAGAATCATAGCTCTGCAGACTATGACAACATGACATCAGCAGGAAGTTTTGTTTAGTGCTATATGTTCTGTTTTCCTTCTTTCTGTGATGTCTGCAGATGAATCCTTATGTTTGTTTCTGAACCCTCCATAGCTCTCCTTGGATGTGGGGAGTGAAGAAGGTTCTGCAAAGCAGAATAATAGATCCATCATATAGTGGGTTACAGTGTATGTGTATCAGTGTTAGTCTATGTGCATACGTTGAGTATTTGGTTGCAGAAATTTCTGCACCATTTCTGCATCTTTTGGCAGGAAAAAGAGCAAAAATGCTGAAAGAATAGACATGCATCACCATAGTGGGCATGCTGATGTTAGCTTCCAGCCACTACAGAGGAGAACGTTGCTTGACGCGGGAAGGGGGGGAGGTGAGTAGATTTTATTTTATGCATCAGAAGCAGATGGGCAATATATCTAACAGGAAGAGACCCAGGATGGGGACATATATAGCAGGATGGGGAGACATATTTAGCAAGAAGGGGCCCAGGATGGGGGACATATTTACCAGGAAGAGGCTCAGCAAGACAGGCATATTTTCTATGAAGGGACTTAAGATGGGGACATATATACCAGGATGGAGACATATTTACCAGGATGTAGGAGATATATAGCACATTGTGGGACATATTTACCAGGATGGGGTATATATTTACCAGGAAGGGGCCCAAGATTGGGGGACTTATTTACCAGAATGCGTGATATGTGTACCATGAATAGGCTCAGGATGCAAACATTAGTAGAGGATGGGTGCCATATTTATCAGGATGGGGACACATTTTCTCGGATGGGGGACATATGAACCCATTAAGGGGCTCAAGATGAGAAAATTAGTACAGGATGGGGGACATTACTGCATAATGAATGGGGAGGAAGGGCAATACTTGTGTTTGGAGTGGTACATGGACCCATACATCTGACTAACATGCAAGGGGGCCAGATCCAAATTTTACACTGGGGCCCATTGTACTCTAGGTACGACACTGCTTGTGAGCCTCCAAGCAGACATCCCCTTTAAGATAATCAAATTTTACTTTGTTTGAGGCTAATGAATAGAAATAAACTTGTAACTACGGTAGTAACATGTTTGAAGCTAATTTAGCAGATTTAATGTATTTTATCATTACAATGGACATTATGCACTTTGTGGTTACAGGACTCTGTTCAAATCAACCTTATTCATTCCTGTAGTTCTTGTCTGTCATAGGAGCTGAACAACAAAGTTAACAACAGTGCAGGTTTCCTTACTTGCTGGGGACCAACATCTCCCAATGGACCAGTTTGATATCAGATTTCCATCATGGGGCATTTTATCAGACAATACATTGCAGCATGTTATGCTGATTTGTCTAGCATTTTTGGCTGAATCTGCGACAAAGCCTCAAGCATGTGTGAAGATAGCCTAAGATGTTAAATTATATTGACTTGTGACTTTCTTTATCTAAACCATTTTAGTTATGATATCATCTTTTGTAAACAAGGAATAAAAAATGATTGGACTGAAAAGGAATCGGCAATAACATTTTCTACTTTCATGCTTTTATATTATTAATGGACCTCTGAATGTGTGCATATTGCATTTGCTTTTTCTTGTCATTTTTCTCCATGACTTTTATTCCGTACTACAGTAGCAAAACTCCACATATAAAAGATTACCATCTCATGTAATTTTGGCATCTGAATCAATCTGGACAGGATTACTTTATGTTTGTGTGAAAGAATAATATAATATGGAGGATTGGGAACATTCAGAATGTAATATCATTTGCATTATGTTTTTTTTATATATATATATATATATAAAAAAAGAGCATAGTATCTATTAATCTAATGTGTAAAGAGAAAAATATGTAGTCTTCATCTTTTTAATTAGGCAAAATTATCATTTGTTTTATCTTTCTAAGCTAGTAAATATATGCTTCAATAAAAAAATAACATTCTGATGTGCAGATCATGAGAAACAAATGACAATACATGCACAATCACATAATATAACAAACTCTTAAGGCCACTTTACACGCTGCGATATCGGTACCCATATCGCCATTGTGTGTACCCGCCCCCATCGGTTGAGCGACACGGGCAAATCTCTGCCCGTGTCGCACAACATCGTCCGGACCCGTCACACTACTTACCTGCCCAGCGACGTCGCTGTGACCGGCGAACCGCCTTCTTTCTAAGGGGTCAGTTCGTTCAGCATCACAGCAACGTCACAGCAGCGTCACTGAACCGCCGCCCAATAGAAGCGGAGGGGCGGAGATGAGCGGGACGAACATCCCGCCCACCTCCTTCCTCCCGCATAGCCGGTGGAGGCAGGTAAGGAGATGTTCCTCGCTCCTGCGGCGCCACACACACTGAAGATTTTCCAAAGGTGTATTGAGGGATGCTGCACTTGTCTAGTCAGAATGTGACCAGGAATATGTGTATCTCATACTTGTGGTCACATGACCATTCGGTCTCACCGCTGACATCAGACATTCCTCACAGTGTGCAGTACAGGAATATGTGGAATATAAGGAGGGCAATCTGGGCTACCCCATGGGTGCATGACATTTATTTATAACTTTCAGTATAAGGCTGGTATCACATTCTTGTTTTCTAAAACTAATGTTGGGGTTTCTGCCTAAATTCAACCAAACATGCAATTCAGATTAAACCCCCAATGGAGCCACTGACTATAATGAGGCAGATGGACTACACTTGGCATCAGTTTCAGTAGTGTCCAACTTTTTATGTGTTCACTGAACCATTGTCGTACACACGTGCGCTAAAAAGATGGCCAAAATGATCAGACAGCTCTGGAACAGAGACTCAACGGAGTCAAAGTGTCTTCATCTGCTTCATTATAATGAGTGATCCCATTCTGCTTTTTTCCTGGGGCTCCGTCCTCACCCTCACACCACACTTCAGGTACGTCAGCTTTGTATGATTAGACATCCTGTGCTATTAGTTACACTTGCACTTGCAAGAAAATTGGTGGCATTATATTATAACTTTGGCACAGGTAATGTCTAGCAGTCAGTGGGTTTAAAATTATGCTGATTGATTGCTATAGATCATTCATTATTTTGGTCTCTCTGTTCACTGACTGCTCTGCAGTATCTGTACATGTACCAGTGTGCTGTGAGGGCGCCATCTGGTGGTATTCATCACCTGTCTCTACATGTTTTAACCATCTTTTTTGCTTTATGTATTTTCCACTTAATAAAATGTTTATACTCTTTTTCAACTACAAAGCCTTTGTACAGACTCTTCTTCACTTGTTACATTTTTTCCTGAATCGTAGTTTTTGGGATTTACATAGAGATCCTGGCATAAGTGCTCAGTGGAGACCACAGGATAAATGTGAACTGAGCCTTACACCCCTTCACACATTAAAGTTCCCAGCACTTATGGTGTCCTTTCTTACACATAGACATGTTCACATTCCTACTCTTTAAAGGTAAGGTATCGCGTTTTTTTATTTTTGTATTAAAAATAGTGATTATGAAATCAAGTATTTTTAATACAAAATGAAAATCGCTGCTTATTTAGTTTTTATTTAATTGTAATTTTACTGGAGGCACTGGGGGCCATGCTGGATTTGCTGTGTGTGTAACGACAGTTACTCACTCCTTTATGGCAGCCCCTGTGCATAGAGAACAGTGGTTGGGATCCGACCCCAAAAGTAACGTTACAGTGGGCGTCTGCTGTGACCTGGACGCGCCCCCTGGGCTGTTTTGATCACAGCAGAGGGAGGAGATCAGCACCATCATTGTGGAGCTTACAGGGTATGCTGTTTGCTCTACTATACCCCTTTCAACTGCCGGGATGTGTGAGTACGGGGGGCCGCCTCCCCTTCCCTCCCCCCGTTACCTTCTCCGATAACACCCACTCCCTCCGCTCTCCCCAGCCCCCACTCAGCCCCGCTACTTCTACCACCGCCCCTCCCTCCTGCTGTTACCGTCTCTAATGACACCCCCTCCCTCTGCTCTACCCAGCCCCCGCTCTGCCCGCCGCCGCTGCTGTGTGTGTGTGTGTGTTTGTGTGCCACTGCATGAGAGTACCGCCGCTGCTACCGTCTCCAAAAACACCCCCCACTCAACCCTCCCCCCTTCCGCCTGATACCTGTCGGCCTGTGTGTGTACCGGTGATACTGTCTGCAGGGTTGTGTATCTAATCCTATCCTGTGGGATACTGTCTGCAGGGCTGTGTATCTAATCCTCCTGTGTGAAACTGCTGAGCTGTGTATCTAATTCATCTCATGAATTGTTGGTACTCTTAGGGGTACTTTACACGTTGCGACATCGCTAGCATCGGTGATGCCGAGCGCGATAGTACCCGTCCCCGTCGATATGTGGTGATTGCAGCTGTAGCGAACATTATCGCTATGGCAGCTTTACACGCACATACCTGCTCGGCAACGTTGCTGTGACTGCCGAAATATCCCTCCTTCAAGGGTGAGGTGCATTCGGCGTCACACCGACGTCACCGCGACATCACTAATCGGCCGGCCAATAGAAGCGGAGGGGCGGAGATGAGCGGACATAACATCCCACCCACCTTTTCCCTTCTGCATTGCCGTCAGGACGCAGGCAAGGAGATATTTTTCGCTCCTACAGGTTTACACACAGCGATGTGTGGACCTGCAGGAACGACAAACAACATCGTACCTGCGGTCTACCCGACATTATGAAAATGACCGACGCTACACAGATCACCGATTTTCAAAGCATTTGCGATCGTTTATCGTCGCACAAAGGATTTACACGCTGCGATGTCGTTACCGGCGCCGGATGTGCGTCACTAACGACGTGACCCCGACGATATTTCGGATTCGATGTCGCAACGTGTAAAGTACCCATTAAAATTGACCCAGAAAATTAAGTATTTCTACCAGAAAATTAGAGAAGAGAAAAAATGATGAAAGGTTGCAACTCAGGATAGTCTAAATGATGTATAAGCAACCATAATCAACTTCCTAAAATATTCAAGCTGTCCTGCAGGCTCAGGGTGCATTAGTGTCAATGCAAACTATCTGTTTACATTTGAATTAAATTAAACAGCATGGCAGGAGACCCAGGAAGACCTCACTTCTGACACAGAGACATAAGAAAGCTAGACTGCAGCTTGCAAAATGTATGTGAGCAAGCCAAAATCCTTCTGGTATAATGTCTTGTGAACAGATGAGACCAAAATAGAGCTTTTTTAGTAAAGCACATCAGTCCACTGTTTGATGAAAATGGAATGAAGCCTACAAAGAAAAGAACATAGCACCTTCATTCAAATATGGTGGAAGTTCAAATATGTTTTGAGGTTCTTTTGTTGCCTCTGGCACTGGGTGTCTTGACTGTGTGCAAGGCATTGTGAAATCTATAGATTACCAAAGTATTTTGGGTGGCAATGTATTGCCCAGTGTCCGAAAGCTGGGTTTGCGTCCTAGGTCACGACACTTCCAGCAGGACAATAAACCCCAAAATACTTCAAGAAGCCACCAGAAATGGATATAAACAAAGTGCTGGAGAGAGTTCTGATGTGACAGCAATCTAAATCCCATGGAGAGATTTTAAAATTTCCAGTTTGAAAAGGCAACCTTGAAAATTGAGAGACCTGGAGTAATTTTCAAAAGAAGAGAGGTCAACAATTCCAGTTGAGAGGTGTAAGAAGCTCGTTGATGGTTATAGTAATCAATTGACTGCAGTTATTTTTTTCCAAAAGGTGTGCAACTAATTATTAAGTCTGCCCATTTTTGGAGTTGTTTTGTGAAATTATGTCCAATTTGCCTTTTTTCTCTCTGCTTTTTTGTGTTGCCCAATACTAACAAAGGAAATAAACATATAAGACAAATCAGGTGTAATTGCAATAATTTTCTGGGAGAAATATTTCATTTTCTGGAACAATTTCAAGGGTGTGAACACTTTTATCTATGAATGTATGTACTTTAAACTCACAGTTTTCATTACACAGTACTCATATCTCAGGGGTAATGTGGGACATGTGAGGTTCTATCCCTCTGTGGCATGGAGTGGAGCGTAGTGTGATGATTGTGCCACACTCCACAGGATCTCTGCTCTGTAATTTCCAATGCTGAAATAATGATAGAGGGTGGGCCTGGAGCAGATTACTGACAGCCAATGAGTGCCCAGTGAGCAGGGTTTGAGGCTGGGAGAGGTTAGGTAAACAAGCAGTTGGAGCTGAAGTTTGGTAGAGCTGCAGCTAAACAAAGTGACTGCAGGGAATGAAGTGAAATTTAGGAGGAATGAAAGGTAGGAAAAAACATAACTTTACAGTGATGTTGTATATGACAATATAGCACAGATTAGCTTAAAACATTTTTTGGGATTTTCGGGTTGGACAATCTCTTTAACCCCTTCACGACCATGGACGGATAAATCTGTCATGGAGCGTGTCCCGTTAAGCCCCACCCCCTGCCGCGGGTAGGCGGCGGCGGTCGGCACACATATCAGCTGTTTTCAACAGCTGACATGTGTGCCTCCTAGCCGCAGGAGGAATCGCTTCCACCCGCGGCCACTAACCCCTTAAATCTTGCTGCCAAAGTCTGGCAGCAAGATCGAAATGCGCGCGGCCATGTTTTTTACTTACCGCCGCCCCCACCGGAAGTGACGTGCATGATTACGTGACTATTGGTGGTTGCCATCGTAGCACAGGGTCATGTGATGACGCCTGCAGCTATGATGTTTCACTTTTGTTTTCCCTCGGCACGGAACAGAGGGAAAAAGAAAGTGACTGTATCTGCTGTTTACAGCTGTATAGCTGTGATCAGCAGATAGATAATAGCGATCGGATTGCTGATCGCTATAGCCCCCTAGGGGGACTAGTAAAATAAAAAAAAAAGTAAAAAAAAGTTTTAAAAAATAAAAAAGTTCAAATCACCCCCTTTTCCCCCCATTGAAAATTAAAGGGTTAAAAAATAAATAAATATACACATATTTGGTATCGCCGCGTTCAGAAATTCCCGATCTATCAAAATATAAAATCAATTAATCTGATTGGTAAACGGCGTAGTGGCAAAAAAATTCCAAACGCCAAAATTACGTTTTTTGGTCGCCGCAAGTTTTACGCAAAAAACAATAACAGGCGATCAAAATGTAGCATCTGCGCAAAAATGGTACCATTAGAAACGTCAGCTCGAGACACAAAAAATAAGCCATCACTGAGCCATAGATCCCAAAAAATAAGAACGCTACGTGTTTTTATTGGACAAACTTGTGAATTTTTTTAACCCCTTAGATACAAGTAAACCTATACATGTTTGGTGTCTGCAAACTTTCACCGACCTCAGGCATCATACCCACACATCAGTTTTACCATATAGTGAATACCGTGAATAAAACATCCCAAAAACTATTGTGCCATCACACTTTTTTTGCAATTTTTCTGCATTTGGAATTTTTTTGCTGTTTTCCAGTACACCATATGGTAAAACTTTTGGTTTCATTTAAAAGTACAACTTGTCCCGCAACAAACAAGCCCTCATATGGCAAGATTGACGGAAAAATATAAAAGTTACGGCTCTCAGAAGAAGGGGAGCAAAAAACAAAAACGCAAAAACGGAAAGTGCCCCGGGGCTGAAGGGGTTAATCCCTTAACCCCCCCAGCAATTTTCCATTTTGCCATATGAGGGCTTATTTTTTTCAGCAAAAGTTGTACTTTTGAATGAAACAATTATTTTTACCATGTAGTGCACTGGACAACAGGAAACAAATTCCAAATGTGAAGAAATAGGGAAAAGGTGAAATTCCACAATGGTTTTGGGGTTTTTTAATTCACCATGTTCACTATATAGTAAAACTGACATATTTTTATGATGCTTCACATCGGTATGAGTTCATAGATACCAAACATGTAGACTTTTACTTTTATCTAAGTGGTGAAAAAAAATCTGAAATTTGTCCAAAAAAAGAATAGCGCTTTTGTCGCAATTTTCCGAGACCCGGAGCGTTCTCATTTTTTGGGATATGAGGCTCAGAGATGGTTTATTTTTTGGGTCTTGAGCTTAAATTGTTAACTATTTTTGTGCAGATGCTATGTTTTGATCATCTGTTGTTACACTTTAAAGAAATGTTACGGTGACCAAAAAAATGTAATTTTGGCGTTTGTAATTTTTTTATTGCCCTACCGTCTATCAATCAGATTATTTGATCTTTTATTTTAATAGATCAGGCACTTCTGAATGCGACAATACCAAATATGTGTATTTTTTTAAACTGTTTTATTTTCAATGGGGCAAAAAGGTGGTGATTTGAACTTTCAGTTTTTTTTTTATTTTTTCATATTTTTTAAAAATATATAATGCTTTTTACTTATTTTACTACACACCTATGGGTCTTTAGCACTGCACAGTTCAATCACTTCTTCTGATTAGTGCGATGCTGCGGCATAATGACATATTAAAGTGCAATGCAGTGGATGAACTTTAACATATTTGACAGTACCTTGATATGATGAGGTAAGATGTCAGGGAAGATGAAGGGATACAACAAAGAGGATGGAAGATATATCTAACAGGAGAATCCTCTCTTCAGTCAGTCCTGATGCATGTGTTGCCAAGATGGTACTGGCCAGAAAGAACGGATGTAAGCAAAGAAAATAGGAGTTACAGAATGAGAGGCATTATGGGAAATTACAGCTATAATGCATGAACAACATATTATAATAATGACTAGTAGATAGCAGCAAAGTACAGCAAACACTGTACACTATCATACATATATAGAATGAATGGATGAAAACATATCACAAATACACGTCCTTAATGGATATAACTTCTTCTAAAGAGAATGGCCGGACAGCACATTTCAATATAGTCCTAGGAGACCACAAAGTGTTATACATATCTTTTCAGCGCAGTTTGAGTACCTACAATTGGTGGCAAATTTATTTGATGATTAAATTTGATGACCCTGACGAAATTGAAGTTCAAATGATTTGATCATCTTTTGTTTTGGCAGAAAATCTAATTTTAATAGTGAGCCACTTACCATACTTTTGGCATTTTTTCTTCATCTGCAACTGCTCTGCCTGTTCTTTCAGTGAAAAGCTCCTGCAGTCCTTGATATTCATGCCCTGGCTACCACCACTGATTGGAAGCTTTCTGTCTATGCACGTTGTAGAGGTTAAACAAAGCTCCTCATTAAGAAATCTGACAGAGCTGCCAAAGATAAACCATTGATTTAGCAAAATTGAAAAAAGTAGACCAGTATGTGACACACTCCTGAAATCAGGGTCTCTGTCCCTATTTTATGCTGCTGTCAAGCTTCCACTAGAGGGCTCAAGGACTTAGTGAAGTTTGAACTCCAAAGTGCAGTAATACAAAAGCCCACCAGAGGTTGCTAGTACAAAAGTTAGAGTAGTCAGACAAGCCAAAGTCAAATGGAAGCAAGATGGTCAGAAGTCAAGAAATCACGTAAAGATCCGAGGAGGAGCAGAGCTATAGTCAGGGGATGTTACCAAGGTCAGAGGCTGGGAGAGCACATAAGTATAAAAGAGGGGGTGGAGGCAGAGACATGGGACGGGATCAGAGTCAGATAGACAGGGCAGACAGACAGTACGGGGGGAACGGAGGTCAGGGAGAGGAAAGCTGGGTAGCAGATCAGTGCAATCTCACTGGAACCAGTACGCATGCTGAAGAGCAGGATCTATTACTGGCGATGTCTCGGAGGAGTCAACACCATAATAAAGCAACGAGAGTCCAGGAATGAGGCATGACCGAGAAGACCTTTCCCACCAGACTTAACCCTGTCAGAGACAAGCAATAATTATAACAACTGCCCTCGGATTTAATGCCCCGTCACACGCAATGATATATCATGCGATCGCATTAGCGATCACACCTGCCCTCGTCATTAGTGCGTCACGGGCAATTCGTTTCCCGTGGCGCACAATGTCGTTAACCCCCGTCACACGTATTTACCTCCCTAACGACGTCGCTTTGGGCGGCGAACATCCTCTTCCTAAAGGGGATGGGATGTTCGGCGTCACAGCGACGTCACACAGCGACCGCCCAATAAAAGCGGAAGGGCGGAGATGAGTGGGACGTAATATTCTGCCCACCTCCTTCCATCCGCATTGCCGGCAGCCGCAGGTAAGCTGCAGGTCGTCATTCCTGAGGTATCACATGTAGCGATTAGTGATGAGCGAGTACTAAAAAGCTCGGGTGCTCGAAGCTCGGGCCGAGCCTCCCAAGATACTCGTGTACTCGGCCCGAGCAACGAGCCCAATGTTATCCTATGGGAGACCCGAGTATTTTTGTGAAATGACCACCGGCAGCATGTAGAAACCCTAAAAATGGCACAAAAGTCTCCGAAGAGTGCTCAAATGACATGGCAACAGCATGGGGAAGACCCCTTGAAGCATTTATCACTCAAAAGTCACAGCTGTGAACAATTTTGTCCGCGTTTTACGCCATTTTTACGGACTCACCAGAAAACCTTCCAAAATGACACCAAAATGAATTTTCATGGCGGAAATGTTAAGGGCACATACCCAATAGTGAGATAGAGCTAATGTATGTTACTTTTTGAGATCAATACATACAAGATTTTACGTAAAACATTGTGTGGCACTCCGATGTCCCTGAGAAGAGACGTACATAAAGGCCTCTGAGTCTAATGTGCCCATTTTGAGGAACTGAGTCTTTGTAATATTTTCCTTTGCCAGGGCAGTCCAAAATTTTGAGGTTCACCAATGACCCTGCATACAGACGTGCATGAGGGCCTGTAAACCTGAAGTGCCCATTGGAAGGAAGTGGGTCTTTTGTAGTATAGCCCTTTGGCAGGGCAGCCAAAAATTGGGAGGCTCCACGTTGTCCCTGGATAGAGACGTGCATGAAGGCCTGTAAACCTGAAGTGCCCATTGGAAGGAAGTGGGTCTATTGTAGTATAGCCCTTAGGCAGGGCAGCCAAAAATTGGGAGGCTCCACGTTGTCCCTGGATAGAGACGTGCATGAGGGCCTGTAAACCTGAAGTGCCCATTGGAAGGAAGTGGGTCTATTGTAGTATAGCCCTTTGGCAGGGCAGCCAAAAATTGGGAGGCTCCACGTTGTCCCTGGATAGACACGTGCATGAGGGCCTGTTAACCTGAAGTGCCCATTGGAAGGAAGTGGGTCTTTTGTAGTATAGCCCTTAGGCAGGGCAGCCAAAAATTGGGAGGCTCCACGTTGTCCCTGGATAGAGACGTGCATGAGGGCCTGTTAACCTGAAGTGCCCATTGGAAGGAAGTGGGTCTTTTGTAGTATAGCCCTTTGGCAGGGCAGCCAAAAATTGGGAGTCTCCACGTTGTCCCTGGATAGAGACGTGCATGAGGGCCTGTTAACCTGAAGTGCCCATTGGAAGGAAGTGGGTCTATTGTAGTATAGCCCTTAGGCAGGGCAGCCAAAAATTGGGAGGCTCCACGTTGTCCCTGGATAGAGACGTGCATGAGGGCCTGTAAACCTGAAGTGCCCATTGGAAGGAAGTGGGTCTATTGTAGTATAGCCCTTAGGCAGGGCAACCAAAAATTGGGAGGCTCCACGTTGTCCCTGGATAGAGACGTGCATGAGGGCCTGTAAACCTGAAGTGCCCATTGGAAGGAAGTGGGTCTATTGTAGTATAGCCCTTTGGCAGGGCAGCCAAAAATTGGGAGACTCCACGTTGTCCCTGGATAGAGACGTGCATGAGGGCCTGTAAACCTGAAGTGCCCATTGGAAGGAAGTGGGTCTATTGTAGTATAGCCCTTAGGCAGGGCAGCCAAAAATTGGGAGGCTCCACGTTGTCCCTGGATAGAGACGTGCATGAGGGCCTGTAAACCTGAAGTGCCCATTGGAAGGAAGTGGGTCTATTGTAGTATAGCCCTTTGGCAGGGCAGCCAAAAATTGGGAGGCTCCACGTTGTCCCTGGATAGAGACGTGCATGAGGGCCTGTTAACCTGAAGTGCCCATTGGAAGGAAGTGGGTCTATTGTAGTATAGCCCTTAGGCAGGGCAGCCAAAAATTGGGAGGCTCCACGTTGTCCCTGGATAGAGACGTGCATGAGGGCCTGTAAACCTGAAGTGCCCATTGGAAGGAAGTGGGTCTATTGTAGTATAGCCCTTTGGCAGGGCAGCCAAAAATTGGGAGGCTCCACGTTGTCCCTGGATAGAGACGTGCATGAGGGCCTGTAAACCTGAAGTGCCCATTGGAAGGAAGTGGGTCTATTGTAGTATAGCCCTTAGGCAGGGCAGCCAAAAATTGGGAGGCTCCACGTTGTCCCTGGATAGAGACGTGCATGAGGGCCTGTAAACCTGAAGTGCCCATTGGAAGGAAGTGGGTCTATTGTAGTATAGCCCTTTGGCAGGGCAGCCAAAAATTGGGAGGCTCCACGTTGTCCCTGGATAGAGATGTGCATGAGGGCTTGTAAACCTGAAGTGCCCATTGGAAGGAAGTGGGTCTATTGTAGTATAGCCCTTAGGCAGGGCAGCCAAAAATTGGGAGGCTCCACGTTGTCCCTGGATAGAGACGTGCATGAGGGCCTGTAAACCTGAAGTGCCCATTGGAAGGAAGTGGGTCTATTGTAGTATAGCCCTTTGGCAGGGCAGCCAAAAATTGGGAGGCTCCACGTTGTCCCTGGATAGAGACGTGCATGAGGGCCTGTTAACCTGAAGTGCCCATTGGAAGGAAGTGGGTCTTTTGTAGTATAGCCCTTAGGCAGGGCAGCCAAAAATTGGGAGGCTCCACGTTGTCCCTGGATAGAGACGTGCATGAGGGCCTGTTAACCTGAAGTGCCCATTGGAAGGAAGTGGGTCTTTTGTAGTATAGCCCTTTGGCAGGGCAGCCAAAAATTGGGAGGCTCCACGTTGTCCCTGGATAGAGACGTGCATGAGGGCCTGTTAACCTGAAGTGCCCATTGGAAGGAAGTGGGTCTTTTGTAGTATAGCCCTTTGGCAGGGCAGCCAAAAATTGGGAGGCTCCACGTTGTCCCTGGATAGAGACGTGCATGAGGGCCTCAAAACATTGTTCCCATTGCAAAGGAGCGGGTCTCCTGTCGTTGTAATGTCCATTCTGCAAAGAATGGGCGAAAAAATTTACCACTGGGGGTATACCTGAAACAAAGGCCTAACTCTTGTAACGGTCATCATGGTGGCGCATGAGGAGAAGGAGGAGCAGTCCAGCGATTATCCAAAGTCCAGAAGTGTGTACCCATGTGTGACTGGAGGTACATGGCAAATTCCCGTTACAAACTTTAAATTCCGCTCTCATTTGCTGGTGGTGTGGTGAAGTCTGGCCCAATCCAACCCTTGTTCGTCTTGATCAGAGTCAGCCTGTCAGCATTTTCAGTTGAAAGGCGGGTGCGTTTATCTGTAATGATTCCACCTGCGGCACTAAAAACACGCTCTGACAAAACGCTAGCGGCAGGGCAGGCCAGGACTTCCAAGGCGTAGAGAGCCAATTCATGCCACGTGTCCACCTTGGATACCCAATAATTGTAAGGCACAGAGGAATGTCGGAGTACAGTTGTTCGATCTGCAAGGTACTCCTTGAGCATCTGGGCAAACTTAGGATTTTTTGTGGCACTACCCCGCACCTCAGGGGCTGTGGTACGTGAGGGGCTGAGAAAACTGTCCCACATCTTAAAGACTGTTCCCCTACCTCTGGCGGATTGGACTTGTGCCTCTCTCGGCTGTACGCCTTGGTTGTCCACTGATTCCTGACCTATGCCGCTAGCGTTTTGTGAGGGGAATGCTTTGCCTACTTCCGTGACTATGGCCTTCCGGAACTGCTGCATTTTGGTTGACCTCTCCGCCTCGGGAATAAGAGACATAAAGTTCTCCTTTTAGCGTGGGTCTAACAGTGTTACCAACCAGTAATGATTGTCGGCCAAGATGTTCTTAACGCGAGGGTCACGAGACAGGCAGCTTACCATAAAGTCAGCCATGTGCGCCAGACTCTTAACAGCCAGGACTTCAGTAGCCTGACCAACACGTTGACTGAACATGCTGTCCTCCTCCTCCTCCTCCTCCTCCTCATCTACCCTGTCCTCTGGCCAGCCACGCTGAACCGAGGATATGACTGGTGTGCATGTCATATCCTCAATTTGGCCGGAGATTTGCTCCAAGTCTTCATCCTCCTCCTCGTCATAGTCCTCCACTGCACGTTGTGATGAGACGAGGCTGGGCTGTGTGTTATCACCCACACCCACTACTGTTTCTTGCTGCAACTCATCGCGCTCCGCCTGCAATGCATCATGTTTGGTTTTGAGCAGAGACCGTTTTAGAAGGCAGAGTAGCGGTATGGTGACGCTAATAATGGCGTCATCACCACTCACCATCTTGGTGGAGTCCTCAAAGTTTTGGAGGATGGAACATAGGTTGGACATCCATCTCCACTCCTCAGGTGTTATGTGTGGAGTTTGACCCATTTCCCGACGGCTTAGGTGATGCAGGTACTCAACAACTGCCCTCTTCTGCTCACATATCCTGACCAACATGTGCAGAGTTGAATTCCAACGCGTGGGGACATCACACACCAGTCTGTGAGCCGGAAGATGCAAACTGCGCTGAAAGCCGGCAAGGCCGGCTGAAGCAGTAGGTGACTTTCGAAAATGTGCAGACAGGCGGCGAACTTTTACCAGCAGATCAGACAGCTCTGGGTATGACTTTAAAAACCACTGAACCACGAGGTTGAGCACATGGGCCACGCATGGAACATGTGTCAGCTGGCCTCGCCTCAAAGCCGCCACCAGGTTCCGGCCATTGTCACACACGACCTTTCCTGGCTTTAGGTTCAGAGGTGTGAGCCAGTGATCTGCCTGCTGTTTCAGAGCTGTCCACAGCTCTTCTGCATTGTGGGGTTTGTCACCTATGCAGATTAGCTTCAGCACAGCCTGTTGCCGCTTCGCCGAGGCAGTGCTGCAGTGCTTCCAGCTTGGGACTGGTGTGGAGGGTACAGTGGATGAGGATGCGCAGGAGGAGGAGGAGGCTGAAGAGCAAGACATTCCGGAGCTGTAGAGTGTGGGTGAAACACTGACTGAGGTAGGGCCTGCAAAACTTGGTGTGGGAAGGACGTGTTCCGTCCCTCGCTCAGACTGGGTCCCAGCTTCCACAATATTAACCCAGTGTGCCGTCAACGAGATGTAGCGGCCTTGCCCACAAGCACTTGTCCACGTGTCTGTGGTTAGGTGGACTTTGGGTGAAACAGCGTTGTTCAGGGCACGTGTGATGTTTTGTGACACGTGGTTATGCAACGCGGGGACGGCACACCGGAAGAAATAGTGGTGGCTGGGGACCGAGTAACGTGGGACAGCTGCCGCCATCAGGTCGCGGAATGCTTCTGTCTCCACCAGCCTAAAAGGCAACATTTCCAGCGCAAGCAGTCGCGAAATGTTAGCATTTAGAACTGTGGCATGTGGGGCGTTGGCAGTGTATTTGCGCCTGCGTTCAAAGGTTTGCTGAATGGATAACTGAACGCTGCGCTGGGACAAGGACGTGCTTGATGATGGTGTTATTTCTGCGTAGGCAACTGCAGGTGCAGGACCGGAGGAGGCTTGTTCGCAGGCAGCATGGACAGGGGATTGGCTCGCATGCACAACCAGCGAAGACGTAGCAGTGACATTAGCAAGCACTGCTCCTCGACTCTGTTGTACTTCCCACAAAGTCGGGTGCTTGGCTGACATGTGCCTGATCATGCTGGTGGTGGTCAGGCTGCTAGTTTTGGTACCCCTGCTGATGCTGGCACGGCAGGTGTTGCAAATGGCCTTTTTAGAATCATCTGGATCCAACTTAAAAAACTGCCAGACTCGGGAAGACCTAACATTTGTACAGGCACCTTGTGTCGTGTTGTTGTTCCGGGGAACGGTTGCCTGACTTCTGCCTGGAGCCACCACCCTGCTTCTTACTGCCTGTTGGGATGCTACGCCTCCCTCCCCCTGTGCACTGCTGTCCTCGCTCTGCATATCCTCCTGCCAGGTTGGGTCAGTTACTGGATCATCCACCACGTCGTCTTCCTCTTCCGCACCCTGCTCCTCCTCCTGACTTCCTGACAATTGTGTCTCATCATCGTCCACCCCTTGTTGAGACACGTTGCCAACTTCGTGAGAACCTGGCTGCTCAAATATTTGGCCATCTGTACATACGATCTCCTCATGACCCACTTCAACATGAGCTGGCGAGAGGCCAGAATGTGCGAATGGAAACGTGAACAGCTCTTCCGAGTGTCCAAGTGTGGGATCATTAATGTCCGAGGACGTGTACTCAGCCTTGTGGTAGGAAGGAGGATCAGGTTCTGAAATGTGCGGTGCAGTATCACGGCTACTGACACTTGACCGTGTGGAAGACAGAGTGTTTGTGGTGGTGCCAATCTGACTGGAAGCATTATCCGCTATCCAACTAACAACCTGTTGACACTGGTCTTGGTTCAAGAACCTAACACAGGTTTTAGGAGCAAAAATTAAGAACTCTGACACTATCAGCCACTGCTGACTGACGTGTATTATACACTACCCTTGTGCGTTATATAATAGTTTGGTAAAAACGCACACAAGTGCACCTGTACGCTGCCACCGACAGGCACACACGTGCGGTTTTTAAATGCAAGCACGGACGCACTAAGAACCTAACAGGTTTTAGGAGCGACAATTGCTGAGAAGTCTGACACTATCTGGACTGTTTTAGACTGTGTACACCAGCCCCAGATATGATGAAGGCTGGTATACGGTCACCACTAGGAATGGCTATATACCCTGCCTGCCTGCCTGCCTGTATACTGCTACAATAGTCCTGACAAGGACTATTTTGGTCACTAGCCTGTATTCCAACCTGGCTATACCCTGCCTGTATACAGCAACAATAGTCCTGAGAAGGACTCTGCTACTGTACTCCGACCTGGCTATACCCTGCCTGCCTGTATACAACTAGAATAGTCCTGAGAAGGACTTTTGGTCACACTGTTTGCAGCCCTGCTATGGAAATAGCTATAAAGGGCCGCAAACCTTTCCCTGAAGCAGCAACACTCTCCCTGCACTGACTGTCTGGATGGCTGTGAGCAGAGCACAGCGCGCCCGCCGGTATAAAGGCTCGGTCACGCTGTGCAGGCCGGCCAATCACTGCAATTCCACAACTAACAGGGCTGTGGCATTGCAGTGGTCTGCCAGCCAATCCCTGCATGAGGGCTGGCTCTCAAAAGAGCGCCAACATGCAGAAATGAAGACCACGAGTACAGCACGAGTATCGCGAGATTACTCGGTCCCCGCCGAGTAGCCCGAGTACAGTGATACTCGTGCGAGTACCGAGTAGTAACAAGCATGCTCGCTCATCACTAGTAGCGATGTGTGCTGCCTCGGGAGCGACGAACAACCTGAGTCCTCTAAAATCAACGATATTTTAAAAAGTAACGACGTGTCAACGATGGACGATAAGGTGAGTATTTTCCATCGTTAATGGTCATTCCTTGCTGTAACATGCAACGACATCGCTAACGATGCCGGATGTGCGTCATGGAATCCGTGACCACGGCGATATATTGTTAGATCCGTCGTTGCGTGTGACGGGGCCTTAAGAGTCTAAAACTGTTACAGTTGCTGTGGCTCTGGAGACTATGTCCGGATTTCTTGCTACTGCACATGTGCAAGCGCTGGAGACTAAGTCCTATCTTGGAGCCATTGCACATGTGCGAGGGACATCATCGCTGACACGAGGTCACATGTCTCTGACACCTTCTAAGCTGATTGGCCACTGGTCATGTGCTTGTGACACGTGGTCACATGTCTCTGACACCTTCTATGCCGATTGGTCGCTGGTCATGTGCTTGTGACGCTTTGCTCGGTGATAGGCCAGCGTGACGTCATTGCTGTCATTCTGGCAGCGGATTGGCTCTGGTGTCCTCCATCTTGGATGAGGCACAGAGTCTATATAAGACCTTGACGCACGCCGCCCGGCGCTCAGTCCTCTTGGTTCATGCATGAGGGTAGACTCTCTGTGCACGTCCCTCTAGGCATCTCTCTGTCTATGCTAGGTGAGCGCTACCGGCAGGGTAGCGTTCTTATACCTTACAGCTTCGGCTGCAGTCCGTATCCTTACCTCTTAGTGGAGCGTACATAGGCAGGTGCCTGATGCACATGGTCCGGCTGGGACTTGTGATTCTACTCGTAGGTGGACGTTGCCGCTAGGGTAACGTTCCTTATACTGCGTCTGGCAGTTGTTCGTATCCTCGCACACTAGGGGAGCGAACAGAGGTAGGAGCTTTGTGCGGCTTATGCTGCTGTTCGTCTCTTTTGCACCACTAGAAGAGCGGACCTAGGCAGGTGCCATATCTAGTGGTTCGTGTCCTCGCACACTAGTGGAGCGAACGCAGGTAGGAGCTTTGTGCGTCTTACGCTGCTGTCCGTCTCCTGGCACCACTAGAGGAACGGACCTAGGTAGGTGCCATTTCACACTCACTGCTTTTGTCTCTGTGATCTTTAACAGAGACCATTCCACACACCCTCCAAGTAAGGGAGGAATTGCTTTATTTTCTAAATTATATTCCTCTGTGAGTTTAACAGAGGTATTGCACTCTGCACTTGTGCTATTATTTTTTACAGTGGCACACTTGTATACCCCTTATCCTCTGCCATAGTCTGCAGCAGAGTCTTTGCACGGTGGACCCTGACTGTCTGACATTCCTTTTAGGTTTTATTATCAGACAGCCCCCCGTAACATTAGGACTGAGCCAAGGGTCTGGCAGTTATGGCAGAATATCAGCAGTTACACCGTTACATACAAGTACTTGAGTCGCGGCTCAAGAGTATAGAGGATAAACCTCAGACCATGGTGACATCTGCACATGATCCTCGACTTGCTCTGCCAAACAGATATTCTGGCGATGCCAGATCATGTCGTGGTTTCATTAGTCAGTGTCAGATACACCTAGAGGTCAATTCTTCTCGCTTCTCTACGGAGAGGTCCAGAGTAGGCTTTATCATCTCCTTACTTCAGGACAAAGCCTTAGAATGGGCGACTCCCTTATGGGAGCGCTCTGATGTGGTTACTCTGAGACATCAAGACTTTCTTGATGCTCTTAAAGTGGTATTCATGGGTCCGCAGGTTACCCATGATGCGGCCCTGAGACTCTTAGATCTATCTCAGGGTTCGTTATCCACTAGTTCTTATGCCATTGCTTTTAGAACTTTGGTGGCAGAACTAGATTGGCCAGAGAAGGTGTTGATTCCTATCTTCTGGAGAGGGTTGGCAGGCTATGTCAAGAATGCCCTTGCTACTCGTGAGGTCCCTGCTTCTCTGGAGGACTTGATCACAGTAGCAACGAGGATCGACGTACGCCATAGGGAACGTAGACTCGAGGTCTCTTCCTCACGCCCTAAGCATCGGGCTATTCCAGTTGTTGAGGGTCCACTACCATCTTCCTCAGCATCTGAAACATCTCCCACTCCTATGGAGTTAGGTCATACGTCTTCCAGACTATGCAAGTCTGGTCCTCCTATATGTTACGTATGTTGTCAGGCTGGGCACTATGCCAACAAGTGTTCTAGTCGTCAGGGAAACTCCCAGGCCTAGTAACCATTAGAGGGGGGTTACTAGAGACATCTTCTGCACCCTCTAAGTGTAGTATCCCAGGTCAGCTCTCATTCTCTGAGAATACATGGCCTATTATGGCTTTTGTGGAGTCAGGAGCTGACGGGACTTTTGTGTCCTCCGGATTTGTAAAGGGACACAATATTCCCTCTTTCATGTTAGAGGCGCCTATTCCTGTCCGTGTCGTTAATGGGACTATGTTGTCTGACTCCATTACATTGAGGACAGTTCCCTTGCGCCTTTCCCTGCCTCAGGGTCACATAGAGGAGATTTCTTTTCTTGTTTTGCCTGAGGGTATAGACGATGTCCTTCTGGGTCTCCCATGGCTTCGGACTCATACTCCTCACATTGACTGGGAGTCCGACAGCATTATTAGTTGGGGTTCGAAATGTCAGTCCCGATGTCTTCCCTTACCACCTAAGGTCGTTGCGGTTGCATCAACTGATCTCTCTCTCATACCTACACCCTATTTGGATTTCGCTGACGTGTTCTCCAAACAGGGTGCTGAGGTTCTTCCACCCCATAGGCCGTATGACTGTGCCATAGACCTTATCCCAGGTTCGGTTCCACCTAAGGGCAGGGTTTACCCCCTGTCGATACCTGAGTCGGAGGCCATGTCGACCTATATAAGAGAGAGTATAGAGAAGGGGTTCATTCGTAAGTCTGTCTCTCCCGCGGGAGCTGGGTTTTTCTTTGTTCGGAAGAAAGAGGGTGATTTGCGTTCCTGCATAGATTACAGGGGTCTCAACGCAATCACAATAAAGAACAAATACCTGTTACCTTTAATTTTGGAGCTCTTTGACAGACTGAGGGGAGCTCAGGTTTTTACGAAGTTGGATCTGCGGGGTGCGTATAACTTGGTACGAATTCGAGAGGGTGACGAATGGAAGACCGCTTTTAACACCCGAGACGGTCACTATGAATACCTCATCATGCCTTTTGGTTTATGTAATGCACCCGCAGTATTTCAGGACTTCATAAACGATGTGTTCAGTGATTTACTGTTATCCTCCGTCGTGGTGTATCTGGACGACATCCTGATTTTTTCACCTGATCTGGAGACTCATCGTCAGGATGTCGTTCGTGTCCTTTCCCGTTTAAGGGAGCACTGTTTGTTTGCTAAACTCGAAAAATGTGTATTCGAGCAGTCATCCTTGCCTTTTTTGGGCTACATTATCTCACAAGAGGGTCTGGCTATGGATCCTGCGAAGCTCTCTGCTGTCCTGGAATGGTCCGAACCTCATTCCTTGAAGGCGGTGCAATGCTTCTTAGGATTCATAAATTATTACAGGCAGTTCATACCCCATTTCTCTACTTTGGTGGCCCCTTTGGTGGCCTTGACTAAGAAAGGTGATAATCCAAAAGTCTGGTCTACTGAGACATCCCAGGCTTTTGAGGCAGTAAAAAGACACTTTTCAACTGCTCCCGTTCTTCAAAGACCCGATGAGAATAAGCCCTTCCTCTTGGAGGTTGATGCCTCTTCAGTGGGTGCTGGTGCGGTCTTGTATCAAAAGAACGGTGCAGGTAGAAAAAGGCCGTGTTTCTTCTTTGCTAAAACCTTTTCACCGGCAGAGAGAAACTATACCATTGGGGATAGGGAACTGCTCGCCCTGAGATTAGCCTTGGAGGAGTGGCGTCACTAGCTGGAAGGAGCGAAACATCCTTTCCAGGTCTATACAGACCATAAGAATCTGACGTACTTACAAACCGCTCAGCGTCTGAATCCTCGCCAAGCCTGCTGGTCCTTGTTTTTCTCCCGCTTTCACTTCTCCATCAACTATCTGTCTGGGAGTAAGAATAACAAGGCAGACGCTCTATCTCGCTCTATGGTTTCTACCCAGGAAGAGATTGAAGAACCTCGTCTTATCCTTCCCTCCAGGATTTTTCATACGCTCTCCCCTGTGACGTTAGACCAAATCCCACTGGGCAAGACCTTTGTGCCGCCTGATCGACAGAATGATATACTGTCGTGGGCCCACACCTCAAAGGTGGGTGGGCATTTTGGTATTAGGCGGACACGAGAGTTACTGGAGAGGTGGTATTGGTGGCCACACTTAGCCAGCCACGTCAAGAGATATGTCGGTTCCTGCTACTCGTGTGTTCGCAACCGTCCATTACGGCAGAGACCGGCTGGGCTCTTGCATCCTTTACCAGTGCCAGATAGACCATGGGAGGTGGTAGGCATGGACTTTGTGGGTGATCTTCCGTGTTCACAGGGACATAGATTTTTGTGGGTCATTACGGACCATTTCTCCCGGATGGTTCATCTCGTACCGTTATCGAGAATCCCGTCTTCCAGGGTACTAGCCAAACTATTCCTCAAGCATGTCTTTAGGCTTCACGGGATGCCAGATCGTATCATTTGTGATAGAGGCCCGTAATTTGCTTTCCGTTTCTGGCGAGATCTTTGTAGCCTTCTGCAAATTGAGTTGAATCTCTCTTCGGCATACCATCCAGAGACCAATGGTTTGGTTGAGCGTACCAATCAATCCATGATTATATACCTTCGACACTTTGTTGCTGAGAACCATGATAACTGGTCTTCCCTCCTACCCTGGGCAGAATTTGCTCTTAACAATTCGCTGGCTGAGGCCACTGGGCAGACACCATTCGTACTCAATAATGGGCAACACCCTAGGGTACCGGTACCGTTTTCCGCTGCTGCACCTTCTCGTCTTGTGGCCGACTGGGCAACTAATGCCAGAGAGGTTTGGGATCGGACTCAAGAGTCGATCCAAGCAGCTAAGGACCGTATGAAGACGGTGTCCGATCGGTTTTGTCGCCCGGCTCCTGTCTTTTCTCCAGGGGATTTTGTGTGGCTCTCTGCAAAACACGTGAAACTTAGAGTGAGCTCTGTCAAATTTGCTCCTCGCTTCCTGGGTCCTTATGAGGTTCTTCGACAGGTAAATCCTGTAGTCTACCAATTAAAGTTACCCGTCCATCTTAGGATCCATGACAAATTCCATGTTTCACTGCTAAAGCCGGCTATTTTACCTCACGCTCGTGAAGTGCACTCTCCTGCCTCTGATTCCTCTCGCTCTAGCTATGAGGTACGAGCCATAGTTGGTTCTAAGATGGTTAGAGGGCGCAGGTTCTTCTTGATAGATTGGGAGGGCTATGGCCCGGAACATCGCTCTTGGGAGCCTGAGGAGGCTTTCCATGCTCCCGACTTAGTTGGCGATTACCTGCGTCGCCGGGACGGGGGCCCTTGAGGGGGAGGTACTGTTACGGTTGCTGTGGCTCTGGAGACTATGTCCGGATTTCTTGCTACTGCACATGTGCAAGCGCTGGAGACTAAGTCCTATCTTGGAGCCATTGCACATGTGCGGGTGACATCATCGCTGACACGCGGTCACATGTCTCTGACACCTTCTAAGCTGATTGGCCACTGGTCATGTGCTTGTGACAAGTGGTCACATGTCTCTGACACCTTCTATGCCGATTGGTCGCTGGTCATGTGCTTGTGACGCTTTGCTCGGTGATAGGCCAGCGTGACGTCATTGCTGTCATTCTGGCAGCGGATTGGCTCTGGTGTCCTCCATCTTGGATGAGGCACAGAGTCTATATAAGACCCTGACGCAAGCCGCCCGGCGCTCAGTCCTCTTGGTTCATGCATGAGGGTAGACGCCCTGTGCACGTCCCTCTAGGCATCTCTCTGTCTATGTTAGATGAGCGCTACCGGCAGGGTAGCATTCTTATACCTTACAGCTTCGGCTGCAGTCCGTATCCTTACCTCTTAGTGGAGCGTACATAGGCAGGTGCCTGAGGCACATGGTCCGGCTGGGCCTTGTAATTCTACTCGTAGGTGGACGTTGCCGCTAGGGTAACATTCCTTATACTGCGTCTGGCAGTTGTTCGTATCCTCGCACACTAGGGGAGCGAACAGAGGTAGGAGCTTTGTGCGGCTTATGCTGCTGTTCGTCTCTTTTACACCACTAGAAGAGCGGACCTAGGCAGGTGCCATATCTAGTGGTTCGTGTCCTCGCACACTAGTGGAGCGAACGCAGGTAGGAGCTTTGTGCGGCTTACGCTGCTGTCCGTCTCTTTTGCACCACTAGAAGAGCGGACCTAGGCAGGTGCCATATCTAGTGGTTCGTGTCCTCGCACACTAGTGGAGCGAACGCAGGTAGGAGCTTTGTGCGTCTTACGCTGCTGTCCGTCTCCTGGCACCACTAGAGGAACGGACCTAGGTAGGTGCCATTTCACACTCACTGCTTTTGTCTCTGTGATCTTTAACAGAGACCATTCCACACACCCTCCAAGTAAGGGAGGAATTGCTTTATTTTCTAAATTATATTCCTCTGTGAGTTTAACAGAGGTATTGCACTCTGCACTTGTGCTATTATTTTTTACAGTGGCACACTTGTATACCCCTTATCCTCTGCCATAGTCTGCAGCAGAGTCTTTGCACGGTGGACCCTGACTGTCTGACATTCCTTTAGGTTTTATTATCAGACAGCCCCCCGTAACAAAAAACCCTGTGATTTCTTTTAAGAGCTTTTCATAGTTTAGTGGCCAAGTAAATTGTGGATTTTACAAATTTGCCTTTCTATTATCATATTTTTCAGATTATAAGATGCAACTGACTATAAGACACACCTCCACTTTTCCCCCAAATTTGGGAGGGCGGAGTGTGATTTTTTTATAATCAGAAAAATACGGTATTATACTCAAAACATATTTTCTAGTTACATTTAAATGTTAAAATTAAAAAAAACAACTTATCTACTCTTCTTGAAACAAACTGATATCTATAGTGATGAAATAAAAGACCAGAGCTCTTAATACGATGCAGTTATTGCTGCATAAATTGTCACAAAATAATCTTGCATTTACTTTAGAAGTCTCATTTGCTTAATTATGATAATAAAACAACATCATATGCAGATGTCTTACCACTTTTAGCCCAACATGAGTTTAATTAAGTTTTGATTCAATGAGCAGCTCTGAAAATAAACTTTAATGAAACTAAAATTCGTAAGACTAGTTATGCATTTTTAATTTAGGAAGTGGTTCGAGAAAATGACCAAAGCTTTAAAGTGAAGTTCCAATATTGTTTAACAATGGTAAATATAACAGCTAAAACTATTTGTGCCATTCAAATATGTATAATTAATTTATTTAGTAAACTGCAGAGAAAAATTGTCACCCTTTTGAAGGAAATAGTGAAAATTTCTTCAAAAATTGACATGCCGCAGATTTAAAGTTCGCATTCATTGTCAATTCATGTTGTAAATTTACTTTGTAATGTCGAGATGAGATTTCATGAAATCCAGGAGAGGAAGATGGGATCGGTCAGTAGTAAGGAGTGATTCTTTAACCCATAATATCACTGACTAGAATGTTTCTGGATCTGGGTTAATTTTTACATTATCTGACTGCGGCCCATGATGAAAAGATATTTGTATTAGTGAAAAATGGTAACTAAAGTACTAATGACAAAATAACCAAAAATTAAAATTTTGTGAAATAATACAAACAAATTGAGCCATTGAAATTCTTTAGGGGAAATTCTAATGGAAACAATAATTTGCCAAATGAATTGTTACTAAGGGCCAGATGTTACCCATGTTATGGTAATGGAATTGAAACAATGTTGGAATTCTCTGTTGAGGCTAATTCTTTCTTGCCCAAACTGCTTCTCATTACCTGTGGATGATTTAAAGGGAATCTATCGGCAGGTTTTTGCTATGTAATATGAAGACAGTGTGCTGCAAGAGTTAGCATACAGATTACTGACAGGCATCTCTTATCACAAAATGTGTTTTTGTTCACCTGCAATGTTAGTTTAAGCTTCAGTAGGTTTATCATGAGTCGACCCAGCAGCCACTGAGCTCAGGTCCAACTCCGCCCCCTCTGTGATTAGCAACTTCTGTCTATGGAAATGTACACTATAAGCCTGGTGTGGGTAGGGGCAGCTTGTTAAGTTCTGCTACATGCGAAAACTCAAAATCGTTGATTTTGTCAGAATGACTGCAGACAGTAATTTAAGTGATACATCATTGCATTCAGGATCTCTTTGTCTACATCATGCTGCTCTTAGATGAGAGAGCAAAAACCTTGTGAAAGATTCCCTATAAAGCTTTGTCCAGACATCTCCTCTGTGTAGCAGACTAAAGTTCCCACGCTGCCTATTTCACACATTTTGTTGCGCAGGGTACTGTAACCAAGTCATAGATCTGTTTCCATGGCCTTTCAACATCTTGCCCACATTTTGGGTCACTCCTGCAGACAATTATTTCTATAATTAAGACTATTCTCCTAAGAACTAAAATAAAGTAATAAAAGTGACAAAAAAGAGAGAAGGATACTATGAACTTAGAATGTTTTGGGTATTAATGTCATGTGTCCACTAGAGTCTCTCTTTAAAAAAAAAAACACTAAACACAAAATGCCCGAGAAAATAAGTTAAACATATCTAAGGACTTCTAATATTTTCCTTTTCTTTGATTTTATTTTGACCCAGGCTGTAATTAAAACTGAAAATTATATAAAGGCCTCTTCATTGTGGGTGTTAGGAGCTGATCCATGTCCCCAACTCCTTGCTGACCTGTGTGTGGTTGTAAGACAACTGGCTAAAGCAGACGTCTGCCTGCTGTTCTTTGTCTGCAGTAGCACAAAAGTTCTAACCTTATTTTTTCAATCCTTTCTTGGGATCAAGCTTGTTGAAACTGTATTTATATACTCACCAGTTGGCATCTTTATCTGTTTTAAGCCATATCCTGTTAGCTCCGGCACCACGTAATGGATTTTGTAAGGCCTAAGCCACACGGCATGAAAATCGGTGGGAGTGAAGTATGGTAAAAAATCGCATTCCACTCGGACCAATATTAGCCTGTGTGTCACACACATGAGCGATTATTTTCTCAGCCCTAATCGGACCGAGAAAACAATTGCAGCATGCTGCGATTGTAATGCGAGACTCTTTCTCTCGCACCCATTCAAGTGTATGAGTTGAGAGAAAAATCGCACTGCACTCGCGGTACACCGGTGTACCGTGAGTGCAAGGCGAGAATGGCAATAGCTGGCTACGGAGGAGAGAGGGAGATAAATCCTTCCCTCCCCTACTCAGCGCTTGCCCTCCCCTCCGCAGCTGAAGTACACTCGCACGGTTGGACCTCAGTCGCAGGGACACTCGCATGACACTCGGCTCTGCTGTACTGCCAACGTGAGCCGAGTGTCATGCGAGGGGATCACAGTAATCCCCGTGTGGCCCCAGCCTAAGTCGCAGAATCGCGGTGAGTTATGGAAGTTACTTTTCTCAATACAAGTTTATTGGAAGTCAGAACGAAGCTTCAGAGCCTCATTATAAATTCCCATAGATTTGTATTGAGAAGATTTTTTAAATCGTGACCATGGCTTCACACAATAACTGCTGTATCATTTGGCTGGTGACAACTGCAGTCACATGGTGCCAGAGCAGGCCTGAAAATATGCGAAGATGGCTACTGGAGTGTATGAGACTACATGCAATTCACTCACATATGTGATCCCCAACAAAGGGATAAAAAAAGCACTGGGGTGGTCCATAGAAAAGGGTGCAGCTCTAGTCCACCACCAGCCAAAGATGAAACTAATCAGCAGGAGACTAACCACGGTCTTCTTTTCAATATTTCTTCATTCAGGATAGCAAACAGGTCTTTTTATATTTCTTGTTTAATTTAAACATTCCTTTTTAGGTTTAGTGTTCTTTTAAGTATTCTTTTCAGCTGTTCAGCAATGCCTTAATCCAGAAGTTTAAACAGTTTTGTTCTTTCTATGTAAATAAGATGATAATATAAGAACATATTTTTAACTGTAGGAGAAGCAACAATTGATTGGTTTATACCCCCAGCAGTGAATATAACGAACGCAGATGTTATTCATTTAGAGGAAATTTGTGGCGATTAAACAGCATTTTAAAGTAGAGAGCATCTGGACAAAAAACAGCACTATAAATGATGCTTAAATTATCTACACGCATAATAGGAGGATATCACTGTTATAAAGAAGCTGTTCTTAGGCAATTAACCCTCAGTAAGGAAAAGATTCATGTCCCGATATTGACAAGGCTATTTATTGCACAACCTAAATACTTAATTAGTATGTGAAACAATCATAAAGATACCTGTGGGGAGTGTACAAAGTTAGATGCCTTTTGGTTGTGCATAAATGAGTCTCGGCAGGGGGTTGTAAGTTATGCAGCTCAGCTAAGAACATTTTTTTTGGAAGTTTTGTACTTTAATATTTTACAGTAAGTTATCTAATTCAATGTGTCCTCTAAGACGACCTTCTACTATATATTTCATTTATAAGAAATATTTCATGTATAGAGTTTACAGGCATTCGGAATCTACAGTACCTCCTGGCTCCAAAGCTATTGACAGTTGCCGTTTCATTTCAGTCTACAATTGCCATCGTATTATCCAGAATCTATTTGTTTACAATTTCTATGTATGATCATATCTCATTTTTCTAATATTTAAACTTAAGAAACACTTAAAGTAGCTGATGGCATATCTTTTCTTTAGAATAGCTAGGCAAGAGATCAGCATCCAAAATATTCTTCCTATAACAAATGTTTCTGTAAGCCAAGTTTGGCCAAACATTTTCCATGCAGTGGCTTTATAAACTCAGCTCTTTTTTGAGACAGTACAACATTCACAGTCACAAAGAAATTTGATTTTTACAGCTCAAATGAAATACATTTTGTTCAGATCTCATGATAAAGCATTTACAGTTGTCGGAAAATCAGCCAATTTTATGAAAATGCTTAATTCATGGAAATATTATGTAAAATTTGGAGGGAAGTGTGAAGAGTCAGAATGCATATAATGACATAATCATAAAAATGTCTTTACCCAGCATAGTATTTTGATGTATCGCTGGTGATGTGGGCTTCAATGAAAAGGAAAATGTCCTTACCCCTAGTGGTACTGTAGATGTAGGGGGTATACTCAAGAAGTACTCCCCGATTTACATATGGCTCCCAAGCCACTGTTTTGAAAACACTAAGGCCTCATTCACAATATTTGTATGCCAAAGGCAGAAATAGTAATAAAACTAGAAAAAGAAGCTCTGATAGGGTATTACCAGATAAACAGGAGTAATATATAAAAGTATATACACTCACCTAGTGTGGTTGTGAAACTCACAACCACTGCAAAGCATAAGATAATGGCGTCTGCTGCAGCCCCACGTGGATGAGTATTCATATGGGAGATGAGAAGGGGTTAACGCCACGCATCAGCCAAATGAAAACGTAACAAAGCATTTGTTGATATTCTGGTCCTCAGGAAGAGGTTTCTATCTCGAAACGCGTACACCTATGGAATAAAAAGATATTAATTTATCAACAACTCTACATTTTCATTTGGCTGATGCGCGGCGTTAACCCCTTCTCCTCTCCCATTTAAAAAGGCAGAAATAGAACTTAAACTGGAAAGCAATAATTGAAAGATTGACACTTGTTCTGTGTTTTGGAGACACTCCTGGTTTTGGCATACTAATATCGATGAAATACTGATCAAAAATATTGATGTGTCAATAAGATCTAAGTTAGAGCAAGCCCCCATTTATGGAACATTTATTTCAATTAAAGCATGGCATTGACAAGTTCACATTCACACATGTTTACTTTCATGCAATGTCAATTTGTTGTGGTACATGTTTATACAATATGAACAAGATAAGCAAAAAACTCCCTAGGTGTAGAAAAAGGAAAGTGTTAGTCACTTTTGTATGCCAAGTTCGGCTCTTGACTAAGACAATTACACACTGTGATCTTAAGCAAATCACTTTATCTTTCTATGCTTTCCTTTGGCGCATACTTGAAAATGAGATGTATATCTTATACCTCAATAAAGGAGGAAAGATGAGGAGGTTTGATAGCACAAGTTATTGATGTAAAATAGAATTCAACCCAACGACTTCATTTTAAAATAAGTAAAAAGATTTGTTTTATTGCTTTGATCATTTCTGGTATAGTGTATGCAGATATTTTACAGTTTTCAACATCTTCGTTGACACTATCAATACTGGTTTAATGTTTTAAAGCACTACTCTGATGTTTGTTTTAATTTCACTACTGGAGTGGTACTTTAAATCTAAGTTCCCTGATCCTAGTCTTATACTCACCCTCCGGCATCTACATTTTCTATCACCACAGTGCTTGTTGGTCTCTGGTAGCTTGTGACCTGCTGGTTGCTCCAGTGTTTCATAGCATGAACCGAAGGTCATTCTTCAATGCAAATCTATGAAAGCTTCATTATGGCTCTCATAGACTTGCATTGAGAGCTTGTCACATAACTTATGACTTTCAACCACTCAGAAGTACAGATGAGCGATCCTGATTGGCAAAGACCAGAAAATGTTAAAATGGTATGATCTTTAGCTGGATCAGATCTGGATCAGACAGCCAAACATTTACCTCAAAAGTCGTCGATCTAGCCAAGGATCGGTAAATGTTTAAATGGAAAAAACAATCTTCTCCCTGCCCATCACAGCCATGTCAAGTTAAGTATTGCCATGGCTGTGATTGACCACTGTAAGAAAAAGGAAGCAAAAGGGTTAAAGCAGTACATACTTACAGAGTCTCCCCACGGCTACAGTGCTACTTCCAGGGCTAATAATTATCCCTCATCCAAATTCACTGCTTTCCCCACCCACTGGCATCTCTGATTGGCTGCAGTCAGATCCTGATCCCAGACAATGTCTGTGATTAGTTGAAATCACAAACCCTGTCTGCGGGTCTATTGTTGTATAAACTAAATAAATTAAATTGGCATAGGGTCCCCCATTTATTAATACCAGCATAGATAAAGCGGCAAGAGGTTTCAGCCCCAGCCACATGCTTATCTTGGCTGTGTATAAGAGGCACCGCATGCAGCTTTTTTTAAAGACAAATATTTAATATCAATAGTTTTAATAAACGGCATGCGGTTTGCCCAATTTTGATACGCAGCCAAGATAAAGCCTGACAGCTGGGGGCTGGTATTCTCAGATGGGGAGAGCCATGTTTATTGGGCCTCTACAGCCTAAAAATAGCAGCCTGCAACTGCCCAGAATTGTCACATCCCACTTTACCCGGCTCATCCCGATTGCCCCCGAATTATTAATCTGTAAGTGAAAAGAACTAAACACAAACACAGAAAAAATCCTTTATTTGAAATAAAATACAAAAAACACCTTCTTTCACCACTTTATTAACCCCTATTCAGGTCTGACGTAATGCACATGAGGTCCCACAATGATTCCAGTCCTGCTAGATCTGAAGGCACAGCACAAGGCCATAGAGTAATGATCCCCCACTGTGGACTTTAGGCAGAGACTGAGCCTCAGTGATCAGCAGGGACATCACTCAGGTTAGCTGCGGTCACAGATGGAGGTTAACATGGCCTTCCACCTGTGACTTCCGGTAACATGACCTCAGAGACCTTCTGAGGTGAGGTCATTGAGTTTATTGAGGTCCCCTGAGGTCAGGTAACTTGCGGTCACAGATGGAGGGCCATGGGAACCTTCAGCTGTGACCGCTACTAACCTGAATGATGTCACCTGCTCATCGCTGAGGCTCATTCTCTGCTTGTAGCCCACAGAGGATGGTCATGCTCTATGGCCATACGCTGTGCCTCCAGATGTAGCAGAGCTAGAATCGTCATGGGATCTAGTTGTGTGGATTATGTCGGACTTGGGTGTTTTGGGGGTTGATAAATTGGTGAAAGAAAGTGGGTTTTTTTTTAAATAAAGGATTTTTCTGTGTGTTTATGTTTATTTCTTTTTACTTATAAGATTAGTAGTGGGGTGTCTCATAGACCACTACCCATCACTAATCCAGAGCTTAGTGGCAGCTTATGTGATGCCCTGGCAAAACCAGGTAGTCACAGATAGGCCCCCGCATAACACCTTCCCTCACTTAGGAAACACACAGCCGACCTAAAACCCTAGTCGCCCCCCTAAGTGCAAGGTAGACACACCAGTGACCGGGACCAGGTGGATGGTCATGCCCATCCAGGGTTCTAGACAGCCCGGGGCGGGAAAACAGTAGTTAGTTCAGTTTGGAGTTCAAAAGGAGAGGAGTGTGGGCTGGAGCTAGGTGTAGCTCCAGCAGAGGAAATTCAAGTTGAACGGTGCCAAGGTAGGAGCCCTGGTGCCTTCGCTAGGAGGCAGACAGTGGTCTCCATCAGCAGGAGATGGGAAGACGGCTCGGCAGAACTGAGGTGGACCCGGGGCAGGGTTGTAGCCCGCCGGTACCAACACAGGAAACCGACACGGAAACCAGAGCACAAAGGGGGGTACTCGGACCCTGAAGCCAGGCCCGGAAACCAGCGGCCTGGTTAATCAACCAATTGAGGCCAGGACTAGAGGTCCTGTCCCACCCAAAATCCCTCATAGAGCACAGCAGCCCACCGATAGGGATAGGAGGTCACCGGCAGGGCCCATAGACCCCATGGGCCAGCGTCTGCGGGCATGGCTCCTTAGGCCACATCCAGCCGAGAGCGGACTCCTGAGTTTCAGACTAGGAAGTCCACCTTACACAAAGTCAGTGCAGAGGAAAAGGACAGTGACCACCAGCCCGGGTGGGGGACCTGAAAGCAATCGGCCACGGTGGCCGGCCACCAGCACCTTAGTTTACCAAAAGACTTGTGTGATTCATTTAATGTGAGTAACCAAACACCCCCTTGTACGTCCGGGCATGCCGGCCGTTGCCATCGCCATACCCTGCACGGTGACACTGGGTCCCGGGGCAACCATCCCTAGCCATGGAGGGGTTAACATCCAGCTGCCACTACATCTTCCCCGGGTACCCCATAACAGCAGCAGTGGTGTCCCACCTCACCACACACCGTGGGTGGCATCACAAACTTAATACGGCCTAGCCCTTACATCTACATCCCCCTTTTATTCAGCATGACCGTGAGACCCCCGGGTCCGGAGACCCTCAAGCCACCCCCTTAGAAGGTCCAGATCCGAGCAGCGGCTGCTGATGGCACTGGGGTGGCACACTTACAGCTATTATTAACAGCCTTATAATTCAGACTTCTACAGCACCAGGGCAATCGGTAAGAGCCAGACAAAGTGCCGGGATTGTGGCATCTAAAGGATGCCACAGTCCTCGGCAGCTGCTATTTTTAAGCTGTGAAAGCACCTGAGAATACCAGCCCCCAACTGTTGGGTTTCATCATAGCTAGGTATCTAAATTGGGCGGAACCGTGTGCAGATTTTTTAAATGATTTATTTACTTAAAAAAAAAATACAAAAGCTGCATGCAGTTACTCTTATTTTGATACACAGCTACAATAAGTGCATGGCTTGGGATTGCAGCCTGTAGCTGTAGCTTTATCTGTGTTGGTATCAATACAGGGGGAACCCTATGCCTTGTATTTATTTATGACCATTATAAGGGCACAGGCAGAATTTATGATTTCAACCAATCACAGATGCAGTCTCAGAGGGTGGGGATGTGGTCCAATGGCAGCCTATCAGAGACACCGTTGGAAGAGGAAAGCACTGAATAAGGATGAGGGATAATTATTGGCCCATAAGTAGCGCTGCAGCTTCAGGGAAACTCGGTAAGTCTGTACTGCTTGAAAGCTTTTTTATTTTCTTCCTTTTACAGTCCTCCTATACCATTTTACAACACATAATTTTTGCCTCCAATTGAATTTAATGGGCTTGGCTAGGTTGACGATCAAATCGGCTAGGATCGCCGATCAGCAATCTCAGATGGGATCGGTAATCCTGAACTTATCCGATCCTTGGCAGGATCGCTCATGTCTATATAGAAGTTGCAGTCACAAAATGGTGCCATGAAAGGATGTTACACTTACTCTATTGCGTCTTCACCTTTTTTTAGGCATTGCTTTGGTCCCATGGCGTATCTTGTAAATGTAACTTCTGAATGGCCGGAAGTCAGAAGTTAAGTCATAAGCTCTCGATACAAGTCCAGGAGAACCAGAACAAAGCCAAGACGAGCCTCTCACAGACTTGCATTGAGTTGTGACCTCCAACTCACTCCACGAAACACTGGAACAGCCGATGGGTCATAAACTATAGAAGACTGACAGGAGTGACACAGATAACAAATCAAGACGCTGGAGGGTGAGTTTAAGACTAGGGGAACGGTACTTAGATTTAAAGTACCACTCGAGTATTGAAATAAAGCAAAAAACAAAAGGCAAAAGTGATCTTTAACCCTTACACCCCCTAGCCTGTTTTCATCTTCCGAACCAGGCCACATTTTACAATTCTCACCTCTGTCACTTTTTTATGGTAATAACTCTGGAATTCTTCAACATATTCCAATGATTCTGAGACTGTTTTTTCATGACATATTGTACTTCATGATACTTGGAAACTTTGATCAATATGATTTGCATTTAATTCTAAAAATATTGATTATATATATGAATTTGACAAGAAAATTGTGCAATTTTTATTTTATGTCTTTATATCAGAGAGTTATATCACACAAAATCATTAATAAATAACCTTTGCCGCATATCTACTTTAAATCAGCATCAGATTTAAAATGTATTTATTTTTGTTAAGAAGTTAGATGGGTTAAAAGTTTATCAGCAATTTCATATTTCCAATAAAATGTACAAAACCAATTTTGTTTTAGGGATCACCTTCCATTTGAAGGGACTTCGAGTAGCCTAGGTGACAGAAAATACTCCAAAGTGACACCATTTTAAAAACTGCAGCACTCTAAGTGTTCATAACCAAAATAAAGAAGTTTATAAACCCTTCAGATGTTTCACATGAGCTAAAGTAATGTGGAAGGAAAAAAAATTACTTTCTCGAACAAAAATATTGTTTTAACCCCAAATTTTGCATTTCCACAAGGGTAACAGGATAATTTGGACCATACATTTGTTGTGCAATTTCTTCTGACTACACTGATATCCCATATATTGTGAAAAGCTACTGCTTCGGTGTATGGCAGGGCTTGGATGCAAAGGAGCACCATTTGAGTCTTGGAGTGCAAAATTGGCTGGAATAGATAGCAGACATCATGTAGCATTTGTACAGCTCCTTATGTCTATAAAGAGTGGAAACCCCCCACAAGTGACCGCATTTTGAAAACTACACCCCTCAAGGAATTTATCTAAATTTACAATAATTACAGTACCTTGAACCCACAGGTACGTCTCAGAATTTTATAATATCGAGCAATCGAATATAGAAAAGACCATTTTCCAACAAAATAATTTAACACCAAATGTTTGATTTTTGCAAGGGTATCAGGAAAAAATACACCATACATTTTATTAGGCAAAGTCTTCTGAGTACACTGATTCCCCACATGTGATAGAAAACTACTGTTTTGGTGCATGGCACAGCTCAGAACAGAAGGATCACCATTTGACTTTTGAAGTGCAAAATTTGCTGATATAGATAGTGTGAGGTAGCGACCACCAATGTGGTAAATGGTCGCTATGTGTCGTAATGGAGAAGGTCCCTGCGATATTAAAGTGAAGAAGTTGCTATGGGACTTGTAGTTCCACAAAGACTTGGTTCTGCATATAAGGGTCAGGTTCCCTTTAACAATGGCAGTATGCTGTGCAGGTCTGAACACACAAACCTCCACCTGTGGGTGTGTCCAGGCTGATTTAGGAGACTGTCAGTGTGTGTGGAGCAGCCCTGCATGATGGGCAGCCTCAGGCAGGTAAAGAGGCTGCTATTCTCAGAGAGGTTGGAGCCTCTGGAAGGAACCTGCCCAAGGAAGCGTGGGTTGCCTTCAACCTTCTGGAACTGAGTGTGTGGAGGCTGAGGGAGCTCCACTCTGACACTTGTAGTGTCCAAACCTGAGCGGGCGGTCCGCTACAAAGACTGACCAGAAATCCGTGTCTCGTGGGGAGACAGCCATACCTTTACTATGGACATTAAATGGACTTGAAGCCCACGGTATGTGAAGGTGTTTTGTTTAACTTTTCCTTTAAGCCAGGAGAGGCTTCACTGTGTTTTGGAAGGGCAGTTTATGTTGTACTAATAAACTGCTGCATTTTTGAGAGAGACTGTGTTGCCTGTGTATGCCTAAGCTACCCTGCATCGCTGCAAGCGAGTAAAACCCCCGGGTTGCGGTAAGCAACGTTCACAATAGCCATGTCACTTTTGCAGAGCCCTCAGTTGCCTAAACAGTTGAAGCCCCGCACAAGTGACCCCATTTTGGAAACTATACAGAAATATATAACAAATATCATTTGTGCCCCTTTTGTACATTTTATAAAAGTGCTTGAGAATATAGGGAAAGCTGCAAGGGAACATTTAACCAATGGACAAAAAAATAAAACATAAACATACTACTGCACTTTTCCCAATTAAATCAAAGAAAGCACTGTATTCAACTGACTACTCAACTGCAGCCAAAGGATTCCACAAATTGCGTCAAACGTCTGGAGGCTCAACAGTCCTGGAAAATTGAAGGAGCCCTAGGGATGCAGTGCTTTAGAAACTATTAAGGCAGTAAGGTGCCAATTGTAATTTTTTTTTTGTTTGTTTGTATAACATAAACATGACCAATATTCTTTCAAGCAACTGGAACCAGGGAAATCAATAGGGTGCTTGATTTCTAAGATCCCTTAATAGAATAAGAACCATCTGCCTCATTGTGCCATTTGAATCTGAGTCATGTAGGGACTAAGTAAAAAAAGATTAGAACAAAAACTAAAAAAAATTGTAAAAATATTTAAAATAAATCCCAAATTAAATAACACAAAAATGAAAAAAATATTATACCAATTAATTAGTGATGAGCGAGTATGCTTGTTACTACTCGGTACTCGCACGAGTATCTGTCACGCTCCCCGGGTCCCCTGCCCAGCTCCCCGGCTCCCCTGTCACGCTCCCTGGCTTCCCTGGCTCGCTCCCCGGCTCCTCTGTCCGGCGTCCCCCGCTCCACAGCCTCCAGGCCCCCTCACCTATGATCCCCAGGCGTCCCGGTCCCCGCTCCCAGCGTCCGCCGGCAGCTTCGCTCCAGCCCGGCTCCCCTGCCTCCTGTTCGCCGCTCCCTGCCCTGGCTTCTGGCACCTGGGCCTTGCGCATGCGCATTAGGGCGCGTGCGCGGTCATTGACCCTTTTTTAAAGGGCCAGCGTCCACTGACAGGATATTGAACACACAGGTACAGGGTATAAAGGGGTTTAATGTCCAAGTGGGCGGGGCCTGTTCTTCGTGTTTCCTAAGCTAGGAGTCAGGTCTCCTTGTCTCTGTGATATACTTACCTATCTCTCTTCTAAAGCCGCTCCTGCCTCGCCATCCGACCCTGCCGATTCCCGAACCTTGAACGATGACCATCTGCCATCCCGTCAGTCCGTACCGTCTGTGATCCCTGTGGTGACCCGTCCCCTCACTCCATCGGTTCCGGACTCTGCCTGACAACATCTCGGCCTCCGAACCTGAGCTCCGTCACCCGGACTACCATCAGTGACTCCGTGGTCCCAGGAACTTCTGCATTCCACTCTCTTGAACGGACTGTCCTGCTACCTATAGTGCTCCGGCTACCGGACCCCTTGCCTTCAGTAAGGTGTTCGGTCCAGTGGATCCCCCTCCTGGGTCTGCCCGTCCACGTGGCCCTAACAGTATCACTGTACTCGGACTACTCGGCGGGGACCGAGTAATCTCGCGATACTCGTGCAGTACTCGTGGTCTTCATCCCTGCATGTTGGCGCTCTTTTGAGAGCCAGCCCTCATGCAGGGATTGGCTGGCAGACCACTGCAATGCCACAGCCCTGTTAGTTGTGGAATTGCAGTGATTGGCCGGCCTGCACAGCGTGACCGAGCCTTTATACCGGCGGGCGCGCTGTGCTCTGCACACAGCCATCCAGACAGTGAGTGCAGGGAGAGTGTTGCTGCTTCAGGTAAAGGTTTGCGGCCCTTTATAGTTAGTTCCGGAGCAGGGCTGCAAACAGTGTGACCAGAAGTCCTTCTCAGGACTATTATAGTTGTATACAGGCAGGCAGGGTATAGCCAGGTCGGAGTACAGTAGCAGAGTCCTTCTCAGGACTATTGTAGTTGTATACAGGTAGGCAGGGTATAGCCAGGTCGGAGTACAGTAGCAGAGTCCTTCTCAGGACTATTATTGCTGTATACAGGCAGGGTATAGCCAGGTCGGAATACAGGCTAGTGACCAGAAGAGTCCTTGTCAGGACTATTGTAGCAGTATACAGGCAGGCAGGGTATATAGCCATTCCTAGTGGTCACCGTATACCAGCCTTCATCACATCTGGGGCTGGTGTACACAGTCTAAAACAGTCCTGATAGTGTCAGACGTCTCAGTAATTGTCGCTCCTAAAAACCTGTTAAGTTCTTTGTGCGTCCGTGCTTGCATTTAAAAACCGCACGTGTGTGCCTGTCGGTGGCAGCGTACAGGTGCACGTTTTGCACAAACTATTATATAATGCACAAGTCTAGTGAATAATACACGTCAGTCAGCAGTGTCTGATAGTGTCAGACTTCTCAGTAATTGTCGCTCCTAAAAACCTGTTAGGTTCTTAGTGCCTCCGTGCTTGCATTTAAAAACCGCACGTGTGTGCCTGTCGGTGGCAGCGTACAGGTGCACGTTTTGCACAAACTATTATATAACGCACAAGTCTAGTGTATAATACACGTCAGTCAGCAGTGTCTGATAGTGTCAGACTTCTCAGTAATTATCGCTCCTAAAAACCTGTTAGGTTCTTAGTGCGTCTGTGCTTGCATTTAAAAACCGCACGTGTGTGCCTGTCGGTGGCAGCGTACAGGTGCACGTTTTGCACAAACTATTATATAACGCACAAGTCTAGTGTATAATACACGCCAGTCAGCAGTGTCTGATAGTGTCAGACTTCTCAGTAATTGTAACTCCTAAAAACCTGTTAGGTTCTTAGTGCGTCCGTGCTTGCATTTAAAAACCGCACGTGTGTGCCTGTCGGTGGCAGCGTACAGGTGCACGTTTTGCACAAACTATTATATAACGCACAAGTCTAGTGTATAATACACGTCAGTCAGCAGTGTCTGATAGTGTCAGATTTCTCAGTAATTGTCGCTCCTAAAAACCTGTTAGGTTCTTAGTGCGTCTGTGCTTGCATTTAAAAACCGCATGTGTGTGCCTGTCGGTGGCAGCGTACAGGTGCACGTTTTGCACAAACTATTATATAACGCACAAGTCTAGTGTATAATACACGTCAGTCAGCAGTGTCTGATAGTGTCAGACTTCTCAGTAATTGTCGCTCCTAAAAACCTGTTAGGTTCTTAGTGCGTCCGTGCTTGCATTTAAAAACCGCACGTGTGTGCCTGTCGGTGGCAGCGTACAGGTGCACGTTTTGCACAAACTATTATATAACGCACAAGTCTAGTGTATAATACACGTCAGTCAGCAGTGTCTGATAGTGTCAGACTTCTCAGTAATAGTCGCTCCTAAAAACCTGTTAGGTTCTTAGTGCGTCCGTGCTTACATTTAAAAACTGCACGTGTGTGCCTGTCGGTGGCAGCGTACAGGTGCACGTTTTGCACAAACTATTATATAACGCACAAGTCTAGTGTATAATACACGTCCGTCAGCAGTGTCTGATAGTGTCAGACTTCTCAGTAATTGTCGCTCCTAAAAACCTGTTAGGTTCTTAGTGCGTCCGTGCTTGCATTTAAAAACCGCACGTGTGTGCCTGTCGGTGGCAGCGTACAGGTGCACGTTTTGCACAAACTATTATATAACGCACAAGTCTAGTGTATAATACACATCAGTCAGCAGTGTCTGATAGTGTCAGACTTCTCAGTAATTGTCGCTCCTAAAAACCTGTTAGGTTCTTAGTGCGTCCGTGCTTGCATTTAAAAACTGCACGTGTGTGGCAGTCGGTGGCAGCGTCAGGCTCCATATTGTCCCTGGATAGAGACGTGCATGATGGCCTGTAAACCTGAAGCGCCCAATGTAAGGAAGTGGGTCTATTTTAGTATAGCCCTTAGGCAGGGCAGCCAAAAATTTGGAGGCTCCACATTGTCCCTGGATAGAGATGTGCATGAGGGCCTCAAAACATTGTTCCCATTGCAAAGGAGCGGGTCTCCTGTCGTTGTAATGCTCATTCTGAAAGAATGGGCGAAAAAATTTACCACTGGGGGTATACCTGAAACAACGGCCTAACTATTGTAACGGTCATCATGATGGCGCATGAGGAGAAGGAAGAGCAGTCCAGCGATTAGCCAAAGTCCAGAAGTGTGTTACCATGGGTGAGTTGAGGTACATGGCAAATTCCCGTTACAAACTTTAAATTCCGCTGTCATTTGCTGGTGGTGTGGTGAAGTCTGGCCCAATCCAACCCTTGTTCATCTTGATCAGAGTCAGCCTGTCAGCATTTTCAGTTGACAGGCGGGTGCGTTTATCTGTAATGATTCCACCTGCGGCACTAAAAACACGCTCTGACAAAACGCTAGCGGCAGGGCAGGCCAGGACTTCCAAGGCGTAGAGAGCCAATTAATGCCACGTGTCAAGCTTGGATACCCATTAATTGTAAGGCACAGAGGAATGTCGGAGTACAGTTGTTTGATCTGCAAGGTACTCCTTGAGCATCTGGGCAAACTTAGGATTTCTTGTGGCACTACCCCGCACCTCAGGGGCTGGGGTATGTGAGGGGCTGAGAAAACTGTCCCACATCTTAAAGACTGTTCCCCTACCTCTGGCGGATTGGACTTGTGCCCCTCTTGGCTGTACGCCTTTGTTGTCCACTGATTCCTGACCTATGCCGCTAGCGTTTTGTGAGGGGAATGCTTTGCCTACTTCCGTGACTATGGCCTTCTGGAACTGCTGCATTTTGCCTGACCTCTCCGCCTCGGGAATAAGAGACATAAAGTTCTCCTTTTAGCGTGGGTCTAACAGTGTTACCAACCAGTAATGATTGTCGGCCAAGATGTTCTTAACGCGAGGGTCACGAGACAGGCAGCTTACCATAAAGTCAGCCATGTGTGCCAGACTCTTAACAGCCATCACTTCAGTATCCTGACCAACACGATGACTGAACATGCTGTCCTCCTCCTCCTCCTCCTCCTCCTCATCATCTACCCTGTCCTCTGGCCAGCCATGCTGAACCGAGGATATGACTGCATGTCATATCCTCAATTTGGCCGGAGAGTTGCTCCATGTCTTCATCCCCCTCCTCGTCATAGTCCTCCACTGCACGTTGTGATGAGATGAGGCTGGGCTGTGTGTTATCACCCACACCCACTACTGTTTCTTGCTCCAACTCATCGCGCTCCGCCTGCAATGCATCATGTTTGTTTTTGAGCAGAGACCATTTTAGAAGGCAGAGAAGTGGTATGGTGACGCTAATAATGTCGTCATCGCCGCTCACCATCTTGGTGGAATCCTCAAAGTTTTGGCGGATAGTACATAGGTCGGACATCCATCTCCACTCCTCAGGTGTTATGTGTGGAGTTTGACCCATTTCCCTACGGCTTAGGTGATGCAGGTACTCAACAACTGCCCTCTTCTGCTCTCATATCCTGACCAACATGTACAGAGTTGAATTCCAACGCGTGGGGACATCACACACCAGTCTGTGAGCCGGAAGATGCAAATGGCGCTGAAAGCCGGCAAGGCCGGCTGAAGCAGTAGGTGACTTTCGAAAATGTGCAGACAGGCGGCGAACTTTTATTAGCAGATCAGACAGCTCTGGGTATGACTTTAGAAACCGCTGAACCACGAGGTTGAGCACATGGGCCACGCATGGACCATGTGTCAGCTGGCCTCGCCTCAAAGCCGCAACCAGGTTCCGGCCATTGTCACACACAACCTTTCCTGGCTTTAGGTTCAGAGGTGTGAGCCAGTGATCTGCATGCTGTTTCAGAGCTGTCCACACCTCTTCTGCATTGTGGGGTTTGTCAGCCTGTTGCCGCTTCGCCGAGGCAGTGCTGCAGTGCTTCTGTGTCGCCCTGGACAAGCTAGGGGCCACAGAGCACAACACTTACACACCCCACACTCCCTGCAGGCACATCATAGTCAAAACACAAAATCCTTGTTGCCTTCCCCAGGGGCTGTTGTCCACACCAGGGGGTGGAGCCAGGCGGTTGGTCTCCACCCACCAAGGAGTTCACAGTCCTGGAGGAGGGAAAACACAGGTAGTGAGAGTTAAGCTAAGGAAGTGGAAGGAGGAAAGTAGTAGAGAGGAGAAAAGTGACAGCAAAGAGCCTGAAGTTGGTCCGGGTGTGTGGCCCGGACAGGACAGCAAGGTTGGCAGGATGTGTTGACCGTCTGCAGTGGAGGCCGATTGGAGTCTGCCGTAAGGACCGTGGACAGGTGGTGACCCGGCGGTACTGGACCGGTATACAAAGAGAAGCCAGCACCATTGGCAGGGGCCTTTCGGATCCCGGCAAGGCTTGGAGTCGCCGTGAATTTGCCAAATCCATTAGTGAAGGGGACCTCCGGGTTTCCAAACAGCCAAGTCCCGATAGAAGGCAATCGTCCAACCGTGAAGGGGAGACACCGCCACCGCCAAGGGCAACCATCTCCCAGGGCCAGCGCCTGTGGGAAAGGGGCTCCTCCGGCCCATATCCAGGTCGGGGAGCGGGTTACCGGTGGGAACCCATCGCTACCAACACTGAACTTAGGTGCAGGGAGAGACAGTCATCACTAACCTGCAGGGAGGAACAACCGCAGCCGTCCGAGGGACCCATCCATCCAGCCGCTTGTTTTACCGTGAACTGTGTCATCATCATTGGGCTGAGTGAGTACCTCCGTGCCGTGCGGCACAGCGCTGCCCCTGCGACCCTGCACCTCATCAGGCCCCGCAACCCGCCTGTCATCCATCTCTACCCCATAACCGGGCCCCGGGACAACCAACCCCCCTACTCACGGAGGGGAGAAATAACAACAAAGCTGCTCCCTGTCACAGGCTCCCGTGATCCCCGTCCAGAGCAGCGGTGGTGTCCACACAATCACCACAACCGTGGGTGGCGTCACGGACAATATCCCCAAAACCCAAACCACCCCTTTTCACTCACGGGCAAGGAGCGCCGCTCGAGTCCCCGGGATCCGGCCATCACTCGAGCCACCGAGCAGCAGCAGCCGTAGAGCAGTGGCAGCCAGACCCGAGCAGTGGGAGAGCGCAGCGTCCCCTCCTCCGCCCGCGACACTTCCAGCTTGGGACTGGTGTGGAGGGTAAAGTGGATGAGGATGCGCAGGAGGAGGAGGAGGCTGAGGAGCATGACATTCCGGAGCTGTAGAGTGTGGGTGAAACCCTGACTGAGGTAGGGCCTGCAAAACTTGGTGTGGGAAGGACGTGTTCTGTCCCTCGCTCAGACTGGGTCCCAGCTTCCACAATATTAACCCAGTGTGCCGTCAACGAGATGTAGCGGCCTTGCCCACAAGCATTTGTCCATGTGTCTGTGGTTAGGTGGACTTTGGCTGAAACAGCGTTGTTCAGGGCACGTGTGATGTTTTGTGACACGTGGTTGTGCATTGCGGGGACGGCACACCGGGAGAAATAGTGGCGGCTGGGGACCGAGTAACGTGGGACAGCTGCCGCCATCAGGTCACGGAATGCTTCTGTCTCCACCAGCCTAAAAGGCAACATTTCCAGCGCAAGCAGTCGCGAAATGTTAGCATTTAGAAGTGTGGCATGTGGGGCGTTGGCAGTGTATTTGCGCCTGCGTTCAAAGGTTTGCTGAATGGATAAATGAACGCTGCACTGGGTCAAGGACATGCTTGATGATGGTGTTATTTCTGCGTGGGCAACTGCAGGTGCAGGGCCGGAGGAGGCTTGTTCGCGGACAGCATGGACAGGGGATTGGCTCGCATGCACAACAAGCGAAGACGTAGCAGTGACATCAGCAAGCACTGCTCCTCGACTCTGTTGTACATCCCACAAAGTCGGGTGCTTGGCTGACATGTGCCTGATCATGCTGGTGGTGGTCAGGCTGCTAGTTTTGGTACCCCTGCTGATGCTGGCATGGCAGGTGTTGCAAATGGCCTTTTTAGAATCCTCTGGAGCCAACTTAAAAAACTGCCAGACTCGGGAAGACTTAACATTTGTACAGGCACCTTGTGTCGTGTTGTTGTTCCAGGGAACGGTTGCCTGACGTCTGCCTGGGGCCACCACCCTGCTTCTTACTGCCTGTTGGGATGCTATGCCTCCCTCCCCCTGTGCACTGCTGTCCTCGCTCTGCATATCCTCCTGCCAGGTTGGGTCAGTTACTGGATCATCCACCATGTCGTCTTCCTCTTCCGCACCCTGCTCCTCCTCCTGACTTCCTGACAATTGTGTCTCATCATCGTCCACCCCTTGTTGAGACACGTTGCCAACTTCGTGAGAACGTGGCTGCTCAAATATTTGGGCATCTGTACATACAATCTCGTCATGGCCCACTTCAACAGGAGCTGGTGAGAGGCCAGAATGTGTGAATGGAAACGTGAACAGCTCTTCCGAGTGTCCAAGTGTGGGATCAGTAATGTCCGTGGATGTGTACTTGGCCTGGTGGTAGGAAGGAGGATCAGGTTCTGAAATGTGCGGTGCAGTATCACGGCTACTGACACTTGACCGTGTGGAAGACAGAGTGTTTGTGGTGGTGCCAATCTGACTGGAAGCATTATCCGCTATCCAACTAACAACCTGTTGACACTGGTCTTGGTTCAAGAGCGGTGTACTGCTGCGGTCCCCACCAATTTGGGACAGGACGTGCGAGCGAGTAGATGTGGCCCTTTGTTGTGGCGATATTAGAGCTTGCACACGACCTCGGTCTCTGCCTGCACCACCATCACGTCCACTTCCTTGTTCGTTGCCAACGCCATTGTGCATTTTGCAATGCTGTGCTGATGTGTATTCACTAGACTTGTGCGTTATATCCAAGTTTGTGCAAAACGCACACAAGTGCACCTGAACGCTGCCACCAACAGGCACACACGTGCGGTTTTTAAATGCAAGCACGGACGCACTAAGAACCTAACAGGTCTCTATCCAGGGACAATGTGGAGCCTCCCAATTTTTGGCTGCCCTGCCAAAGGGCTATACTACAATAGACCCACTTCCTTACAATGGGCACTTCAGGTTTACAGGCCCTCATGCACGTCTCTATCCAGGGACAACGTGGAGCCTCCCAATTTTTGGCTGCCCTGCAAAAGGGCTATACTACAATACACCCACTTCCTTACAATGGGCACTTAAGGTTTACAGGCCCTCATGCACGTCTCTATCCAGGGACAATGTGGAGCCTCCCAATTTTTGGCTGCCCTGCCAAAGGGCTATACTACAATAGACCCACTTCCTTACAATGGGCACTTCAGGTTTACAGGCCCTCATGCACGTCTCTATCCAGGGACAACGTGGAGCCTCCCAATTTTTGGCTGCCCTGCCAAAGGGCTATACTACAATACACCCACTTCCTTACAATGGGCACTTCAGGTTTACAGGCCCTCATGCACGTCTCTATCCAGGGACAACGTGGAGCCTCCCAATTTTTTGGCTGCCCTGCCAAAGGACTTTACTACAATAGACCCACTTCCTCAAAATGGGCACATTAGACTCAAGAGGCCTTCATGTACGTCTCTTCTCAGGGACATCGAAGTGCCACACAATGTTTTCACGTAAAATCTTTCATGTAATCTCCAAAAGTAACATACACCAGCTCTATCTCACTATTGGGTATGTGCCCTTAACATTTCCGCCATGAAAATTCATTTAGGTGTCATTTTGGAAGGTTTTCTGGTGAGTCCGTAAAAATGGCGTAAAACGCGGAAAAAATTGTTCACAGCTGTGACTTTTGAGTGATAAATGCTTCAAGGGATCTTCCCCATGCTGTTGCCATGTCATTTGAGCACTCTTCTGAGACTTTTGTGACATTTTTAGGGTTTCTACATGCTGCCGGGGGTCATTTCATAAAATTACTCGGGTCTCCCATAGGATAACATTGGGCTCGGTGCTCGGGCTGAGTACACGAGTATCTTGGGATGCTCGGCCCGAGCCTCGAGCACCCGAGCTTTTTAGTACTCACTCATCACTACAATTAATACTTATATTTATGTAAAAACAAATATAAACATAAACAAAAAAGTACACAAATTTGATTTAGCCGCATCCAAAACACCTGGTCTATAAAACTGTCACACTAGTTACCCCTTTCAGTGAACACCTTAAAAAGTGGCAAAAAACTATTCTTTATGATCATAATGCCGAAAAAAGTGGAATATAATGCTATCAAAAAGTTGTATGTAAATAAAATTACATTGCTGAAACTGTAATCTTGTCCCGGAAAAACAATCCACCATACAGCTGTCAGTGAAACAATAAAAAAGCTACAGCTCTCTGAAAAGAGCAATGGAAAAACTATTTTTTATTGTGTATGTAAGTCTGCACGATCACTATAACGTACCCATATGTCATAGGTTGGGAGTCACTTCCAGACCATGACGAATCAGTACGTCAAAGGTTGTGAAGGGCTAAAGCAAATATTAAATATTACTTATTCAAAGATAGTGGAAATTGAAGTAAAATATTCAACATAGTCTTTAGTTTTAATAGTTTTTAATAAATTAGGAATTGTAAAAATATGATCATTTCTCACTTACATTAAATTTCCAGACTTAAAGCACTATTACAGAGTTTTTGTTTTTTGTAAACACTGGAGTGGCTTTTTAAATTGAAGTCCCCTGCCCCCTGTCATATACTTACTGTCAAGCGGCTTCAGCTTTTATGGACACCACTTCAAGTCCCATGGATCCATCTTTTGACTGTAAGTTCTGACTGGCCAGAAGTCACAACTGCCAATGTATCTCTATGAAAGCCAGAACGAGGCCAGAATGAGAGTCTCATAGAGATACATTGAGTTGTGACCTCTGGCGCGGTCCATGAAGCACTAGAGCTGCTGGCAGGTCACAAATCACAGGAGACTGACCGGGGCAGCAGCAATGAAGATGAAGCCGCCAGAAAGTAAATATGATAGGGGGTGGAGGACTTAGATTTAAAGCACCACTCCAGAAGGTGCAATAAATAAAACTCTGGAGTGGTGCTTTACAACAAATCTCTACAAAATTTTATTTTAATGATACACAATAAACTGTAGTGCTCACAGAACAGCGTTGTGCAAACGGGTGATTTATAACATACAAAGAGTGAAAAAAGGAGAAAATACTTGCCTGTTGGTTGTGCCGAGCTGGATGAGTGATGAATGCGTGCACCAGCCTTGAGGTCTGTGGTGTGCTGCAGAGACTTGGATGGCATGAATACCTATACCAGAGTCGTTTACCGCAAGGCTGACAGCAGATGCAGAGTATGCAGATATTCTGCAAAGCAGGCTTTAGGGGGTCGAGACTTCCCCTACCCAAGCAGGATAAGCGGTATGCGGCAAAGGTTAGTAGCGGTATCTAGGAGCCCCGGCCAGCCGCTTCCCTAGATACCCGAATGCACGCGTGAAGAGAACGTGTGACGTCACAGAACTCGACAGGCTATGAAAGCCTGTGGGGGGAGGGCAGAAAACGTCCCAATTCATTTCAAAGGCTCAAAGGCGCCCTCTTCATCAGGGAGTTCTTTTTTCTCTTTTTTTTCTATTTTTTGCCAACATTTTATTTTAATTGTCTTTGATCTACTGCTGCTACTTCCACATGCATGGTCAGTGAAGGTGCAGCAACGTTTTTTTTTTTATGAAAAAATGTCCAATTTTCATCCAGAAAACATGGATGATTTTCATCTGTATTCAATCTGTGTGCCATCTGTTTGTCATTTATGTGTTTGCTTTTACATCAATGTGGCATTTGTATTTATTCATCAACAGTTTAAAATGTACATGATCGAATACAGGTTAAAGCATCACTCCAGTGTTTTTCTAATTTTACATTTGGAGTGGTGCTTTAAATCTAAGTTCCCGGATCTTAGTCTTATTCTCCGGCTGCTCCAGTGTTTTATAGAGTGTGCTAGAGTGTTAGAGGTCAATCATCAATGCAAGTCTTCTAGAGCCTCATTCAGGCTATCTTAGACTTGTATTAAGAGCAGGTGACATAACTTCTGACTTCTTGCCAGTCAGAAGTTGCGGTCACAAGATGGCATTGCAAAACCATTGTGGCATCGGTAAAAGGAAAAAAACTCCAGAGGATGAGTATATTACTAAGGGTAGGGAACCTTCAATTAAAAGCACCACTCCAGAGCTGGGAAAAAAAAACCCTGGACTGGTGCTTTAATAATGGCAATGTGTCCATGAAATTGTATGCAATAAGAAGCAACCATATGGGATCTGATTTTTTTTTTTTAGTACAGCCATATACTCGAATAGATAAGTCTCATCTGAAGTATGGAAAATACTAGTGCATGTTGGGATTTTTTCACATAGACACTTAGGCCATATTATCTGTTATCTGAACAGAGCTATGTAATTACATTGGTCAGTGTCTGTCCTATTTTAACACTGACAGAAGACAGGTATATAATATGGTTGTCTGAGCAAGCCATGAGATATAGTGATTATAAATGTGGAATATGAGGGTCAAAAGATTCACCTTGATAAGGTTGGATTCACCACACAGTTTTGAAGAGGTTTTTGCTGCCAATAAAATGGATATTTTTTAAGGTAAAAAGCACTGCATACAATTACTGCATTAAAGGTTACCAGTGAAAACTTTACAAATACAGCATATTGTGCAGTTATTTGGGTTTTTCTGTCTTTTTTACGTTAAAATATAGCATGCTTTGGGTATGATGTTTTTCTGGATTTTTTTCCCAAGGCTTCTTTATAAGCAGTGGTATACCTGCTTATAGTATTAGTCCCATGGTAGACATAGCAAAACTTATTTGTCGTTAGGTTTCCTGGCTCAATTCCATTGGAAACAGTTATATTCTGTGGATGAGTAAGTTCCACTACCCCTCTGTATTAGCTTGGTGAATACCCTATGTGCACAGCTTTTGGTAATGTTGGGAGGCAAGGCCTACTCATGGCTCTTAGGCCCACAGGGGGATTCACTAACATCTCCAGTGGGTCAGTATGTGCCAATTTTAATAATGTGAACAACCCTTAAAAACATAAAAACTACCAAAATTCTTGTAAAGACCCCCAGTATAAAATACAGAAAGAATAGTGTGTGCAAAGTTGATCTTTGTTGTAACACCTGAGAAGATTTCGATTAGGCATCAAATGTAAAAGTATTGCCAAAAATAGAAAGGTGAGGAAAAGAATCTAAAATTTGTTTTTTTTGAACATTTCCCCTCTGTTTGTTTAAAATGATTGCATTATATCTGTATAAATGGTACATACGTGTCTTCAGTTTTCTGATATTCATAAAGTACATAATGATGAGACAAGATACACCACTGTGAAATTGTGTGGTGAATGTAGACCCACTTCCCAGGCTTACCCTGGAGGGACGAAACTAAGCGAATAATTGGTCTTCTCTAGAACCTTGGGTGGTGAGAGTAGCTGGGTCCCAGGTAGTTGCCACATACCACTCACAAGGCAGTCCCCAGGCCTGCAGCAGATGCTCAACGGGTCAAGGCAGGTGAGCAAAATATAGAGGGCACAGGCAGAGATGTATTCAAGAAAACTGAAGTTGTGGCAGGCAGCACAGGCTCAGGAAATGTAGCCAGTATCAAGAAAGAAGAGTTCAGGATAAAGGAGAGGCAAACCGGTGCAGTAAAGGAGAGTCAAGCAGAGATGCTGGTAGACGGCAAAAACAGGAACTGACAAAGACATATATTCAGGGAAAAGTGTTGAGGGAGGAGCTGTCTAATACAGCCCCAGCAAATCGGGATAGACTAGGGAAGCAGAACTGTTTAGGACACACTGAATACAAATTCCCGCAGAGTCTAGCCTATGGCAGGAGGAAACTCACCAGCAACAGGGGGATGCAACAAAGCTTTTACAGTTGCATGTCACTACTGAGAGAAAGTCAGACTCAGAGAGGAGCTGCATAGCGACCGCAGTGAGTATGGCAGTGTCCACAAACAACGCGAGTTACAGGCATGGCATGACCACCATTATTGTAAAATTACCTTTGTGTTTCTGTCACAGATTTACCACAAATATTGTAATGGCTTAAGAGAACCACAAAAAAGGTGAAACCATGACAAATAATGTATCAAAAATGCACACTGAGCAGTTTATGCATATTTTCTACAGAACATATTTGAAATGAAGCTGAGAGCACTAGTATAAATTCTGATCAAATTAGAGAAGGCAGATTTTCACATTTTAATCACTTTCATTTCACATTGGTCACAGTTTTAATTTCTTAATCCATTTTTAGAACATCAAATTTACTGTACCTTTACATAATCATACCTTCCTACAAATTAGATTGTAATTACATCTCAAAACGATGCAGCAATTAACATCATACAACTGTTTCAAGTAAAAAGATATCAGATTAGATTGGCAAAGAGTTGGGCCAACATGAACAGCATAATGTTTTCATAATCTCTGCATGTAGTCTTTAGTGTAAAACATTTTAGTTAAAGTAACTTTTAGAAACTTAATATACAGTCATTAGAGCAGGATGAAGGCATTTATTGCATTTTTTTACAGATTGTAAGACACACTTTTTTCCCCAAAAACTGTGGGTAAAATGAGGGTGCATCTTTCAATACAGATATAGTTTCCTGGGACAGTGGTGGTGGAGCAGGGTCATAGGAGGCAGGATTGTCGATACTAAGGGTGTCACTGTAGTGTCGCGGTGGCAGCGGATGCCAGATCTGACTGCGGGCTGTATTGAATCGCCTGCGGTTGATGAGATTAACTTCAAGAAAATGCCTGAGGAGGTAGCGCGTGCACAGATAGAGGAGATGGACTTGAAGAAAAGGACTGCGGAGGCCTTTCTGTGCACATGCCGCCTCTGTGGCCATTTTCTTGCAGTCCATTGCCTCAACTGCGGGTGATTCAATAGACCCCGCAGTCAGCTCAGGCGCCGCAGCGACACACCGACACCCCGTCCTGTGATCCTTCTGAGGCCCTCCACTGCAGTGACACCCCCACAGTACGCAGGCAGATAAATGGTGTCCACTGCTGCGACCCCCTCGAGGCACCAGTATTGCTTACCGTCCACTCACTGACCCTCCTGAGATGCAACACCCCATCATCTGAGCCCACAGCATCGCTAACCCTGCCTCCTGTGACCTTCCTGAACAGCTCCACCACCGCCGCTCCCCCCTGGTAAGCATTAGGATTATAAGACAGACCCTCATTTTAACATTAAAATTACCTTTTCCTATTTTCCTCCTCTAAATTTCGGGTGCGTCTTATAATCCGGGGTGTCTTATAAACCGAAAAATATGGTATGTGTTTTCTCCTGCTTTTTTTTTTGTTACACTAGTATACTGACCTTTTGCCTACATATACAAGATTAAATGGGTTGTCCACTAGTGGACAATCCCTTTATTATTGACTCAAGAAGGGGAAAAAAAAGTTTATAGCAACAATGTGGTATCAATCTCATTTAATTTTTTTTAGGGGGTAGAGGACAAACCCTTCAACGGAAGTCATTTTATATTACTAAACAAGCAGTATATTCAGTAAGTGTACAGGAGGGAAAATGTATCTGTAGAGCACCATACAACATGAATGCAAGTAAATCGTAAAAATTGTCTTTAGGATAAGATATTCATATAATAATGTATCATGTATTGAAAATCTCTTTCCACATTTAGTATATTCAACCCTTGGATATTATTTTGAGAAACGATCTTACTTTTTCTGAGAACAGCCAAGTTATTGTCGATAAAATATGCAGCAATTGAAGCAATAAGTAATGACAGCTGCTGAATGGACACCAGAATTGTTCTGCTCCATTACTTTATTGCAACGCAAAGCCAGTAAAATGGAGAAATAGTTGAAGCACACTGGCTATAATATTACACAGAATATAAAACTATTTGCTGTATAGTCAATTCTGTGATACTAAAAAAGTATATAGCCAAAGCAATCTTTATCTTGAAAGTATACAGTATTGGTTTTCGTGTGTACGTTGGTCTTCATTATCATTTGCCAATTTAATATCAAGGATTGTTAGGTCAGTATTCCATGTGATATATAGGATCTGTTGGAAAATGAAGTATTCTCATGAAATGTTGATGTCCTGCTGATCATTGGGTCACACAATGCAACCAATTCACTTCCTGGGGATATGTAAGATCAAAACGTTTTAGCAATGAGTTTGCACATGCATGGTGAAGAAAAGGGGGGTCTCCACATAACAACAAGAGGACAAATGCAGGGTACGATGATGATTGGACTGCTGAACTAGAAATCCATGTATTCATGTTAACACACAGGGATTTTGTAGGGTGTAAAATAAATAAAGCATATCATTTTGTGGAAGATTAAGTTTGAGTAAAACTTCCTGAAATTTGCAGTTTCTTCTGATTTTGAACATTTTTATATTTGATTTGTAGTTCTAAGAAAAAAAAGTAAAACTTGCCCAGTATAATTTGCAATACTGCTGAAACCTCAATAAGCAGGTATACATTGCCATGAGGACATCCCCATAATGCCTTACAATTAGGACACCTTACAAATTATCATATAATTTTTCATCCCTAGAGTCACCGGGTAAGTCTCTGTTGTAGAATGTAAGCTCTTATGGTCAGCAGGGTCCTCTGTCACCTGTAAAGTGTAAGCTCTCATAATCAATGAAGTCTTCTCACTCCCTCACCTGTAAAGTGTAAGCTTTCATAATCAGGGGGAGGGGTCTTCCCAGTCTATTTCTTACCTTTAGAGTTTAAACCTTCTTTATCATTGGAGTGTTCTCTCTCTCTTTCTCACCTGTAAAGTGTAAGCTCTCATAATCAGTGGGTCTTCTTTCTCTCTCTCACCTGTAAAGAGTAAGCTTTCATTTTCATGGGGGGATTCTTCTTGATCTCTTTCTTACCTTCAAAGTTTAAACCTTCTTTATCAGTGGGGTCTTCTCTCTCTCTTTCTCACCTGTAAAATGTAAGCTCTCATAATCAGTGGTGTCTTCTCTCTCTTTCTCACCTGTAAAGTGTAAGCTCTCGGGGGCGTGGCCAGCAGGCAGCATGAGCGGTCGCATTTGAGAGCAGCTCCGCAGTCCAACGCTGATATATCCTATTAATCCTGCCAAAATTGGTGCCTAAATACACCTCCGGATTACCTGTGGTGCGGTGATCATTCTGACCGGTAATATGAGTAGAGGTCGCAGTGCTGCGGTGGCTGAGAAGCTGAAGAAATTTGCCCGAGACTCCCAGCAAGATGGCACCGGTAAACAGGCAGAGCAGGAAGCCAGTGAGGCGAAGGAGGAGGAGGACATGGAGGCCGGATCCAAGGGATCGCAGGAGCTGACCTTGCAGCAAGTCACTACGCAATTACTTGCAGCGATCCAGGATTCAAAAGTGTCGCTGACGGGTAAAATTGAGGAGGTTAAGATCGATGTGGGTCTCCTCAGGCTGGATTTGCAAAATCTAAGAGAGCGGGTAAAGGAGACGGAGCAGCGGATCTCCACGCTGGAGGACGGCGCAAGAGCGACGCCGGGCAGACTATCCTCTTTGGAAAGCGTGGCAAACAACTGGGCACAGAGGGCTGATGATCTGTAAAATCACCTGCGTCGCAACAATTTAAGAATCCTAGGGATGCCGGAGAGAACAGAAGGGAGCGACCCATGTAAGTTCATGGAAACATGGCTCTCCGAAACTTTCCCTGATGCGACGTTGTCAGCGACCTTCGCCATAGAAAGAGTCCATCGGGTGCCGGCCAGACCTCCTCCTCCAGGAGCGCAGCCCAGACCCCTCCTGGCCCGACTGTTGAGCAGCAGGGATAGAGACGCGATCCTTGGTGCGGCGAGACGCAAGGGCCCGATCTCACATAACAACGCTTCCATATTGATCTTCCCTGACTTCTCTGCGTCTCTCCAGAAAACAAGGGCATCCTTCATCCAAGTGAAAAAACGCCTTAGAGAACACCAAATTGCCTACTCCATGATCTTCCCAGCTCGTCTCAGAGTGGTTCATCAAGAGCGCTCCCTGTTCTTCACCTCTCCTGCGGAAGCGGATGACTGGATCAACTCACTGAAAAGGAAACGCTGATGCGCTGCAGTTACGGGCGATGTCCGGAAGGTCGTTGTTGTGCTGGCGTCGCGGTTTCGACCCACTTATTTCTTCTTCTCCGGAGTGAGGTCGGTAATGCAATTCTAATTCCTGGGACGCCGTGTCTGAAATCGCTGTTGCGATCGCTTTATGATCCTCCACTGCTGGTATTCGGCGTCCCTTGTTACTGAAGGCGCAAAATATTTTTGTTTTCTCCTCCTCTTCTGTCATGTGAGTGGAGCGGGGCTCGGGATCGCTGTTGCGCCCGTTCCCTGATCTCCTGGTTCCAGATCGCTGAGAAGCTGATGATCTAATCAGGATGCGCTGGTGCGCTTGTATCCCTCCGGAAGCATGTGAGCTACTGGGTGCGATCATTATTGGCCTTCTATTGAGCCGGTTTCCTGGTCGGCCCCCCCGTGTCTGGTTATCTGGAGGTCGCATCTTTGGATGTGACGTGGCCTGCGATCACTGCTAAGTTCACCTTGAGCTCTAGATTACTTGGTTGCAGGTGCGTCGCTTATGGGACCGGACCGAGGCGAAGTCAGGCGGGACTTGGGCCAGACCGCTGTTGCGGCACCAAGAACACTTTCAAGCGAACTCATGCCATCCTGTATCTCTCGATCCAATACGGGACTCTATTTTGGGTTCGCAACTAGTGATGAGCGAGTATGCTTGTTACTACTCGGTACTCGCACGAGTATCACTGTACTCGGGCTACTCGGCGGGTACCGAGTAATCTCGCGATACTCGTGCTGTACTCGTGGTCTTCATCCCTGCATGTCGGCGCTCTTTTGAGAGCCAGCCCTCATGCAGGGATTGGCTGGCAGACCACTGCAATGCCACAGCCCTGTTTGTTGTGGAATTGCAGTGATTGGCCGGCCTGCACAGCGTGACCGAGCCTTTATACCGGCGGGCGCGCTGTGCTCTGCACACAGCCATCTCATATTCCCTGCTTTCCCCGCCCACTGGCGCCTATGATTGGTTGCAGTGAGACACGCCCCCACGCTGAGTGACAGGTGTCTCACTGCACCCAATCACAGCAGCCGGTGGGCGTGTCTATACTGTGCAGTAAAATAAATAAATAAATAATTTAAAAAAACGGCGTGCGGTCCCCCCCAATTTTAATACCAGCCAGATAAAGCCATAAAGCTGAAGGCTGGTATTCTCAGGATGGGGAGCCCCACGTTATGGGGAGACCCCCAGCCTAACAATATCAGTCAGCAGCCGCCCAGAATTGCCGCATGCATTATATGCGACAGTTCTGGGACTGTACCCGGCTCTTCCCGATTTGCCCTAGTGCGTTGGCAAATCAGGGTAATAAGGAGTTAATGGCAGCCCATAGCTTCCACTAAATCCTAGATTAATCATGTCAGGTGTCTCCCCGAGATTCCTTCCATGATTAATCTGTAAATTACAGTTAAAAAACACACACACCCGAAAAATCCTTTATTAGAAATAAAAAACAATAACAAAGTCCCTCATCACCAATTTATTAACCCCGACAAACCCTCCATGTCCGGCATAATCCACGGACCTCCAGCGTCGCGTCCAGCTCTGCTGCATGCAGGTGACAGGAGCTACAGAATACACCGCCGCTCCGGTAAGCTTCACACAGCAACTGAGGTGAGTAGCGCGATCAGCTGCTGTCAGTCAGGTAACTCACGGCCACCGCTGGATCCAGCGGTGGCCGCGATTAACCTCAATGACAGCTCAGCTGCTCGCGATACTCACCTCAGTGGCTGCATGGAGCTGACCGGTGCGGTGGTGAGTAGCGCGATCAACTGAGGTTACCCGCTGTCACTGGATCCAGCGGTGGCCGCGATTAACCTCAGTGACAGCTCAGCTGATCGCGATACTCACCTCAGTTGCTGCATGAAGCTGACCGGTGCGGCGGTAAGTAGCGCGATCAGCTGAGCTGTCACTGAGGTTACCCGCTGTCACTGGATCCAGCGGTGGCTGCGATTAACCTCAGTGACAGCTCAGCTGATCGCGATACTCGCCTCAGTTGCTGCGTGGAGCTGACCGGAGCGGCGGTGAGTAGCGCGATCAGCTGAGCTGTCACTGAGGTTACCCGCATCCACCGCTGGATCCAGGTAACCTCAGTGACAGCTCAGCTGATCGCGATACTCACCTCAGTTGCTGCATGGAGCTGACCGGAGCGGCGGTGAGTAGCGCAATCAGCTGAGCTGTCACTGAGGTTACCCGCTGTCACTGGATCCAGCGGTGGCCACGATTAACCTCAGTGACAGCTCAGCTGATCGCGATACTCGCCTCAGTTGCTGCGTGGAGCTGACTGGAGCGGTGGTGAGTAGCGCGATCAGCTGAGCTGTCACTGAGGTTACCCGCATCCACCGCTGGATCCAGGTAACCTCAGTGACAGCTCAGCTGATCGCGATACTCACCTCAGTTGCTGCATGAAGCTGACCGGAGCGGCGGTGAGTAACGCGATCAGCTGAGCTGTCACTGAGGTTACCCGTGGCCACCGCTGCATCCACCGCTGGATCCAGGTAACCTCAGTGACAGCTCAGCTGATCGCGCGGCTGTCTTCAGTTGCTGTGTGAAGCTGACAGGAGCGGCGGTTTCTTCTGCAGCTCCTGTCACCTTCATGCAGCACAGCTGGATGCGACGCTGGAGGACTGTGGAGTACGCCGGACATGGAGGGTTTGTTGGGGTTAATAAATTGGTGATGAGGGACTTTGTTAGTGTTTTTTATTTCTAATAAAGGATTTTTCGGGTGTGTGTGTTTTTTAACTGTAATTTACAGATTAATCATGGAAGGAATCTCGGGGAGATGCCTGACATGATTAATCTAGGATTTAGTGGCAGCTATGGGCTGCCAATAACTCCTTATTACCCCGATTTGCCAACGCACTAGGGCAAATCGGGAAGAGCCAGGTACAGTCCCAGAACTGTCGCATATAATGAATGCGGCAATTCTGGGCGGCTGCTGACTGATATTGTTAGGCTGGGGGGCTCCCCATAATGTGGAGCTCCCCATCCTGAGAATACCAGCCTTCAGCCGTATGGCTTTATCTGGCTGGTATTAAAATTGGGGGGGACCGCACGCCGTTTTTTTTAATTATTTAATTATTTATTTCACTGCACAGTATACACACACCCACCGGCTGCTGTGATTGGGTGCAGTGAGACACCTGTCACTCAGCGTGGGGGCGTGTCTCACTGCAACCAATCATAGACGCCGAAAAGCAGGAAAGCAGGGAATACGAGATTGTTTAACGAGTGGCCGGCTTTTTCAAAAGAGGAAAAGCCGCCGGAGTTTAGTGAACAGCTGTGCAGCGCCGCGGCAGTGATCGGGGAACGGTAAGTAAGAGAGAGGGGGGAGAATGACCGACAGACTGTGAGAGGGGGACAGACAAGACAGAGAGAGACAGACAGAGCGATACCGACCGACGGGAGATAGAATGAAAAAAAAATGACTGACATCGCTAGTAAAAAGCACAAAACGTGCGTTTTGGACATCGGAGTGCCACACAATGTTTTACGTAAAATTTTTCATGTATTAATCTCAAAAAGTAACATACACCAGCTCTATCTCACTATTGGGTATGTGCCCTTAACATTTCCGCCATGAAAATTCATTTTGGTGTCATTTTGGAAGGTTTTCTGGTGAGTCCGTAAAAATCATTTGAGTGATAAATGCTTCAAGGGGTCTTCCCCATGCTGTTGCCATGTCATTTGAGCACTCTTCTGAGACTTTTGTGACATTTTCAGGGTTTCTACATGCTGCCGGGGGTCATTTCAGAAAAATACTCGGGTCTCCCATAGGATAACATTGGGCTCGGTGCTCGGGCCGAGTACACGAGTATCTTGGGATGCTCGGCCCGAGCCTCGAGCACCCGAGCTTTTTAGTACTCGCTCATCACTAGAGATGAGCGAACCGGTCGCGGTTCGGCTCGAGGTTGGTTCGCCGAACGGACCTCCCGTTCGAGTTCGGTTCGTCGAACGTTCGACGAACCGAACTCGAACTGCATAGGAAACAATGGCAGGCAATCACAAACACAGAAAAACACCTAGAAAACACCCTCAAAGGTGTCCTAAAGGTGACAAACAACTCAAACACATTGGAAAGTGACAAGGACATATACTCATGCGAAAACAAAACAGCTGGACAAGGAAAAAGAGGAGGACACACAGATATAGGCATGGCACGCCCTTCTAAAATCATGTAAAACACCGCAAGGTGACTCCAAGCGGAGTCTCCCTTTTTTCCAAAAATTGGGCCACACACACACCCACCCCTTCAGTGGCAGCACTTGTGCCCCAGTTGTACACTTCACAGCTACATTTGCATCAAGCACATTCAAAAATACGCCATTCTTATCCGTCCCCAGGATGACACCGGGGTAGGTAGCAAAGTCTTTCCTGATCCCAGCTCTGTTCATCTTGGCTTCTTTTAAAAACACAGCAAGCAAGGGTTACTCCAAGCGGAGTCTCCCTTTTTTCCAAAAATTGGGCCACACAGACACCCACCCCATCAGTGGCAGCACTTGGGCCCTAGTTGCAAACAGGATGTTTTGAGTTGCATCAAGCACATTCAAAAATACGCCATTCTTATCCGTCCCCAGGATGACACCGGGGTACGTAGATAAAGTCTTTGCTGATCCATGACTTGTTCATCTTGGCTTCTTTTAAAAACAATGTAAGCAAGGGTTACTCCAAGCGGAGTCTCCCTTTTTTTCCAAAAATTGGGCCACACAGACACCCACCCCATCAGTGGCAGCACTTGGGCCCTAGTTGCAAACAGGATGTTTTGATTTGCATCAAGCACATTCAAAAATACGCCATTCTTATCCGTCCCCAGGATGACACCGGGGTAGGTAGCAAAGTCTTTCCTGATCCCAGCTCTGTTCATCTTGGCTTCTTTTAAAAACACAGCAAGCAAGGGTTACTCCAAGCGGAGTCTCCCTTTTTTCCAAAAATTGGGCCACACAGACACCCACCCCATCAGTGGCAGCACTTGGGCCCTAGTTGCAAACAGGATGTTTTGATTTGCATCAAGCACATTCAAAAATACGCCATTCTTATCCGTCCCCAGGATGACACCGGGGTACGTAGATAAAGTCTTTGCTGATCCATGACTTGTTCATCTTGGCTTCTTTTAAAAACAATGTAAGCAAGGGTTACTCCAAGCGGAGTCTCCCTTTTTTTCCAAAAATTGGGCCACACAGACACCCACCCCATCAGTGGCAGCACTTGGGCCCTAGTTGCAAACAGGATGTTTTGATTTGCATCAAGCACATTCAAAAATACGCCATTCTTATCCGTCCCCAGGATGACACCGGGGTAGGTAGCAAAGTCTTTCCTGATCCCAGCTCTGTTCATCTTGGCTTCTTTTAAAAACACAGCAAGCAAGGGTTACTCCAAGCGGAGTCTCCCTTTTTTCCAAAAATTGGGCCCACACACACCCACCCCTTCAGTGGCAGCAGTTGTGCCCCAGTTGTACACTTCACAGCTAGATTTGCATCAAGCACATTCAAAAATACGCCATTCTTATCCGTCCCCAGGATGACACCGGGGTAGGTAGCAAAGTCTTTCCTGATCCCAGCTCTGTTCATCTTGGCTTCTTTTAAAAACACAGCAAGCAAGGGTTACTCCAAGCGGAGTCTCCCTTTTTTCCAAAAATTGGGCCCACACACACCCACCCCTTCAGTGGCAGCAGTTGTGCCCCAGTTGTACACTTCACAGCTAGATTTGCATCAAGCACATTCAAAAATACGCCATTCTTATCCGTCCCCAGGATGACACCGGGGTAGGTAGCAAAGTCTTTCCTGATCCCAGCTCTGTTCATCTTGGCTTCTTTTAAAAACACAGCAAGCAAGGGTTACTCCAAGCGGAGTCTCCCTTTTTTCCAAAAATTGGGCCACACAGACACCCACCCCATCAGTGGCAGCACTTGGGCCCTAGTTGCAAACAGGATATTTTGATTTGCATCAAGCACATTCAAAAATACGCCATTCTTATCCGTCCCCAGGATGACACCGGGGTACGTAGATAAAGTCTTTGCTGATCCATGACTTGTTCATCTTGGCTTCTTTTAAAAACAATGTAAGCAAGGGTTACTCCAAGCGGAGTCTCCCTTTTTTTCCAAAAATTGGGCCACACAGACACCCACCCCATCAGTGGCAGCACTTGGGCCCTAGTTGCAAACAGGATGTTTTGATTTGCATCAAGCACATTCAAAAATACGCCATTCTTATCCGTCCCCAGGATGACACCGGGGTAGGTAGCAAAGTCTTTCCTGATCCCAGCTCTGTTCATCTTGGCTTCTTTTAAAAACACAGCAAGCAAGGGTTACTCCAAGCGGAGTCTCCCTTTTTTCCAAAAATTGGGCCCACACACACCCACCCCTTCAGTGGCAGCAGTTGTGCCCCAGTTGTACACTTCACAGCTAGATTTGCATCAAGCACATTCAAAAATACGCCATTCTTATCCGTCCCCAGGATGACACCGGGGTAGGTAGCAAAGTCTTTCCTGATCCCAGCTCTGTTCATCTTGGCTTCTTTTAAAAACACAGCAAGCAAGGGTTACTCCAAGCGGAGTCTCCCTTTTTTCCAAAAATTGGGCCACACAGACACCCACCCCATCAGTGGCAGCACTTGGGCCCTAGTTGCAAACAGGATGTTTTGATTTGCATCAAGCACATTCAAAAATACGCCATTCTTATCCGTCCCCAGGATGACACCGGGGTACGTAGATAAAGTCTTTGCTGATCCATGACTTGTTCATCTTGGCTTCTTTTAAAAACAATGTAAGCAAGGGTTACTCCAAGCGGAGTCTCCCTTTTTTCCAAAAATTGGGCCCACACACACCCACCCCTTCAGTGGCAGCAGTTGTGCCCCAGTTGTACACTTCACAGCTAGATTTGCATCAAGCACATTCAAAAATACGCCATTCTTATCCGTCCCCAGGATGACACCGGGGTAGGTAGCAAAGTCTTTCCTGATCCCAGCTCTGTTCATCTTGGCTTCTTTTAAAAACACAGCAAGCAAGGGTTACTCCAAGCGGAGTCTCCCTTTTTTCCAAAAATTGGGCCACACAGACACCCACCCCATCAGTGGCAGCACTTGGGCCCTAGTTGCAAACAGGATGTTTTGATTTGCATCAAGCACATTCCAAATCCACAAGCATTTACTCTCCCCAGGATGACACAGGGGTAGTAAATTCCTTCTGGATCCATGACTTGTTCATTTTGATGAACGTCAGTCTGTCCACATTGTCACTGGACAGACGCGTGCGCTTATCTGTCAGCACACACCCAGCAGCACTGAATACACGTTCAGAGACAACGCTGGCAGCTGGACACGACAAAATCTCCAAGGCGTAACTGGAGAGCTCTGGCCATTTTTCTATGTTTGAAGCCCAAAAGGAGCAAGGCTCCAGTTGCACAGTCATGGCATCGATGTTCATTTGGAGATACTCCTGTATCATCCTCTCCAGCCGTTGAGTATGTGTCAGACTTGTTGTCTCTGGTGGCCTTGCAAAAGAGGGTCTAAAAAAATTATGAAAAGATTCCATAAAATTGCTGTTACCGGCACCAGATACGGTCCTACTGGTACGGGTAGACTGGTGAAGATGACGAGACCGTCCCATGTTTGTCAAGTTACAACTGGGAGATTCCCTCCCTGCACCTGCACGGTTGTTTGGTGGAAAAGCCGAGCTAAGATCGAGTAACAGCTTCTGCTGATACTCCTGCATACGTGCGTCCCTTTCTATGGCTGGAATTATGTCACAAAATTTGGACTTGTACCGGGGATCTAATAGTGTGGCAATCCAGTAGTCATCATCACTTCTAATTTTGACAATACGACTGTCATGTTGGAGGTAGTGCAACAAGAAGGCACTCATGTGTCTTGCGCAGCCATGCGGACCAAGTCCACGCTGTGTTTGTGGCACAGAGGTGCTAACCGTTCTTTCTTCCTCTGACATCTCCCCCCAACCTCTTTCAACTGAAATTTGACCAAGGTCTCCCTCATCCGCTGAGTCTTCCATGTCCATGGACAGTTCGTCCTCCATTTCTTCATGTTCTCCTGCACCTTGCTCAACATTTCGCCTGCTACTATGCGCCCTTGTCGATCCCTGTTCCCCATGGTCCCATGCCTGCTGCGTTGGTGATGATGAACGTCTGGATCTTGGTGATGTTGTTGTCCCTTGCACATATGAATCCTCCTGTAGTTCCTCCCCTTCATGTTGTCCCACCCCCTGACTCCGAATAGTGTTTAGCGTGTGCTCCAGCATGTAAATGACTGGAATCGTCATGCTGATAATGGCATTGTCAGAGCTAAACATATTCGTCGCCATGTCGAAACTGTGCAGAAGGGTGCATAGGTCCTTGATCTGAGACCACTCCATCAGGGTGATCTGCCCCACCTCTGCATCTCGTTGGCCCAGGCTATACGTCATGACGTATTGCACCAGGGCTCTGCGGTGCTGCCACAGTCGCTGTAACATGTGTAGAGTTGAATTCCAGCGTGTCGCCACATCGCATTTCAGGCGATGAACCGGCAGGCCGAAAGACTTCTGGAGCGATGCAAGTCGCTCAGCTGCGGCGCTTGAACGCCGGAAGTGAGCAGACAGTTTTCGTGCCCTGTTCAGAAGGCCATCTAGGCCGGGATAGTGTGTTAAAAATTGCTGCACGACAAGGTTCAACACGTGAGCCATACAAGGTACGTGTGTCACCTTGCCCAGGCGAAGGGCCGCACCCAGGTTTGCAGCATTGTCGCACACGGCCTTACCAGGCTGCAGGTTGAGTGGAGACAACCATTTATTAAACTCGGACCGCAGAGCTGACCACAACTCCTCAGCTGTGTGACTCTTATTACCAAGACATGTCAAGCTAAAGACCGCCTGATGCCGTTGCGCTCGGCTGCCAGCATAGTAATGAGGCGTGCGTGATTCCTTCTGCGCAGTGAGAACGCTGGTGGCCTGACCAGGCAGGCTTGGGGCGGAGGTGGAGGACCCAGATGAGGTGGAGGATGCAGAAGCTGTGGCGGAACTTGGACAGACAGAGGATTGACACACAAGTCGTGGGGACGGCAAGACTTGTGCAGCAGACCCTTCACCATCTATCACCATAGTTACCCAGTGCCCAGTCAGCGACATGTAACGTCCCTGTCCATGCTTACTGGTCCAAGTATCGGTGGTGAAATGCACCCGTTCACACACAGAGTTTCTCAAGGAAGCGGTGATGTTGTGTGCGACATGCTGGTGTAGCGCGGGCACACCTTTCTTAGAGAAGTAGTGGCGACTAGGCATCTGGTACTGGGGCACAGCGACAGACATAAGGTCTCTAAAATCCTGTGTGTCCACTAGGCGGAAAGGCAGCATTTCGGTAGCCAACAGCTTACAGAGGGATAGAGTCAACCTCTTAGCTTTGTCATGGGTCGGAGGAAGTGGCCTTTTATTTGACCACATCTGAGGGACAGAGATCTGGCTGCTGTGTGTAGACGGTGTTGAGTAGGGTGTCCCTGGAAAAATGCAGGTTTGTGAGGAAAGTGCAGGCGGAGACATGATGTTGCCTTCATCCAACGTTGGTGCTATCGATGTCTGAGAGAGCTGTACACACTCACTTGTTTCCCCTTCCAAACCAACTGACGACCTTACAAGCAAACTGCCTGTTGCGGTTACAGTGGTGGAAGTTTTGCGTGGAAAAACAGGTGTGACAGCTGTCCCCACAGTCCTAGAAGATGAAGAGCGCGCGGATGCACTGGAAGGGGCGGGCGGTGGATGGTTCGCTCCGCTAGCCGGCATTGCAGCACGGTGAGCTTCCCACCGGGACTTATGATATTTATTCATGTGACGATTCATGGAAGAAGTTGTCAAACTGCTGAGGTTTTGACCTCTACTAACAGAATCATGACAAATGTTACATATCACATGAGTTGGGCGATCTTTTTCGATGTGAAAAAAGGCCCAGGCTAGGCAAGGCTTAGAGGCCATGCGACCTGTTGATCCACCCCGAATAATGCTCATAGGCAGAGTGGTGGCTGAGGATGCAGTTGTAGACGTGCTACCAGTGCTCCGACTCTGTCCAGGAAGGCGCAAGGTAACTTCGTCGTTGGTTGCATCCTCCTCCACCGCCTCTGTTGACCTCCTCGAGTGCCTGACTGGGGGTTGACAGTAGGTGGGATCTAGAACGTCATCATCAATTGTTGTGTTTGCACTCCCCTCCCCCTCAGACCGAGCCTCTTCTTGCCCTGACCGAATATTTAAGTTGTCATCCCAATCGGGTATCTGCGTCTCATCTTCATCAGTATGTTCCTCATTGTCTATAACCACAGGTGTTACAGTTTGTGACAAAGGGTCAACATTATGCTCAGAAACTTGGTCCTCACGGCCTGAATCTGAGTCACAAAGGTTCTGGGCATCACTGCAGACCATTTCCTGTTCTGTACTCACTGTAGCTTGGGAGCAGACCTCTGATTCCCAGGCTATAGTGTGACTGAACAGCTCTGCAGACTCAGCCATCTCAGTTCCACCATACTGTGCAGGGCTGATGGAGACTTCAGAGCTGGGAGAAATCAAGTGTGATTGGGATGACAACTCAGAGGAATGGTGTTTTTTGGATGCGGTACTTGAAGTGGCTGAGAGGGCACTTGTTGGACCACTTGAGATCCATTCAAGCATTTTCCTTTTTTGCCCATCATCTACCTTTGTTCCTCTTGTTCGTGTCCGTAAAAAAGGGAGCACATCGGATTGTCCACAATAAGTAGTAGACATCTTACTTTTGCTAGTAGATGGCCTATCTTCAGCAGATGATAATGGAGCTTTGCCACCTTCCCCACTGACAAAACATTTTTTGCCTTTTCCACCACGCCTCTTCCCCTTTCCACCAGCATCTGTCATTTTGCCACTCATGTTGATTGCGACAAGATTGTGGACTGAAAATGTGGTAGTAAAAATTGAGAGGTGGTGAAGATTGCAGTGGTGGTCTAGCTTTATTAACAGCAGAATAATAAAGAATAAATATCCCTGACAATGTAACTTAGTTATAATTCGTTGGAGTGTGCAACGCAGGCAGACGTGCTGCAAATGTCTTGGCACTAGTGGGACTATAGCAAAGTCCAATAGCCACGTATAGGTTGCCACTAGGTACACTGAGTGTTTGCTAGTATAATGGCTTCGTTATAATTTGTTGTAGTGTGCAACGCAGGCAGATGCGCTCTGCAAATGTCTTGGCACTAGTGGGACTATAGCAAAGTCCAATAGCCACGTATAGGATGCCACTAGGTACACTGAGTGTGTGCTAGTATAATGGCTTCGTTATAATTAGTTGGAGTGTGCAACGCAGGCAGATGCGCTCTGCAAATGTCTTGGCACTAGTGGGACTATAGCAAAGTCCAATAGCCACGTATAGGATGCCACTAGGTACACTGAGTGTTTGCTAGTATAATGGCTTCGTTATAATTTGTTGTAGTGTGCAACGCAGGCAGATGCGCTCTGCAAATGTCTTGGCACTAGTGGGACTATAGCAAAGTCCAATAGCCACGTATAGGATGCCACTAGGTACACTGAGTGTGTGCTAGTATAATGGCTTCGTTATAATTAGTTGGAGTGTGCAACGCAGGCAGATGCGCTCTGCAAATGTCTTGGCACTAGTGGGACTATAGCAAAGTCCAATAGCCACGTATAGGATGCCACTAGGTACACTGAGTGTGTGCTAGTATAATGGCTTCGTTATAATTAGTTGGAGTGTGCAACGCAGGCAGATGCGCTCTGCAAATGTCTTGGCACTAGTGGGACTATAGCAAAGTCCAATAGCCACGTATAGGATGCCACTAGGTACACTGAGTGTTTGCTAGTATAATGGCTTCGTTATAATTAGTTGGAGTGTGCAACGCAGGCAGATGCGCTCTGCAAATGTCTTGGCACTAGTGGGACTATAGCAAAGTCCAATAGCCACGTATAGGATGCCACTAGGTACACTGAGTGTTTGCTAGTATAATGGCTTCGTTATAATTAGTTGGAGTGTGCAACGCAGGCAGATGCGCTCTGCAAATGTCTTGGCACTAGTGGGACTATAGCAAAGTCCAATAGCCACGTATAGGATGCCACTAGGTACACTGAGTGTTTGCTAGTATAATGGCTTCGTTATAATTTGTTGTAGTGTGCAACGCAGGCAGATGCGCTCTGCAAATGTCTTGGCACTAGTGGGACTATAGCAAAGTCCAATAGCCACGTATAGGATGCCACTAGGTACACTGTGTGTTTGCTAGTATAATGGCTGAGTTTAAAAAACTTGGAGTGTGCAATGCAGGCAGATGTGCTCTGCTAATGTCTTTGCACTAGTGGGACTATAGCAAAGTCCAATAGCCACGTATAGGATGCCACTAGGTACACTGAGTGTTTGCTAGTATAATGGCTTCATTATAATTAGTTGGAGTGTGCAACGCAGGCAGATGCGCTCTGCAAATGTCTTGGCACTAGAGGGACTATAGCAAAGTCCAATAGCCACGTATAGGATGCCACTAGGTACACTGAGTGTTTGCTAGTATAATGGCATCGTTATAATTAGTTGGAGTGTGCAACGCAGGCAGATGCGCTCTGCAAATGTCTTGGCACTAGAGGGACTATAGCAAAGTCCAATAGCCACGTATAGGATGCCACTAGGTACACTGAGTGTGTGCTAGTATAATGGCTTCGTTATAATTAGTTGGAGTGTGCAACACAGGCAGATGCGCTCTGCAAATGTCTTGGCACTAGAGGGACTATAGCAAAGTCCAATAGCCACGTATAGGATGCCACTAGGTACACTGAGTGTGTGCTAGTATAATGGCTTCGTTATAATTAGTTGGAGTGTGCAACGCAGGCAGATGCGCTCTGCAAATGTCTTGGCACTAGAGGGACTATAGCAAAGTCCAATAGCCACGTATAGGATGCCACTAGGTACACTGAGTGTGTGCTAGTATAATGGCTTCGTTATAATTAGTTGGAGTGTGCAACGCAGGCAGATGCGCTCTGCAAATGTCTTGGCACTAGTGGGACTATAGCAAAGTCCAATAGCCACGTATAGGATGCCACTAGGTACACTGAGTGTTTGCTAGTATAATGGCTTCGTTATAATTAGTTGGAGTGTGCAACGCAGGCAGATGCGCTCTGCAAATGTCTTGGCCCTAGTGGGACTATAGCAAAGTCCAATAGCCACGTATAGGATGCCACTAGGTACACTGAGTGTGTGCTAGTATAATGGCTTCGTTATAATTAGTTGGAGTGTGCAACGCAGGCAGATGCGCTCTGCAAATGTCTTGGCACTAGTGGGACTATAGCAAAGTCCAATAGCCACGTATAGGATGCCACTAGGTACACTGAGTGTTTGCTAGTATAATGGCTTCGTTATAATTTGTTGTAGTGTGCAACGCAGGCAGATGCGCTCTGCAAATGTCTTGGCACTAGTGGGACTATAGCAAAGTCCAATAGCCACGTATAGGATGCCACTAGGTACACTGAGTGTGTGCTAGTATAATGGCTTCGTTATAATTAGTTGGAGTGTGCAACGCAGGCAGATGCGCTCTGCAAATGTCTTGGCACTAGTGGGACTATAGCAAAGTCCAATAGCCACGTATAGGATGCCACTAGGTACACTGAGTGTTTGCTAGTATAATGGCTTCGTTATAATTAGTTGGAGTGTGCAACGCAGGCAGATGCGCTCTGCAAATGTCTTGGCACTAGTGGGACTATAGCAAAGTCCAATAGCCACGTATAGGATGCCACTAGGTACACTGAGTGTTTGCTAGTATAATGGCTTCGTTATAATTTGTTGTAGTGTGCAACGCAGGCAGATGCGCTCTGCAAATGTCTTGGCACTAGTGGGACTATAGCAAAGTCCAATAGCCACGTATAGGATGCCACTAGGTACACTGAGTGTTTGCTAGTATAATGGCTTCGTTATAATTAGTTGGAGTGTGCAACGCAGGCAGATGCGCTCTGCAAATGTCTTGGCACTAGTGGGACTATAGCAAAGTCCAATAGCCACGTATAGGATGCCACTAGGTACACTGTGTGTTTGCTAGTATAATGGCTGAGTTTAAAAAACTTGGAGTGTGCAATGCAGGCAGATGTGCTCTGCTAATGTCTTTGCACTAGTGGGACTATAGCAAAGTCCAATAGCCACGTATAGGATGCCACTAGGTACACTGAGTGTTTGCTAGTAAAATTGCTTAGTTTAAAAAACTTGGAGTGTGCAATGCAGGCAGATGTGCTCTGCAAATGTCTTGGCACTAGTGGGACTATAGCAAAGTCCAATAGCCACGTATAGGATGCCACTAGGTACACTGAGTGTTTGCTAGTATAATGGCTTCGTTATAATTTGTTGGAGTGTGCAACGCAGGCAGATGCGCTCTGCAAATGTCTTGGCCCTAGTGGGACTATAGCAAAGTCCAATAGCCACGTATAGGATGCCACTAGGTACAGAGTGTTTGCTAGTATAATGGCTGAGTTTAAAAAACTTGGAGTGTGCAATGCAGGCAGATGTGCTCTGCTAATGTCTTTGCACTAGTGGGACTATAGCAAAGTCCAATAGCCACGTATAGGATGCCACTAGGTACACTGAGTGTTTGCTAGTAAAATGGCTTAGTTTAAAAAACTTGGAGTGTGCAATGCAGGCAGATGTGCTCTGCAAATGTCTTTGCACTAGTGGGACTATAGCAAAGTCCAATAGCCACAGATAGGATGCCACTAGGTACACTGAGTGTTTGCTAGTATAATGGCTTAGTTAGAATGAGTTGGAGTGTGCAGAGGACAAGAGGGTACAGTGGCAGGATTGTGGTGCTCTGGGTAGAGGAATGGAAGCCTGCCTTTCTATTCCCTCCTAATGGTGAAATGCAGGGAGGAAATCCCTGACCTGGGCTACACAGACGCTGTTGCTGTTTGCAGGACCTGTCACCTATGGCTCTCTGACCCTGCCGGTACGAGCCCTTAAAAGGACTGCTAGAATGTGCTCTCCCTAAGCTGTCTAACGCTGTGTATGCAGCGCATACAGCTGTATCGGCGATAGGACAAAGGACGGAACTGCGACAGTGATGTCTGACACCAAAGACGCAGAAGGCAGATAATGGCGATCGTGAAGAAAATGTCCGGTTTTATAATGCAGGGACATGTGACATGCAGATCCTATCACACATGCCGTTGCTTCTCTGCCTCAAAGTCCACTTAGGTGTGTGTGTGTCTGTGATTGGCTGACATGCTGGCCAGCCCCACAAGACGCGCGCGCTTAGGGAAGGAAGACAAGAAAAAAAAAAAAAAAAATGGCGATCGCCATTATAGAAACAGCAGTGATCTGAAGGCGCTGTTCACGCACACTATACACTGAAATGTGATAATAGTTTGATTCACAGAGTGACTTACACTATTACAGCAGAAACCAAGCTAAGATTTAGCTGTTTTTTGGCTGCTAGAACCGTTCTCGAACGTTTCTAGAACTATCGAGCTTTTGCAAAAAGCTCGAGTTCTAGTTCGATCTAGAACATGCCCCAAAATCACTCGAGCCTAGAACTGGAGAACCACGAACCACGAACCGCGCTCAACTCTACTCATCACTATTCGCAACATTTGGCAACGCACTTAAATTCATAATGTTGATTTCTATTTGAGCGCTGTATTAAGCCTCTTAGGTTACCATGTATCTTAGTATCTTATAACCTAAGGCTACCTGCAAATATTCCTCTCATTTCCTTCACACTTCCATCCCTTCTCTTCCCCTCCCCCCTTTTGCTTAACCCCTCATCCCCCCTCTCCCCCCCTTACCCCACCCTTGTCCCCTCATCCCCCCTCCCCTCTTTAGGTCTCCCCTTTGCTCTTCTCTCCAGCTTCCCCCTTCACCCCCCTCCCTCCCCATCTCCCCCACAGTTTCCTCCCATGTTCTCCCTCCGTTACCTCTTTTCCTTCCTCACATTTCTATATTCTCCCTTCCCCCTCCTACCCCCCCTTTTTTTTTTCTCTCTCTCTCTCTTCCTCTCCCTCATCTCTTTTCTCCTCTCTCTCTTTCTCTCCTTCCCCTGCCCTCTTTCTTCTTTACTTCTTTCCTTCTTCCCCCTTCTTCTCTCCCTTATTTCTATTTTCCTCTATTCTTGGTCCTTTTATTTATGCATGTTAAAGGCTATGTAGCAGGGTAATTAACAAAATTCAAGTTATTGGACTGCAGGAGACGCTTAAGTCCTTGTTTGAGGACACCCCCGTACCAAGTACACCATCTAGCCACGTTGGTTCACCCTAGTCGTTGCTAGGGAAAATCTCTCCTGGTCACACTACTGGACCAGTTCTTGTCGGCTGCGTGAGTGCAGCCGATTGTTTGTATTTAAGGGTACGTTTACCCAAGTTCTACTGTAGGTTAAAGGTCCAGTCACACTAAGCAACTTACCAGCGATCCCAACAACGATAGGGATCGCTGGTAAGTTGCTAGGAGGTTGCTGGTGAGATGTCACACTGCGACGCTCCAGCGATCCCACCAGCAATCTGACCTGGCAGGGATCGCTGGAGCGTCGCTACACGAGTTGCTGGTGAGCTCACCAGCAACCAGTGACCGGCCCCCAGCGCCGCGTGGAAGATGCTGCGCTTTTTAACTAAGGTAAATATCGGGTAACCAACCCGATATTTACCTTGGTTACCAGCGCACGCAGCTACACGTGCAGAGAACAGGGAGCAGCGCACAATGCTTAGCGCTGGCTCCCTGCTCTCCTAGCTACAGCACACATCGGGTTAATTAACCCGATGTGTCCTGCAGCTACATGTGCACAGAGCAGGAGCCGGCACTGACAGTGAGAGCGGCGGAGGCTGGTAACAAAGGTAAATATCGGGTAACCAAGGACAGGGCTTCTTGGTTACCCGATGTTTACATTGGTTACCAGCCTCCGCAGAAGCCGGCTCCTGCTGTCTGCACATTTAGTTGTTGCTGTCTCGCTGTCACACACAACGATGTGTGCTTCACAGCGGGACAGCAACAACTAAAAAATGGCCCAGGACATTCAGCAACAACCAACGACCTCACAGCAGGGGCCAGGTTGTTGCTGGATGTCACACACAGCAACATCGCTAGCAACGTCACAAAAGTTGATCGTTAGCAGCGATGTTGCTAGCGATGTTGCTTAGTGTGACGGGGCCTTAAGTTTTTGACATTTTCCATTCAATCTAGCAAGTGGTATCTTTCAATGGCTTTAAGCTTGATGACATGGAATGTTCGGGGACTGGGCACATCCAGGAAAAGGGCGGCAGTATTCGCACATATCAAAAGATCCAAAGCTCAGATTGTATGTTTACAAGAGACCCATTTATTGTTGGAGACCACTAGAGTGCTTCAGAAGCTTTGGGTTCAATGGTCAGCTCAATCTGTTCATTCCTCATATTCTAGGGGAGTATCAGTGCTAATCCACAAAACACTGCGTTGGGACCCGGGTAAGATTATAAAGGATAATGATGAGAGGTATGTGTTTATCCAGGCTCATATCGATGGGTTAATGATAGTGATCCTAGCCATATACTTCCCCCCTGCGACAGGAATCTCAATACTGTATGAGGCGGCTAAATTTGCCTCACAATTCCCACAAGCTTTGGTGCTCTGCATGGGGGACTTTAATTTGATTAATAACCCAGGACTGGATAGATTCAGCACCCGACAGGTCCCGATCTCCCCTACGATACAAACTAGACTGAGTGCATTCCTAGAGGAGGTGGGATGGTGCGACATGTGGCGGTTTTATAACCCAGTACTGAGAGAATATACATGTTATACTCCCGGGAAAAATTCTCTATCTCGAATTGACTACATCTGTGAAAACGAAAGAGTCTGTGCCCATATACAATCGGTATGTCACTTGCCCAGATCAGTATCAGATCACTCCCCGGTATTTGTAGGCATTAAATGGGAGGGATGTAAATCACGTAAACTATCACGGAAGATTAACCCTTGGTGGCTTTCACTCTTTGGAACCAACGATAGGATTCCTGATCAAATCAGGGCATATACTGAGACGAACTCCGTGGAAGAGAATCACTCGGCCTATTAGGATTCACTTAAGGCGTATTTGGCGTATTTGACATCTTTATTTTGTGGCAGGGCCCTTCTGAGCAGCTCGAGTCTTTCATGTGTGGCCTAAACCGGAATTCCTTAAATATCAAGTTGACATATAGATATAGTCGGTCCAATTTGGATTTTCTGGACATCGGGATTTCGGTGGATGGGCAGGGGGGCATTCAGACCGACGTCTTCCGCAAGGACTCGTCCGTCAATGCCCTCCTCCTTGCATCCTCTGGCCACACTCCTTCCACCATACGCGCCATCCCGACCGGACAGTTCCTGAGGATGAAGCGGATCTGCTCTACTAATTCCAACTTTGAATCCCAGTCGTCCGATCTCTGATGCAGGTTTAAGGAGAGGGGGTACAGCAATAGGTGTATAAAGAAGGGCTATCTCCGTGCAAAAAATACCCCCAGGGATCAGCTACTTCATTACCAACCACGTCGGCCAACCACAGACCGTCAAATTAGATATATTGGCACCTTCAACTATCAGTGGGACGCGATGAGGGATATCCTGGGCAGACATTGGCCGGTCCTTTTCACGGACCCGGTTTTGGTCGATTTTCTGCCCAGAAGGCCCCTCATGACGGCCAGGCAGGCAAGGAACCTTGGAGATCTTCTTGTCAACAGTCATTACATCCCTCCCCGCTCCAACCCCTTTGGCTCAGGTACCCCTCTCCGGGGCTGTTTTCCATGCGGCCATTGCGTAGCATGCCCTAACATTCTGAGAACTGCATCTTTTACTTGTTCTGAGGGGAAAAGAACGTTCTCCATTGACCAGCGCATTACTTGCGCTTCTACGCATGTAGTGTATTACGCTACCTGCCCGTGCTCCCTGATTTATGTTGGTCTTACTTCACGCGAATTGCGCGTACGAGTCAGGGAGCACGTCAGGGACATTAATGCTGCTGGTTCTGTGGAGGACGTTTCTTTACTTAAGACACTCCCCGCCATTTTCGCAGATATCATGAATGTGACGCAAGGCTCTTGAAGGTTCGGGGTATTGACGTGGTCCACGGGGGTGTCCGGGTGGGCAATCTGCGCAAGACTCTCGCACAACGGGAGTCCAAGTGGATTGTCTCCCTGAACACCTTGGTCCCCTATGGTCTCAATGAGACGGTCAGCTACTCCCCGTTTTAATAGTCTCCACCAAATACCCTCTTCTCCCCTCCCTCCCCCCCCTCCCCCTCCCCTCATTGCATCTGGACTTGCATTTCCGGCCTCTTGGGGGCCTCCTTTTTCAACAATACTTTATGCAAAATTAATATGTATTGATATAATTATTGTTGTCTATTAAAGTGCCCCTGTTTACAAACGACGCACCACTCTTTTTGTGAACGCATTTGCTGTTGTCTTTATGTTGTTTTTAATCTTGTCTCATGTTTATTTTTCTTTTTTCTGTGTATGATCTTTATATAGGCACTTCCACTCCTATTTATTTGTGGCCATCACATTTCCTATGATTCTTCAATTACTACTCCTTCCCCATCGGTGGACTCCTTGAAAATCTGCAAAGATGGGATCTACATATGTTTGTTATTGCCCTCATGTTATTGTATGATGTACCCCTCTATTATTGTGCTTGTGCCTTCATGTCCTTTTTATCTATACATCGCTTACTACATTTCATATACCGTATGGCTGCGCGCGTCTGCCGGTAGGCTGATTGCTGGAGGGCGTTTGCATGACGTTGCCCACTCTGGGCGCATGCGCGGAAGCTATGGAGACATCCGGTCTCCAGCGCATGCGCCCTGCTCTGTAGTGATCTTCTGTCTGCTTCGCCCTCTGGCCTCCGCCCCAGGCGCATGCGCAGTAGCGGCCATGGTAATATCATGATTCACTACACCTGCGCTGACTCCTTATATGGAGTCAGCGCTTTCAAACAGATTACCTTCTTGAAAAAGCGCCTAAGCGAAACAGACGTTGAAGTCTTCCTCCACCTCCCCGCCCTGCCTTTCACCAGGTAATCTCTGGCTCCTTGCATTTCCGTGTCAGCGATGCCATTGGCATCTATTTACACCGCTCCCGCTGACACGGTCTTTTACTTATAACTGCCTGTTCCATAATCTTTTCTTATACTCTTTCCAGTACCCTACCCCTTCCCCCTCCTTGGATGGTCCGGTTTGCAGTTGCGCCACTGTCCACCATAGCAGCATTTACTTTTTCATCTACCCTTTGGCATTCCCTGTTCCATACAGGCTTATGAATCTGGGCTGTCTATATTTATTTACCCTTTCACTGCTGTGGTCGGCACCGGTGCTTCTGCTTACCGTATCATCCTACTCCTTCAGCAAGGGGCTGTATTGGTCACGTTGTTTAACTTTTGGCCAACTCCCTACCTTATTTACTATTGGTCTTTAATTTATTTTATATTTCCAATTGGACCATACACCCCCTCTTTTCTGCAGCCTTACTTTTGTGACCTATGGTTATTCTTCTTTCTGTACTATAATCCAAGGGGTTCCTTTAACCATTGGTAGGCTGCATACTTAGTGACTTCTGACCTTATCCTCTTGACTCACGACTATATACATTTTTGTATTATGTACATCTTTTGTGGTTTGGTCATGACACAAGTTCTTTGCAGCCTTACCTCTGTGACCCACGGCTAATTATGGTCTGCCCCCCGACAGGTGGCGGGCTGCACCTGCATTGATTCCCGGCCTTACCCTTGGGATCCACGACTACCTTGCAGCTTTTTGGTTCCATTTAGCCTCACCTCTCTGACCCACGACTAGTTCCCCTTGGTTACTCCTTTTCCCCTCTCCCATTTTACTATAGCCTCCATTGAGCCGTCCACTTGGCTCTTCTACATTCCTCTTATGTGGCAGGGTTAACAGGGTTGGTGTTTTGGTTCTATCACAATTGTGTTCCCTATTGTATTCAACCTTGTCTTCCATTCACACCTCTGTGGCCTCGATTTTATTATTTTTCTTGCAAAAAATCTTTGTGACTGTTTTCTACTAAAGAATAAATATTTTGATAATTAATATTCCTCAATAAATATAACTTTTTTGCATAATATAAGTGCCATTTTTCTTCTTTGTTCTCTTTGTATAACATGTTAAAGGCTATGTAGCAGGGTAATTAACAAAATTCAAGTTATTGGACTGCAGGAGACGCTTAAGTCCTTGTTTGAGGACACCCCCGTACCAAGTACACCATCTAGCCACGTTGGTTCACCCTAGTCGTTGCTAGGGAAAATCTCTCCTGGTCACACTACTGGACCAGTTCTTGTCGGCTGCTTGAGTGCAGCCGATTGTTTGTATTTAAGGGTACGTTTACCCAAGTTCTACTGTAGATTAAGTTTTTGACATTCTCCATTCAATCTAGCAAGTGGTATATTTCAATGGCTTTAAGCTTGTTGACATGGAATGTTCGGGGACTGGGCACATCCAGGAAAAGGGCGGCAGTATTCGCACATATCAAAAGATCCAAAGCTCAGATTGTATGTTTACAAGAGACCCATTTATTGTTGGAGACCACTAGAGTGCTTCAGAAGCTTTGGGTTCAATGGTCAGCTCATTCTGTTCATTCCTCATATTCTAGGCGAGTATCAGTGCTAATCCACAAAACACTGCGTTGGGACCCGGGTAAGATTATAAAGGATAATGATGGGAGGTATGTGTTTATCCAGGCTCATATCGATGGGGTAATGATAGTGATCCTAGCCATATACATCCCCCCTGCGGCGGGAATCTCGATACTGTATGAGGCGGCTAAATTTGCCTCACAATTCCCACAAGCTTTGGTGCTCTGCATGGGGGACTTTAATTTGATTAATAACCCAGGACTGGATAGATTCAGCACCCGACAGGTCCCGATCTCCCCTACGATACAAACTAGACTGAGTGCATTCCTACAGGAGGTGGGATGGTGCGACATGTGGCGGTTTTATAACCCAGTACTGAGAGAATATACATGTTATACTCCTGGAAAAAATTCTCTATCTCGAATTGACTACATCTGTGAAAACGAAAGAGTCTGTGCCCATATACAATCGGTATGTCACTTGCCCAGATCAGTATCAGATCACTCCCCGGTATTTGTAGGCATTAAATGGGAGGGATGTAAATCACGTAAACTATCACGGAAGATTAACCCTTGGTGGCTTTGGAACCAACGATAGGATTCCTGATCAAATCAGGGCATATACTGAGACGAACTCCGTGGAAGAGAATCACTCGGCCTATTGGGATGCGCTTAAGGCGTATTTGAGGGGATGTTGTCACTCCTCTATCTGCTATCTCAAGAAACAGGTGGCCAGAGAGAAGGAGGAATTGGCCACTCAAAATAGAGCGCTAGAACATAGATTTACCTCGGACCCTTCTGAGGAAAGCAGATCTCAATGGCTGCAGGCTGGGAGGAAATATCTTTTGTACTTGCAAGATAAAGCTAAGAGACATGTCTTCTTCACGAACCAGAGGTATTTTGAGCAAGGGAACCAATCTAGTAGTTTACTAGCGTTCTTGGTGCACCAATCCAATAGTTCACCTGCGGTCCTTAAGATTAGAGACCCTAGCTGCGAACCAGTCACTTCCGTCAATGGCATTCTGGAGGTGTTCTTGGACTTCTATAGGAACCTATATGAATCCAGACTGACAGTGTCAAGGGAGGAGATCGCTGATTATTTACGAGATCTGGAGTTTCCCAGATTGACTTTGGCCCAGAGATCGGCCTTGGATGAGCCAATTAGTATGGAGGAGATGGTAGAGGTGATGGGGACCCTTAATAGGGGTAGGGCGTCTGGCCCGGACGGACTCCCGATTGAAATATTTGACAAATATCAGGGGGGGCTGGCTCCAGCCCTCCTGGAAATGGTTGAGGCTTTGTTCCGCAGGGGACGGTTGCCTGACTCTTTCTATGAGGCAACCATTGTTCTGCTATAGAAACCAGATAAGGACCCATTGGATTGTGGCTCATACAGACCGATCTCTTTGTTGAACTCTGACTATAAAATTCTTACCAAAATACTAGCAACTAGACTCAACAAAGTAATCTCCTCCATAATACATGAAGACCAGTCTGGATTCATTCCGGGTAGGAGTACCTCAGATAACCTGAGGAGGGCGCAGGTGGTCTTACAGATGGGCACCAAGTTAGAGGAGGATTGGGCTCTGGTCTCACTGGATGCTGCCAAGGCCTTTGACTCTATAGAGTGGCCATACCTGCTGGAGGTGCTGCGGGCATTTGGTTTCGGCAACGAATTCATTAGATGGATTGAGATTATATATAAAGCACCATCTGCTAACATTCAGGTGGGTGGCCCCTATCCCCTCTCCTGTTCGGCCTGGCCATGGAACCGTTGGCGGTGCGCATTCGGGCGGACCCAATTTACCGAGGAGTGAGGCACCGTAAGGGAGATGATTGTTTGTCTCTGTATGCAGACGCCTTGTTATTGTTTGCATCTGATCCGGATTCCTCCATTCCTAGAGCTGTGGAACTAATTGACCGATTCGGGGAGTTCTCGGGTCTGTCAATAAACTGGTCAAAGTCGTACCTCCTCTTTCTGTCTCGGGACAGGGAGGAAATGGCTAACACCCACATATGTAGGGTTCCAGCAGTGGTTCACTTTAAATACCTTGGGATTATACTGGCAAGAAGCCCTTCGGAGATGATAGCAAGAAATATTGCCCCCCCTGTTATCACACCTCGGGGAGAAATTTAATAGATGGAGCCAGCTCCTGCTCTCAGTGGCGGGAAGGATTACCCTCCTTAAAATGATAGTGCAACCAAAGTGTCTTTATATTACCCAGCATGTATTTGTGCAGATCCCCCGCTCCTTCTTTCGGACCTTGGAATCCTTAATGATCACCTTTGTCTGGGGTGCCTCCAGATCGAAAGTCCAATTGGCCAAATTACAGAGACCCAAAGACCTGGGGGGTACGGCCCTTCCTGATCTTTATATATATTACCTGGCCGGACAATTTAAATATCTGGGTCAATGGACACTTCCTGGGGTGAGGGGTTCTCCGGAGGGACTCTTGGCAGAGTTCACGGGTGTGGATCTCCTATGGCCACTGTTGACAGACCACAAGAGAGCCCCTGAGGGCCGTGTCCTCCCGATACACAAACTAGGGGCCAGGATCTGGAAAGAGGTTAAAGCCATATTCGGATTTCATGACATACCAATTGAGACCCCCTTATGGGATAACCTGGACCTTCCACATTTTTGTGGGTTGCCGGGGTTTGGTGGGGTTTGGAGGAATCGCGGAATAGTCTCCCTGGGTTCAATTGTCCGTGATGGTGAACTCTGCCCTTTCGCGCAACTGCGGGTGGAATTCGATCTGCCGGAATCTCATGGGTTTCAGTATCTCCAGATCAGGCACGCCTTTCGGGCTCAGTTCTCTGGTCGTGGGGCTAGATTCTCTTCCTTCCCAGTCATTCGAATTATCAGATCACAGGGCCCTGGCGGTCTTATTTCCAAACTATACTCCTCCCTCATTCGGGCTAAAGCCATGAACAGTCCTCTTTCTGTCCGGGAGAAGTGGAGCGCCAGGATCTCTGAAATTGATGATGTAGTGTCAGATGACATTGTCGAATCCTACACTTTGGTCTCTCCCGCAATTAATAATAGACTGATCCAATTATATATAATACACCAGAGTTATATCACTCCCCAGAAATAACCTATAAAGGACTGAGGAATCATAAATTATGATTTTTAAACAGTAAATTTTTATTTATATAAAGTGCTCGTGCAAAAAATACATAAAAATTTCATCATACATAGGATAACAGTTTTGAAATATAGGGAGGGATGTCAAGCCGCACTATAAGGAGTGGCGCAATGTTTGCAGTAACTGCATCTACCCGTATAAAACGACTAGTATTCGTTATAAATGGACATACATATACAGTTAGGTCCAGAAATATTTGGACAGTGACACAAGTTTTGTTATTTTAGCTGTTTACAAAAACATGTTCAGAAATACAATTATATATATTATATGGGCTGAAAGTGCACACTCCCAGCTGCAATATGAGAGTTTTCACATCCAAATCGGAGAAAGGGTTTAGGAATCATAGCTCTGTAATGCATAGCCTCCTCTTTTTCAAGGGACCAAAAGTAATTGGACAAGGGACTCTAAGGGCTGCAATTAACTCTGAAGGCATCTCCCTCGTTAACCTGTAATCAATGAAGTAGTTAAAAGGTCTGGGGTTGATTACAGGTGTGTGGTTTTGCATTTGGAAGCTGTTGCTGTGACCAGACAACATGCGGTCTAAGGAACTCTCAATTGAGGTGAAGCAGAACATCCTGAGGCTGAAAAAAAAGAAAAAATCCATCAGAGAGATAGCAGACATGCTTGGAGTAGCAAAATCAACAGACGGGTACATTCTGAGAAAAAAGGAATTGACTGGTGAGCTTGGGAACTCAAAAAGGCCTGGGCGTCCACGGATGACAACAGTGGTGGATGATCGCCGCATACTTTCTTTGGTGAAGAAGAACCCGTTCACAACATCAACTGAAGTCCAGAACACTCTCAGTGAAGTAGGTGTATCTGTCTCTAAGTCAACAGTAAAGAGAAGACTCCATGAAAGTAAATACAAAGAGTTCACATCTAGATGTAAACCATTCATCAATTCCAAAAATAGACAGGCCAGAGTTAAATTTGCTGAAAAACACCTCATGAAGCCAGCTCAGTTCTGGAAAAGTATTCTATGGACAGATGAGACAAAGATCAACCTGTACCAGAATGATGGGAAGAAAAAAGTTTGGAGAAGAAAGGGAACGGCACATAATCCAAGGCACACCACATCCTCTGTAAAACATGGTGGAGGCAACGTGATGGCATGGGCATGCATGGCTTTCAATGGCACTGGGTCACTTGTGTTTATTGATGACATAACAGCAGACAAGAGTAGCCGGATGAATTCTGAAATGTACCGGGATATACTTTCAGCCCAGATTCAGCCAAATGCCGCAAAGTTGATCGGACGGCGCTTCATAGTACAGATGGACAATGACCCCAAGCATACAGCCAAAGCTACCCAGGAGTTCATGAGTGCAGAAAAGTGGAACATTCTGCAATGGCCAAGTCAATCACCAGATCTTAACCCAATTGAGCATGCATTTCACTTGCTCAAATCCAGACTTAAGACGGAAAGACCCACAAACAAGCAAGACCTGAAGTCTGCGGCTGTAAAGGCCTGGCAAAGCATTAAGAAGGAGGAAACCCAGCGTTTGGTGATGTCTATGGGTTCCAGACTTAAGGCAGTGATTGCCTCCAAAGGATTCGCAACAAAATATTGAAAATAAAAATATTTTGTTTGGGTTTGGTTTATTTGTCCAATTACTTTTGACCTCCTAAAATGTGGAGTGTTTGTAAAGAAATGTGTACAATTCCTACAATTTCTATCAGATATTTTTGTTCAAACCTTCAAATTAAACGTTACAATCTGCACTTGAATTCTGTTGTAGAGGTTTCATTTCAAATCCAATGTGGTGGCATGCAGAGCCCAACTCGCGAAAATTGTGTCACTGTCCAAATATTTCTGGACCTAACTGTATATCATGTGTCCACAGGGATAGACCAAGTAGGGCATAATTTAAATAGATATGGTACTAAGTAACATAGCTCTAATAGTGTATAGAGGTATGCGCATTTAGTTTACCACCATATGGACTGGCTACAGGACACCATGGTTCATGTAATGTTAAATATTGAAAAAGTACTGCACGTGCCTATAGCCCTGCCTCCACCTATATATTAGCCCTTCAAGTCATTCAAAATACCTGTGGCCATCGGTAAAAGATACGTGTCCTATGCAGCACCGCAGATTGCACCTGCTCCAACCTCGACGCGCGTTTCACCGCACTGCCGGTTTCATCAGGAGGTATGTGCAATCACGCAGCCACGTGCGCCCACATGCCAGACAGGGAATGTGCACCTGGACCCAATCATGAATCCTTTATAAGGGGCACATGTTTTAGATTGCACATACCTCCTGATGAGATAGAATATCCCAAATAAAATCCAGAAAATCACATTGTATAAATTATATACAATTATTTGCATTTTGCAGAAAGAAATAACTATTTGATCCCCTACCAACCATTAAGCGTTCTGGCACCTACAGACCACTTAGATGCTTCTAATCAACTCGTTACCTGCATTAAAGACAGCTGTCTTAAATTTCCACCTGTATAAAAGACTCCTGTCCACAGACTCAGTTAATAAGTCAGATGCCAACCTTTCTTAGGATGTCAGGGACAAGATCATAGACCTACACAAGGCTGGAATGGGTTACAAAACCATAAGTAAGACGCTGGATGAGAAGGAGACAACTGTTGGTATAATAATAAGAAAATAGAAGAAATAAAAAATGGCAATCAATATCGATCTGGGGCACCATGCAAAATCTCACCTCATGGGGTATCCAGGATTATGAGGAAGGTGAGAGATTAGCCTACAACTACACAGGGGAACTTATAAAAGAGCACTGAAACTCATATTCAAAACAATAATTTTTATTATTGAGGATTATAAAATATTACAAAGGGTATCAATGGGGGGAGGGGAAGGTTTGGAAAAGAAAAGAGAGCAGTGTGTAATTAATCCTGATTTGATCACCCAGTAATTGTACAAGAAAATAATGTAATACAGTACAAATCCTTTACATCATGGGAGAAACAAATTAAAGAGAACAAAATGAGAACATTTCATAGAGACCTCCAAGACTATGAGAAAGATAAGGTCTATAAGTGGAAAAACACAGAGACAAATAAACACATGCAACGTGCAACATCATCCTCTTCAGTTGCATCCACGGATACAGAATTGAGTACAGCCTCTGGTACTTCATACCATACTTCAGTTAGAGGAGTGGGGAAAAATCAAGACCAACAACAAAAAGTACTACCATTCCGAAAGAATACATATAGGAAGAATTTCAATTCGTATAAGGTAATTAACCTCACAGATAAACTGTTGACAGATGCCCAAATTAATATTCTGAGTAGAGGTCTAACTTTTTCTCCCTCATCTAAATTTGAATATTTTACAGCGTTGAAAGACCTGCATTTATTTGCTAGGAAAGTTACTTTCAAAAAGATTTTTCACAAAAATGAGGGACCGGATGTGTTTTCTACAACTAATGAACGTGAAGCATTCAGAATTCTACAAGACCTCTTGGATGAGCAGACACCAACTCCAGTAAGTAGAATGCCCAAAAACATTATTCCACCATCAACCAAATTCCCCCCATCTAATACATATTCCAATATAGATATCTTTGTCCGGTTAGTCACAGATGATTTAAAGAAAATACAATGTTCTATACCCCATGACAACTGTACTAGAGAGGAGAGGAAGGCAATTGAAGAACTACGGGATATGAAGGATGTAATTATTAAACCCTCAGACAAAGGGGGGAACATTGTGCTATGGCCGACACATATGTACCTAAATACAGTCACAAAACATCTGAATGACCATAGGACATATAAAAAACTTACCTTCAATCCCTTATTAGCATTTAAAACGCAACTTCTACAGATCTTAGAGAGGGCAGTGGAACAGAATATCATCACTACGAAGGAATTAACCTATCTATTCAAAAATGAGGCCAAAATAGCCACATTCTATATGGTCCCAAAAATTCATAAAGACGCCAGAAATCCTCCAGGAAGACCGATTGTCTCCGGAGTAGACAATTTATGTGAACCTATCTGCCGATATATAGACCATATTTTAAAACCAATCGTGGAGACCATACCGTCATATATTAACGACACATCTGATGTCCTGAGGAAATTAGATGGGATCCAACTGGATAACAATACTCTAATGGTCGTATGCGACGTAGAAGCTTTATACTCATTCATAGTACATTCAGATGGTCTCAGAGCAATACAAATTTTTCTAGAGATGTCTAGTCATCCGGATGATATTTGCGAGTTTACATTGACCCTGCTGGAGTTTGCACTAACTCATAATTTCTTTTTATTTAATGGGTCCTTTTTCCTACAGCTCCAGGGAACAGCAATGGGGGCGGCATGCGCTCCCTCGTACGCCAACCTGTTCCTGGGGCTGTGGGAGAGGGACCTATTTCATACCGATGTGGCGCCCCATTTGGACAATGTTCTGTTCTGGGGGCGCTACATCGATGATATTATTTTTCTCTGGCAGGGTTCCCATTATGATTTGACAACATTCATGCAATATCTCAACAGGAATGACTTGAATCTCAGATTTACATATAAGGCCGGCAGGTCTGACATGGAATTTTTGGATATACTACTCAATATAGATGAAAGTGGCCATATAGTGACAGATGTGTACAGAAAACCAACGGCAGTTAACAGTTTGCTTCACGCGAAATCGGCTCATCCAAAGAATCTCATTAACAGCATACCGAGAGGCCAATTTCTTCGAATAAGAAGAATATGTTCAACAGATCAAAACTTCGAACAACAATCAATAGATCTATGGGAGAGGTTTCAAATGAGAGGATACAATGAGAAAGCCATACAGAGAGGCTACAGAAAGGCCAAATTTGCCAGCAGAACGGAATTACTCTATAATCATAATAGAAAATCTAGCAACTCTGATTTGGTGAGATTTATCTCTACTTTTCATTCTAGAAACAAAGAATTGTGGCAGGCTCTCAAGAAACACTGGAACGTCCTGCTATTGGACTCAACATTATCTAGACACTTACCTCAAAATCCAGCAATCACTTATCGACGAGCCAAAAATTTGGCAGACCTACTAGTGAATAGCCATTTTGTACAAGAAAAACCCAAAGGTATTTTCAACAGCAGGGGACCGAAATGGGGTTGCAGATCTTGTGGTAAATGTGTAGCTTGCACTAACATCACAACCACAGATGAGTTCACTGATGCCACAGGCACTAAAACCTACAAAATAACACATCAAATCAATTGTGGTACGATTGGAGTAATCTATAGCGCCAAGTGCCCTTGCAACAAAATCTATATTGGGATGACAACTAGGGAACTACGACGTAGAACGAGGGAACATGTCTTGGACATCCGGGCAGCTAAAGAAATAGAAGATGATTGGGGTATGAAAACCATACCTAGACATTTTAAACAATTTCACCAGTGTGATGATACTCAGCTTAAGGTAAGTGGAATAGACAGAGTGATTATAACAGAAAGAGGGGGCAACTGGAAAAGAATCCTGGCCCAAAAAGAAGTTAGATGGATTTCCACACTAAATACCCTTGTACCATCAGGTTTAAATGAAACAATGAGCTTTTCCCCATTTCTATAACCCTTACAAGGCCTGCATTTGGGTCTAGGGTGAATTAATCTGTGTTATTCCTTGATTAGACTCATCTTGAATTTTTAACCTGTTTTTAATTTGTTTTACTTTAATGTGTCTTCTCACTTTATTGTTCTCTGATTATTCCTAGTTATTTCGCCTCCAAGAATCTCATCTTTTCATCTTACCAGGGTGCTCCATTTTCGTGCTGGGAGTGGAAACAACGACGTGCGCGGTTCCGTGCAATCATTTCTATAGGAGGAACCCTTTCTCGTGCATGCCGCTACATAATGGAAATATTCTCCATTTCCCCCTCCCCTCTCTCCCTTCTCCCCTTCCCCCCTCCCCCCTCCCCCCCCTTCCCCCACCGTACCAGTCCTTCCCCCCCCCACATATGTCCTTACATGTATCCTGTATATAATCTATGTATTATTTTATTTTATATATAATCACTCCACGTAATATTCACAATTATTTTATATATAATCACTCCACGTCACATTCACACTCTAGTTATTGGTCATCATTTTTTCACATATTTTCATATGACCAGTATAACCGTATCTGGTCCATCTCATCTCAATGCACATCAGTATTTTACATAATTTTTTCACATTCAACGTACACACTTCACCTCTTCATAAAATTGCACTCCACATATAACTTTTCTTGCTATTTACCTTACACTATTCTTATTTCCCATATTGTTTATGGGCAGCTTAACACTCACATTACTGTGATTTGAGCTATCACTTTTATTTACTTTATGAATACTATTTCACAATTTTATGGCAACTATACATGTATATATTGACACTACCTTGTCATACAGTGGGTGACCATTGGGGGGCTTATTGGGTAACTGTACTGGGTGTGATTAACATTGCACTCTGTAGGGGTAATGCACGAGTTATGTGTTTCCCAATTTGGTTACACTAATAAATTCTAAATGTATGTAATAAGTGGTAATGCCGTGCCCATTAGCTTGGCGCTACATAATTGCCCATACTGACAGGATGGTGATACACTGCGGCCCTAGGTCTATATACTGGCGGTGTATCAGGCAAACCCTATGCGCATGCGCCCGCCCTGCACGGCTTACTTCTTCTGTCGTCACTTACTTGGACGGGACCGCGCACTTGCAACTTCAGTGCGCAGGCGTCCCCTCCCCACATTGAATGACTAATCCCATCTGTCGTCGCTTGCCGCTGCGGGATCGCGCACATACACGGCGCGGCCCCGCGGCCGGAAGTGACGACAGACGCTGCACGGCCGTGCACGTGGGAACTCCCGGCACCATTTATCCTTTATAAGAGCACCATATTACATACATGACCATGTTTCCCTTGACAAAGAACGGCGAAACGCGCGTCGGGAAGCCTTCCAGTGGTCCCCAGTGATTGATAAGTAAGTAATTTCCCTCTGCAAGTTACATATTATACCACTAAGCACTTCTATTTATTGGGTGTATTCTATGGAAACTTTGTTCAGGCAGGCATGATTACCCATTATGGGCTGATATGAATTACTGTAAAGTCCGTACATCTTCATCCCCTATGGATGACAACTAGGACACTGTACATGTTGATTCATGATCAATGCTGATGCTCTGGGGATGAGCGGCCTTTTGCTGAATGTTCTATACCTTAGGCCCCCTTCACACGTCCGTGAAAAACACGCACGTGTGTTACGGGCCGTTTTTCGGGTCCGTGTCCCGTTTTTGTGTCCGTTTTTATGGTCCGTGTGGCACCTGTGTGAATTGCGTATGCTAGCCGTGTTTGTGTGCAGAACGTCCGTGTGTGCGTGTGGAATTAACGTGTATGTGTTCGTGTAATGTCCGTGTGTAATGTCCGTGTGTGTGATGCACAATGTCGTTTATAAATGTCGGCTGACAGCAGACAGAGTTGCGCGATGAGAATGAACTCGGGTGAACTTCACCCGACTTCATCCTCATACCGCGGCTCTGTCTGTGTTGAGTACTGATTAGCGGTCACCTGTGAAGGATTCACCGGTGACCGCTAATCCCCCGATTGACTGAAGTTTCCCCCCCTCTCTCATACTCACCGTTCCTCGATCTCCGGCGCAGCGCTGCACGGCATTCACACTGCTGCGGCGGCTTTTACTATTTTGAAAAAGCCGGCCGCTCATTAAACAATCTCCTATTCCCTGCTTTCCCCGCCCACCGGCGCCTATGATTGGTTACAGTGAGACACGCCCCCACGCTGAGTGACAGGTGTCACACTGCACCCAATCACAGCAGCCGGTGGGCGTGTCTATACTGTGCAGTAAAATAAATAAATAAATAATTAAAAAAAAACGGCGTGCGGTTCCCCCCAATTTTAATGCCAGCCAGATAAAGCCATACGGCTGAAGGCTGGTATTCTCAGGATGGGGAGCTCCACATTATGGGGAGCCCCCCACCCTAACAATATCAGTCAGCAGCCGCCCAGAATTGCCGCATACATTATATGCGACAGTTCTGGGGCTGTACCCGGCTCTTCCCGATTTGCCCTGGTGCCGTTGGCAAATCGGGGTAATAAGGAGTTATTGGCAGCCCATAGCTGCCAATAAGTCCTAGATTAATCATGTCAGGCGTCTATGAGACACCTTCCATGATTAATCTGTAAGTTACAGTAAAAAAACACACACACCCGAAAAAATCCTTTATTTGAAATAAAAAACACACACAAATTCCCTCATTACCAATTTATTAACCCCGACAAACCCTCCATGTCCGGCGTACTCCACGGACCTCCAGCGTCGCGTCCAGCTCTGCTGCATGGAGGTGACAGGAGCAGCAGAAGACACCGCCGCTCCGGTCACCTCCACACAGCAAATGAGGTGAGTAGCGCGATCAGCTGCTGTCAGTCAGGTAACTCGCGGCCACCGCTGGATCCAGCGGTGGCCGCGGGTAACCTCAGTGACAGCAGCTGATCGCGCTACTCACCTCATTTGCTGTGTGGAGGTGACCGGAGCGGCGGTGTCTTCTGCTGCTCCTGTCACCTCCATGCAGCAGAGCTGGACGCGACGCTGGAGGTCCGTGGAGTACGCCGGACATGGAGGGTTTGTCGGGGTTAATAAATTGGTAATGAGGGAATTTGTGTGTGTTTTTTATTTCAAATAAAGGATTTTTTCGGGTGTGTGTGTTTTTTTACTGTGACTTACAGATTAATCATGGAAGGTGTCTCATAGACGCCTGACATGATTAATCTAGGACTTATTGGCAGCTATGGGCTGCCAATAACTCCTTATTACCCCGATTTGCCAACGGCACCAGGGCAAATCGGGAAGAGCCGGGTACAGCCCCAGAACTGTCGCATATAATGTATGCGGCAATTCTGGGCGGCTGCTGACTGATATTGTTAGGGTGGGGGGCTCCCCATAACGTGGAGCTCCCCATCCTGAGAATACCAGCCTTCAGCCGTATGGCTTTATCTGGCTGGCATTAAAATTGGGGGGGAACCGCACGCCGTTTTTTTTTTAATTATTTATTTATTTATTTTACTGCACAGTATAGACACGCCCACCGGCTGCTGTGATTGGGTGCAGTGTGACACCTGTCACTCAGCGTGGGGGCGTGTCTCACTGTAACCAATCATAGGCGCCGGTGGGCGGGGAAAGCAGGGAATACGAGATTGTTTAATGGGCGGCCGGCTTTTTCAAAATAGTAAAAGCCGCCGCAGCAGTGTGAATGCCGTGCAGCGCTGCGCCGGAGATCGGGGAACGATAAGTATGAGAGAGGGGGGGAAACTGACCGACAGACTGTGAGAGAGGGACAGACAGACAGAGAGACCGACAGAGAGACAGAGAGACTGACCGACGGACTCAGGGAGATTGACCGACATACACAGAAATAGAAAGAATAGCCGACATCACTAGAAATAAAAACACCAAACGGACACGGACTATAGGTATATGCATACGTGTTTACTAACGTGTGTGCACATACCCATAGACTTTCATTGTGTCCACGTGTGCGTGCTCCGTGCAGATAACGGACATGCATCCGTGCCAAACGCAAACACATACGGATCACGGACACGCACACACGGACATAATGAAATAACGGACGTGTGACCACAATCATAGATTAACATTGGTGCACGTTTGGCCGTGTCTCCGGTATATACGGAAACGGACCAAACACGCACGTGTATCACGGACGTGTGAAGGGGGCCTTAAGGATACATCACTGCATGCCTTAGCCCCTGGTGGGGCATGTGCACGTATTGTTTATACCAGCATTACCTCTCATCTACAATCATCAGCACGATCAATTATATAAACCATATAAGTGTCTTGCCTGTCACCTTACGTGGTGAACTTGTGTGGAGAGGAATTTTCCATTTCATAGTTACATGGAATTTGGAATTTTGTACAATCCATATGAGTAGTTGCAACTAACCGTAGCTCACCCTTTTGGAAATACAGTGATTAAATATCCAGTGATGAGCTGTTTTTGTCCCATAGGAATTGAGGTCTAATAGAGAGCACTAGGCACTTTATATTTAACTATATGCTTACCATATTCCCGGTGGTGAGGACAATTGCATTGTAGCTACATAGGTATTTAGTTCCAAGCTTTATGAGGAACTAATCAAATTTTTGCACTGATCATTTTTGATATGTAATAGGCAAATAATGTATACTGACATTTGATTCAATACATTGTACTGTTGCCCATGTTATGAATTTCATTTTCCAATCCATGTACTGTATTACATTATTTTCTTGTACAATTACTGGGTGATCAAATCAGGATTAATTACACACTGCTCTCTTTTCTTTTCCAAACCTTCCCCTCCCCCCATTGATACCCTTTGTAATATTTTATAATCCTCAATAATAAAAATTATTATTTTGAATATGAGTTTCAGTGCTCTTTTATAGGTCTTATATATGGTAAAGTATACTGGAACTAAGAATATGGTCTTCTGTTTTTTGAGATACACGGGGGAACTTGTTAATGATCTCAAGGCAGCTGGGACCACTGTCACCAAGAAAACCATTGATAACACGTTACATCATAATGGCTTAAAATCCTGCAGTGCCTGCAAAGTCTCACTGCTCAAGAAGGCACATGTGCATTTGTCACTGAACACTTGGATGATTCTGAGAGTGATTGGGAGAAGGTGCCGTGGTCAGATAAGACAAAAATTGAGCTCTTTGGCCTTAACTCAACTCACCGTGTTTGGAGGAAGAGAAATGCTGCCTATGTACCAAAGAACACTGTCCCCACTGTCAAGTATGAAGTTGGAAACATTATGTTTTGGGGGTGTTTCTCTGATAAGGACACAGGACTACTTCACCGCATCAGTGGGACAATGGATGGAGCCACGTACTGTAAAATCCTGAGTGACAATCTTCTTCCCTCCACCAGGACATTCAAAATGGGTCGTGGCTGGGTCTTCCAGCATGACAATGACTCAAAACATACTGTATAGCTAAGGCAACAAAAAAAGCATAGTAAGCTCATGGAGTGGCCAAGCCAGTCTCCAGACCTTAATTCCATAGAAAACTTATGGAGGGAGCTGAAGCTCTGAGTTGCCAAGTGACAGCCTCACAATCTTAATGATTTAGAGCTAGTCTGCAAAGAGGAATGGACCAAAATTCCTACTGACATGTGCGCAAACCTCATCATCAACTTCAAAAAAAGTTTGACTGTTGTGCTTTCCAACAAGAGTTTTGCCATTATGTATTAAGTCTTGTTTGCCAGAGGGATCAAATACTTATTTCTCTCTCCAAAATGAAAATAAATTTATATAATTTATACAATGTGATTTTCTGGATTTTGTTTTGGATATTCTATCTCTCACTGTTAAAATGAACCTACCCTTAAAATTATAAACTGTTCATGTCTTTGTCAATGGGCAAACGTATCAAATCAGCAAGGGATCAAATAATTATTTACTTCATTCTAATCACACTTAGTAACTTTCAAGCAACCTCTTGTGGGAGGGCAGTATGGCCCCCCAATTCATCATTTAAAGATTTTAATTAATTTATGGGGTTTTTTTGTCTTGGGGTATATGATAGTTTTTTTTGGGCCCAAATTCTTCAAAATAATGTTCACAGTTCAAACACTTTTTGCAAAGTGAAAATGGATGTTTATCTTTATTTTTGTCTTTATTATCCTTTTTTGCAACGTTTTTGCTCAAAATGTGCAAAATGGAACAAAAAATAGAAGACTGGGTCAAAATATCAGACATATATAAAATCCCTCCACGGATGGACTGGAGTATATCTGCACTAATATTTTTGAAAAATCACACATAACTTGTCCCTCAGTGGTAAACTAAAAAAAAACAAACAATCAAATGATAAAATAAACTTTAAAAAAGTGCAGGTTAGAAGAAGAGTTGAGTGCAAATAAAAAATATTCAAAAAAACATTTAAGAATCGACAATAGGCAAAAAAGAATATACAAAAGAATAGACAATATATTGTTGTGGTCAGAAATTTTTACACACAAACATGCCCTTTTCAGGTCCATTGACTTATAATATAGTCTTAAAATGGACCATAGCTAATATTAACCCAGCCTAATCTAATACGGCCGCTTAACTGAAAAACCTATAACATATATATTTACAGTCAATTGTTAATTTTGAAAAATGTTTCTAAAATAAGAGCACATTTAACATTTTTCCCTTTTTATTCAAAGTGCTTAATCTGTTTAGTGAATATATGAATATAATATATCATTCTAAGCTTGCTCACTTCAGCATTAAAATGAATGTGGAGAAAAAATATGTAACTGTTTAAACTACTTTTTTTATAGTTTCTGAAATGTCATTTAAATTGTTCCACTTGGGCCAGGAATATATCATTTATTGTTCAAAAAAATGGAAAAGGAAATTGTCTTCACAAGATATCCAGGCAGCTGAGACCTGCACAGGTCTTTGAAAGGATAAAAAGGATACCACTTGTTGAAGTATGACTTATGCTGAATTCTGAGCAATCAATGGCTACAGAAATGACTGATGTTCAGACACTGTATTGATTTTAAAAGTAGATTTTTCTGCTAAGTTCTGAAGTGACTTTTAAAGCTCTTGATAAATGCAGCCGCTACTTTTGATCTATAGCAAATTTCCGGTGTGGGGGAGCTAAATGTAATGTTTTTCAAAGCTTTATTCAGAAATTAAATCAATTATAGAAGCTACTGTAAAGGGTTTTGAATGCCCGTATATACAAGTAAATCGCTGAGGCTGAATTCATACATCTTTGTTTTTTAACTGAGAGCACGCTTACCAGAGCTATTCACAGCACTGAAATGGCACCAAAAAGTAGCCCTGGCATACAAACCCCACCAGCCCACATACTGTAACACTCCTAAGCCCCAATCAGTGAATTTTGCGTTTAGTTGCCATGCCCCCCACCACTCACTTAAAGGAGTTATTTGAAGAGGCACATGTGAATGGTGCAGCAGTGCGTATCATGGACCACAGCTCGATTTACATGATGTTCTTCAAAGATAACGTTCTGTGGATTGTGGTAGTCTAAGCGGTCAGATCACCTACATAATGTATATATGCTGTGGCAGTGTAAAAACATTAAAATTAATACATCTAGTTATCAAATATTTTATAGAAGGACATATAAGTTCACAGCTCTGTTTATGTTGGAGGGCATAGTTTATTAATTAAGTTTTTATAAGGGGTAAGTATTAAAATATCTATATTGAGTATACTTCAGTACTGGCATGGAAGGATATTTATATATACTTCCCGAAGCTTCCCGAAGCTTCCAGAAGTTTACGTAATATGGAACTATATTCAACTATGTTCCACTAGAACACCCTATATGGACTAAACAGCTGGTATATAATACACGATGGAGGGGGCTATTGGCTCACTCCTCCACATTGCCTGCTGTTAGAAGACTCTAGTGCTGCAAGATGTGACACGTTGTCCAGCCTAAGAGATGACATTCCCTGCATTGCCATTCAGGACCCAAAGAAAGATGGGTAAAGACTTCCCATTGATCAGTATGGACTAAATGAACTCTTTGCGTAAGCCATCAAAGTATATTATTTTTCCTTCCTGTAACTGAACCCTGGCAACCATTTTTAAATAGATAAAATACATTTATTTTAACATTTTTGAGGTATTTTCATTCATGCGCCTTTACGTATTTGAAGAAAAATATATTTAAGAGTATATTTTTTAACATTTTGGCGAGCCAGGTCATTCGTGTTTTTTCTACATTTTTTGTGCTTCTTCCTTCACTTTGCATACGGGGGGAGAGACAGAGACATATATCTCCTGCAAAAGATCAGGAATCGACAATTTATAAAAATCACGCAGAACCTAGGAAATACGTATAAGTCAAGTTGCATGAATGTTTTTTTTTTAAATGAACTTTAAAGACTTTATAAAGCCACATAAGTTAACTTTTGACGTATTTTTGAGCAAGAAAGATAGAGTCAGTCCATAAGAAGTATTGGACGGGTTGAACAAGGTGAATCAAGTCTTACAGGATCATCCATCAGATCATCTGATAATTTCAGGTAAGAAAATGGATTTTATCTCTTCATATGTTAAGCAAAGTAAACTTCAGTTCACTTATTCAGATATTTCTAATGTGGAAGAGATTTGGTTACGCTTTTATGAGGAGTGTGACCTTGAGAATTCACGTGTAGAATGTGCAAGGTCTTTTAATAGAGAGAAACAGAAAATCAGAAATGTCTGTCATTTAGTCTATGATTTTCACAAGTTGATCGTAGAAAAATGTAAAAATGGTGGAAATAGACAACCTGAATTGTCAGGAGAGTCAGTGACAGAGAAATCCAAAGACTGCTTAGACCCTGGAATGTCAGTCAGTGATATTGTGAATTCTGACTGTAATGTTGGAAGTGATAAATCAGGTTTAGACTGTGATTTTTCAAATCAGAATTTTGATAATGGCGGCAGACATGTGCTACGTAATCAAGGTCATTTTCAGCATACTGGGAAAGAAGCAGGAAATGACGTAGAGAAGCCAGGAGGGGGAGGAGCCAGAGTGGGAGACGTGCAGAAAGGACACGTGGAGAGAGAAAATGGCGACGATCAGTTTCTAAAAATAGAACAGACAAATTTAGGAATTAGACTTAGAAAGAGTCTATTGGACATATGCAAATTAATTCCCGCATATAATCCTAAAATACATGTTTGCAGAAATTCAGAGATATTTGAAAGTTCCGTTGAGAAGTTAAATTTAACCAATAGTGAGACGAATCAGTTATTCCGTATGTAGTTACCTCAGCATTTCTTTAGACAATTGGCATTAAAAAAGTCTTCTGACAATGAGACATTTGATTGTTCAAATGATAACGATATCATAAGGCTGAAATATCTCATCTTCTGTGCAAGGAATGAATCTGATCCAAACTATGAGATGTTGAAGGAATTACAAATTGAACAGAATGAGAGTACGTTCTCATTTATGTCCGTTTTTGAACGTTTGTATAGGGCAGTCATTCCAAATGTCAGATTGGATGGAATGATACGTTTATTCATCAAGAAATTTAATTTCCTTGATAATGCAGCTTGTGCGGTGGCATTAAATAAAAAGTCCCTATTCGAATGTACGACATTTATCAATTTTGTTAGAAGTCGCCAAAGTCAATCAAGACAGAGATTAATTAATTCTGAAAAACCAACACGAAAAAGGGAGAGTTTCCGTGAAAAACCAACAGTGTCTCCCAGATCCAGATATTTCTGTGACAGGGTGTATGCAATTCGGAGGAAGATGCATACATGTTATAAATCATACAATCCACCCCAATTTTTATCATCTAAAAGTCTTTTTTCACAGGAAAAACCCCTGTCACCAGTGAAGGGATTGGTCACTGGGATTGAAAATCCCAGACAAATGATGAGTAATAGCTTTGAAAGACAGAAACAGGTGTCTTGTGCAGACTCTTTCCCTGGGTTAGGGTTTGATAGTCCGCGACAGCTGGGTGGTTTTTCAGAGAGAGACATTCTCTCTCAAATAAGAGAAAACCTTGAATTACATAAGTTCAGAGATTCCTATAAGTTCAAAGGGAATCTAATAAATCGAATCTTTGAAGAAAAAATTAGGTATGGTCTTCAGTTAAATAAAGTGGATTTCTGGGTAAATTAATTTTATTGTTTGATAAATATGTTTATTCATATACAGTGAATCTATGCACATATATATATATATATATATATATATATATATATATATATATATATATATATATATATTAAAGGTAGTGATAGTAAATCAAGGTCATATTTTCATTTAGTAAAATGATAGTTTAATGTTATAAATTAATAATTTGATCTCTGTATATGAATAATAATATTTAAAATAAAACAATAAGAGAAAGTAACAGATTCTAAGTGTTTCATTTTTATCATAAATATGATAATAATTTTATTCTTTTATTTCCCTCAGAATTTATCAGTAAAGCAGATTGATGAAGTATTAACTTTTTATTTATACATTTGTTCTTGTCCTCAATCAGGTAACATATAAAGCACGATTAAATTAATAATTATTATTTTCTCAGGTACCAATTGCCAGAGTATTATTGCTTTAACGTTTCTTTTATGAATATATATATCTTCCTTAGAGTTATTAGAAATGTAATCTGAGCTTTGGAGTGTAGTAAAACTGCTTGCTGTTTTGGAATGGTGTTCCTTGCACGTACTAGAGCATGTGACTTGGTACTAAAGCTAATAATAAATGTTTGTTCCATGGTCAAAGGTACAGTGTGTAATACATTGGAATTTGTATTTTTCAAGAAGTACTTCAAATTAGTAACAAAATTTTTGAAATGCGCATAGAATACTTGGAAAAAAAAAGGGATATGTGTTTGTCAGTTTCTATGTAGAAGTGTATGTTAAAGACCATGGCAGTCTTGAGTGCATAGATGTGTCTATGAATGATTGATTGTTTGAGCAGCTGCAAATGCTAAAGTCAGAGTACTTGGATCCAGAAAAAAAAAAAAAAGGGAATTTTTGTTTTAACTCCGAGGTTATAATATATGTATGTATACTATTAGATAATAAGTTATAGTACATAAGTATAAATGAAGGAATTTATACCGAATATATATATATATATTATTCTTAGACATATTTCTTTAGTATAGAGATATTAGGATTTTTTATTAAGGGTTTATTCTGAAGAGTTACATTCTAGAATAAGGTTATAACGTTTTGATTTTTTTATATCTTTTGTGTTAGTCACTTCTTTTATTGGTACATAGATTGGAAATCATTTTTCTTTTCAAAAATGGAAGTGATATTTATAAATGGTCTTGAAGATTTACAACACAAATTTGAATTTAATTTAATCTAAACATATTAATTTTTATAATATCATATTTCATGATATTGAAAGGGAGAGGTTTGGTCTCAATCACACACATTTATATTTTGATAATATATGTGTTTACAGGATACTTTAATAATTAATATTTCAAGTACAAAGGAAGAATTGGGAATAAAAAATATATTTGAAGTATATCATAATGCATTTATATACTAAGAGAAGTGTATTATTTGCAAGGTTACATGACTTAATTATTTTTATTGGTTACTGATAGGTTTGGTAATCTTATAAGATACTGGTAATATTAAGGTTATCTGGTAACATTAAGGTTATGTATTATTAAATACATAGGTGTTATTTACATAGAAGGCTTTATTTTTATTTCAATTTTTTATTTTTATTCCGATTTTCATTTTTCCTTTTATTCCTATTTTTTTATATTAATTATTTTAATATTCACATTTTTAATCAAAATCTAAATTCTACAATTTTTATTTTTTCTTCAGATTTTAAATATCTCAATTGAGAAAACACTTCAATATTTAATTCAGTAATATCTAATATAAGAATATTACTTTATTAAATATGAATCATATTAAAAGGGAAAAGTTCCACTTTTTTGGAAGAAAAGATACTTCCTTCATCATATATACAATTGTTTACTTTCTGGTAATACATTATTTTTATATTAGTATGTTAACACAATAAGGATGAAGTATTACTTATAGTTACACATTTCCTTATAGTAGGTTATTTAATAAATAATAGACAAATCAAATAAATTAAATTAGAGTAATAAAGATGGAAGATTAAGGTACATCTAGGTTTACCTTCCTATATTTACAAATAATATATATTATATTTTTAATCAATAATAATTTATAATGGGTATTATTGTGTTTTGATGATATCATCCAGTCTTTTTCAAAAGGTTATTTGCTTTGGTTTATAATTTTACAAATGATCTAACTAAAAAGCCACATTGTTGCCTTTCATATTTATAATATGATACATGTTATAGGTACACATTATATTGTTTCATATCTTATATTATATTTTGGTTACATTCAACACATTGCCACCTATGGGTTTGGAAGGGTAATACACCAATGAAAAAAAAAGGTCATTACAAGAGAATACTATTGTCTATACCATTATGCAGTATTTTATCATTCTGAGTATCAATTATATCAATACTTCTACGATAATAATAATGACATGGTATTATAGTATTAGAGTTATGGTACGCTGTGACATTTATTAGTGAGAGTTATTGCCATATTTGGTATTTAGATTAGGGAATGAATCAGTCTTCAATCAAGATCATAGAAGATAAAACGACTTTATAATTATCCTAAAGTTAAAAGGGATTCTGCAAAAAGGTCCAAAAGGTAACGTCTCAAATAAGACTGAAACATACAAAATACACTTACCACGTTTGCACTTCAGAAACACAATAGTCCTATGATTCCAGGATGGACAATGACACATGGTCTGTGCATTAAGACCTCCCTAAAGTTACTAAGAAGAGCAATGACGTGTTAAAGTTAACCCCTTTCGTGCTGACCAAGAACGTCTTAACATCTGTTCCAGGATCTGACACCAGGCAGCATGAAGGAAATTACACTGCACAGACATCAAAGACTTTTGCTATTCTTCTACACTCATGAACTGTGGTTTATCAACATTGGCTATGGACTTTGTAATAAAGAATAAAGTTTATGGACTTTGATCTAACAATGATAAACGCAATATGGGACTGTATAAATTGGTAATCATCCATTTTTATCAAAGGATTTATTTCTAAGAGACTGTGTTTATGCCGGATTACATCGGAGATAAGAAGACATCAACTCAGAGGACATCATATGGTGACCGGATTTGTTTTTTTTGCATTTCTTTTTAGGTCTAGTGAAGTATAGATATATATATATATTTTTATATGATTGATCAGTCATGGCCTATCATAACATGAATCCACATTATTATATTATTGAACTTACAACATGAATAATGCAAATTAATTATTATTCATCATTATTATTGATATTAATCCGTTATTGCTAAATAAGGAAAGAAGATTTGTTATTTTATTGATGTATTAATTAATTTTCGGGGTTATTCTACCCGCTTTAAGGGGGAATTGTAAAAACATTAAAATTAATACATCTAGTTATCAAATATTTTATAGAAGGACATATAAGTTCACAGCTCTGTTTATGTTGGAGGGCATAGTTTATTAATTAAGTTTTTATAAGGGATAAGTATTAAAATATCTATATTGAGTATACTTCAGTACTGGCATGGAAGGATATTTATATATACTTCCCGAAGCTTCCCGAAGCTTCCAGAAGTTTACGTAATATGGAACTATATTCAACTATGTTCCACTAGAACACCCTATATGGACTAAACAGCTGGTATATAATACACGATGGAGGGGGCTATTGGCTCGCTCCTCCACATTGCCTGCTGTTAGAAGACTCCAGTGCTGCAAGATGTGACACGTTGTCCAGCCTAAGAGATGACATTCCCTGCATTGCCATTCAGGACCCAAAGAAAGATGGGTAAAGACTTCCCATTGATCAGTATGGACTAAATGAACTCTTTGCGTAAGCCATCAAAGTATATTATTTTTCCTTCCTGTAACTGAACCCTGGCAACCATTTTTAAATAGATAAAATACATTTATTTTTACATTTTTGAGGTCTTTTCATTCATGCGCCTTTACGTATTTGAAGAAAAATATATTTAAGAGTATATTTTTTAACAGGCAGTATCACCTGTATAATGTATTTCCAGCAGCCACAGTATCAACTTTATAATTTATATAGACTGCTATAGACTGTATATACACTACATAGGTGATACTGAGACTGCTATATACAGTATACAACATAGGTGATAATGCGAGTGCTTTATATACAGCTCTGATAAAAATTAAGAGACCATTGCAAAATTGTCAGTTTTTTTGGATTTTTTTTGGTGTGTTCAGGGTGATGAGCTGTTTTGCTTTTAAGCCAAACATATCGTTTGGCATTGTGCCCAAATAGTTTGATTTTGCTTTCATCTGACCAGAACACCTTCTTCCACATGTTTGGTGTGTCTTCCAGGTGGCTTATGGCAAACTTTAAACAACACTTTTTTTTGGATATCTTTGATAAATGGCTTTCTCTTTGCCACTCTTCCATAAAGTCCAGATTTGTGCAGTGTAAGGCTGATTGTTGTCCTATGGATAGACTCTCCCTCCTCAGCTGTAGATCTCTGTAGTTCATCCAGAGTGATCATGGGCCTCTTGGCAGCATCTCTGATCAGTCTTCTCCCTGTTTGAGATGAAAGTTTGGATGGACGGCCGGGTCTTGGTAGATTTGCAGTAGAATGATACTAGTTCCATTTCAATATGACTGCTTGCACAGTGCTCCTTGGGATGTTTAAAGTTTTGAAAATCTTTTTGTAACCAAATCCGGCTTTAAACTTCTCCACAACAGTATCACGGACCTGCCAGTTGTGTTCCTTGGTCTTCATGATGCTACAAGCGCTTTAAACAGAACACTGAGACTATCACAGAGCAGGTGCATTTATACAGATACTTGATTACACACAGGTGGCTTATATTTATCATCATCAGTCATTTAGGACAACATTGGATCATTTAGAGATCCTCAATGAACTTCTGAAGTGAGTTTGCTGCATTGAAAGTAAAGGGAACGAATAATATTGCATGCCCCACTTTTCAGTTATTTATTTTTTAAAAAAGTTTAAAATAAGCAATACATTTCATTCAACTTCACAATTGTGTCCCACTTGTTGTTGATTCTTCACCATAACACTACAATTTTTATCTTTATGTTTGAAGCCTGAAATGTGGGAAAAGGTTGAAAAATTCAAGGGAACCGAATACTTTCGCTAGGCACTGTACATTATATAGCCAATATTGTAACTACTGGAAGTATAATCTATGTAATGCATACACTGTGTGCAGAATTATTAGACAAGTTGTATTTTAGAGGATTTTTTTTATTATTGATCAACAACTATGTTCTCAATCAACCCAAAAGGCTCATAAATATCAAAGCTTAATATTTTTGGAAGTTGGAGTGTTTTTTTTTTTAGATTTGGCTATCTTAGGAGGATATCTGTTTGTGCAGGTAACTATTACTGTGCAGAATTATTAGGCAACTTAATAAAAACTAAATATATTCCCATCTCACTTGTTTATTTTCACCAGGTAAACAAATATAACTGCAGGAAATATAGAAATAAACATTTCTGACATGCAAAAACAAAACCCCAAAAAATTAGTAACCAATATAGCCACCTTTCCTTATGATGACACTCAAAAGCCTACCATCCATAGATTCTGTCAGTTGCTTGATCTGTTTACAATCAACATTGAGTGCAGCAGCCACCACAGCCTCCCAGACAATGTTCCGAGAGGTGTACTGGTTTCCCTCCCTGTAGATCTCACATTTTATGAGGGACCACAAGTTCTCTATGGGGTTCAGATCAGGTGAACAAGGGGGCCATGTCATTATTTTTTCATCTTTTAGACCTTTACTGGCCAGCCACGTTGTGCAGTAGTTGGATGTATGTAATGGAGCATTGTCCTGCGTGAAAATCATGTTTTTCTTGAAAGATACCGACTTCTTCCTGTACCACTGCTTGAAGAAGTTGTCTTCCAGAAACTGGCAGTAGGTCTGGGAGTTGAACTTCATTCCATCCTCAACCTGAAAATGTCCCACAAGTTAATCTTTGATGATACCAGCTCATACCAGTACCCCACCTCCATCTTGCTGGTGTCTGAGTCAGAATGGAGCTCTCTGTCCTTTACTGATCTAGCCTCTGGCCCATCCATCTGGCCCTTCAAGAATCGCTCTCATTTCATCAGTCCATAAAACCTTTGAAAAATCAGTCTTAAGATATTTCTTGGCCTAGTATTGATGTTTTATCTTATGTTTCATGTTCAAAGGTGGTCGTTTTTCATCCTTTCTTACCTTGGCCATGTCCCTGAGTATGGCACACTCTGTGCTTTTTGATACTCTGAAATATGGCCAAATTGGTGGCAAATGGCATCTTGGCAGCTTCACGCTTAATATTCCTCAATTCATTGGCAGTTATTTTGCAATTTTTTTCCCAACACGCTTCTTGCAACCCTGTTGGCTGTTTGCCATGGAACTCTTGATTGTTCGGTGATCACGCTTCAAAAGTTTGGCAATTTCAAGACTGCTGCATCCCTCTGCAAGACATCTCACAATTTTGGACTTTTCAGAGCCCGTCAAATCTCTCTTCTGACCCATTTTTCCAAAGGAAAGGAAGTGGCCTAATAATTAAGCACCACTTATATAGGGTTTTGATGTCATTACACCACCCCCTTCCTCATTACAAAGATGCACATCACCTGATTTACTTAATTGGTAGTTGGCTCTCAAGGCTATACAGCTTGGAGTAGGAGAACATGTAAGAAAAGTATCATATTATCAAAATACTCATTTGCCAAATAATTCTGCACACAGTGTAGTCAATGGAGTGAAAAAACAGGAAAAGCAGAAAAATCACCTAATATTTTTTTTTTATTTACATTAGATCTCACAATTCAATTTTTAAATGTGAATCTTTTGCAGAAAATAGTGAACATGCTTTCAATTTATGTTTCTCAATACGTGTTATATTACACATAATTAAGTGAATGTCTAGCTATTGATGATGCCTTGGATCTGCATACCACAGGCAACTATGGAGATCTATATTTAATTAACCAGTGCTCATGATCATTGCTTTATTATTGATCTTAGTGAAAGTTGACTGCATTAATCAATGATAATATTTGGTGAAGTTCATAAAAACCTTTTATATATGAAAAACATTTTTTTGTTAAACTCTTAAAGGGTTTTTAGGGATTTTACATCTGCAGCAATGATGCACCACATTATTGGTGTATAGTGGCCAAACATCCTTTTGAAATTTTGTTTATATCAAATTTATATTTCAAAGGACTTTTTATAAATAAAAAAAAAATCCCTGACATTTTGCAGTTTTAACAGCAGCTGCTGAGTCTATCAATCAGTATCCTGTTTTGTAAATCTCATTTGCATTTCATTACATTCATAGGCCGGATAAAAATAGAGGTAGATACCAGTATCCACCATAAACAATAGTGGATGTAGACGTCTCATCATTTCTTCACTTCCTTTCCTCCTTCACATTTATTTCTGCATATTTAGTACATGCTCATAAAAGTCAATAATTGGTTTATTTTTCCAGGTCGAGAAGCCTACTTTTCAGGTCTTTTCTGGAATCATATTTCTCCGTTCAGAACAGCAGCCCAGGGAAAATGGTTGATTCTATTATCCCGTGCCAAAGATAGATTGAAAAAAAAAATCTAGAAGCAGGAAGTAAAAAATAAGTTAAAATACAATGGGGTGCTTCAACTAGTATTGTTAAATAGTAAATGAAGATAATAATTTAAACATTTTGGCTCCAATTTATCAGTTTTTGATAGTTTTGTGATATTAAACTGCTTGAAATACCACTGGTAGACGTTGTGCAAAAATGCTACATCTTTCGTTGTATTTATGCCAGTTTTAGCTTTTCCAACTTTTAGGAAAGTGGCCAGAGTATTTTGATCATCAAAAATAGTCAAATAAATGTATCATTATTTATGCAAAGAAGTGACATAATTATAACAGAATATTCTTCAGTCTCTGAATAGAGCTCATATTTTTGTGATGATTCATGGCAGCTGAAAGATGTGCACAACTTAACTCCTTAACGACCCATGGCGTACTGGGTACGTCATGGATCGTGTGCCGGTAAGCCCCGCCCCCTGCCGCTGGCAGGCGGCGGCGATCCGCGCACATATCAGCTGTTATCAACAGCTGACATGTGTGCCTGCTAGCTAGCCGCGGGTGGAATCGCTTCCACCCACGGCCATTAACCCCTTACAAAATCTGGCAGCGATATGTATATGGGCGCCGCCATGACAGTCACTTACCCCGCCCCCACCGGAAGTCACGTAACATGATCACGTGACTTTTGATGGTTCCCATGGTAGCACAGGGTCATGTGATGACGCCTGTAGCTAACATGACTCACTTCCTCTCAATGCCGGAATACAGCCGGCATAGAAAGTAAAGCAGCAAATCTGCAGTTCTCAGCTCTGTAGCTGAGATCTGCAGATAGTGCAGAGCGATCGGATTACTGATCGCTATAGCCCCCTAGGGGGACTAGTAAAATAAAAAAAGTAAAAAAAAAGTTTTCAAAAATTAAAAAAATATAAAAAAAACTAAAATTCAAATCACCCCCCTTCCACCCCATTGAAATTTAAAGGGTTAAAAAAATAACAAATATACACATATTTGGTATCGCCGTGTTTAGAAATGCCCGATCTATCAAAATATAAAATCAATGAATCTGATCAGTAAACGGTGTAGCGGCAAAAAAATTCCAAACGCCAAAATTACGTTTTTTGGTCGCCGCAAATTTTGTGCAAAATACAATAACAGGCGATCAAAACGTAGCATCTGTACAAAAATGGTACCGTTAAAAACGTCAGGTCGAGACGCAAAAAATAAGCCATCAATGAGCCTCAGATCCTGAAAAATGAGAATGCTACGGGTTTTGGAAAATGGCGCAAAACGTGCGCCACTTTTTTTGGACAAGCTTGTGAATTTTTTTTAACCCCTTAGATACAAGTAAACCTATACATGTTTGGTGTCTACAAACTCGCGCTGACCTGAGGCATTCCATAGATACCTCAGTTTTACCATATAGTGAACACAGTGAATAAAATATCCCAAAAACTATTGTACAATCACACTTTTTTTTGCAATTTTTCCGCACTTGGAATTTTTTTGCCGTTTTCCAGTACACTATATGGTAAAACTTATGGTTTCATTTAAAAGTACAACTCGTCCCGCAAAAAACAAGCCCTCATATGGCAAGATTGATGGAAAAATAAAAAAGTTACACCTCTCGGAAGAAGGGGAGCAAAAAACAAAATCGCAAAAACGGAAAGTGCCCGAGAGCTGAAGGGGTTAAAGCGCACCAATCACCAGGATTTTCCCATATAAACTAAAACCAGTGCTATACTGGCACTATCATGCTAATTCTATACATACCTTTAGTTGTCAGCTCGGATGTAATGTTTTAGAAACACAAGCAAGTAAAGATTGTAAAATGTACAGCTTTTTAAAGAAGCTGCCGATCAGTTAAAAGCTGGGGTGGGCTTTCATAATGATTCCTACCCCCCTTCCTGTTGTACTTCCCCCTATCTTTTATTTATGCTAATTCTATTATAGAAGCATTTTACTAAGTGGCTAGAAGGATCTTTGCTGATGTAATACCCATGTGACCAGAAGGGTCGGGGCCTCAGCCAACAGAAAAATAATGTTGCTTCCTGGTATCAGCTATGTTTGTTGAGTCCCCACCCCTTCTGATCACATGGGTATGACATCAACAAAAGGTCTTTCTAGTCACTTAGTAAAACACTTCTATAATAGAATTAACATAAATAACAAATAGGGGAGGGACAACTGGCAGGCAGGCAGGAATCACTATGAAAACCCACCCCAGCTATTAGCTGATTGCCAGCTGCTGCCAATCAAGAATCTGCTCATTTTACAAACTGTAATCGTAATCTTTTAGAAACACAAGAATCCTAGCTGACAAGTAAAGGTATGTATAGAATCAGCATGATAGCGCCAGTATAGCACTGGATTTAGGTTATATAAGAAAATTTTGGTGATTGGTGTGCTTTAACAGCTTTTACTCCTGTAAGGGTCAGCACACATGGTGAGTAATATGGAGCATGATAAAAAATCGCATTCCACTCAGACCAATATTACTGTATATATCAAGAGAGTACAGGATACAGGACCATTGCCACCTATTATAGGACTAAATCCAATACAAAATCATGTCACTAACCAAAGAGAAAAATGGGGATCATAGTCCAAATTGATAGAAAAAATATATATCATAGCCCAATTACTTGCAAAAATATAAAAGTTTTTTATTACAGAATTACATTACAGCAAGAATTAGATCATATCAAAAGATTATTACTAGTGATGAGCGAGTACTAAAAAGCTTGGGTGCTCGAGGCTCGGGCCGAGCATCCCAAGATACTCGTGTACTCGGCCCGAGCACCGAGCCCAATGTTATCCTATGGGAGACCCGAGTATTTTTCTGAAATGACCCCCAGCAGCAGGTAGAAACCCTAAAAATGTCACAAAAGTCTCAGAAGAGTGCTCAAATGACATGACAACAGCATGGGGAAGATCCCTTGAAGCATTTATCACTCAAAAGTCACAGCTGTGAACAATTTTGTCCGAGTTTTACGCCATTTTTACGGACTCACCAGAAAACCTTCCAAAATGACACCAAAATGAATTTTCATGGCGGAAATGTTAAGGGCACATACCCAATAGTGAGATAGAGCTGGTGTATGTTACTTTTTGAGATTAATACATGAAAGATTTTACGTAAAACATTGTGTGGCACTCCGATGTCCAAAACGCACGTTTTGTGCTTTTTACTAGCGATGTCGGTCATTTTTTTTTCATTCTATCTCCCGTCGGTCGGTCTCGCTCTGTCTGTCTCTCTCTGTCTTGTCTGTCCCCCTCTCACAGTCTGTCGGTCAGTCTCCCCCCTCTCTCTTACTTACCGTTCCCCGATCACTGCCGCGGTGCTGCACTGCTGTTCACTAATCTCCGGCGGCTTTTCCTCTTTTGAAAAAGCCGGCCGCTCATTAAACAATCTCGTATTCCCTGCTTTCCTGCTTTTCGGCGCCTATGATTGGTTGCAATGAGACATGCCCCCACGCTGAGTGACAGGTGTCTCACTGCACCCAAACACAGCAACCGGTGGGTGTGTGTATACTGTGCAGTGAAATAAATAATTAAATAATTTAAAAAAACGGCGTGCGGTCCCCCCCAATTTTAATACCAGCCAGATAAAGCCATACGGCTGAAGGCTGGTATTCTCAGGATGGGGAGCTCCACGTTATGGGGAGCTCCCCAGCCTAACAATATCAGTCAGCAGCCGCCCAGAATTGCCGCATACATTATATGCGACAGTTCTGGGACTGTACCCGGCTCTTCCCGATTTACCCTAGTGCGTTGGCAAATCGGGGTAATAAGGAGTTAATGGCAGCCCATATCTTCCACTAAATCCTAGATTAATCATGTCAGGTGTCTCCCCGAGATTCCTTCCATGATTAATCTGTAAATTACAGTTAAAAAACACACACACACCCGAAAAATCCTTTATTAGAAATAAAAAACACTAACAAAGTCCCTCATCACCAATTTATTAACCCCGACAAAGCCCTCCATGTCCGGCGTAATCCACAGTCCTCCAGCGTCGCATCCAGCTGTGCTGCATGAAGGTGACAGGAGCTGCAGAATACACCGCCGCTCCTGTCAGCTTCACACAGCAACTGAAGACAGCCGCGCGATCAGCTGAGCTGTCACTGAGGTTACCTGGATCCAGCGGTGGATGCAGCGGGTGCCGCGGGTAACCTCAGTGACAGCTCAGCTGATCGCGCTACTCACCGCCACTCCGGTCAGCTCCACGCAGCAACTGAGGTGAGTATAGCGATCAGCTGAGCTGTCACTGAGGTTAATCGCAGCCACCGCTGGATCCAGCGGTGGCCGTGAGTTACCTGACTGACAGCAGCTGATCGCGCTACTCACCTCAGTTGCTGTGTGAAGCTGACCGGAGCGGCGGTGTATTCTGCTGCTCCTGTCACCTCCATGCAGCAGAGCTGGACGCGACACTGGAGGTCCGTGGATTACGCCGGACATGGAGGGCTTTGTCAGGGTTAATAAATTGGTGATGAGGGACTTTGTTATTGTTTTTTATTTCTAATAAAGGATTTTTCGTGTGTGTGTGTGTTTTTTAACTGTAATTTACAGATTAATCATGGAAGGAATCTCGAGGAGACGCCTGACATGATTAATCTAGGATTTAGTGGCAGCTATGGGCTGCCATTAACTCCTTATTACCCCGATTTGCCAACGCACTAGGGTAAATCGGGAAGAGCCGGGTACAGTCCCAGAACTGTCGCATATAATGTATGCGGCAATTCTGGGCGGCTGCTGACTGATATTGTTAGGCTGGGGAGCTCCCCATAACGTGGAGCTCCCCATCCTGAGAATACCAGCCTTCAGCCGTATGGCTTTATCTGGCTGGTATTAAAATTGGGGGGACCGCACGCCGTTTTTTTTAATTATTTATTTATTTATTTTACTGCACAGTATATACACGCCCACCGGCTGCTGTGATTAGGTACAGTGAGACACCTGTCACTCAGCGTGGGGGCGTGTCTCACTGCAACCAATCATAGGCGCCTGTGGGTGGGGAAAGCAGGGAATATGAGATGGCTGTGTGCAGAGCACAGCACGCCCGCCGGTATAAAGGCTCGGTCATGCTGTGCAGGCCGGCCAATCACTGCAATTCCACAACTAACAGGGCTGTGGCATTGAAGTGGTCTGCCAGCCAATCCCTGCATGAGGGCTGGCTCTCAAAAGAGCGCCAACATGCAGGGATGAAGACCACGAGTACAGCACGAATATCGCGAAATTACTCAGTACCCGCCTAGTAGCCCGAGTACAGTGATACTCGTGAGAGTACCGAGTAGTAACAAGCATACTCGCTCATCACTAATTATTACATACATAACATAGCAGGTTTTACAAAAAAGGAGACAAAAAAACACTAGGGTCCAATCATCGCTAGCATGGGAGTGAAAGTAAGGTCCAGAATCCCTATACATTGGCCAAAGTGCACCACAGAGTATTCACAATAAAGTGTTCGCATATGCTAATATCAGGCATCAACAAGCGTATAACTGTATAAAATTTACATTAAAAGTGTGCTACCAAATAGGCACATAGATGGGATAATGGACCTAAGTACTACCAGAAGACCGGGGCCATAATATCAATAGACTGACTATTTGAAAATCATGAAATATACATGCCCCAAAGCTAATCGCCGGTAGTATTCACTAACCCATGCTGGGATGGATGCCAGAATGAAAAAAACATGCCCCAAATAGTTGACTATGCTGATATCAGCGTATGCAAACACTTTATTGTGAATACTCTGTGGTGCACTTTGGCCAATGTATAGGGATTCTGGACCTTACTTTCACTCCCATGCTAGCGGTGATTGGACCCTAGTGTTTTTTTGTCTGGACCTCCTCCTTTTTTGTAAAATCTGCTATGTTACGTATGTAATAATCTTTTGATATGATCTAATTCTTGCTGTAATGTAATTCTGTAATAAATTGTTTTTATATTTTTGCAAGTAATTGGGCTATGATATATTTTTTCTATCAATTTGGACTATGATCCCCATTTTTCTCTTTGGTTAGTGACAATATTACTCTATGTTGCAGCTCCCATGAGAGATTTTTTTCTCAGCCTTAACCAGACCGATAAAACAATCGCAGCATGCTGCGGGTGGAATGCAATTCTGTTTCTCTCGCACCCATTTAAGTCTATTGGGGCAGGAGAAACATTGCATTGCACTTGCATTACACTGGTGTAATACGAGTGCAGTGCAATTCTCGCCTCAGTTGGCAACGGAGGAGATAGGGAGATAAATCCCTCCCTATCCTCCACAGCCGGCCCTCCCCTCCGCAGATGTTGTCTGATCGCACGATCGGACCACAGTTGCATGACACTCGCATGACACTTGGCTTCCACTGTACTACGAGCCGAGTGTCATGCGAGGATTTGCAGAAATCCCCGTGTGGCCTCAGCCTAACTCCTGTGCACACCATCAAGACTAGTATACAAACAGGCTTATCTTGATGAATTAGAGCCTATGAAGTTTTAATGTATTATTTAATTTATTGTAGAGGATAAAAAAAAAATTAAAAAAAAAATCTATAAATAATGCAGATATATTATGGAAAAAATAATATATGATTGTACTCATAATACAACTGAGGTATTTCCAATTTAAATAAAACTCATGCTAGTTCAAGCTTCAACCTATGGGTGCTACAGTATTATCTACTTCTACTGCAAGTTTGTGGTTATACATTATAGTCATACAGTGTCTTGTACAATGTGAAAAGTAATGACAGAATTTATATTATTGCTATTCACACAATGATATGTGTTCTCTTGTGCTTTTGCAATAATTGCAGTGTACTGTGCATTCTTCCCCACTTCTGTTTTATTGTAAGTCCTAAAAAAGATTTGTCTTGGACGGACAACTTCATTTAATAAAAAAAAATTAAGTGTGCCCCTTTTGGAGTTCCTCTTTTCTCTTCTGACACAGTTACAGGGAACATGATAAATTATTCATGTTATATTCTACATTTATACACATTTACAAACACTTTTCAATATAACTTTAGATGAAATAAATAGATTTAGAATGTTAATATCTTAAATATTCACAGTTCCTCCTGGCTACTGTGGAAATCCTCCATGAGCTGGCCATTGATTATTTATGAGTGCATTGTCTTGTATATTAAAAGTGACCTGTGTCTTACCTATTCCTTGATTTGAAAATGACAAATCTCTTAATAACACACCTTAACCTGAGATTCTCTATCGTGCCTTGAATACAAAGACCGTTCCATAACTATATTTTAGAAAATGTGTGAAAAATAAAAAAGCAAAACAAAATCAAACAGCTTAAAATTACATTATTTACACATAATTTAAACAAACATTTTTTTTTCAGATATTCTACTAATGTCTTAAAAAGCTTTTTAGCTCTATATCTTGTTACAAATATTATGCAATTAAGAATTAAAATTGCAGATTCTACCTCAGTGTAATACAGTGGCGACCAAACGTTTTCCATTTTTTTTCAAAGTGTGATTACTTTTGTCTGGTTATTGTGATGCCATTTATCTGGTGAGAATTGAAAGGGCATGAAGTTGACATCATGCAAGACTTTAATTTTAACTAAAATCCTTTTGAACGAGGAACAACATGGATTACGCCGACACTGCACCGATGATACGATTACGACGCTTTAGCGCTCATTAATCGTATCATCGAGCCTTTACACACTACGATGTCGCTTGCGATGCCGGAAGTACGTCATTTTCAATTTGACCCCACCGACATCGCACCTGCGATGTCGTAGTGTGCAAAGCCCGCCTAAGAACGTACTATAGAGCTATCCACTCATAAAGCTAGGTGTGCACAGCACAAATGAACTGGTTAGTGACTGCTATGATGCTGATTACGCATAACAAGCAGATACTAACACATCAGCCTCCATAAGGCAGCATTATTCCAGTGCCAGGCAGTATATGACTAAATAAGGCAATAATATACATCAATAAGTTGCATATACACTGGAGCTAAATATACATCAATGCTGGGGAACATTGGAATGCAGGCAGACCATAAATCCCACATTACCTTGAGTCATGCCATAAGCACACAAAGAGCTGAGGCACAGGGAGGCCGGGGGCACCTTGTTTTGGCTTTTGCCTGACTTCACCCTCAGAATAATAAGCTTCCTGACATCTGGTCATAAATTTGGCTTTCCCTGTGCAATGTTTTATCCGAAAAACACCTAAACAAAAATGTAAAAAAAAAAAATAACTACCCATGACAAAATATGCAAAACATTTGGCCAGAAAATGTAGAAAATTAACACATAAAGGGATAAAACAATGTGAAACACAATTTTCATCCATAGAACTGACAACCATTTGCTTTTGATTTGCTAAAATCACCAGGAAAATGGCATCACAACAACAACCAGACAGAAGTAATCACACTTTTTTAAAAAAAAGCTAACTTTTGGTTGCCAATGTAGTTGTCTACTATCCAGTTTCACCAGAAAAATTTATGACTAAGCTGGCCAATACAAAAAAAGTAGATAAGATAACAAGTTTGATTGTACATGAAGGTTATAGACTACCAGATATTTAATTGAAACTTATAAACATTTTTACTAGAAATGAGCGAATCCGTGGAAGTTTGATTTGGTGGATTCAGCCAGACTCTATATAAGGTTCGGTTTGGGACCCGGACTTGACTTAAAACCCAATGGAAGTCACTAAGTGGGCAGTTCGGGTCTCTGCCCGTATGCAACCAGCCATTTATGGGAGGGTGGGCGAAGTTTTTAATTTTTTTTGTTTGTGTACACTACATCCAGGGGAGGCTACTGTCTGTTATTTTTTAAGAAGCAAATGCTGTGGTCTTAAACTATAGGGAAAACGTAGAGGTTACACCATAGACATCTGATCAACAAGTCTAAATAGGGAGATCCCTATAGCTAGGATTATTACCTATATGGTTTAAGATAGGTCACAGTGCTCTGCGTTTTTTTAAATTGTATGTCCTAAATATTTTAAAATAATTCATTAAAAGTTATATATTAATAGATCAGTCTTTAGTTTAGGGTTCTAGTTGCCATTGGAAAATAGTAAATTGTTAATAATTGATCCCTACGCTGACTTATAGAACGAGCTTTTCATCAGTGACGTATGCAAACCACTTGGGCGAGCATCGCTGCACTTGGGTACGATTGGTGCTCAGCCCAGTGTGAGCCACGTGCAGTGTTTGAATGGCTCGCACTGGTGGTAGCAACAGTGTGATCGGATGTAGTGTGCACCGCCAAAAAAATGGAAGAACTCCTTCTACATTCCCCCTGACATGTTCTGTGTATGGTTGGCTGCATGTGGACGAAGCCCAATTAGTGACTTCCATTGGGGTTCAGGTCAAGTCCGGGCTCCAAACCAAACTCTTTCCAAAGTCCGGCTAAACCTGCAGAATCGAAATTCCATGGGTTCGCTCATCTCTATTCAGTACACATTTGTCTTTTATTAGTTAATAAATAACCCTAATTTTCATATTTTTTAACTTATTACTTTTGTTTCCAAGTTTTAAACCTACATAATCTCTATTATATCTTTCTTGTGCACTAGTGCCCAAAACTGCCCAATTTTTCATCTGAGGTCTGACTAATGAGTGTATAGAGGCATATATTCTCATTAATAGCATGCATTCCATTTGGTGCATCCCATGATCATACTCACCTTAGGGGAGATCACTGAGTCCACAGACATGCATCTCTTGGCAGAAAACCAATCTGCATCTCCTGACAAAAAATTGCATCAAAACTGCATCATAACGCATGCGGTTTTGATCTGATGTTTTGGCAGGAAATGCTGATTTGGTAAAGGAATTTGACATATAAATTTTACCACTAAATCTGCATCTCTTTGCAAAATAATGCACAAACACAGTTTTGACGCTTTTTTGGTGTGATTTTTCTGCCAGAAGATGCAAAGTTTGTACAGAAATCTGGTGCAGACATTTCATCACCAAATTTGCAGCTATGACCACAGATAAACTGAATGACGTCACTGCTCATCACTGCAGTTCAGTCTTTCTCTGCCTGAAGCCACAGCATGCAAACATCTTCTGTGCCTGTACACTTTGGCTTCAGTATGTATGTAGCAGAGTCTGGATCGTCTTGGAACCTCATGTGGATTACGTAGGAACAGGGTATTTAGGGCTAATAAATGGGTGAAAGAGGGTGGATTTTTTGTATTTCATTTCAAATAAAGGATTTTTTCATTGTGTTTATTTTTTTTCATTTACAGATTATTAATGGGGGGTCTCATAGATGCCATCCATTACTAATCTAGGGCTTAGTGGCAGCTGTCAGCTGTCATTAACCCATGATATTACCCCGATTGCCACCGCACCCGGGCAATCTGGATGGGTCAGGTAAAGTGCCGGTGTTGTCACTTCTAATGGATGCTACAATTCTGGGCAGATGCAGACTGATATTTATAAGCCGGAGCGGTCTAATAACCATGAGCCTTCCTACCCTGAGAATATCAGCCCCAGCTTTCAGCTTTATCATGGCTGGTTATCAATAATAGACAGGAACCCACAGTTTTTAAAATTAATTATTTAAATATTAAAAAAAACAACAAATAAAAACAAAAAAACTCACATCATGGGGAAGCCTCTATTGTTTGATAACCAGCCAAGATAAAGCACACAGTTAGGTGCTGCAGCCCTCAGCTATCTATCTTACCTGCACTGTTTATCACAAATAGCCTTTGGACCGCACACCATTTATTTTTTTTTTACTGCGGCTACCAATCAAAATAATTGGGAGGGACCACACACCATTTTTTAAAATTATTTTTTAAAATAATTAAAAAAAGCTGCATAGAGTCTCTCTTATTTTGATACACAGCTAAGCTAAGCACATGGCAGTGGGCTTCAGCCTGTAGCCATATGCTTTATCTGTGTTGGGTATCATAATATGGAGAGACACAATTTTTTTAGTTATTTATTGTTAGATCATGATAGAGACACAAACAGTGTGTGCGATACCAAGCAGTCAGACACATTGTCACTCTGGATGGGGGTGCAGTGTGACTGCAACCAAGCACAGATTCCGGGACTGACAGTGGGTGTGGAAAGCAGTGCATCTGCATGAGGGTAGTGAGCAGCCCTGGAAATAGTGTTACAGCTGCGCGGGAGACTGGTAAGTATAACACGCATGCTTTCTTCCTATTTTCTTTTTTTTCAGATTAAAGATCAGACTTTAATAGATACCTGTTGGATACCATGGATCAAATTCTTATATAAAAATACATAAAGATGCTAAACTTATTTATCATAAAATACAATAAGTGCTCCCATATCATAAGGAACATAATAATATATAATATATAGGAAGACAATGTTGTTTTGTGCCTATATATATACATTTATTTATATATACATATATATATATATATATATATATATATATATATATATATATATTAAACTAAACAGAAATGTTGGAGATTTCTTTTCAGATAAACTAACCTCTTCTTTAATAGAAAGGAAGATAAATCTCTGTATAGTGCCCCCGGCATGAAGTTCATGCCCTGTAATCAGTTTAATAGAGGAGGTACTACCATAAGAACAATTTATAGCCCCTGGCACTTCAGAAAACATCACAATTTACATTTTTTCCATTTAAATACATGCAAAGTTAATCTTTTTCATCTAGAATTCTTTAGGGGAGAAAATAATTTCCATTTGTTTTTGTTCCACTCTATCAGACACACTAGCTCTAAGATTAAATGATAACAGTGGACCTAATAATAAAAATACAATATAATGTAATGAAAGTAATGTAGATCTAATCCTCTTTTTTATTGCATCCTGAGTGCCTTTGGTTCTATTATTTTCCTGTATCTTTGCCTTTGACTTATTGATGTCTTGTCAGAAAAGCTAAAGGATTTGTAAAGATTATGGTATTATGCGGTCATGAACATTTTTGCTCAGGGCATCTTTAATTAGAAAATGTTAACACTGGCTGCATTTCTTGCTGTAGAAACAAACACCCTCCAGTTAACAAATACCAATTTATTTGATAAAGAAAAGTAACCATTCATTTGTTTAAGGATCTCTTTTAAGGATTTTTTCATGTTTGCTCCGTGTTAGAGTTTATTCTTGCAATGATTTGTAATGAAATCTGGGGACTATTTATTTTGTAAATCAATATAGCGCTTACATTGTGATTATTTTACCACAATTTTATATTGCTCTAGTTTTTCAAGAACAAGTAATATAGATAAATAAGTAGGCATCCCAGCCTCAGCACGATTAATGCCAGCCATGAAATAACAGCATTGAACATTTATCTGTGCAATAACTCACAACAATTGTTTTTATATTCAGACGGTGAGATTATGGAGAATCTCATTGCAACCTATGCACAAAAGATGGGAAATTCATTTTATTTTATGCAAAACAAACATATTTATTATTTTCCAATAAACAGAAGCTGAAATATTTTTCTATTTGGCCAACCAGGCAAGATTATAAATGAAAGAGCCGTATTATGTTTGTGTTAGTTTTCCTTTTCTTAGTAAAAGTGACTGTCATAAAACATCACACATAGTCCCATAGAGCATCATAGTAGAACTCCATTACCTCTTACACAAGCTCTCTTTCTAAACCTTGTTTCATTAGCCACGCTACATGTTCTGCATAACAAACTTTTTAGATCTTGCTCCTGTTTGAAATAATCACCATTTTATGTAAACATATTCCACCGCCGTTCTCCAGATGTCGTAGTTATGGAATTCATTTTTTATTTCCCTAAAGTGAAAAATGTAATTGAACCTATAATGGAAGAGAAACGTCTTTTAAGAGATTAGTTAATTTATTTGTCCATCCTTTTTTTTTTTTAACTTGAAGCCCAAAGACAGGAATGGAAGTACAGAAGTTTTGTAGGGTTCTCACACCAAAGGAAATATGCATTCTAGTGATGGGCGAATCTGCTGAAACTTACATTTTGATGGTTCATTTGCATTAGGTAAGTCAATCTATTTTGTGTTGAAGTTGTTTGATGCAAATCAAGTGTTCCTTATTATGCTCTGAGGTCACTCCAGACCCTAAAGAATAAACACAGAGTAAAAATAATAATACACATCTCACCACTTAGCTGTTTCACCAACACTCCTCATCTGGTCATCTACGAAGCTCCTCCTGATCTCTTCCTTCAGTGACCAATATCCTGTTTGTCCAGTTCCGCCATATCTCTTTTTTTTCAAATATTCCTATAGCAGTAATGCAATACCAGAGTTCCCTTATTCCATGTTAGCATTTTAGAGTGCATCTGTATGTATATTTTAGTTATAATATGCTTTCAGCTGGCATCTGTTCACACCTGTTGGATGTGCAGGTCAGTCTTTTTGATATATTTGTAGTGCATTTCCTTTTGACTTAGCACCTCGCCCTGTAACCAGGCTGTGTCCATGCTCTTTGATAGCAGGATCCTTTCTGCCCATACATGTCGGTTTTTAACCCAGATACAGGCATTTCAAGTTAGGGTCCCAGTATATAAAGATATGCCTTGCCATGTTGACCGGGCTCATATGCATTTGCCAATACATAAGCTTAATATCTTTTTTTTCAAATATTCCTTTAGCAGTAATGCAATGCCAGAGTCCCCTTATTTATTGTTAGCATTTTAGTGTGCAGCTGTATGTGTTTTGTAGATATAATGTGTTTTCAGCTAGCACCTGTGCAGGGCAGTCTTTTTGATGCATTGCTGTTGTCACACTGTGTGGCAGGCAAGGCATTACATCAAAGGCATAGAAAGCGCCGGAAGCGCCAGAACAAAGGGAAGATGCCAGTCATCATGCAGCAAAGATAAAAAGAGAGAAGCTTCGCAGAGGCCAAATGGCAGCAAAGCAATAGGTCAGGTATTGTGAGGATCAAATAAAAATGAATAAAAGAGTTTCATGATTTCTTAATCTCTTCACAGATCTCTGAATCCATCAAATTGGTTGCCAACTAACCAGCATTTTGCAAACTTTGTGCAAAGCAAATCGCCCAGAATTTGAATTCACATAAATCTAAGATTTTGGGGAAATTCTAAACAAAATTCGCTAATTTAGGTTTGCTATTTTCTAGGGACTTTAACCCCTTTATCCCCTAGCCTGTTTTCACATTTCTCATTAGACGCATTTTTTCAACTCTGACCAGTATCACATTAAAAAGAATCACTCTAGAGCGCTTCAACAGATCCCAGTGATTCTCAACTGTTTTTTTTTGTGACATATTGTATTTCATGATTATGTTAAATTGAGGAGAATATTATTTCCATTTATTTGTACAAATATTGAAAATTAGACAAAAAACTTTGAATTTGTATGCCCTTAAACCAGAGAGTTATCTCACACAAATTAGTTAATAAATAACATTTACCACATGTCTACTTTACATCAACAGTAGAAATGGGCAAATAGTAATTATTCATGGTTGGATAATGTTTACCGAATACCAATCACTATACCAGTATAAAAATGCCGAGGTTCCTGATTGACTTGCTTAGGTTCATTATTCGTGACAAATATCGGAATAGTAGTTTGGGATTCATTACATATAATCTGAACACGAATAGATACAATTCACCCATCACTAATCAGAACCATTTTTGATAAATACTTTTGTTGTTAGGAAGTTATTAGGGTTAAACGTTTAGCAGCAATTTCACATTTTTCCATAACAATTTACACAAGTATTTTTTTGGGACTACATCACATTTGAAGGGACTTTCAGGGGCCTAGATGACAGAAAATACCCAAAATTGACATTATTCTAAAAACTGCACCCCTCACCCTGCTCAAAACCACATTCAAGAAGTTTATTAACCCTTCAGGGGCTTTACAGCTACTAAAGCAATGTGTAAGGAAACTTAAGCTTTTACTTTTTCCCACAAAAATTTTATTTTAGCCTCAAATTTTACATTTCAGAGAAACAGAAGGAAACAAATAATACAATTTGTTGTGCAATTTCTCCTGAGTACACTGATACCAAAACAACAGAAACCCCCACAAGGGACCCCATTCTGGAAACTATACCTCTCAAGGAAATCATTCTGGGGTCTAGTGACCAATTTTAAACCACAGGTGATTTATGGAATTGTATAACAGAGCTGTGAAAATAAAAAAAGAATATTTTTCCACTAAAATGCTGCTTTGGCAACAAAGTTTTAATTTTCAAAAAGGGTAATATGAGAAAATGGATCATACAATTTGTTACATAATTTCTCCTGAGTCCACCAATATGTTGTTGAAAACTACTTTTCAGTCACAGTACAAAGCTCTGAAGGGAAGGAGTGCAATATCGTATTTCAGAATTAGTTGGAATGGTTTGGGAGTGCCAAGTAAAACTGGCAAAGCCCCTGACAAGCCAGAAAAGCAGATTCCCCATATGTGACCCCATTTTTCAAAGTACACCTCAAAAGTAATTCATCTAGGGGTGCATTGAGCATATTGACACCACAGGTATTCCACAACATTTTATACCATTGGGCAGTGAAGAAACAATAATTATATTTTTTTGCATTAAAATGTTGTTTTAGAAGAAAAAAGAATTACATTTTTACCACAAAAATATTGAAAACCTGGTTTTATTACTATTTTTACGCCGTTCACCTTGCAGAATAAGTGATACGACGGCTTTATTTCGCAGGTCAGTATGGTTACAGCAATACCAGATTTATATATTTTTTTTAGGTTTGGCTACTTCCACACTAAAAAAACTCCACTGTTTTGCAAAATAAAGTTTTTTTGAATAATTAACTTTTGATGGCTATAGTTTATTTTTTCATTTTTCTGCCGACATTCACATGAAGTTTTTTGCAGGTTGAGTTTGAGATTTTATTGGTACCATTTTGGGCCCCATATTTTTTAATCGCTTACTATTCCACTTTTTGTGAGGCCCCCTTCACACACACGTGTCTCCGGTACGTGTTTGGTCCATTCCTGCACGTACCGGAGACACAGACACACGTACTCCAATGTTATTCAATGTATGGAGTTACACGTGCATTTTTCCATACGGTGCGTGTGTCCATGTGCGTGATACGTTTGTTTGTCCGTATCACACGGATGCATGTCAGTTTTCCTCACGGAGCACGCATACACGCACCCATTAAACTCAATGGGTCCGTGAGCACACGTTCGTGACACGGATGCATCTCCGTATGGTCCGTGTCCGTTTTGTGCTTTTTTGAAGCGATGTCGGTCAATCTTTTTGTTCTGTGTATGTCAGTCAATCTCCCTCAGTCCGTCGGTCGGTCTCTATTCTCTCTCTGACAGTCTCTCCCCCTCCTCTCTCATACTCACCGTTCCCAGATCACTGCCGTGGCGCCGCACAGCTGTTAAAAAAGCTCCGGCGGCTTTTTCTAATTTGAAAATGCCGGCCGCCCATTATTCAATCTCGTATTCACTGCTTTCCCCGCCCACCGGGGCCTATGATTGGTTGCAGTTAGACACGCCCCCACACTGAGTGACAGCGTGTCTATATCGAGCAGTAAAAAAAAAAAAATTAAAAAAACGACGTGCGGTCCCCCCCAATTTGGAAACCAGCCAGGGTAAAGCCACACGGCTGAAAGCTGGTATTCTTAGGATGGGGAGCTCCACGTTTGGGGAGCCCCCCAGCCTAACAATATCAGCCAGCAGCCGCCTGGAATTGCCGCATCTATTAGATTAGACTTTACCCAGCTCATCCCGAATTGCCCTGGTGCGGTGGCAATCGGGGTAATAAGGAGTTAATGGCAGCCCTTAGCTGCCACTAAGTCCTAGATTAATCATGGCAGGCGTCTCCCCGAGATACCTTTCATGATTAACCTGTAAGTTAAAGTAAATAAACACACACAGTCAAAAAATACTTCATTTGAAATAATAATAAATAACAAACACCCTCGGTCACTACTTTATTAAGCCCCAAAAACCCATCCTTGTCCGGTGTAATCCACAGAGGTCCCGTGACGCTCTCAGCTCAGCTACATGAAGCTGACAGGAGCTGCAATAGAACACTGCCGCTCCTGCCAGCACCACACAGCAACTGAATAGAGTCACGCGATCAGCGATGACGTCACTCAGGTTACTCGTGGCCACCGCTGGATCCTCCAACAGTGACAGCAAGTCGCCGAAGTGACTGAAGTAAGCTGCGCAATCAGCACTGAAGTTACAGGTGAGTTGCGGTCTCAGGTGGAGAACTCCAGCTAGCCGTGGGTAGCCTGAGTGACAGCAGCGCTAATAGCGCTGCTCACTTCAGTCACTCAGGGGATTAGCGGTCACCGGTGAGTCTTTCACGGGTGACCGCTAATCAGTTTGGGACACGAAGACAGAGCCACGGTATGACAATGAAGTCGGGTGAAGTTGACCCGAGTTCATTCTCATCGCGCAACTCTGTCTGCTGTCAATGGGCATGTAGCAACTAGAGTTGAGCGCGGTTCGCGGTTCGTGGTTCTCCAGTTCGCGGCTCGAGTGATTTTGGGGGCTGTTCTAGATCGAACTAGAACTCGAGCTTTTTGCTAAAGCTCGATAGTTCTAGATGCGTTCAAGAGCGGTTCTAGCAGCAAAAATACCAGCTAATTCCTAGCTGGCTTTCCGGTGTAATAGTGTACACTATTATGAAATTTCAGTGTATAGTGTGCGGGAACAGCGCATTCAGATCACTGGTGTATGGATAATGGTGATCGCCATTTTTTTTTTTCCTTGTCTTCCTTCCTTAAGCGCGCGCGTGTAGTGGGGCGGGCCAGCATGTCAGCCAATCCCAGACACACACACAGCTAAGTGGACTTTTAGCCAGAGAAGCAACGGCATGTGTGATAGGATGTCCATGTCACATGTCCCTGCATTATAAAACCGGACATTTTCCACCAGCACGCCATTATCTGCCTTCTGCGTCCTTGGTGTCAGTCACCGCTGGCGCAGCGCCTATCTCAGATACTGCTGTGTACGCTCTATACACAGCGCTGTACAGCATAGGGATAGCACTTTCTATCAGTCCTTTTAAGGGCTAATACCGGCAGGGTCAGAGCCATAGGTGACAGGTCCGTGAAAACAGAGTTTAACCGCTACACAAGATGACAGCGTCTGTGTAGCTAAGGTCAGGGATTTCCTCGCTGCATTTCCCCATTAGGAGGGATAGAAAGGCAGGCTTCCTTTCCTTTACCCAGAGATCCACAACCCTGCCACTGTACCCTTCTGCCCTTTGCACACTCAAACTCATTGTTACTAAGCCATTACTAAGCCATTATACTAGCAAACACTGAGTGAACTTAGTGGCATCCTAAACGTGGATGTTGGACTTCTGTATTGTCCCACTAGTGCAAAGATATTTGCAGCACGTCTGCCTGCATTGCACACTCAAACTCATTGTTACTAAGCCATTATACTAGCAAACACTGAGGGAACTTAGTGGCATCCTCAACGTGGCTGTTGGACTTCTGTATTGTCCCACTAGTGCCAAGATATTTGCAGCACGTCTGCCTGCATTGCACACTCAAACTCATTATTACTAAGCTATTATACTAGCAAACACTGAGTGAACTTAGTGGCATCCTCAACGTGGCTGTTAGACTTCTGTATTGTTCCACTAGTGCAAAGATATTTGCAGCATGTCTGCCTGCATTGCACACTCAAACTGATTGTTACTAAGCCATTATACTAGCAAACACTGAGTGAACTTATTGGCATCCTCAACGTGGCTGTTGGACTTCTGTATTGTCCCACTAGTGCAAAGATATTTGCAGCACGTCTGCCTGCATTGCACACTCAAACTCAATGTTATTAAGCCATTATACTAGCAAACACTGAGTGAACTTAGTGGCATCCTCAACGTGGCTGTTGGACTTCTGTATTGTCCCACTAGTGCAAAGATATTTGCAGCACGTCTGCCTGCATTGCACACTCAAACTCATTGTTACTAAGCTATTATACTAGCAAACACTGAGTGAACTTAGTGGCATCCTCAACATGGCTGTTGGACTTCTGTATTGTTCCACTAGTGCAAAGATATTTGCAGCATGTCTGCCTGCATTGCACACTCAAACTGATTGTTACTAAGCCATTATACTAGCAAACACTGAGTGAACTTAGTGGCATCCTCAACGTGGCTGTTGGACTTCTGTATTGTCCCACTAGCGCAAAGATATTTGCAGCACGTCTGCCTGCATTGCACACTCAAACTCATTGTTACTAAGCAATTATACTAGCAAACACTGAGTGAACTTAGTGGCATCCTAAACGTGGCTGTTGGACTTCTGTATTGTCCCACTAGTGCAAAGATATTTGCAGCACGTCTGCCTGCATTGCACACTCAAACTCAATGTTACTAAGCCATTATACTAGCAAACACTGAGTGAACTTAGTGGCATCCTAAACGTGGCTGTTGGACTTCTGTATTGTCCCACTAGTGCAAAGATATTTGCAGCACGTCTGCCTGCATTGCACATTCAAACTCATTGTTACTAAGCCATTATACTAGCAAACACTGAGTGAACTTAGTGGCATCCTCAACGTGGCTGTTGGACTTCTGTATTGTCCCACTAGTGCAAAGATATTTGCAGCACGTCTGCCTGCATTGCACACTCAAACTCATTCTTACTAAGCCATTATACTAGCAAACACTGAGTGAACTTAGTGGCATCCTCAACGTGGCTGTTGGACTTCTGTATTGTCCCACTAGTGCAAAGATATTTGCAGCACGTCTGCCTGCATTGCACACTCAAACTCATTGTTACTAAGCCATTATACTAGAAAACACTGAGTGAACTTAGTGGCATCCTCAACGTGGCTGTTGGACTTCTGTATTGTCCCACTAGTGCAAAGATATTTGCAGCACGTCTGCCTGCATTGCACACTCAAACTCATTGTTACTAAGCCATTATACTAGCAAACACTGAGTGAACTTAGTGGCATCCTCAACGTGGCTGTTGGACTTCTGTATTGTCCCACTAGTGCAAAGATATTTGCAGCACCTCTGCATTGAACATCCAAGCTCATTGTTACAAAGCTATTATACTAGCAATTTATGCTGCCAGTTTAAGGGCCGTAGTTGCATTGTCAGGGATAATTATTGTTGTTTATTCTGCTGTTAATAAAGCTAGACCACCGCTGCAATCTACACCACCTCTCAATTTTTACTACCACATTTTAAGTGCACAATCTTGTCGCAATCAAAATGAGTGTCAAAATGACAGATGCTGGTGGAAAGGGGAAGAGCCGTGTTGGAAAAGGAAAAAAAGGGTTTGTCCGTGGGGAAGGTGGCAAAGCTCTATTAACATCTGCTGAAGATAGACCATCTACCAGCAAAAGTAAGATGTCTACTACTTACCGTGGACAATCCGATGTGCTCCCTTTTTTACGGACACGAACAACAGGAACAAAGGTAGATGATGGCCAAAAAAGGAAAATGCTTGAATGGATCTCAAGTGGTCCAGCAAGTACCCTCTCTGCCACCTCAACTACCGCATCCAAAAAACACCAGTCCTCTGAGTTGTCATCCCAATCAAACTTGCTTTCTCCCAGCTCTGAAGTCTCCATCAGCCCTGCACAGTATGGTGGAACTGAGATGGCTGAGTCTGCAGAGCTGTTCAGTCACACTATAGCCTGGGAATCAGAAGTCTGCTCCCAAGCTACAGTGAGTACAGACCAGGAAATGGTCTGCAGTGATGCCCAGAACCTTTGTGACTCTGATTCAGGCCGTGAAGACCAAGTTTCTGAGCATAATGTTGACCCTTTGTCACAAACTGTAACACCTGTGGTTATAGACAATGAGGAACATACTGATGACGATGAGACGCAGAAACCGGATTGTGATGACAACTTAAATATTCGGTCAGGGCAAGAAGAGGCTCGGTCTGAGGGTGAGGGGAGTGCAAACACAACAATTAATGATGAAGTTCTAGATCCCACCTACTGTCAACCCACAGTCAGGCACTCGAGGAGGTCAACAGAGGCGGTGGAGGAGGATGCAACCGACGACGAAGTTACCTTGCGCCTTCCTGGACAGAGTCGGAGCACTGGTAGCCCGTCTACAACTCCATCATCAGCCACCACTCTGCCTCTGAGCACTAGTCGGGGGGGCTCAGCAGGTCGCATGCCCTCTAAGCCTTGCCTAGCCTGGTCCTTTTTTGACATAGAAAAAGATCGCTCAAATTATGTGATCTGTAAAATTTGTCGTGATTCTATTAGTAGAGGTCAAAACCTCAGCAGTTTGACAATTTCTTCCATGAATCGTCACATGAATAAATATCATATGTCCCAGTGGGAAGCTCACCGTGCTGCAATGCGGTCTAGCGGAGCGAACCATCCACGGCCTGCCCCTTCCAGTGCATCCGCGCGCTCTTCATCTTCTAGGACTGTGGGGACAGCTGTCACACCTGGTTTTCCACGCACAACTTCCACCACTGTAACCGCAACAGGCAGTTTTCTTGGTAGGTCATCAGTTGGTTTGGAAGGGGAAACAAGTGCGTGTGTACAGCTCTCTCAGACATCGATAGCACCAACGTTGGATGAAGGCAACATCATGTCTCCCCCTACACTTTCCTCACAAACCTGCATTTTTCCAGGGACACCGTACTCAACACCGTCTACACACAGCAGCCAGATCTCTGTCCCTCAGATGTGGACAAATAAAAGGCCATTTCCTGCGACCCATGACAAAGCTAAGAGGTTGACTTTATCCCTCTGTAAGCTCTTGGCTACCGAAATGCTGCCTTTCCCCCTGGTGGACACACAGGATTTTAGAGACCTTATGTCTGTCGCTGTGCTCCAGTACCAGATGCCCAGTCGCCACTACTTCTCTAAGAAAGGTGTGCCCGCGCTACACCAGCATGTCGCCCACAACATCACCGCTTCCTTGAGAAACTCTGTGTTTGAACGGGTGCATTTCACCACCGATACTTGGACCAGTAAGCATGGACAGGGACGTTACACGTCGCTGACTGGGCATTGGGTAACTATGGTGATAGATGGTGAAGGGTCTGCTGCACAAGTCTTGCCGTCCCCACGACTTGTGTGTCAATCCTCTGTCTGTCCAAGTTCCGCCACTGCTTCTGCCTCCTCCACTTCATCTGTGTCCTCCACCTCCGCCCCATGCCTGCCTGGTCAGGCCACCAGCGTTCGCACTGCGCAGAAGGAATCACGCACCCCTCATTACTATGCTGGCAGCAGAGCGCAACGGCATCAGGCGGTCTTTAGCTTGACATGTCTTGGGAATAAGAGTCACACAGCTGAGGAGTTGTGGTCAGCTCTGCGGTCCGAGTTTAATAAATGGTTGTCTCCACTCAACCTGCAGCCTGGTAAGGCTGTGTGCGACAATGCTGCAAACCTGGGTGCGGCCCTTCGCCTGGGCAAGGTGACACACGTGCCTTGTATGGCTCACGTGTTGAACCTTGTTTTCCAGCAACTTTTAACACACTATCCCGGCCTAGATGGCCTTCTGACCAGGGCACGAAAACTGTCTGCTCACTTCCGCCATTCAACCGCCGCTGCTGAGCGACTTGCATCGCTCCAGAAGTCTTTCGGCCTGCCGGTTCATCGCCTGAAATGCGATGTGCCGACACGCTGGAATTCGACTCTCCACATGTTACAGCGACTGTGGCAGCACTGCCGTGCCCTGATGCAATACGTCATGACGTATAGCCTGGGCCAACGAGATGCAGAGGTGGGGCAGATCACCCTGATGGAGTTGTCTCAGATCAAGGACCTATGCACCCTTCTGCACAGTTTCGACATGGCGACGAATATGTTTAGCGCTGACAATGCCATTATCAGCATGACAATTCCAGTCATTTACATGCTGCACATGCTAAACACTATTCGGAGTCAGGGGGTGGGACAACAGGAAGGGGAGGAACTACAGGAGGATTCATATGCGCAAGACACAACAACATCACCAAGGTCCAGACGTTCATCATCACCAACGCGGCAGGCATGGGACCATGGGGGACAGGGATCATCAAGGGCGCATGGTAGCAGGCGAAATGTTGAGGAAGGTGCAGGAGAACATGAAGAAATGCAGGACGAACTGTCCATGGACATAGAAGACTCAGCGGATGAGGGAGACCTTGGTCAAATTTCAGTTGAAAGAGGTTGGGGGGAGATGTCAGAGGAAGAAAGAACGGTTAGCACCTCTATGTCACAAACACAGTGTGGACTTGGTCCGCATGGCTGCGCAAGACACATGAGTGCTTTCTTGCTGCACTACCTCCAACATGACCCTCGTATTGTCAAAATTAGAAGTGATGATGACTACTGGCTTGCCACACTATTAGATCCCCGGTACAAGTCCAAATTTTGTGACATAATTCCAGCCATAGAAAGGGACGCACGTATGCAGGAGTATCAGCAGAAGCTGTTACTCGATCTTAGATCCGCTTTTCCACCAAACAACCGTGCAGGTGCAGGGAGTGAATCTCCCAGTTGTAACTTTACTAACATGGGACGGTCTCGTCATCTTCAACAGTCTACCCGTACCAGTAGCACCGTATCTGGAGCTGGTAACAGCATTTTTATGGAATCTTTTCATAATTTTTTTAGACCGTCCTTTGCAAGGCCACCAGAGACAACAAGTCTGACACATAGTCAACAGCTGCAGAGGATGATACAGGAGTATCTGCAAATGAACATCGATGCCATGACTTTGCAAATGGAGCCTTGCTCATTTTGGGCTTCAAATCTTGAAAAATGGCCAGAGCTCTCCACTTACGCCTTGGAGATTTTGTCATGTCCAGCTGCCAGCGTTGTCTCTGAACGTGTCTTCAGTGCTGCTGGGTGTGTGCTGACAGATAAGCGCACGCGTCTGTCCAGTGACAATGTGGACAGACTAACGTTCATCAAAATGAACAAGTCATGGATCCACAAGGAATTTACTACCCCTTTGTCATCCTGGGGAGAGTAAATGCTTGTGGATTTGGAATGTCCTTGATGCAAATCAAAACATCCTGTTTGCAACTAGGGCACAAGTGCTGCCACTGATGGGGTGTCTGTGTGGCCCAATTTTTGGAAAAAAGGGAGACTCCGCTTGGAGTAACCCTTGCTTACATTGTTTTTAAAAATGATCCAAGATGAACAGAGCTGGGATCAGGAAAGACTTAGCTACCTACCCCGGAGTCATCCTGGGGACGGTTAATTATGGCATATTTTTGAATGTGCTTGATGCAAATCTAGCTGTGAAGTGTACAACAAGGGCACAAGTGCTGCCACTGAAGGGGTGGGTGTGTGTGGCCCAATTTTTGGAAAAAAGGGAGACTCCGCTTGGAGTAACCCTTGCTTACAGTGTTTTTAAAAAGGAGCCAAGATGAACAGAGCTGGGATCAGGAAAGACTTTGCTACCTACCCCGGTGTCATCCTGGGGACGGTTAAGAATGGCGTATTTTTGAATGTGCTTGATGCAAATCTAGCTGTGAAGTGTACAACTGGGGCACAAGTGCTGCCACTGAAGGGGTGGGTGTGTGTGTGGCCCAATTTTTGGAAAAAAAGGGAGACTCCGCTTGGAGTAACCCTTGCTTACATTGTTTTTAAAAATGATCCAAGATGAACAGAGCTGGGATCAGGAAAGACTTTGCTACCTACACCGGGGTCATCCTGGGGACGGTTAAGTATGGCGTATTTTTGAATGTGCTTGATGCAAATCTAGCTGTGAAGTGTACAACAAGGGCACAAGTACTGCCACTGAATGGGTGGGTGTGTGTGGGGCCCAATTTTTGGAAAAAAAGGGAGACTCCGCTTGGAGTAACCCTTGCTTGCTGTATTTTTAAACTAATTCAGTGTAGGGACTCGCAAGTGTGAGAATCCTTGACGAACGGATTGCGAGCTTACATATTTTGGGCCAAAATATAAACTAATATCTCACTATTTGAGGTATGGCACATTTTATCCATTTTTGCAGGATGTGTGTGGACCTTTTGAATTCAGGTGGTTAAATGGTGAGCCTGTCATGTGTTATGTACTCATAGTGCTAACTGACCCGCCTGGACCTGGTGTTGTGCGTCATTTATAGGCCATTATTCAGACACTGTGCGTCTCGTGTATCCGTGCGAGATGCACCTATATAGTGCTGTTTTGCCCGCCTGACCTGGGTTTCTGGCGTCATTTATAGGTCACAGTTCAGACACTGTGCATTTCACTCATTATATGATGGGCTCCCAGTGCAAGCCTTATTAGTGTGCATGTCTTATGCTAAGCAGCCGCCCCTCCCCCCTAGTGTGGAGGTTGAGTGGCTGTGACATCAGCATCTTGCACCTCGGCTGCAGCCATCTTTATGAGGAAGGCTCACCACATTCTGTGTGTGCACATATCATTTTTCTTGGCTCCTTTTTGGTGTTTTTTTTTATATAGTTCTTTGTGGTTTTTCTAACTAATTCAGTGTAGGGACTCGCAAGTGTGAGAATCCTTGACGAACGGATTGCGAGCTTACATATTTTGGGCCAAAATATAAACTAATATCTCACTATTTGAGGTATGGCACATTTTATCCATTTTTGCAGGATGTGTGTGGACCTTTTGAATTCAGGTGGTTAAATGGTGAGCCTGTCATGTGTTATGTACTCATAGTGCTAACTGACCCGCCTGGACCTGGTGTTGTGCGTCATTTCTAGGCCATTATTCAGACACTGTGCGTCTCGTGTATCCGTGCGAGATGCACCTATATAGTGCTGTTTTGCCCGCCTGACCTGGGTTTCTGGCGTCATTTATAGGTCACAGTTCAGACACTGTGCATTTCACTCATTATATGATGGGCTCCCAGTGCAAGCCTTATTAGTGTGCATGTCTTATGCTAAGCAGCCGCCCCTCCCCCCTAGTGTGGAGGTTGAGTGGCTGTGACATCAGCATCTTGCACCTCGGCTGCAGCCATCTTTATGAGGAAGGCTCACCACATTCTGTGTGTGCACATATCATTTGTCTTGGCTCCTTTTTGGTGTTTTTTTGATATAGTTCTTTGTGGTTTTTCTAACTAATTCAGTGTAGGGACTCGCAAGTGTGAGAATCCTTGACGAACGGATTGCGAGCTTACATATTTAGGGCCAAAATATAAACTAATATCTCACTATTTGAGGTATGGCACATTTTATCCATTTTTGCAGGATGTGTGTGGACCTTTTGAATTCAGGTGGTTAAATGGTGAGCCTGTCATGTGTTATGTACTCATAGTGCTAACTGACCCGCCTGGACCTGGTGTTGTGCGTCATTTATAGGCCATTATTCAGACACTGTGCGTCTCGTGTATTCGTGCGAGATGCACCTATATAGTGCTGTTTTGCCCGCCTGACCTGGGTTTCTGGCGTCATTTATAGGTCACAGTTCAGACACTGTGCATTTCACTCATTATATGATGGGCTCCCAGTGCAAGCCTTATTAGTGTGCATGTCTTATGCTAAGCAGCCACCCCTCCCCCCTAGTGTGGAGGTTGAGTGGCTGTGACATCAGCATCTTGCACCTCGGCTGCAGCCATCTTTATGAGGAAGGCTCACCACATTCTGTGTGTGCACATATCATTTGTCTTGGCTCCTTTTTGGTGTTTTTTTGATATAGTTCTTTGTGGTTTTTCTAACTAATTCAGTGTAGGGACTCACAAGTGTGAGAATCCTTGACGAACGGATTGCGAGCTTACATATTTTGGGCCAAAATATAAACTAATATCTCACTATTTGAGGTATGGCACATTTTATCCATTTTTGCAGGATGTGTGTGGACCTTTTGAATTCAGGTGGTTAAATGGTGAGCCTGTCATGTGTTATGTACTCATAGTGCTAACTGACCCGCCTGGACCTGGTGTTGTGCGTCATTTCTAGGCCATTATTCAGACACTGTGCGTCTCGTGTATCCGTGCGAGATGCACCTGTCGCGGGCGGGGAGGAGGGTGTCAGCACACCGCGCTCACCCCTTCTGCTCGGGTCCGGCAGCTGCACAGTGGTGGCTCGAGCCGTGGGCCGGATCCCGGGGTTTCTCGAGCGACACTTCTCGCCCGTGAGTGAAAGGGGGTGTTTGTTGGGTGTGGGGATTGTTATAGTTCGTGACGCCACCCACGGTTGTGGTGATTGCACCACCGCTGCTCAGTAGGGGGGTCCCGGGGATGGTGATGCGGAGCAGCCAGGTGTTGTGTTGCCCCTCCGTGGGTAGGGGTTGGTGATCCCGGGGCCCGGTGATGAGATGTAAAGTGTAGGGCCTGGAGGGCGCAGGGACGCAGGGGCAGCGCTGTGCCTTGCGGCACTATGGTACTCACTCAGCCTGACACACGGACACAGTTTGTACGGTAAACCAACGGCTGGTAGGACGGTCCCACAGACGGCTGCACCTGCACTCCCGGTAGGTGACGGTGATGTCTCTCTTCCTTGCACCTGTGTTGACTGATGGTAGCGGTGGATTCCCTCCGGTTACCCGCTCCCCGGCTGCAATCTGGGCCGGAGGAGCTCTGCACTTTGCCCGCAGGCGCTGGCCCTGGGGAAACTGGTGCCCTGGCGGTGGCGGTGTCTCCCCGGTTCAGGTTGGGCTGTTGCCTTCACTCGGGACTTGGTTGCTGGGGGAGCTGCGTCCCCGTCACTGACGGATTTGGCAAATCTGGCGACTCCTAGCCTTGCCGGGGTCCGAGAGGCCCCTGCCCTGGTGCTGACTGTCCTTCGGAACACTGCTCCAGACCACCGGGCACACAGCCAACGGGGTCCTTCCAGGAACTTCCAAACGGTCCCCCTCCAGACAGTCACCGCCGTTGCTGACCTTGCTGTTCTGGCCCTACACAAAGCTGGGCTCTCAGGCTCTCCTTTCCTTCTGTCACTTTACTTGCTTTTTCTCCTTTTCACTTCTCCACTTTCACTCTGTCTAGACTACTCCTCCACTCCTGACTAGACTGCACTCAAGCCCTGCCTGGGCTAATCTCCTGTTCACTCTTTCATGTCCCTCACTGGACTGCCTGGTTTCTTCCTGCCTCCAGAGTTGTGAGCTCCTCGATGGGCGGAGCCAACCGCCTGGCCCACCCCCTGGTGTGCATCATCAACCTCTGGAGGAAGGCAACAAGGATTTCTGGTTAGCTGTGATGTGCCTACCTGGAGTGTGGGGTGTGGTGGTGTTGTGACCTGTGTCCCCTGGCTTGCCCAGGGCGACACATTCCCCCTTAGCAAAATGCAGACCGTCCGCGGGCTGCCGTCCTACACCGGTTTTATTTTTCTGTAAAAGGGGTAACAAGGGTTAAGCAAACATAGATACATTTTTAATCAAAAACTCTTCCCAAGACGGGAGGCACATTTACTTAAACGTTGCAACGGTATACGGTCACGGTTTCCGCTCTCTCCCACCCAAGCAACCTGGCCCTGATGCTGCCCCTAAAACCCAGGCAGCACCCCTTGACCCACAGTCCAGCACAAGTTACCCGAGCGGGATCTGTCCTTCCCCTCCAGAGGGTGGCCACCGGTTCCTTTGGTGGCTGGGCCCTGGCCTGCTCTGCTCAGGGCCCTCCCTCCAACCTGCCTCTCCGGAGGCGGTATGGCGGAAACGGTAACGGTACCCAACATATTTACAAGCCACTCAACGTTTGTGGTGCCCTGCAAGTTCACGGGCCCGTCCATGGACAGTTCCCATGCATTTTAAACTTAAACGGTCCCCACGGGGACAACGGTGCCGGCTCCTGCCGGTTGCTAATCACACGGTGAATCAGGTGAACTTCGGATCATTTTTCACTTATCATTTACAGAACTTTCTAAACTTTTTCAAACAAACAATAAACTTCAGTGATGGTCCCAACGGGGACGGTGCAACGGGCATCCGCTGCCCTACTCCGGTCTGTCAAGCGCTGGGGCTGCTGGCAAGGGGTAGAGGTCTGCGCTCGCTCGGGCCTCCGGGCCCCTCCTGAGGTTAACGTCCAGCGCAAACCACCCTCGCTCCCCAAAGTGCCGGGTATAGCGCACAATATCCCCCGGCATCAGGTTACGGCCGGGATGTTCCTCGGACAGGTGAGCATGCACATCCCGCCGGGCTACAAACACCTCGGCCTCCAGGCCTGGCTTGTAGATGAACCCGTAGCCCCGGCGGACATCAAACCGCCTCACCTGTCCCTCGTGCAGCGGTCCCCGGTCACGGAATGTCGCTTGCCGGAGATTCTCCTTCTCCCGGATCGCTCTGGCCACCAGCTCGGCCTTCTTCCTTTCCCTTTCGGCGATCTCCAGGCCCAGCGGTACCGGCTCCCTATCCCAGTACGGTGCTGCTGCCAGCGCCGGCGCACGGGTTGAGCCCCGCGGGACATCCAGCACGTTACCCACTGTCAGGAAGGTGGGCAGCGTATCCCGCGGTGTCATGGCCTTGGGCGCTGCCTTGCAGCAGCAACCCGGCGCTACCTCAGCCGAGGTGTGGGGGATGGGCATAGGGGCTTTCCGCTGCCGGGCCTTCGGCTCGGAACGGGTCTTCGGCTCCGGCTCGGGAAGTTTCTCAGGGGATGCCTCCGGTTCGGTCTTCGTAGTCTTCCACGGCAACACCGCTGACTGGCTGCGGGCTTCGGCTACAGGTTGGCCCGCTTGGGCGGGGACGCTGGGTACTGCTACCGGTTGCGGTGGTAGCAGGCCTAGTGGCGGGGTCACGGCCTCCGGGTCGGGTGGCGAGGGAGGCAGCGAAGGGAGAGAGCTTGGACCGGGCCCCACAGCCGCGATGACCGGCCCCTCAAGGGCATCGGGACGTGGGTCACTCACCCTCCCTTTCTCCGCTTCCTCCTCGCGTCTCCGCACGGTGGCTACAACGTCCGCCATGTCGGCCTCCCACTCCTCCATGAGGAGCTGCATCTTCACCTGCAGCCGTTGGTAGAGCTGCGCGGTCCGGATCTCCACCCACGCCGCGGTTCCAGGCGCGGGGGGTACGGTGTCGCGGGACGGCATCCACATGACGGCTGGTTCGTTTGCTTCCAGGAACGGGATGTTTGCAGAGTCCTGGCGTCCCTGCTTTTATAGCCGCAGCTACATGCGGCCGGCCGCCATCGCGTCCCCCTTAGCTCTTTCCGGCCCCTCCTCTCTCGGGGTGGGGTTCTGGCCTTCGCGCCTCTACTGCTCAAGAAGACGCTCGAGCGGGAACTTTTCGCGTCAAAGATGGCGGCTTCTGAAATTTTTCTGCCGGATGCCTCCGGCGGTAACAAGGCGCACCTCTACCTGACGGCAGAGCGGTAAGATCCTGTTCGTGACGCCAAGTTGTCGCGGGCGGGGAGGAGGGTGTCAGCACACCGCGCTCACCCCTTCTGCTCGGGTCCGGCAGCTGCTCAGTGGTGGCTCGAGCCGTGGGCCGGATCCCGGGGTTTCTCGAGCGACACTCCTCGCCCGTGAGTGAAAGGGGGTGTTTGTTGGGTGTGGGGATTGTTATAGTTCGTGACGCCACCCACGGTTGTGGTGATTGCACCACCGCTGCTCAGTAGGGGGGTCCCGGGGATGGTGATGCGGAGCAGCCAGGTGTTGTGTTGCCCCTCCGTGGGTAGGGGTTGGTGATCCCGGGGCCCGGTGATGAGATGTAAAGTGTAGGGCCTGGAGGGCGCAGGGACGCAGGGGCAGCGCTGTGCCTTGCGGCACTATGGTACTCACTCAGCCTGACACACGGACACAGTTTGTACGGTAAACCAACGGCTGGTAGGACGGTCCCACAGACGGCTGCACCTGCACTCCCGGTAGGTGACGGTGATGTCTCTCTTCCTTGCACCTGTGTTGACTGATGGTAGCGGTGGATTCCCTCCGGTTACCCGCTCCCCGGCTGCAATCTGGGCCGGAGGAGCTCTGCACTTTGCCCGCAGGCTCTGGCCCTGGGGAAACTGGTGCCCTGGCGGTGGCGGTGTCTCCCCGGTTCAGGTTGGGCTGTTGCCTTCACTCGGGACTTGGTTGCTGGGGGAGCTGCGTCCCCGTCACTGACGGATTTGGCAAATCTGGCGACTCCTAGCCTTGCCGGGGTCCGAGAGGCCCCTGCCCTGGTGCTGACTGTCCTTCGGAACACTGCTCCAGACCACCGGGCACACAGCCAACGGGGTCCTTCCAGGAACTTCCAAACGGTCCCCCCTCCAGACAGTCACCGCCATTGCTGACCTTGCTGTTCTGGCCCTACACAAAGCTGGGCTCTCAGGCTCTCCTTTCCTTCTGTCACTTTACTTGCTTTTTCTCCTTTTTCACTTCTCCACTTTCACTCTGTCTAGACTACTCCTCCACTCCTGACTAGACTGCACTCAAGCCCTGCCTGGGCTAATCTCCTGTTCACTCTTTCATGTCCCTCACTGGACTGCCTGGTTTCTTCCTGCCTCCAGAGTTGTGAGCTCCTCGATGGGCGGAGCCAACCGCCTGGCCCACCCCCTGGTGTGCATCATCAACCTCTGGAGGAAGGCAACAAGGATTTCTGGTTAGCTGTGATGTGCCTACCTGGAGTGTGGGGTGTGGTGGTGTTGTGACCTGTGTCCCCTGGCTTGCCCAGGGCGACACACATCTATATAGTGCTGTTTTGCCCGCCTGACCTGGGTTTCTGGCGTCATTTATAGGTCACAGTTCAGACACTGTGCATTTCACTCATTATATGATGGGCTCCCAGTGCAAGCCTTATTAGTGTGCATGTCTTATGCTAAGCAGCCGCCCCTCCCCCCTAGTGTGGAGGTTGAGTGGCTGTGACATCAGCATCTTGCACCTCGGCTGCAGCCATCTTTATGAGGAAGGCTCACCACATTCTGTGTGTGCACATATCATTTGTCTTGGCTCCTTTTTGGTGTTTTTTTGATATAGTTCTTTGTGGTTTTTCTAACTAATTCAGTGTAGGGACTCGCAAGTGTGAGAATCCTTGACGAACGGATTGCGAGCTTACATATTTTGGGCCAAAATATAAACTAATATCTCACTATTTGAGGTATGGCACATTTTATCCATTTTTGCAGGATGTGTGTGGACCTTTTGAATTCAGGTGGTTAAATGGTGAGCCTGTCATGTGTTATGTACTCATAGTGCTAACTGACCCGCCTGGACCTGGTGTTGTGCGTCATTTATAGGCCATTATTCAGACACTGTGCGTCTCGTGTATCCGTGCGAGATGCACCTATATAGTGCTGTTTTGCCCGCCTGACCTGGGTTTCTGGCGTCATTTATAGGTCACAGTTCAGACACTGTGCATTTCACTCATTATATGATGGGCTCCCAGTGCAAGCCTTATTAGTGTGCATGTCTTATGCTAAGCAGCCGCCCCTCCCCCCTAGTGTGGAGGTTGAGTGGCTGTGACATCAGCATCTTGCACCTCGGCTGCAGCCATCTTTATGAGGAAGGCTCACCACATTCTGTGTGTGCACATATCATTTGTCTTGGCTCCTTTTTGGTGTTTTTGTGTTTTTTAAAAATGAGCCAAGATGAACAAGTCATGGTTCAGCAAAGACTTTGCTACCTACCCCGGTGTCATCCTGGGGACGGTTAAGTATGGCGTATTTTTTAATGTGCTTGATGCAAATCTAGCTGTGAAGTGTACAACTAGGGCACAAGTGCTGCCACTGAATAGATGGGTGTGTGTGGGGCACATTTTTTGGAAAAAAGGGAGACTCCGCTTGCAGTCACCTTGCGGTGTTTTACATGATTTTAGAAGGGCGTGCCATGCCTATATCTGTGTCTTGTCCTCTTTTTCCTCATTATGCTCTTTTGTTTTCGCATGAGAATTTGTTCTTGTCACTTTCCCATGTGTTTGTGTTGTGTTGTGAGTTGTTTGTCACCTTTTGGACACCTTTGAGGGTGTTTACTAGGTGTTTTTATGTGTTTGTGAATGCCTGCCATTGTTTCCTATGCAGTTCGAGTTCGGTTCGTCGAACGTTCGACGAACCGAACTCGAACGGGACCTCCATTCGGTGAACCGAACTCGAGCCGAACCACGACCGGTTCGCTCATCTCTAGTAGCAACGTCATTGTGCATCACACACGGATCATTTCACACGGAAAACACATGGACATTACACGTACGTATCTCACACACACACGGACATTCCACACGCACACATGGCAAGCATATGCCATCACACGGATGTCACACGTAATGGAGAAACGGACATAAAATACGTAACACGGACCAGAAAAATGGAACGTAAGACACGCACGTGTTTTTCACATGCGTGTGAAGGGGGCCTGAGGCAGATTGAGGAAGAAACAGCAATTTAGGTATTGCTTTTGTTTTTTTACTCCTTTCATAGCAAAGTAGAAACGATAAGACAGCTTTATTCTTCTGATCATTATGATTACAGTGATACCACATTTCTAGTGTTAGTTTTATGTTTTGACACTTTTACACACTAAAAACAATTTTATAAAAAAAAATTGGTTTTACATTTCTGTATTCTGAGAGCTATAACTTCATTTTTTTGCTGACACAGCTGTATCTCAGTTCACGGAGAGAGGGGATCTGCCTTTCAAGACCAGGAAATCTACTGAATAAAAGGGCGGTACCTCTCCCACGCAGTTGGATTACAGAGCATGAGAGGACCTCCAGATAGACTTTTTTTATTTTAAAAACACCCCACATGTGAAGGGAGGGAATATACGGGTGCTGTCATGGATTCAGAAAAAAATACCGGTAAGTCATTATGTATTTATCCTACCACCCATGACAGCACCACTGGGAGAATTACATTGAACAGACATTTTTTAGTGAAGGACCACAGCCTGTAGAACCCTTCTGCCAAAAGTGAGATCAGAAGAGGAAGCTAGATCTAGCTGGTAGTGTTAATAGGAAGTAGAGGCAGAAGACCATGTTGCTGCCTTACAAATTTGTTCGATGAACACTTCGGACCTCTCCACACAGGAGGTTGTCACGGCTCTTGTAGAGTGAGCTTTCAACCCCTCAGGGACCGTTCTGCCTGCAGCAGTGTAGGAAAAACTAATGGTCTCTCTAATCCCCCTAGCCAGAGTAGATTTAGAAGCCCTATGTTCTTTTTTCTGTCTCGAAAAGGTAACAAATAAGGACCTATCTACTCTCCAAGACAATATGGCTTCCAGTTATTACATCAGGCATCTCCGGATGTCTAGTGTATGTAACATCTCCTCCTTCTGATTCCTGCGACTGCAGCAGAAGGATGAAAGAAACAACTCGTGAGACCTATGGAACTTGGATGCTACCTTAGGGAGATACGCCACATCCGGTCTCCAAATTACCCTATAATCTAAAATCTGGATAAAGGGAGGATCCCCCAGCAGGATATCACTTACCATAAAGGCTGATGTTAATGCCACTAACATAATTGTTTTAAGCAAAAGTAATTTAATTGGTGCCACCGTCATGGGTTGAAAGGGAGGCTTGGTGTCATGGGTTGCTAGGGGAAACACCAGGAAGCCTATGCTGGCCCTAAGGGTGGGGCATCTATGCTCACCTTAACAACCAGAGGTACCCTTGATGGTAGGGAGGTACAGGCCTCCAACCTAGGCCCTATCTCCTATCTTTGTCCCTGATGGTAAGATCCCCTCTACAACCCACCACCCAGGGGGGAAGGGGCAAGAGCAGAAGTAAACACCCCACCAACAAGTATGACACACAGCGGCAACAACTACAATAACTACTCATACACTAGGCAACCACGCACAAAGGAGCAACTAAACATACATGAGGGGAAATAACATAAAAGGAAGGAAGAAAACAAACTACTGAGGAACATCTATACTTTCAACTAACACACCTATAAATGCTGCAGCAAACACTAATGCTGCAGCCAACAAGGAACGTCACAGAGAGGGTTACTCCAGGTCCTTCCTCCTCCTGGTCAAGCTGTCAAAAGAATGAAAGTAACCGGTACCTTCTAATGGAAGTTGAGGGCATTTATAGGGCCTGGGCATGGTCCCAACCGGAAACACCTGACCAGGAGTCAGGAGCTGCTGGAAAGAAAATTAACATTAACTCTCTCCTCCCCAAAGGAAATGGAATCCATTTAATGAACTGAGTCCCACAAGAAAAAGTGAGACTGAGACTCAGAACCTGTCACCAAAATCTGCAACAGAGGAAAGTCAATGACACTTGGTTAGGGTTGAGAGTACCAGATTTAGATCCCACAGATGTACTCTTGGTCTCGCTGACTTAGAGCAAGCTTTAAAAAACCAAGTTACCCACTGGTCAGGTGCCAAATCGTAATTGTATAGAACCCTTAGCATGGATACCTGGACTTTCAAAGAGCTAGTGGATAGACCAAAGTCCACTCCCCTCTGCAGGAACTCTAACATAGGGTCAATGGGGACATCATCACTCAGTTGGGCCCCTGAAGTAGACAAGAATCTATTCAAGGTTCTAGCATAAATCTTGGTGGTTATCGGCTTTCTATTCTGGAGTAAAGTTCCAAACAAGGAGCCACATGGTTGTACCTTAAGGTCTCATGTGGGTCATACCGGTATAGGGTATGATTTAACCCTCCAGTATGGCCACGAGACAGCACACTCCAAAAACACGTAATAAGACGTAATAAAACAAAAGGTAAGCGCCACATATGACTTTATAATCCACCTTTGGAAATGGGCTGTTGTGATACTTACTGGCATGTTATTATACTTAATATAGCCCACTTTCATTTATAATGCGAGCGTCTTACCTGGTTTATAACCTTATTGGGATTCTTTAGCAAAACCCCACGGTACTGAATCTACACATTTTTTACAATTGTGGTCTACGGGACCCAGGTATTTATTCCCCAACTTTATGCTTGAAACGTCCTTTATGTATTTTCTACTATTTAATGAGAATAAATTAATTTTCTAATTGCACCAAAAACTCCTTTTGTTCTTCTTTTATTATCTGGAGTAAAGTTGTAACCAGATTAGGAACAATTCTTTTTTTTCAGATCCTCAGAGAATTCTTTGCCATGAGGTACCATGCTGAACTTCCTCTGACTGGTACGAAAGAGTGTGTGAGTGATAACACTAATATAATACAAACACTAACATAATACACCTGCTCCCCATTCACACCTGAGACCTTGTAACACTAATGAGTCACATAACACCGAGAAGGGAAATAGCTAATTGGGCACAATTTGGCCATTTTTACTTAGAAGTGTACTTATTCTTGTTACCAGAGGTTTAGCAATCAATGGTTGTGAGTTGAGTTAGAGAGCACATCAAATTTACACTGTTAAATAAGATGTTCACTGCCTAATTTACATTGTGTCAAAGTGTCATATCTTTAGTGTTGTCCCTTTTCTTTAAATCTCCTAATTCATTGTCACTTGTGCCAGCTATTGTGTGTATTGAATGCCATTGGGAACAACTTCTTAGCCCTTCAATTCCTTTGACACTACTGAATGTCATATTGTAAAAAAAATCAACCTACAACCTACAAGCTTGTGTGCAACCTACAAGCAATTTCACCTACTCCAGTCCAGTGGTGTTTCAATAGTTAATCATCCCCCTGTGATAATTGTAAATGAAGCATTCAAAAATGTAAAATCCAGAGCATATCTGATCCCGGACAAACAAAAAATACATGGCAATATAGACTTTCTTCAGACATTTCAGCAGTTGGGGCATGTACAGTCATGGCCAAAAGTTTTGAGAATGCTACAAATAAGTCTCCTTAAGTTTTTCTAATGACAATTTGCATATACTCCAGAATATCATAAAGAGTGATCAGCTTAACAGTAATTACTAGCAAAGTCAATATTGGCTAAGAAAATGAACTTCAACCCCCAAAACACATTTCAACATCATTGCATTCCTGCCTTAAAAGGAGCAGCTAACATTGTTTTAGTGATTGTTCCATTAACACAGGTGTGGGTGTTGATGAGGACAGGGCTGGCGATCAATCAGTCATGATTAAGAAAGAATGACACCACTGGACACTTTAAAAGGAGGCTGGTGCTTGGTATCATTGTTTCTCTTCAGTTAACCATGGTTATCTCTAAAGAAACACGTGCAGCCATCATTGCTCTGCACAAAAATGGCCTAACAGGGAAGAGTATCGCAGCCACAAAGATTGCACCTCAGTCAACAATCTATCGCATCATCTGGAACGCTCTACCCCAAGAAGTTAAGACAATTCCCAACTTACTCAGCTTCAGACGCACCCTAAAGACACATCTTTTTAGGGCGGCCTATCACACTCCCTAATCAGATTCGATTCACATAGTCCCTCTAGAACTTCACAACATAACTCCACATCAAACTCCATGGCACCCAAAGGCATCTCAAGGCTCTGGCCCACTGGTCGAGGAAACCATTATCTATCCCCCATGTCCGTGAGATGGCTGGATTGCCATTGTAAATAAACACTTGAACCTTGCCTCTCCCCCCCATCTCATTGTAGATTGTAAGCTCTCACGAGCAAGGTTGTGTTTTTTCTTTTTTTTCCTCTAAATATTGTATTTCTATAACTGTTACTTGTTTGTATATGATCCTCCTGAATTGTAAAGCGCTGTGGAATATGTTGGCACTATAGAAATAAAGATTATTATTATTTATTATATCATTAAGAACTTCAAGGAGAGAGCTTCCATTGTTGCCAAAAGGCTCCAAGGCGCCAAAGAAGGACCAGCAAACGCCAGGACCGTATCTTAAAACTGTTTCAGCTGCGGGATCAGACTACCAGCAGTGCCGAGCTAGCTCAGCAATGGCAGCAGCCTGGTGTGAGTGCTTCTGCACGCACTGTGAGGCGGAGACTCTTTGAGCAAGGCCTGGTTTCAAGGAGAGCAGCAAAGAAGCCACTTCTCTCCAGAAAAAACATCAGGGACCGACTGATATTCTGCAAAAGGTACAGGGAGTGGACTGCTGAGGACTGGGGTAAAGTCATTTTCTCAGATGAATCCTCTTTCTGATTGTTTGGGACATCTGGAAAACAGCTTATTAGGAGAAGAAGAGGTGAGCGCTACCATCAGTCTTGTCTCATGCCAACTGTTAAGCATCCGGAAACCATTCATGTGTGTGGTTGCTTCTCAGCCAAGGGAATCGGCTCACTCACAGTCTTGCCTAAAAACACAGCCATGAATAAAGAATGGTACCAGAATGTCCTCCAAGAGCAACTTCTCCCAACTGTCCAAGAGCAGTTTGGCGCCCAACAATGCCTTTTCCAGCATGATGGAGATCCTTGCCATAAAGCAAAGGTGATCACTAAATGGCTCATGGAACAAAACATAGAGATTTTGGGTCTATGGCCTGGAAACTCCCCAGATCTTAATCCCATTGAGAACTTGTGGGCAATCATCAAGAGACGGGTGGACAAACAAAAACCAACAAATTCTGGCAAAATGCAAGCATTGCTTATGCAAGAATGGACAGCTATCAGTCAGGATTTGATCTAGAAGTTGATTGAGAGCATGCCAGGGAGAATTGCAGAGGTCCTGAAGAAGAAGGGTCAACACTGCAAATATTGACTTGCTGCATTAACTCATTCTAACTGTCAATATAACCTTTTGGTACTCATAATATGATTGCAATTATATTTCTGTATGTGATGTAAACATCAGACAAACACAATTAAAAACCAGAGGGCAACAGATCATGGGAAAATATAATTTTGGTGTCATTCTCAAAACTTTTGGCCATGACTGTACACATGGCATCTTTTAACCACATATTTTTTACCATAAGATGACTTTTCAGGAAAATGGCAGGATTTTTTACCTGAAGCCTCTTTTCTGGCTTCTTTCAGCATGTTTTTTTGTATTGGTTTTGTCACTGGCATCTTTTCTTTACATTCTATATAGAATATAGTGGCAGTTTCCAAGAAGAAGCCACCTAGAGAATGGACAGGTCACTTCTTTAAGCCACTTTATGGCTTTTGAAACCTGAAGTGGTGAAGAAATGACAACAGATGGAATATATGGACAGCAAGTGGATTTGACATTATTGTTAATTGCTTTGGACAGGTTTTTATCACATTTTCATGTTGGTGTCGGGTGGAATTCACCTGAAGAAGAAGTTGTGTGCACATAGCCCAACATTGGAAATGGCTGAGAAGAAGCAGAATGAAATCGCTCGAAGGGTGGATTATACAAGACAATAATTGGGAACAAGCATTTCTCGATTATCTGCGTATCTAAACAGGCCATCAATCATCCTTTTGCAATTGTCATTCTTAACAGTAGATCTTCTTGTACAAACATCTGGACCACCTGTGCATTTGCCTACACAAATCTAAAGGCGACATATTTTTTTTCTTTTTCATGACCATGTAGTAACTCTACTATATTTGACTTGATAGGCTCTGTCTTTTATTGGATGAAACGCCAATTTTATGCTGTTGTGAACTTTCCAGTGATTGATTAAGCTATAAGCTACTTAATATCCATAGACCTGAAAAGGTAAGGTATGATGAGCATTAGAGGAACATTGCAATAGAAGATGTGGTTAAATAAGAAAGAAGATAATATTGGCTGAAAATGCCATTACCTTAGTATACTGTAGCATTAAATTAAAATTAAACTTCGACCTTACAACATTCTACTGTTTAGTAAAGCATTCATGTAGCATATGCAGATGACACTAAAGCAAGGATTTATTGCTAATTAAAACTGAATGTATTAAATCTTAGATTTACAGTCTTATGATTAGAGATCAGCAGCATGAGTTACACAGGAAAGGTTTCCCTATTGCTCTAAGACTAGAATTATGCATTGTCTTGCAATGTAATTTAACCACAAATATTTTAAGAGCATAACATCTCTTTTGATATGACATTGCTTCCTATCATTATCAAAGACACTGAGTAATGAAAATGTGCCCAAGGTTAATTTGTCTAAACCCACTCATTACCAATCAAGTTCTACCTTTCATTTTACAAGACGTCTGCTGACTTCATTATGAAGCTTTTTGCTAATTAAGATGTAAGATACAGTTCTTTCTGATTTATAATTAACTGTGCAAATTACAAATTATTACACTGGTATTTGGCAGGACACCAAGGATTGGATGATGCACGAAGGCATTTTTACAATAATATTTACTGAATTGCAAGTTGCCAAATTTGCAAATTTAAATAGCTCCCAAGAAAAAATCTTTTATAGATAAACCAAAGAAACAGTTGTTTTAGGGAGCTGATATAAATGCAAGTTACTGTCGTAAAAAAACAAGTAAAAACAATACATTGAGTAAATAAAATAAAAAATTTACTGAATTTGTTGTAATACTCAGACACATGGAGGTTGCCTGCCAGATGGTGTTTGCCCAGCAAAGCTATAGTGTTGACTAGGGGACATCAAGAGAAGTAAAAAAATACCTGTGTAGCTTTAAACCCTGCAACATCTATCTATCTATCTATCTATCTATCTATCCATCTATCTATCTGTGTGTGTGTGTGTGTGTGTGTATGTCCGCTAAAGGAATCCGCACCGTCGCATTTACAATCACGAGATTTTGCACAGACGCACCATGTGTCCCAAGGGAGCGTCGTAGACTATGTTTTGACAAAAAAATTAACCCTGTGCTTTACAGTAAGGGCGGCTTTGCACACTTCGACATCGCAGGTGCGATGTCGGTGGGGTCAAATCGAAAGTGACGCACATCCGGCGTCACTTGCGATGTCGTAGTGTGTAAATTCTAGATGATACGATGAACGAGCGCAAAAGCGTCGTTATCGTATCATCGCTGCAGCCTCCGACATTTCCATAATGCCGGTGCAGCGACAGGTGCGATGTTGTTCCTCGCTCCTGCGGCAGCACACATCGCTGTGTATGAAGCCGCAGGAGCGAGGAACTTCACCTTACCTGCCGCCGGCTGCAATGAGAAGGACGGAGGTGGGCGGGATGTTTACATCCTGCTCATCTCCGCCCCTCCACTTCAATTGGCCGCCTGCCGTGTGACGTCGCTGTGACGCCGCACGACCCGCCCCCTTAGGAAGGAGGCAGGTCGCCGGCCAGAGGGACGTCGCACGGCAGGTAAGTGCGTGTGAAACTGCCGTAGCGATAATAATCGCTACAGCAGCTTTCACTAGATATTTCACGTGCGACGGGGGCGGGACTATCGCTGCAGCATCGGTAACACATTGTTACCGATGTCGCAGCGTGCAAAGCCCGCCTTAGTCTCTAAAATCCTGCCGCCATTAAACTGAATGGAGGTAGGAGCTATAGGTTATTAATAGCAACTGTCAGTGGTTGCTATAGGAACAAAATAAACTGTTAGTTGAAGCTTATGCGTGAGGTTATATGATGTCGGTGGAGAGATGGATAGAGAGACAAAAAAAGACAGACAGAGACACAGACAGAGACAGACTGACAGACGGTGAAAGAGACAGCCCTGGAAAGAGACAGATGGGCAAAGAGACAGACGGGCAAAGAGACAGATGGGTAAAGAGACAGACCTGGAAAGAGAAAGACCTGGAAAGAGACAGACCTGGAAAGAGACAGACCTGGAAATAGACAGACGGGCAAAGAGACAGACGGGCAAAGAGACAGATGGGCAAAGACACAGACCTGGAAAGAGACAGACAAGGAAAGAGACAGATGGGGAAAGAGACAGACGGGGAAAGAGACAGACGGTGAAAGACACAGCCCTGGAAAGAGACAGATGGGGAAAGAGACAGACGGGGAAATAGACAGCCCTGGAAAGAGACAGACAGGGAAAGAGACAGACCTGGAAAAAGACAGACAGGCAAAGAGACAGACCTGGAAAGAGACAGTCGGGGAAAGAGACAGCCGGGGAAAGAGACAGCCAGAGAAAGAGACAGCTGGAAAAAGAGACAGCCCTGGAAAGAGACAGCCCTGGAAGAGACATCCCTGGAAAGAGACAGTCGGGAAAGAGACAGACGGGGAAAGAGACAGATGGGGAAATAGACATCCCTGAAAATAGACAGTCCTGGAAAGAGACAGTCCTGGAAAGAATCAGCTGGGCAAAGAGACAGTCCTGGAAAGAGACAGACGGGGAAAGAGACAGACAAGGAAAGAGACAGACGGGGAAAGAGACAGATGGGAAAGAGACAGATGGGGAAAGAGACAGACGGGGAAAGAGACAGATGGAGAAAGAGACAGACCTGGAAAGAAACAGCCCTGGAAAGAGACAGCCCTGGAAAGAGACAGATGGGCAAATAGACAGACGGGCAAAGAGACAGATGGGCAAAGAGACAGCCGGGCAAAGAGACAGCCGGGCAAAGAGAAAGATGGGAAAAGAGACAGATGGGAAAAGAGACAGACGGGGAAAGAGACAGACTTGGAAAGAGACAGACTTGGAAAGAGACAGACCTGGAAAGAGACAGACCAAACAGACAGAAAAGAGACAGACGGGGAAAGAGACAAACAGACACACACATAGAGACAGACACAGAGCTAGAGAGAGACAGAAACAAAGATGGAGACAGATAGACTGATACAAATACAGACAGAGATAGAAATAGTCAGACAGAGACATAGACACAGACAGACAAGGAAAGAGACAGACAGAGAGACAGACAGATAGCAACACACAGACAGAGACTGGGAGAGAGACAGAGAGACAGATACTATCCTGGGCAACGCCCGGGTACTACAGCTAGTCTACCTATAAAACAAGAGGATTAGAGCAGCACTTTTGCTTATACCTTTAGCTGTGGGTGCCAGGCCTCCCAGGTAACCATTCCATTTCCAAAATATAAAGAAAAAAAGAAGGTGAAAGCAGCACTCAATATTTGGCAAAGATGTTGTCTACGGATGATCGAATACTTTGATTATTCAGCTTCGCGAATATTTTCCCGAATACCTCGCCGCTATTCGACTATTCGATGCGCAATATAAGTCTATGGAATGCCTGAATAGTTCCGAATAGTTATTATTCGGGTTTCCCATAGACTTACATTGCGCATCGAATATTCGCGAATAGTCGAATAGCGGCGGGTATTTGGAAAATACTGACGAAGCCGAATAATCGAAGTATTCGATCATCCCTAATGTTGTCCTTTAACGGCCCATTAGTGTGGCAGCGACGTTTAAGTTCACCTGGAACCTTTCTTAAGCACCATTTTTGCTAAAAATGGAATGCTGTTTTCACCTTTTATCTATCTATCTATCTATCTACTTATTCATCTGTTTACAAATGAAGATACAGCGCCCCTGAGACCATCAGGGAGCTACAAGGTACTGTATCCCCACCAAGATGCAGGGCCTACCTCCAGGGTACCCAGAAGACCAGTGCGGGTCACAACCAAACATTCCCGTTAATCCCTGTTTTCCCCAAAATCCCCATAGACTGGTACCAGGCTAGCGTTGGACCAATGAATGGCCGCCTAGAGGTGGAGCCAATCCAGTCCACTAGACGACCAATTGGGAGGGGCAGACAGTGGACAGTCAGTCAAAAAGACAGTAGGGAGTCTGAAGTTGCAGTGGAAGTGAGCAGACACACTGACAGGAGTGTGACAGTGACCTGAGGGCCCAGGCGGTTGGTTGCTGGTGGAGTACGATGGAGTTCTCCCGGAACCACAGACCAACGGGGTACAGAATCCTAAGTCAGGCAAAAGCTCCAGGCAGACCTGATAAAATCTGCACAGTGAGGGGACCATCAAGGCCCTCACTGACCTTTAAGTTTGGGACACAGTAGCAATGGGAGAACTGGGGACAGGACCAGAGACTCCAACCCCACAGGGTTCATACTACCGTCATACGGACTGCTGTAAGAGACAACTAGGAGGGGATCCTCAAGCCACAGGGACCCACCAACCAAAGACAGGTGCAGGGGAACGAAGGCACTAGGACTAAGGGGACCTGCGGTTGAACCCAGCCTTCCCCGGGTGACCAGTTACAACTGAAAGTGAATAAAAGAGCCAGTTATACTGCTACCCAGTGTGTGGCCTGCCTTCTTTCGACCCCCATTTACATTACCTATCCTCTGGGGCCTGGCCCTGCTTGTGGAGGGCCTGACATCCAGGCTGCCATTAACACCAGCCCCAGTAGCAAGAACTGTGAAGCGGCGGCTCCATCCCCATAGCCGCAAAACCGCAAGTGGCGTCACGTGTGAACTTTATCAAAATCCCCTGTAAATATTCCCTTTTTAAAAAACACCCAGGGCACAGGACCGGGCAACTGCCACCAAAGTGACATTCTCCAGTTATTCACCGCCCGGGACCGAGCACCCCATAACCCTGGGCGACACAAAGACAACACTCCAAAGGAGAAAGTTTTACTGCTGCAACCAATAAATTAAGTGATACATGGTGAAATTAGGGTCTCTGACCTTGCTTCATGCAGCTGTCAGATTAAATATCAAAAGCCTCACAGGTCCCCTTAAAGGGATAGTATCAAGTTGTCTCTCGAACAGTACACAGCTTTATAGTCTCTTTCACTTTCTAGTTTCTGGCAGGGCAGGCGTTTCTCATTAAGTGACAGTTGTGGCCAGTTAACAGCTGTAGTATTAGTAAAACTATAAAGCACTGCTCAAGTTCTGCTGCAACACATTCAGCTATCATTGGTTTATTCTAGGTCGACACTGTTATCAGTATAATTACGGGATTTGATTAAGCATGTGGCCCCGAAGCTGTGATTAGGTAACCTGCTCTGAAAGCTGCTGCTAGTGCGGGATTATTATTATTATTATTAGCCAAAAGGGAAGGGGCGGGAGTTGAACTGCTAACTTTTGCATAGAAATTAATGGGCTTTATGACTGGTATGTTAGGAGTTATCCACTCTTCTGGAAGATAAATAATGTGCACTCTCTCCGGGTCTTTGTAGGCACTAGTGGCAGGGTCCATACGAACCAGATATATATTATGAAATATAAAAGCTTCCATTGCAGGAGAATTACAGCAGAAAGATAAATCAGGTCAATTGCAAATATTTCTGTTATGCTGTCTATGTACCTAAAGAAATGTAATAGCATGAGAATATCCCTTGAAGTAAAATGCTCTGAAACAAAGTTACAATAGCAACAGAACAACATAATATCATACAATAATGCCGTTTCTGATCACATAGAATAATATGAAAGTAATTAATGTTTGGGTGAATTAACAGCTTAGCAGGAGCTATACATTTGTAGTAGATAAAGATTTATAGACATAGTTTTGAATAGGCATATTACTCGACTATCAGGTATAACAGAATGATGAATTTACTGACATAAACATTAGTGTAATTGCTTGATTGGAGTATAAACGGGATAGGTGTTAAATAGAGATGAGCGCAATTGTGCAAATTTGGTTATGTGGGTTCAGCCAAATTTTATATAAAGTTTGTTTTGAGATCTGGACTTAACCTGAACCCCAATGGAAGTCACTAATTGGGCAGTTTGGATTTCCACGCACATGCAGCCAGCCATTAACTGCTCACTTCCGGGGGTGGGTGAGTGAGGATTTTCCATTTTTTTGTTTGGTACACACTACATCCGATCATGAGGTTATTAGCACCAGTGGGAGCCGTTCAAACACTGCAAGTGGCTTGCACTGGGCTGAGCACCAAGCATACCCAAGCAGTTATGCTCGCCCAAGTAGTTTGCATAAATAAAGCACCTGAACTCTGTTTTTTTTCAAAGTCTGTATTTGGTATGAACACGGAACACTGAACCTCAGGTTTGCTCATCTCTAATGTTAAATTATCAGATATTCTATATTTTTGAAGAACTAAGGAATAGTATAGGAAATTGACTTATAATGCTACATAGACAAAAAAGTCAGCTCTAAATAATATGTTAGCCTAAAAGTAATACAAATTAAAAAAATTAAAAAAGAAACAAAATACAGAGTAAAACAGGACAGTTATACTTACTAAGTCTACCACGTGGCAGTCATACTACTTATGTGACCACTCATTAGCTCTCATGCATATTGACTTCTCCCACCCCCCCACCCTCTGTAACAGAATCTGTGATTGGTTGCCGTCAGACTGCCGGCTTGCTGGCATCTGTGATTGGTTGGGGAGTAGAGAGATAAATAATTGGAAAAAATGGCGTAGGGTCCCCAGCGCAGATAAAGTAGACAGCTACAAGCTTCAGCACTGAGCTGTAAACATTATTTTGGCTGTGTATGAAAGTACAAAGGACTCCATGTGGCTTTTTTAAAATCATTTAAATAAACAATTTAAAAAAAAAAAGTGTCTCCCAATTTTCTTACCAAGCCAAGATAAAGCAGACAGCTGAGGACTGGTATTCTTAGGTTGGGGAGACCCATAATTATTGCCCTCCCATTCTATTCTGCAGCCACCGTGAATTGGCACATCCACTAGATGCAACTATTCTAGTGCTTTACCCAGCTCATCCCGATTGCCCTGGTGTGGTGGCAATCATGGTAATATAAGGAGTTAATGCCATCTGTGATTAGTCAAAAAAATCACACCCGTCATCAAGTGCGAGGTTAGTAATGGGAAGGGGTCTATAAGATCCCCAATTACTAACCCTGTAAGTAAAAAAAAAAATAAACAAAACATAGAGACAAATCATATTTCAAACACAAACAAAAAACCCCACCCTCCTTCTCCAATTTATTAACCCCCAGAAGAGCCCTGCAGGTCCAAAATAATCCACACAAGGTTCCACGACGATCCCGACACTGCTACCTTTGAGGTCGCAGTGCATGGTCATATTAGAAAATTGATGCTTCGACATACTGTACCTTTTTACAATTGTATTAAATATTTTTGAATGTTAGGCTTACACAGTCAACTTTCTTATAATATTAAGTTGTATTCTAGATCATTGGTGCCCAACCTGTGGTGCTGTGGCCACTTCAAAGCTACAAGCTGTTAGAAACTGTTATAGTTAATTATATATCTCACTGATTATTATATAAACTATTTTATATCTATGTTCACTGATGAGGAAACGGGTGAGAATGTTTTGAACTTTAGACTTTCAGCCTCCATATCTTCCCATCCACTTAGCTTCAAACACGAGACTACCATCATTGTACAGACAATCATATTGGCTATCTCATAAATAGATTTGATTTGAAACTATTTAACATATGATTAGTTATGTAGATTCTTGTCATGTCACTGCATTAATACTGTTTTGCTTCTGTTGGAGGAAAAAAAAATTCTTACTCTATACTGAAAATTACAACCTGTTCCCACATTCCCTACTAGCTTAATTATTAGGTCGAAAGGCTACTGTTTCACATATAGGAGCAGCTATGAAGATTTCCAAAGAAAACAGAAATAGCATCATCAAGCTCATTGATAGCGGTCTCTTGTCCAAGAAAATTGCCAAACTGCATCATGTGAGTGCCACGACAGTTGGAAGAATTTGAATTGGGGTGCCTTCATCGATTCAAAAGCCAAAAGGTGGACATTCTGGCAAAATATGGGAATCATCACAAGGTCTATCAGTTCTAGCACTACAAACATGGCAGTGGAAGTGGCTTGCATGGTTCGTAGTAATCGAAACATAGACATCCATGCAAGCATTGTGGGACACACGTTACACAAGTGTGCAATGTTGGCCCGAAAAAAGGTGAAGACGTCTTTACTTCAATATTGTCATAAGTGTCTGCTTGAGTTTTAAAAAGAAAGCATGAAAAGGGGACAGTAGAAGATTGGAAACAGGTGATTTGGAGTGAGGAGACTAAAGTCAAGAGACTGGGGTTTGATGTGTGCAAATGGATCTAGAAGAAACAAGGGAAAAAGGGGCTAATGGATCAAAAAAGTGATGGAATTGTCAAGTTTGGTAGAAGAAGCCTGATATGGGATTGTTTCACAGCCAAAGATTTTGGATAATTTACCAGGATCATTGGTGCTCTCAATGATGAGCTATATGTGAGGATCCTGTAAGATGAGTTATATTGTACACTCAAGTACTATCGGTATAAAGAGAACAACATAGTGTCCAGCAGGAAAATGAACCTAAGCATACATTGAGATTGGCAAAGAAATAGTTCAATGACAATGAAGTAGAGGTACTAGATTGAACCGCACTGTACCAAGACCATAATCGAATCAGACACTTGTGCGTAGAGTTAAAGAAAAAGCTGTATGGATACCCAAGTGAGTCGACCAGTATGCACCAACATTGGGAACGTGTGGAAGAGACCTAGGATCAATTTCAGATCATAAATATTTGAATCTGATCAAGGACATGTCGAGAAGGATTCAGGCAGTGTTGATAGCTAAAGGTGGATTAACAAAATACTAACAAAATAATAAAAAATTTAATTTAGATTTTTAGGAGCAAAATAGTAACAATGCCTTGACATGACAAGAATCTACATAACTAATAATATGCTAAATAACTGCAAGTCAAATTTATGTATTAGATAGCAAATATGATTCTCTATAAAATGTTGGTAGCCTCACACTCAAAGATCTAGTGAATGGTGAGATATAAAGCCTGAAAGTCATAAGTTCAAAATATTGTTAATGTTTTGCTTGTCACTGTATGTTTGATTATAAAAAGTTTTAGTCAGTTAGGGGACACATAATCTGCAAAAACAAAATATAGTAAGGGGAAATGGGATGCCTTAACTAACAGAGGGTGGATTTACTCAACAGAAAGTGTATACATAATATGTACATCATATCATTGAATGTAAAGGTGCTTAGCGCCCCAACCAAAAGAATGATACTACTATACCATCTGAAAAAATTAAAAACAGACATAGCCCTCTTACAGGAAACCTGAGGGATGAAGATCTATTTAGAATGAAGAAACTTTGGGTAGGTGAGATATATGGATCCCCAGTGGAGGGGAGGAAAGCAGGCATACTCAAATTATTATGTAAATATTTACCGTACAAAATGAAAGATTTAGAAGAAGATGCAGAGGGGAGGTGGATTACTTTGACAATGGAAGGAGCTGATGGTGAATTAAGCATTCAGAACCTATAAGTCCCCAAAAACGAACAAAAAATTTTTTTTGATCAATTACGTATTAGATTACTACATGAGGTTACTCAAAGGGTAACAGTGGGTGGAGACTTTGACACCACATACTCTGTAAAAGAAGCCAGAATAGTGACAGGAGAGAAGGGAGAAAGAGTAGAGATGAGCGATGTTCGAGGTTCGCCAATTTCATGTTCGAGTGATTTTGGGGGGTGTTCGAGTCGTTCGACAAACTCAAACGATTTGGTAAAAGTTCGGTAGTTTGAGTTACGTTCGAGTATGGTTCGATCAACAAAAAGCGTAGCTGGTTACTAGCTGGCTTTTCACTGTAATAGTGTGAGTCACTGTGAATCATGATATTATCAAAATTCAGCGTATAGTGTGCGGGGGGGGGCGGGATTTAGATCAGTGCTGCTGATTGCTGAAAGAATCGACATTTTTTTTTTCCTAACCGCTCGTACAGTGGGGCAGGCCACGCTGTCAGCCAATCACAGACACACACACAGCAAAGTGGATTTTTGCCAGACAAGCAAGGGCATGTGTCATAGGCTGTGCATGTCACATGTCTTTGCTCTATAAGATCCGGCCATTTTCCCCATCGCCGCCATTATCTCTCTACTGCGGGTGGGTGACAGTCACCGCTCCCGCTCCCGCTGCTGCTGCTTTGTGCTATAGACATACAGTGCAATCTACACAGCGCTTTAGGGATTAGGGACTACTTGTAATTTCAGCCCTTTCAGGGCTACATTACAGCCATTCATAGGCATTGTTGCGTTCATAGGCAGGTCCGTGCCAACGCTGTGCAGGGCTTTAAATAACAGCGTCTGGCTACATCAGCTCAGGCAATTCCTTGCTGCATTTTTTCTTTGGCAGGGATAGAAACTGAGGCTTTTTTTTCCTGTCCTGCTACCTACAGCACTTGTGCATTCTACAAACCTGCCCCTTTTTGCTACGCAATTTTTATAGCAAACAGTGCTGACACTTAGTGGCATACTAAAAGTGTCTGGGATACTAACTTAGTGTTCCTCTGGTGCCAAGCAAGGTACACCACCTCTGCATTCTACACACCTGCCCATTTTTGCTACGCAATTTTTATAGCAAACAGTGCTGAGACTTAGTGGCATACTAAAAGTGTCTGGGATACTAACTTAGTGTTCCTCTGGTGCCAAGCAAGGTACACCATCTCTGCATTCTACACACCTGCCCATTTTTATTACGCAATTTTAATAGAAAACAGTGCTGTCAGTTTTAGGGCCATAGCTGCATTATCAGGGATAGTCAGTATTGGTTCTTCAGCTGTCAATAAAGCTAGACCACCTCTGCATTGTACACCACCTCTCCATTTTTGCTACGACATTTTAAGTGTCCAATCTGGTCACAAACAAAATGAGTGGCAAAAGGAAAGATGCTGGTGGAAAGAGGAACAGGCGTGTTGGAAAGGGAAAAAAAGTTTGTGTCTGTGGGGGAGGTGGTAAAGCTACAGTACCATCTGCTGAAGAAAGGCCATCTTCAAGCAAAAGTAAGATGTCTACTACTTTCCATGGACAATCTGATGTGCTTCTTTTTTTATGGAACCGAACTACTGTAACAAAGGTAGATAATGCACAAAAAAAGAACATGCTTGAATGGATCTCAAGTGCTCCAACAAGTGGCGTCTCCTCCACCTCAACTTCAACATCCAAAAAACAACAGTCCTCTGAGTTGTCAAACCCAATCGCACTTGCTTTCTCCCGGCTCTCAAGTCTCCACCCACCCTGCAGAGTATGTTGTAACAGAGATGGGTGAGTCTGCAGAGCTGTTCAGTCACACTATAGCCTGGGAATCAGAGGTCTGCTCCCAAGCTACAGTGAGTACAGATCAGGAAATGGTCTGCAGTGATGCCCAGAAGCTTTGTGAGTCTGATTCAGGCCTAGATGACCAAGTTTCTGAGCATAATGTAGACCCTCATTCACAAACTGTAACACCTCTTGGTGGAGACAATGAGGAACATACTGATGACGATGAGACTCAAATACCTGATTGGAATGACAACTTAACTATTCAGTCAGGGCAGGAAGAAGTTAGGTCTGAGGGCGAGGGGAGTGCAAACACAACCGTTGATGATGAAGTTCTAGATCCCACTTACTGTCAACCAACAGTCAGGCACTCAAAGAGGTCAGCAGAGACGGTGGAGGAGGATGAGACTGACGACGAGGTTAGCTTGCGCCTTTCTGGGCAAAGATGGAGTACTGGAAGCACGTCAACAACTGCATCCTCAGCCACAACTCTGCCTCTGAGCACAAGTCAGGGTGGTTCTGCAGGACACATGGGCTCTAATAGTTGCATTGCCTGGTCCTTTTTTGACATTGCAAAGGATCACCCAACTCATGTCATCTGTAGGCTTTGTTGCCAATCTGTAAGTAGAGGCCAAAAACTCACCAGTTTGACTACTTTGTCCATGAACTGTCACATGAATAACAAGCATAAGTCCCAGTGGGAAGCTCACTGTGCTACAATGCGGCCTAGCGGAGAAGGCCAACCACCGTCTTCCCCTTCAACTGCATCCGCGCGCTCTTCATCCTCTATGACTGTGGGGACAGCTGTCACACATGTTTTTCTACGCAGACCTTCCACCTCTTTAACCGCAACAGGCAGTTTGCTTGGCAGGTCATCAGTTGTTTTGGGAGGGGAAACAGGTGCTGTTGTAGAGCTCTCTCAGACATCGAGAGCACCGACTTTGGATGAAGGCAATATCATGTCTCCGCCTGCACTTTCCTCACAGACCAGCAGTTTTCCAGGGACACCTTACTCCACACCGTCTCCGCATAGTAGCCAGATCTCGGTACCTCAGATGTGGACAATTAAAAGGCCATTTCCACCGAGCCATGAAAAAGCTAAGAGGTTGACTTTCACCCTCTGCAAGCTGTTGGCTACAGAAATGCTGCCTTTCCGCCTGGTGGACACAGAGGATTTTCGAGACCTTATGTCCGTCGCAGTGCCCCGAAACCAGATGCCCAGTCGCCACTACTTCTCCAAGAAAGGTGTACCTGCACTACACCAGCATATCGCACACAACATCACCGCTTCCTTGAGAAACTCTGTGTGTGACTGGGTGCATCTCACCACCGATCCTTGTACCAGTAAGCATAGACAGGTGCATTACATGTCGCTGACTGGGCACTGGGTAACTATGGTGAGAAATGGAGAAGGGTCTGCATTGCAAGACTTGCCGTCCCCACGACTTGTGCGTCAATCCTCTGTATGTCGAAGTTCCTCCACTGCTTCTGCCTCCTCAACCTCATCTGGGTCCTCCACCTCCGCCCCAAGCCTGCCTGGTCAGGCCACCCGCGTTGTAACTGCGTACAAGGAATCCCGCACACCTCCTTACTATGCTGGCAGCAGAGCTCAATGGCATCAGGCGGTCTTTATGTTGAAATGTCTGGGAAATAAGAGTCACACAGCTGAAGAGTTGTGGTCAGCTCTGGAGAGCGAGTTTAGAAAATGGTTGTCTCCACTCAACCTGCAGCCAGGAAAGGCCGTGTGCGACAATACTGCAAACCGGGGTGCGGCCCTATGCCAGGGCAAGCTGACACACGTGCCTTGTATGGCTCACGTGTTGAACCTTGTTGTCCAGCAATTTTTAACACACTATCCCGGCCTAGATGGCCTTCTGCACAGGGCACGAAAACTGTCTGCTCACTTCCGCCATTCAACCGCCGCAGCTGAGCGACTTGCATCGCTCCAGAAGTCTTTCGGCCTGCCGGTTCATCGCCTGAAATGCGATGTGCCGACATGCTGGAATTCGACTCTCCACATGTTACAGCGGCTGTGGCAGCACCGCTGAGCACTGGTGCAATACGTCATGGCGTATAGCCTGGGTCAACGAGATGCATGCAGAGGTGGGGCAGATCACTCTACTGGAGTGGTCTCAGATCAAGGACCTATGCACCCTTCTGCATAGTTTCGACATGGAGATGAATATGTTTAGCGCTAACAATGCCATTATCAGCATGACAATTCCAGTCATTTACATGCTGGAGCACACGCTAAACGCTATTCGGAGTGAGAGGGTGGGACAAGAGAAAGGGGAGGAAGTACACGAGGATTCATATGCGGAAGGGCTACTAAGATCTGCAAGGTCCAGACGTTTTGCATCACCAAGGCGGCAGGCATGGGACGGTGGGGGATAGGGATTAACCAGGGTGCATGGTAGCAGCCAAACTGTTGAGGAAGATGCAGGAGCCCAGGAAGATATGGAGGACAAACTCGCGATGGGCATGGAAGACTCAGCAGATGAGGGAGACCTTGGTCAAATTTTGGTTGTTCGAGGTTGGGGGGAGATGTCAGAGGAAGGAAGCACCGTTATCACCTTGCTGCCACAAACACAGCAAGGACTTGGTCCGCAGGGATGCGCAAGACACTTGAGCGCCTTCTTGCTGCACTACCTACAACATGACCCTCGGATTGTTCGAATTAGAAGTAATGATGACTACTGGGTTGCCACACTCTTAGATCCCCGGTACAAGTCCAAATTTGGCAAAATAATTCCAGCCATATAAAGGGACGCACATATGCAGGAGTATCAGCAGAAGCTGTTACCCAATCTTAGCTCGGCTTTTCCACCAAACACCAGTGGTGCACAGAGTGATTCTCCCAGTTGTAACTTGCCAAACATGGGACGGTCTCGTCATCATCAGTCAAACCATACTAGCAACACCGTATCTGGTGGTAAAAGCAATTTTATGGATTTGTTTCATAATTTTTTTAGACCATCCTTTTGCAAGGCCACAAGAGACAACAAGTCTGACACATAGTCAACGGCTGGAGAGGATGATACAGGAGTATCTCCAAATAAACATCGATGCCATGACTGTGCAACTGGACCCTTGCTCATTTTGGGCTTCCAATCTTGAAAAATGGCCTGAGCTTGCCACTTATGCCTTGGAGATCTTGTCGTGTCCCGTAGCCAGCGTTGTCTCTGAACGTGTCTTCAGTGCTGCTGGGTGTGTGCTGACAGATAAGCGCACGCATCTGTCCAGTGACAATGTGGACAGACTAATGTTCATCAAGATGAACAAGTCATGGATCAGCAAGGACTTTACTACCCCTGTGTCATCCTGGGGAGAGTAAAGGCTGGCATATTTTTGAATGTGCTTGATGCAAATCAACACATCCAGTTTGCAACTGGGGCACAAGTGATGCCACTGAAGTGGTGTGTGTGGCCCAATTTTTGGAAAAAAGGGAGACTCTGCTTGGAGTCCCCATGCTGTGTTTTTAACAATGAGCCAAGATGAACAAGTCATGGTTCAGCAAGGACTTTGCTACCTACCCCGGTGTCATCCTGGGGACAGTGAAGGCTGGCGTATTTTGGAATGTGCTTGATGCAAATCAACACATCCAGTTTGCAACTGGGGCACAAGTGATGCCACTGAAGTGGTGTGTGTGGCCCAATTTTTGGAAAAAAGGGAGACTCTGCTTGGTGTCCCCTTGCTGTGTTTTTAACAATGAGCCAAGATGAACAAGTCATGGATCAGCAAGGACTTTGCTACCCCGGTGTCATCCTGGGGAGAGTAAAGGCTTGTGGATTTGGATTGTGCTTCATGAAAATCTACCTGTTAAGTTTGCAACTGGGGGACAAGTGATGTCACTTAAGTGGTGTCTGTGGCCCAATTTTTGGGAAAAAGGGAGATTCTGGTTGGAGTCCACTTGCTGTGTTTTACATGATTTTAGAAGGGCATGACATGCCTATATCTGTGTCTCCTACTCTTTTTACTCGTCCAGCTCTTTTGTTTTTGCATGAGTATATGTCCTTGTCACTTTCCATGTGTTTATGGTGTCTTGGGAGTTGTTTATCACCTTTTGGACACCTTTGAAGGTGTTTATTATGTGTTTTTATGTGTTTGTTTTTGCCTGCCATTGTTTTCAATGGGATTCGAGTGGTTCGTCGAACGATTCGTCGAACGGAGCCTCTGTTCAACGAACCGAACCGAACCGAACTCGAACTCTAGGGGGGTGGCTCATCTGTAAGAAAGAGTCAGTGAGAAACCGAAATTCTAGCAGTACTGTACTGATACAGATCAGACTGACACTTGAAAAAGAGAGTCCCACAATGAACGAAATTATACTTTCTATTCACATCCACACCAAACATGGTCCAGAATTGAATATTTACAAGTGAGTCAGTCCCTATTAGATGCAGCTAGGTGAAATTGGAAGATTTAGTGATTTCAGACCATGCACCAATCTTACTAGATTTCGTAAAGGAAACCTGTCAGGAGCAATATGCACCCAGAACGACGAGCAGTTCTGGGTGCATATTTCTAATCCCTGTCTGACCGTCCCTATATACACTAGCATAGATAAAGTGATTTTTAGAAAAACTACTTCTAAAGATCTTTTATCTTATGCTAATGAGTATGGTGACTAGTCACCTGGGCATTGCTTCCCTTGCTAGTTGGTCACATTAGCATGTTAGCACACCCAGAGGGGCCTACAGGGGTGTGCTCACATGCTAATGAATGAGCAGCATCAGAGTATGATCTCACTCACCTCTCTGTGGCAATCGCCACCTGATGCAGGATTTCGGCTCAGTGCGCATAACCCTGGAGTTTCAGTCATGCTCATTGTGAAGCCGGGAGTGCTCATACTGGCTTCAAACTGAAGTAGTGTGCATGACTTAGACTCCAGGGTCATGCTCACTGAGTCAAAATCCAGCGTCAGGTGGCGACTGCAGCGGAGAGGTGAGTGAGATCATTATCTGATGCTGCGCATTCATTATCATGTTAGTACGCCCCTGTAGGTGTGCTAATGTATCGGGGTGCCAGGGGTGCCTCGGGGGTTGTAGTCGTGGCCCCATTTTCTATCAGGCTAACCCCCGGCTCCGCCGTCACTTTTGGGACAGGAGATGACTTGGTGGGGCAGAGTGTGGTGGTGCAGATAACGCCGTCAGATGTACAAACACTTTGCAGACGTAGGTCGATTGAACCAGAAGGCATGTTTATTGTACACTTCTTCATAACAGAGGCAAAAAAAATCAGATGGTGTCACAACTTCGGCTGGGGAAAAACCTTTTCTGGATGTCTCCTCTAGTGGGGATGTGCCCGGCTACTCCACTTCACCTGGCTCCCACTACGGCTAACACAGACTGGACCCACACCAATACTGCTTCACCCTTGAGGACACTTCTTCTCTTCTTTTCCTTTGCTTTCCTGTCCACCCAGCTCCCACACTCTGCCCCTTCTGCTTCTTGTCTCCCGTCCCGGACTCAACTGCCTCTGACTCTAACTTTTTTTTCTACAACTCTTTTCCTCCCTCCCCTTTCTGCTGCCGGCTCCTCCTTCCTCCTGTACAGTTTCTATGGGGACAGCCGTCCCACCCGGCCACTAGGGGAACCCACTAAAACAGTAAAAACATTTTTATTAAATAACATCAGCATTAACAACTTTCAGGGGGAAAACTGCGCTTCCTTGTAAGGGGTCTGCCCACCCCTTACATTCCTCCCCTCTTTCTGCCTAAGCCTCCCGGCAAGGCACGACCCTGAAAAACACAAGTTAGCAGCAAAATCAATTTTTTATAAAACTCTAAACATGTTCACATCAAGGCACACTCAAGGGGCGCACAAGTCCGGCGCCCGGAGTCCCTCCTGGGAGCTCTCGGTCTTGGTAGATAGTGTGCCCGGAGGCTTTCACAGCACTCCCGGTCTTTGTAGACGGTGTGCCCGGAGGCTTTCACAGCACTCCCGGTCTTTGCAGGTAGGAGTACAAACAGTAAAGTCTCCGTTAACAACACAGAGGGAGCCCTGGGCTCAGTCCAGCATCAGGCTCCTTCCGGGCTCGGTAGCTTAAACATGGTTGCAAACTGTGGAACTTTTCCGGCTCTTGAACAATGCCGGTCTTCAACATGAACATGTCCATTACCTCCGGTCATTACGGGTAACTCGGGATGGTAAGCGCGCTGCCATTCGGCCCGCTGAGCCCTCACGTAATTGGAAAGGGACTGACCTGGTAAGCGGCGCAGCCTCCGGAATGGTTCGTAGTTGACGGGTGGTTCTGGCGCCTCTGCCTCCGGTTTTGCCTCCTCAACCCCCGACGGGGGTGACGGGGTCACTGAACGGGACGGCTGTGGACTGCCCACGACGATCACCGGGTGTGTGACCAGACTCTGGTGAATTGCCAACACCGCCGGTGTCCCCTTCTCTGGGTCAGCACTCAGTCCGGTCATGACTTCTGGCGATACCGCCAGCGTGTTTTTCGGCCGGGAAATCTCAGCCAGCACCGGTCTCTGTTGGGTACGCCTCCGGTATTGGCACTCTTCCCATTCGATTTCTTGCTGCCACTGTGCGGCCTCTTGTGTAGTGGGCATCCGGGTCACTCCTACTGCAAATAGGCAACGGCATCCCACTTCTCTCCGGAACTTCACCTTTTCTCCCGGGTACAGCGTATGGAGGCGTTGTGGTAAGCCCTCAGTGTCCAGGTTAACCCGGTTATAGAAAAAATGGTCTCCGGTCTCTTCATCCTCAATGAATCCATAGCCCTCCTTCTGGTTAAATTTGACTACGGTGCCAACGGTGCACTCCCGTTCAAACTCGTCGCTAAGGGGACCGGCCATCATTTCACGGGCCACGGTCTCGGCCAGTAACCTCTCCTGCACCGGATCGGGTTCAGGCGATGGGGACCTTCGCTGAGTCAGGGGCGTCGGCTTCACCGGCTCCCAAAAGAATCCCCACTCGTCCTCTTCTAGCTCCCGGGTGTGTTGCTCTTCCGGGGCTGGAACTGCTGTGTGGGTTGGAGCTCCCAGGACTTTGTTTCTCGGATGTAGCTGCGCCTTGTAGGTGGCCCTGACTTCAGTCGAGGTCTCACCGGTCGCGGCATCCCAGGTAGTGACCCATGTTACTTTTGTGGGTCACTCCGGTCCTTCTGGCACAGCCGGTAGAGCAAGGGTAAGTCCTTCCATGGCCGCAGTCTGCTTCGGGCGTCCTCTGCCCAGGCTGGTTGCTACCAGCGCGCCCACTGCAGCATGCTGTTTTCTCGGAGTCTCCATTTTGCTCGGAGTCAGTCTCTGCGTTAGCGTTTCTTGCAATGGCGCCGGGGACAGTGGAGATACTGGAGAAGGTGGAGGCGGGCCTTCTTTTCCCGCTCTCGGATACACTCCACCCCCAGTCTCGCACATCAAGTCGACCCGGCCGAGGCGGTTCTTCTTTTTTTCTGTAACGCCGCCCACTTCACATATCTTCATCAGCATCCTGGCACCTCCCCTCTTTGAGCGGCGCACTCCGCACTTCTTTTACTTCACCGGCCAGCCCCAGGCTTTTCTTTTGGCGCCAATTCTTCGCGCGCTCCCTGTGTTCATGAAGACGGCGGCCATCTTACCGCCATCTTGTGCCCGGTCCAACGCCTTAGGCACCACTTGTTCTTCCCACCATGGAATCGGGACCCTTCGCCAATAATCCGGATCCTGCCGACTACGCCACATGTATCGGGGTGCCAGGGGTGCCTCGGGGGTTGTAGTCGTGGCCCCATTTTCTATCAGGCTAACCCCCGGCTCCGCCGTCACTTTTGGGACAGGAGATGACTTGGTGGGGCAGAGTGTGGTGGTGCAGATAACGCCGTCAGATGTACAAACACTTTGCAGACGTAGGTCGATTGAACCAGAAGGCATGTTTATTGTACACTTATTGTACACTTCTTCATAACAGAGGCAAAAAAATCAGATGGTGTCACAACTTCGGCTGGGGAAAAACCTTTTCTGGATGTCTCCTCTAGTGGGGATGTGCCCGGCTACTCCACTTCACCTGGCTCCCACTCCAGCTAACACAGACTGGACCTACACCAATACTGCTTCACCCTTGAGGACACTTCTTCTCTTCTTTTCCTTCGCTTTCCTGTCCACCCAGCTCCCACACTCTGCCCCTTCTGCTTCTTCTCTCCCGTCCCGGACTCAACTGCCTCTGACTCTAACTTTTTTTTCTACAACTCTTTTCCTCCCTCCCCTTTCTGCTGCCGGCTCCTCCTTCATCCTGTACAGTTTCTATGGGGACAGCCGTCCCACCCGGCCACTAGAGGAACCCACTAAAACAGTAAAAACATTTTTATTAAATAACATCAGCATTAACAACTTTCAGGGGGAAAACTGCGCTTCCTTGTAAGGGGTCTGCCCACCCCTTACACTAACATGCTAATTGGGACGACTAGTCAAGGGAAGCAACTCCCAGGTGACTAGTTCCTGCGCTGATTAGCATATGATATAAGATCTTTACAAATACTTTTTCTAAAGATCTGTTTATCTATGGTAGTGTACATAGGACGGTTAGGCAGGGATTAGCAATATGCAACCAGAACTGCTTGTGGGTCTGGGTGCATAGTTTCCCAGAGAAACTGACTATATCTGGAGATTTCCATGATTTCTGCTTAGAAATAAGGACTTTGTAGTGTTGCTACAAAAATGATGGGAGGAATTCTCATATCAAAATGAGATGGAAGGAATGAAGCTACAGTTTTATTGAGAGGCCGGGAAGGCTGTGCTTAAAGGGAGACTGATAGCATATGTGCACAAATTAAAGAATCAGACAAATGCACAATTTGTAGAATCATGGACGAAGCTATGCAAAGCATATACCGACTTCCTAAGAAAAAAGTCAGACAAAACCAAGGAAAACTGGTAAAAGGCAAAAGAAAACTTTGACACATGGGCATAAAGGTGAGAGGCAATAAGGAAGACACAGATGGAAATGTATTTAAGGCGACATGGAGTGAAAGCAGGAAGACTGCTCGCAAACCTAGCCAAGGGTAAGAAAGGACAAACAACATCCAAAAACTTAAGGGGAAGGCTGGTCATGCAGTAGGTCAACCCAAAGAAATCATTAGGGCGTTGCAGAAAGTTTCTGTGAATGTGTACATGGACCTCAAATAGCTACTGGATAGCAATTCACTAGTCAGAAAAAAGGTAGCAAAGTGAATAGAAATGAAATACGCCTAAAAAATTCCTTTTAATAATTCATGATAAAAAGGTCGTAACCATGACCCTGAATTTAAAACAGACAAAGACAGACAAACATGAAAATTGTCATATAGCCAAAGACCCTATAGGCAGAAAATCCCAATGGGTATGAAATCTGCCAATCGCCTTGTATATATAAATGGTCTTAGGCATATATGTCAAATGGACAGTTCAAACCTGGTGCCCAAAATCAGCTCCACTTCACATAAATAGGGAAGAAAAGGGAACGGTCTTACCCAATCTGCCATACTATCCCCAGGATCAAAATAATTTCCAAGCTATTGGTGAACTGAATAGCTAAGGTCCTTCCAACGTTAATATCTCCATTACAGGTTGGCTTCATCAAGGGGAGGAATGCGGCTACTAATATCAAGGGCACACTTCTAGCAATTGACGCGATAAGTGATAGGGTGAATGGGGGTGATTGGCTTACACTCATCTCTCTCTGGACGAGGAGAAAGCATTTGATAATGTAAAATGTGAATGGCTGGATCAGGATTTATATAAAGATGGTTTAGTGGAGAACTTTAGAAACTACATAAGTGCAATCTACACAAAGCCTCTAGCGAGGATCTAGACTCCGGGACATCTATCAAACACTTTCTCCCTTCACAAAGGGACACACAAGGGAGCCCACTATCCCTACTTTTTTTTTCACCTTGCTCTGTGGGGAAGAGGGTGAATATCATTAAATTAATTAGCCAGGGCTTAGAGCAACACAAGCAGACAATAAAAGCTATGTATCCTGAAATAGGGCTGCACAAGCCCTATTTAAGGATACTGTTAGTTTGAGTAGGCAACTAGGACTTAATTTTGGAGTAGGGCTTATGCTTCAAGTCTACTCCAAAAAGGCTGAAAAATGCTGCTAGGGCTTATTTTTTGAGAAACATGGTAGCATAAAAGCCAAGCCACTGCAACAATGTGTGCCCAATTATAGTTCCTACCTCTAGTCAGTTACCTCATTATATGCCATTCAGGCATTGAAACAGATGAGGGGCAGAGTCTGTAGACTGGATTTGTATTTTATTTCCTCTGAAATGAAACAAACCCCCCATTACTATAAAGAATCATCCAGGTTTTAGAGATGCAAGTAATGATGAAGACTTATCATTATAAGTGATATATATATATCTATTATAAGTAGAGTTGAGCGCGGTTCGCGGTTCGAGGTTCTCCAGTTCGCGGCTCGAGTGATTTTGGGGGCTGTTCTAGATCGAACTAGAACTCGAGCTTTTTGCTAAAGCTCGATAGTTCTAGATTCGTTCGAGAACGGTTCTAGCAGCAAAAAAAACAGCTAATTCCTAGCTGGCTTTCTGCTGTAATAGTGTAAGTCACTCTGTGACTCACACTATTATGAAATTTCAGCGTATAGTGTGCGGGAACAGCGCATTCAGATCACTGCTGTATGTATAATGGTGATCGCCATTTTTTTTTTTCCTTGTCTTCCTTCCCTAAGCGCGCGCATGTAGTGGGGCGGGCCAACATGTCAGCCAATCCCAGACACACACAGCTAAGTGGACTTTTAGCCAGAGAAGCAACGGCATGTGTGATAGGATGTCCATGTCACATGTCCCTGCATTATAAAAACGGACATTTTCCTCCAGCACGCCATTATCTGCCTTCTCCGTCCTTGGTGTCAGTCATCACTAGCGCAGCTCCTATCTCCGATACTGCTGTGTACGCTCCATACACAGCGCTGTACAGAATAGGGATAGAAGTTTCTATCAGTCCTTTTAAGGGCTAATACCGGCAGGGTCAGAGCCATAGGTGACAGGTCCGTGAAAACAGAGTTTAACAGCTACACAAGATGACAGCGTCTGTGTAGCTAAGGTCAGGGATTTCCTCGCTGCATTTCCCCATTAGGAGGGATAGAAAGGCAGGCTTCCTTTCCTCTACCCAGAGACCCACAACCCTGGCACTGTACCCTCCTGCCCTTTGCACACTCAAACTCATTGTTACTAAGTAGAATTGAGCGCGGTTCACGGTTCGAGGTTCTCCAGTTCGCGGCTCGAGTGATTTTGAGGGCTGTTCTAGATAGAACTCGAGCTTTTTGCTAAAGCTCGATAGTTCTAGATACGTTCGAGAACGGTTCTAGCAGCAAAAAGCAGGGCTTTTTACAGCTACAGTGTGCAGGAGCACTCTGCACACATGGTCCCGCCCGGCTTACCTGCGGTGATGAAGTCCCGACCTCAGCGCTGTCACTGTCCTCCATGGCCGCCGCTTGTCACATCCCCTTCTCTCACTTCCGACCCGAGACTGACTAGCGGTGACGTCACGGGCCTCTCGCGATACTTGGCTGTGAAGGCGGCGGTCATTGAACTTAGTGACAAGTGCTGTCGACAGTGCAGGAGATCAGCGCAGGTAATGTACCTCGCTGACAGCAGCACTTGTCATCCCCTGCAGTGACCTGGGCTGACCCATTGATGTTAGCTCAGGTCACTGCACTGCTCTCCCAGCCAATGGGGAACATCCTGCTCTTCATTGACTGGGACAGTGTGGATCGTCATGGCAACCCCTTGGATTACACCAGACCTGGATTTGTTTTTCTTTCTAATAAATTGGTTAAAGAGGGAATGTATTGGGGAGTATTTTTTCAAATAAAAATGTGTTTGTCGTCTATTTTTTTTTTATTACTGACTGGGTTGGTGATGTCGGGTATCTGATAGACGCCTGACCTCACCAACCCCAGGGCTTGATGCCAGGTGACATTACACATCTGGTATTAACCCCATATATTACCCCGTTTGCCACCGCACCAGGGCTCGGGATGAGCTGGGGCGAAGCACCAGGATTGGCACATCTAATGGATGCGCCACTTCTGGGGCGGCTGCGGTCTGCTATTTTTAGGCTGGGGAGAGTCCAATAACCATGGACCTCCCTAGTCTGAGAATATCAGAACCCAGCTGTCTGCTTTACCTTGGCTGGTGATCCAATTTTGGGGGGAGCCCTACGCGTTTTTGTTTTTTAATTATTTATTTAATTTAAAATAACAGCGTGGGGTGCCCTCAGATTTGGATTACCAGCCAAGGTGAGGTTGCCAGCTGTGGTCTGCAGGCTGCAGCCATCTGCTTTACCCTAGCTGGCTACAAAATTAGGGGGAACCCTACGTCATTTTTTTTTAATTTTTTTGGCTAAATACAAAGCTAAGCACCCCTTAGCGCCACATGAAAGGCACCAAAGGGTGCAAAATTACAAAATGCAGGAGAGTGGGACATTATGTGTCTTTCTGCCAATATAATGACAGAAAAGACTGATATAAAGTGCACAAGCACAAGAAAATCACCAGAGCGCTCTACGCTGTGAAAAGCAGTAGAAAATGGCACTAGAGTGAACATGTGACCGCCTAATGTAGGATGAAGCTATGGATCCTGGGTAAATTTATGCATTTACCCTCCTTCAGTTTTTTTGCAGTACACAAAAAAAACGGAAGGCACACGGATGACAAACAGATGACATACGGACCGTCTACGGAATGGAAACGGATGCCACACGGATGCACCCGTGAAAAAAAACGGACTGTTTTTTGCAGACCGCAAAAATGGATCGGTCGTGTTAATGTAGCCTTATTCTGATCTACCGTTTATAAACAGCAGGCAGAAATAAGTGAATAACGCCCCCCAGCGTCAGAAAATCTCCAGGGTTTCAGGGCTAGCTGAGACCCTGGAGATCATGATTCAGGACAGTTTTTCCGGTCCCCACTCACGTGATCACAGGTATATACCGTACACCGATGATCACGTTACAGTAAATGACAGCGCCGGTAAAAAATTATTTATCTCCCATCTGGCATGAACAAACATGATAAATCTCCTCCCCGGTCCCCTCCGGTCCCCTCCGGTCCCCCGGTGTCGCCAAAGTGCCCCCCCCTGATGCCCTCCCAGAAATCCAAGATGGCCGCGCGCACAGCAGCGCGCCGACTGCATTCACCCTACTCCTCTGATTTCTGTCGCATGTGCTATGACACATGCGACAGAAAACTCCTCCCCAGGCCCTGCCAGGTCACCCCCAAAAGCCCCACCGGTGTTCCCCGGTGTCCCACGGTACCTGTGCAGCGTTGATCCCCCCATGGCCCTCTCCTTCACAATAGACGCTGCCGCATGCACAGAGCAGCTGTCAGTTCAGCTTCCTGTGTTCAGACACAGTGAGTGGTGGTTATGAATCTATAAGCTAAATGGGCGGCACGGTGGCTTAGTGGTTAGCACTGCAGTCTTGCAGCGCTGAGGTCCTGGGTTCAATTCTCACCAATGACACCATCTGCAAGGAGTTTGCGTGGGTTTCCTCCGGGTACTCCGGTTTCCTCCCACACTCCAAAGACATGCAGCGCTATGGAATTAATAACGCTATATAAATGAATAAATTATTATTATTACTGCAATGCCCTGCTCATGAGGTAAGGAACATAATTGATCAGGAGAGCTATATACTACATTTCCAAATGGAGGGATTTGCTTTTATAGTTTCCCTGCTGAACGACTACCAAACATGAGAGTCCGTTATACGCCACAAGAAAACACATCTAAATAGCGAGCTCTGTTGTTAAGTATTCATTCAGCTGGATAACTGGACTTAAAGGGGTAATCCATCTCCAAGATCCTATCCCCAATATATAGTAGGTGGAATAGCAATAATATCAGCAAATACCAATATTTGGAAATGTAGAATAGTTCTCCTGATTAGGCATGCCCTTACCTCTTGAGCAGGGCATTGCAGCTTTGGTAGCAACCATTATGACATGGACTCTGCTGCTGTGGACCCGGGGAGAGTGAGTGCAGATTCATTGCACCCACACTCCTCACATGAAGGGTCCGCACTCCTAGAAAATGGGGGATACATTCCCTGAGTGTCTCCCCCCCATATTCTAGATGGTCCAGAGTCGTCGTGGGACCCCTTTTTTTTTTCTTACAATAAATTTGTGAAAGAGGAAATGTTTTGGGGACTGTTTTTTCAAATAAATTTCTTTTGTCGATTTTTTTTTTTGTTAGTACTGACAGTTTATGATGTTGGGTATCTACTAGACGCCATGACATCACAAACTGCTGGGCTTTATCTCAGGTGACTTTACAGCTAGTATCAACCCGATTTATTACCCCGTTTGCCACTGCACCAGGGCACGGGATGAGCTGGGGTGAAGCGCCAGGATTGGCGCATCTAGTGGATGCGCCACGTCTGGGGTGCCTGCGGCCTGCTATTTTTAGGCTGTGAAGGCCCAATAACTATGGACCTTCCCACCCTGAGAATACCAGACCACAGCTGTCCGCTTTACCTTGGCTGGTCATCCAATTTGGGGGAAAAGCTACTTTTATTGTGTAATTATTAATATTTATAAAATAATTATAAAAAAAGAGCCTGGGAGGACCTCCACATTGGATCCCCAACCACGGTAAATCTGCCAGCTGTGGTTTTCAGGCTACAGCCGTCTGCTTTACCCTAGCTGGCTATCAAAAATGGGGGGACCCAACGTCATTTTTTTTTAACTATTTTTTAAATAGAAAAAATTAATGGGCTTCCCTGTATTTTGATTGCCAACCAAGGTAACGGCAGGCAGATGGGAGTGGCAACCCATAGCTGTCTGCTTTATCTGCGCTGAGAATCAAAAATACCGCGGAGCGCTACGTCATTTTTTTAAAGATTTATTTTTACAGCACTGTGATGTCCAGCAATCAAAATACAGGGAAGCCCATTTTGTTTTTAGTTATTTAAATAAATAATTAAAAAAAATATATATGGGCTCCCGCTGCATTTTTTGTATTGCTAGCTAAGGGTAATCCAAGCAGCTACTACTGGCTGCTAACCCCCACTGCTTGGTGTTACCTTCACTGGCAATGGAAATTCTAGGGAAGCATTTTTTATTTTTTTTGCCAAAAAACTACAAAAAAAGGACGTGAGCTTTGCCATATTTTTGTATGCTAGCCAGGTATAGCAGGCAGGTGCTGGAAGAGTTGGATACAGCACCAGAAGATGGGGCTTCTATGAAAGTGCCATTTTCTGAGGCGGCTGCAGACTGCAATTTGCAGCAGTGGGGCCCAGAAAGCCCAGGCCAACCTGTGCTGCGGATTCCAATCCCCAGCTGCCTAGTTGTACCTGGCTGGACACAAAAATGGGGCGAAGCCTACGTCATTTGTTTTCTAATTATTTCATGAAATTCATGAAATAATAAAAAAAGGGCTTCCCTTTATTTTTGGCTAGAGACTCCATCTTTATTACCCCCTGTCAGCCCTCCACAATCCATGGTCTTCTGTCTTTCTTGTTCAACAAATTCAGCTCTGCTCCTTCACTGCTGCATGGGGGAAGACGCTGCTGCTCCCCATGCAGCCTTCACTCTGTGAAGGCTGCACAGGAAGCAGCGTGCAGCCTTCACTCCGTGAGTGATCAGTGCTGCTGGCTGTCAGCGGTAACGCTGACAGACGCGTTACCATAGCAACGGTGCTCCCGGAGCCGCGGTTAGCGGTGACGTCACCGCTAACTGCGTTTCTATGGCAACGGTGATCTCCGTTAATGACCGGCTGTGTTAGCCGGTCCCTAACAGAACGGGGAGTCGACCGTGTGCTAGAGCATGTCGCTGGTACACGGCGATACACAAATGTGCACCGTGTACCGGAGAGATGCACTCGCAGGTCCTACATGACGCGTCATAGTCATGTGACCAGTCTGTAGCCAATGAGATAATAGCCACGTGACTGGTCACATGGCTATTTTGACGTCACGATAGGTCCTGCATCTCTGCTGGCAGTGCTGGTCACCGGGAGGATTCAGCGATCATCGGATGGAATAGCGGCAGGAGACAGAGTGCAGGAGGGATCGCGGGGACCGGTGTTATGGCAATGTTTATTAACTGTTTGTGTACATTTATCATGCATTTTTATGTGTTTGTGATTGCCTCCCATTATATCCTATAGGTTCGAGTTTGGTTCGTCGAACGTTCGACGAACCGAACTCGAACGAGACCTCCGTTCGGCGAACCGAACTCGAGCCGAACCACGGCCAGTTCGCTCATCTCTCATCTGAGGAAACTTAGTGGCATCCTAAAAGTGGCTGTTGGACTTCTGTATTGTCCCACTAGTGTAAAGATATTTGCAGCACGTCTGCCTGCATTGCACACTCAAACTCATTGTTACTAAGCCATTATACTAGCAAACACTGAAGAAACTTAGTGGCATCCTAAACGTGGCTGTTGGACTTCTGTATTGTCCCACTAGTGCAAAGATATTTGCAGCACGTCTGCCTGCATTGCACACTCAAACTCATTGTTACTAAGCCATTATACTAGCAAACACTGAGTGAACTTAGTGGCATTTTAAATGTGGCTGTTGGACTTCTGTATTGTCCCACTAGTGCAAAGATAGTTGCAGCACGTCTGCCTGCATTGCACACTCAAACTCATTGTTACTAAGCCATTATACTAGCAAACACTGAAGAAACTTAGTGGCATCCTAAACGTGGCTGTTGGACTTCTGTATTGTCCCACTAGTGCAAAGATATTTGCAGCACGTCTGCCTGCATTGCACACTCAAACTCATTGTTACTAAGCCATTATACTAGCAAACACTGAGTGAACTTAGTGGCATCCTAAACGTGGCTGTTGGACTTCTGTATTGTCCCACTAGTGCAAAGATATTTGCAGCACGTCTGCCTGCATTGCACACTCAAACTCATTGTTACTAAGCCATTATACTAGCAAACACTGAGTGAACTTAGTGGCATTTTAAATGTGGCTGTTGGACTTCTGTATTGTCCCACTAGTGCAAAGATATTTGCAGCACGTCTTCCTGCATTGCACAGTCAAACTCATTGTTACTAAGCCATTATACTAGCAAACACTGAGTGAACTTAGTGGCATTTTAAATGTGGCTGTTGGACTTCTGTATTGTCCCACTAGTGCAAAGATATTTGCAGCACGTCTGCCTGCATTGCACACTCAAACTCATTGTTACTAAGTCATTATACTAGCAAACACTGAGTGAACTTAGTGGCATCATAAAAGTGGCTGTTGGACTTCTGTATTGTCCCACTAGTGCAAAGATTTTTGCAGCACGTCTGCATTGAACATCCAAGCTCATTGTTACAAAGCTATTATACTAGCAATTTATGCTGCCAGTTTAAGGGCCGTAGTTGCATTGTCAGGGATAATTATTGTTGTTTATTCTGCTGTTAATAAAGCTAGACCACCGCTGCAGTCTACACCACCTCTCAATTTTTACTACCACATTTTAAGTGCACAATCTTGTTGCAATCAACATGAGTGTCAAAATGACAGATGCTGGTGGAAAGGGGAAGAGGCGTGTTGGAAAAGGAAAAAAAGGGTTTGTCCGTGGGGAAGGTGGCAAAGCTCCATTAACATCTGCTGAAGATAGACCATCTACCAGCAAAAGTAAGATGTCTACTACTTACCGTGGACAATCCGATGTGCTCCCTTTTTTACGGACATGAATAACTGGAACAAAGGTAGATGATGGCCAAAAAAGGAAAATGCTTGAATGGATCTCAAGTGGTCCAACAAGTGCCCTCTCAGCCACCTCAACTACCGCATCCAAAAAACACCAGTCCTCTGAGTTGTCATCCCAATGAAACTTGCTTTCTCCCAGCTCTGAAGTCTCCATCCGCCCTGCACAGTATGGTGGAACTGAGATGGCTGAGTCTGCATAGCTGTTCAGTCACACTATAGCCTGGGAATCAGAGGTCTGCTCCCAAGCTACAGTGAGTACAGACCAGGAAATGGTCTGCAGTGATGCCAAGAACCTTTGTGACTCTGATTCAGGCCGTGAGGACCAAGTTTCTGAGCATAATGTTGACCCTTTGTCACAAACTGTAACACCTGTGGTTATAGACAATGAGGAACATACTGATGATGATGAGATGCAGATACCAGATTGGGATGACAACTTAAATATTCGGTCAGGGCAAGAAGAGGCTCGGTCTGAGGGTGAGGGGAGTGCAAACACAACAATTGATGAGGAAGTTCTAGATCCCACCTACTGTCAACCCACAGTCAGGCCCTCGAGGATGTCAACAGAGGCGGTGGAGGAGGATGCAACCGATGATGAAGGTACCTTGCGCCTTCCTGGACAGAGTCGGAGCACTGGTAGCACATCTACAACTGCATCATCAGCCACCACTCTGCCTCTGAGCACTAGTCGGGGGGGCTCAGCAGGTTGCATGCCCTCTAAGCCTTGCCTAGCCTGGTCCTTTTTTGACATAGAAAAAGATCGCCCAAATTATGTGATCTGTAAAATTTGTAGTGATTCTGTTAGTAGAGGGCAAAACCTCAGCAGTTTGACAACTTCTTCCATGAATCATCACATGAATAAATATCATATGTCCCAGTGGGAAGCTCACCGTGCTGCAATGCAGCCTAGCGGAGCGAACCACCCACGGCCTGCCCCTTCCAGCTCATCCGCGCGCTCTTCATCTTCTAGGACTGTGGGGACAGCTGTCACACCTGGTTTTCCACGCACAACTTCCACCACTATAACCATAACAGGCAGTTTGTGTTACGGTTGCTGTGGCACTGGAGTCTATGTCCAGATTTTTTGCTACTGCACATGTGCGAGCACTGGAGAATATGTCCAGATTTCTTGCTACTGCACATGTGCAAGCGCTGGAGACTAAGTCCTATCTTGGAGCCATTGCACATGTGCGGGTGACATCATCGCTGACACGAGGTCACATGTCTCTGACACCTTTTATGCCGATTGGCCGCTGGTCATGTGCTTGTGACACGTGGTCACATGTCTCTGACACCTTCTATGCCGATTGGTCGCTGGTCATGTGCTTGTGACGCTTTGCTCGGTGATAGGCCAGCGTGACGTCATTCCTGTCGTTCTGGCAGCGGATTGGCTCTGGTGTCCTCCATCTTGGATGAGGAACAGAGTCTATATAAGACCCTGATGCACGCCGCACGGCGCTCAGTCCTCTTGGTTCATGCATGAGAGTAGATGCTCTGTGCACGTTCCTCTAGGCATCTCTCTGTCTATGCTAGGTGAGCGCTACCGGCAGGGTAGCGTTCTTATACCTTACAGCTTCGGCTGCAGTCCGTATCCTTACCTCTTAGGGGAGCGGAGATAGGCAGGTGCCTGAGGCACATGGTCCGGCTGGGCCTTGTGATTCTACTCGTAGGTGGACGTTGCCGCTAGGGTAACGTTCCTTATACTGCGTCTGCCAGTTGTTCGTATCCTCGCACACTAGGGGAGCGAACAGAGGTAGCAGCTTTGTGCGGCTTATGCTGCTGTCCGTCTCTTTTGCACCACTAGAAGAGCGGACCTAGGCAGGTGCCCTATCTAGAGGTTCGTGTCCTCGCACACTAGTGGAGCGAACGCAGGTAGGAGATTTGTGTGGCTTACGCTGCTGTTCGTCTCTTTTGCACCACTAGAAGAGTGGACCTAGGCAGGTGCCATTTCACACTCACTGCCTTTGTCTCTGTGATTATTAACAGAGACCATTCCACACACCCTCCAAGTAAGGGAGGAATTGCCTTATTTACTAATTATATTCCTCTGTGAGTTTAACAGAGGTATTGCACTCTGCCATAGTCTGCAGCAGAGACTTTGCACGGTGGACCCTGACTGTCTGATACTCCTTTAGGTTTTATTATCAGACAGCCCCCTGTAACAGTTTGCTTGGTAGGTCGTCAGTTGGTTTGGAAGGGGAAACAAGTGCGTGTGTACAGCTCTCTCAGACATCGATAGCACCAACGTTGGATGAAGGCAACATCATGTCTACGCCTGCACTTTCCTCACAAACCTACATTTTTCCAGGGACACCCTACTCAACACCGTCTACACACAGCAGCCAGATCTCTGTCCCTCAGATGTGGACAAATAAAAGGCCATTTTCTGCGACCCATGACAAAGCTAAGAGGTTGACTTTATCCCTCTGTAAGCTCTTGGCTACCGAAATGCTGCCTTTCCGCCTGGTGGACACACAGGATTTTAGAGACCTTATGTCTGTCGCTGTGCCCCAGTACCAGATGCCCAGTCGCCACTACTTCTCTAAGAAATGTGTGCCCGCGCTACACCAGCATGTCGCACACAACATCACCGCTTCCTTGAGAAACTCTGTGTGTGAACGGGTGCATTTCACCACCGATACTTGGACCAGTAAGCATGGACAGGGACGTTACATGTCGCTGACTGGGCACTGGGTAACTATGGTGATAGATGGTGAAGGGTCTGCTGCACAAGTCTTGCCGTCCCCACGACTTGTGTGTCAATCCTCTGTCTGTCCAAGTTCCGCCACTGCTTCTGCCTTCTCCACCTCATCTGTGTCCTCCACCTCCGCCCCAAGCCTGCCTGGTCAGGCCACCAGCGTTCTCACTGCGCAGAAGGAATCACACACCCCTCATTACTATGCTGGCAGCAGAGTGTAACGGCATCAGGCAGTCTTTAGCTTGACATGTCTTGGGAATAAGAGTCACACAGCTGAGGAGTTGTGGTCAGCTCTGCGGTCCAAGTTTAATAAATGGTTGTCTCCACTCAACCTACAGCCTGGTACGGTCGTGTGCGACAATGCTGCAAACCTGGGTGCGGCCCTTCGCCTGGACAAGGTGACACACGTGCCTTGTATGGCTCACGTGTTGAACCTTGTTGTCCAGCAATTTTTAACACACTATCCCGGCCTAGATGGCCTTCTGACCAGGGCACGAAAACTGTCTGCTCACTTCCGCCGTTCAAGCGCCGCAGCTGAGCGACTTGCATTGCTCCAGAAGTCTTTCGGCCTGCCGGTTCATCGCCTGAAATGCGATGTGGCGACACGCCACATGTTACAGCGACTGTGGCAGCACCGCCGAGCCCTGATGCAATACGTCATGACGTATAGCCTGGGCCAACGAGATGCAGAGGTGGGGAAGATCACCCTGATGGAGTGGTCTCAGATCAAGGACCTATGCACCCTTCTGCACAGTTTCGACATGGCGATGAATATGTTTAGCGCTGACAATGCCATTATCAGCATGACAATTCCAGTCATTTACATGCTGGAGCACACGCTAAACACTATTTGGAGTCAGGGGGTGGGACAACAGGAAGGGGAGGAACTACAGGAGGATTCATATGCGCAAGGGACAACAACATCACCAAGGTCCAGACGTTCATCATCACCAACGCGGCAGGCATGGGACCATGGGGGACAGGGTTTAACAAGGGCGCATGGTAGCAGGCGAAATGTTGAGGAAGGTGCAGGAGAACATGAAGAAATGGAGGACGAACTGTCCATGGACATGGAATACTCAGCGGATGAGGGTGATTTGGGCAAATTTCAGTTGAAAGAGGTTGGGGGGAGATGTCAGAGGAAGAAAGAATGGTTATCACCTCTATGCCACAAACACAGCGTGGACTTGTCCGCATGGCTGCGCAAGACACATGAGTGCTTTCTTGCTGCACTACCTCCAACATGACCCTCGTATTGTCAAAATTAGAAGTGATTATGACTACTGGCTTGCCACACTATTAGATCCCCGGTACAAGTCCAAATTTTGTGACATAATTCCAGCCATAGAAAGGGACGCACGTATGCAGGAGTATCAGCAGAAGCTGTTACTCGATCTTAGCTCGGCTTTTCCACCAAACAACCGTGCAGGTGCAGGGAGTGAATCTCCCAGTTGTAACTTGACAAACATGGGACAGTCTCGTCATCTTCAACAGTCTACCCGTACCAGTAGCACCGTATCTGGTGCTGGTAACAGCAATTTTATTGAATCTTTTCATAATTTTTTTAGACCCTCCTTTGCAAGGCCAACAGAGACAACAAGACTGACACAAAGTCAACGGCTGGAGAGGATGATACAGGAGTATCTCCAAATGAACATCGATGCCATGACTTTGCAAATGGAGCCTTGCTCATTTTGGGCTTCAAATCTAGAAAAATGGCCAGAGCTCTCCAGTTACGCCTTGGAGATTTTGTCATGTCCAGCTGCCAGCGTTGTCTCTGAACGTGTCTTCAGTGCTGCTGGGTGTGTGCTGACAGATAAGCGCACGCGTCTGTCCAGTGACAATGTGGACAGACTAACGTTCATCAAAATGAACAAGTCATGGATCCAGAAGGAATTTACTACCCCTATGTCATCCTGGGGAGAGTAAATGCTTGTGGATTTGGAAAGTGCTTGATGCAAATCAAAACATCCTGTTTGCAACTAGGGCACAAGTGCTGCCACTGATGGGGTGTCTGTGTGGCCCAATTTTTGGAAAAAAGGGAGACTCCGCTTGGAGTAACCCTTGCTTACAGTGTTTTTAAAAAGGAGCCAAGATGAACAGAGCTGGGATCAGGAAAGACTTAGCTATCTACCCCGGTGTCATGCTGGGGACGGTTAATTATGGCGTATTTTTGAATGTGCTTGATGCAAATCAAAATATCCTGTTTGCAACTAGGGCACAAGTGCTGCCACTGATGGGGTGTCTGTGGGGCTCAATTTTTGGAAAAAAAGGGAGACTCCGCTTGGAGTAACCTTTGCTTGCTGTGTTTTTTAAAAGGAGCCAAGATGAACAAGTCATGGTTCAGCAAAGACTTTGCTACCTACCCCGGTGTCATCCTGGGGACGGTTAAAAATGGCGTATTTTTGAAAGTGCTTGATGCAAATCTAGCTGTGAAGTGTACAACTGGGGCACAACTGCTGCCACTGAAGGGGTGGGTGTGTGTGGGGCCAATTTTTGGAAAAAAGGGAGACTCCTCTTGGAGTCACCTTGCGGTGTTTTACATGATTGTAGAAGGGCGTGCCATGCCTATATCTGTGTCCCCTCCTCTTTTTCCTTGTCCAGCTCTTTTGTTTTCGCATGAGTATATGTCCTTGTCACTTTCCCATGTGTTTGTGTTGTGTTGTGAGTTGTTTGTCACCTTTTGGACACCTTTGAGGGTGTTTTCTAGGTGTTTTTATGTGTTTGTGAATGCCTGCCATTGTTTCCTATGCGGTTCGAGTTCGGTTTGTTGAACGTTCGACGAACCGAACTCGAACGGGACCTCCGTTCGGCGAACCGAACTCGAGCCGAACCACGACCGGTTCGCTCATTTCTAATTATAAGTGATATATATCTACAGTCCATAATTCTGATAAGACAACACTGTGAACTGTAAAATGATGACAAATACAGTCAAAATAGTCTGTATAGGTTTCTTCAGCTTAACCCCCCCCAGATGTCTTAAATTTTTTAATTTGTCGACAGTTGACAATCCAGCCTCATAGGACCTTGCACTAGAGATGAGCAAACCGGCCGTGATTCGGCTCGAGTTCGGTTCGTCGAACGGAGGTCTCGTTCGAGTTCAGTTCGGCGAACGTTCGACAAACCGAACTCGAACCGCATAGGAAACAATGGCAGGTAATCACAAACACATAAAAACACCTAGAAAACACCCTCAAAGGTGTCTAAAAGGTGACAAACAACTCACAACACAACACAAACACATGGGAAAGTGACAAGGACATATACTCATGTGAAAACAAAAAAGCTGGACAAGGAAAAAGAGGAGGAGACACAGATATAGGCATGGCACGCCCTTCTAAAATTATGTAAAACACCACAAGGTGACTCCAAGTGGAGTTCTCCCTTTTTTCCAAAAATTGGGCCACACACACACACACCCACCCCTTCAGTGGCATCAGTTGTGCCCCAGCTGTACTCTTCACAGCTAGATTTGCATCAAGCACATTCAAAAATACGCCATCCTTTTCCCTCCTCAGGATTGCATCGGGGTAGGTAGCAAAGTCTTTCCTGATCCCAGCTCTGTTCATCTTGGACCATTTTTAAAAACAATGTAAGCAAGGGTTACTCCAAGCGGAGTCTCCTTTTTTTCCAAAAATTGGGCCACACAGACACTCACCCCTTCAGTGGCAGCACTTGTGCCCCAGTTGTACACTTCACAGCTAGATTTGCATCAAGCACATTCAAAAATACGCCATACTTAACCGTTCCCAGGATGACCCCGGGGTAGGTAGCAAAGTCTTTGCTGAACCATGACTTGTTCATCTTGGCTCCTTTTAAAAAACAATGTAAGCAAGGGTTACTCCAAGCGGAGTCTCCCTTTTTTCCAAAAATTGGGCCCCACACACACCCACCCATTCAGTGGCAGCAGTTGTGCCCCAGTTGTACACTTCACAGCTAGATTTGCATCAAGCACATTCAAAAATACGCCATACTTAACCGTTCCCAGGATGACCCCGGGGTAGGTAGCAAAGTCTTTGCTGAACCATGACTTGTTCATCTTGGCTCCTTTTAAAAAACAATGTAAGCAAAGGTTACTCCAAGCGGAGTCTCCCTTTTTTCCAAAAATTGGGCCCCACACACACCCACCCATTCAGTGGCAGCACTTGTGCCCCAGTTGTACACTTCACAGCTAGATTTGCATCAAGCACATTCAAAAATAGGCCATACTTAACTGTCCCCAGGATGACACCGGGATAGGTAGCAACGTCTTTGCTGAACCATGACTTGTTCATCTTGGCTCCTTTTAAAAAACACGGCAAGCAAGGGTTACTCCAAGCGGAGTCTCCGTTTTTTTCCAAAAATTGGGCCACACAGACACCCCATCAGTGGCAGCACTTGTGCCCTAGTTGCAAACAGGATGTTTTGATGTGCATCAAGCACATTCCAAATTCACAAGCATTTACTCTCCCCTGGAACGACGGTGACGGATACCGAGGTGCACACGTGGCTGACTGCAGCCAGTGCTACTTACCCTAATAGGGTGCCCCTGATGAACCCCGATGTGACTCGTGATCGGGGGGAAACGCGTTGGGCAAGTTCTTACAGGTGTCAACTTGGACCCAGGTGTATTTCCACCATTCATAGCGCTTCAAGGATGAGATAAGTACTATGTTCATATCAGATTTATTTGCTGTATGGTTACTTGGACCTGATTGATTCTGGCTGTGCCCCACTGCATTCTTGTGAAATACACAATAGCAATGTGCCTTCTATGAAAGTTTATGTGTATTGCCTTCTGTGAAGTGCCTACTTATGATATAACCTGGTGGATGGTCCCTAACAGCTCATAGAGAGGACTGCTCTGGGATCAAATGACCTTATTTGTGTGACCCCTTAAGAGCTTTTTGCCTCCGTTTGCATTGATTTTCAGCTTAGGGATTGCATCTATTGTATGATCTGGTTATGATACACAGAAGCTATATGCAATATACCGAATAGGCAATTAATGTATTTCACTATTTGTCCACTTGGAGGTTTGTTGGACAATTACTGGATTGGTGCTAGGGGAATTTTTTAGTACTCAGGATCAGAAATCGTACTTTGATATTGCAAGTGATCCTCTTTTTTGATCTGGTCCACTTTAACACTGTTGTAATATGGAATATCTACTGTATCATTGATGTGTGTGTTTGAGTCCTCATTTATTGATCAGTCTGTTGGTGCAACCTCCCCACACTCCCTCCTCTTCCCAGAATAGCTGCACATAAGATCAGTGGAGGGAAAGAAGGGTGAGTCATCGGTGAGCGGGGGCGCCATTGCGTCCAGGTCTAGGGTGCCAACCTCCGCGGGTAGGTAGGGCCTTTTGAAGGGAATTTGGGCCATACCCTGGTTGCACCACTATCATCATTTTTTTGATACTCCTACACGATACTGGATTTATCATGATACAGCATGAATTGATTGTTCATTAGGGGACAATTTGACTTATCCCATTTATTTGCCTGCTCCTTTTTGGTAGGATTACAGAGGGGTTCCATTGGACGTTGGCGGATTTGGGACTGTCTGTCCTGTTTGTGTGTATGTCTAGGGATTGTTTAACATGAAATAATAAAATGTATTTTTAAAGGGTTTTGTTTTTTTTTTTTTCTGTTGTTTTTTTCTATGGTCCACATTCCAAATTCACAAGCATTTACTCTCCCCAGGATGACACAGGGGTAGTAAATTCCTTTTGGATCCATGACTTTTGATTTTGATGAACGTTAGTCTTTCCACATTGTCACTGGACAGACGCGTGCGCTTATCTGTCAGCACACACCCAGCAGCACTGAAGACACGTTCAGAGACAACGCTGGCAGCTGGACACGACAAAATCTCCAAGGCGTAAGTTGAGAGCTCTGGCCATTTTTCAAGATTTGAAGCCCAAAATGAGCAAGGCTCCATTTGTAAAGTCATGGCATCAATGTTCATTTGGAGATACTCCTGTATCATCCTCTCCAGCCGTTGACTATGTGTCAGACTTGTTGTCTCTGGTGGACTTGCAAAGGTCGGTCTAAAAAAATTCTAAAAAGATTCAATAAAATTGCTGTTACCAGCACCAGATACGGTGCTACTGGTATGGGTAGACTGTTGAAGATGACGAGACCGTCCCATTTTTGTTAAGTTACAACTGGGAGATTCACTCCCTGCACCTGCACGGTTGTTTGGTGGAAAAGCCGAGCTAAGATCGAGTAACAGCTTCTGCTGATACTCCTGCATACGTGCGTCCCTTTCTATGGCTGGAATTATGTCACAAAATTTGGACTTGTACCGGGGATCTAATAGTGTGGCAAGCCAGTAGTCATCATCACTTCTAATTTTGACAATACGAGGGTCATGTTGGAGGTAGTGCAGCAAGAAGCCGCTCATGTGTCTTGCGCAGCCATGCGGACCAAGTCCACGCTGTGTTCGTGGCATAGAGGTGCTAACCGTTCTTTCTTCCTCTGACATCTCCCCCCAACCTCTTTCAACTGAAATTTGACCAAGGTCTCCCTCATCCGCTGAGTCTTCCATGTCCATGGACAGTTCGTCCTCCATTTCTTCATGTTCTCCTGCACCTTCCTCAACATTTCGCCTGCTACCATGCGCCCTTGTTGATCCCTGTCCCCCATGGTCCCATTCCTGCCGCGTTGGTGATTATGGACGTCTGGACCTTGGTGATGTTGTTGTGTCTTGCACATATGAATCCTCCTGTAGTTCCTCCTCTTCCTGTTGTCCCACCCCCTGACTCCGAATAGTGTTTAGCGTGTGCTCCAGCATGTAAATGACTGGAATTGTCATGCTGATAATGGCATTGTCAGCGCTAAACATATTCGTCGCCATGTCGAAACTGTGCAGAAGGGTGCATAGGTCCTTGATCTGAGACCACTCCATCAGGGTGATCTGCCCCACCTCTGCATCTCGTTGGCCCAGGCTATACGTCATGACGTATTGCACCAGGGCTCGGCGGTGCTGCCACAGTCGCTGTAACATGTGGAGAGTCGAATTCCAGCGTGTCGGCACATCGCATTTCAGGCGATGAACCAGCAGGCCGAAAGACTTCTGGAGCGATGCAAGTCGCTCAGCTGCGGTGGTTGAACGGCGGAAGTGAGTAGACAGTTTTCGTGCTCTGGTCAGAAGGCCATCTAGGCCGGGTTAGTGTGTTAAAAATTGCTGGACAACAAGGTTCAACACGTGAGCCATACAAGGCACGTGTGTCAGCTTGCCCCGACGTAAGGCCGCACGCAGGTTTGCAGCATTGTCGCACACGGCCTTACCAGGCTGCAGGTTGAGTGGAGACAACCATTTAAACTCAGTCTCCAGAGCTGCCCACAACTCAGCCGCTGTGTGACTCCTATTTCCAAGACATGTCAAGCTAAAGACCGCCTGATGCCGTTGCGCTCTGCTGCCAGCATAGTAATGAGGGGTGCGTGATTCCTTCTGCGCAGTGAGAATGCTGGTGGCCTGACCAGGCAGGCCTGGGGCGGAGGTGTAAGACCCAGATGAGGTGGAGGAGGCAGAAGCAGTGGCGGAACTTGGACAGACAGAGGATTGACACACAAGTCGTGGGGACGGCAAGACTTGTGCAGCAGACCCTTCACCATCTATCACCATAGTTACCCAGTGCCCAGTCAGCGACATGTAACGTCCCTGTCCATGCTTACTGGTCCAAGTATCGGTGATGAAATGCACCCATTGAAACACAGAATTTCTCAAGGAAGCGGTGATGTTGTGTGCGACATGCTGGTGTAGCGCGGCCACACCTTTCTTAGAGAAGTAGTGGCGACTGGGCATCTGGTACTGGGGCACAGCGACAGACATAAGGTCTCTAAAATCCTGTGTGTCCACCAGGCGGAAAGGCAGCATTTTGGTAGCCAAGAGCTTACAGAGGGATAAAGTCAACCTCTTAGTTTTGTCATGGGTCGCAGGAAATGGCCTTTTATTTGTCCACATCTGAGGGACAGAGATCTGGCTGCTGTGTGTAGACGGTGTTGAGTAGGGTGTCCCTGGAAAAATGTAGCTTTGTGAGGAAAGTGCAGGCGTAGACATGATGTTGCCTTCATCCAAAGTTGGTGCTATCGATGTCTGAGAGAGCTGTACACATGTATTTGTTTCCCCTTCCAAACCAACTGACGACCTACCAAGCAAACTGCCTGTTGCGGTTAGAGTGGTGGAAGTTGTGCGTGGAAAACCAGGTGTGACAGCTGTCCCCACAGTCCTAGAAGATGAACAGCGCGCGGATGCACTGGAAGGGGCAGGCGGTGGATGGTTCGCTCCGCTAGGCTGCATTGCAGCACGGTGAGCTTCCCACTGGGACATATGATATTTATTCACGTGACGATTCAAGGAAGAAGTTGTCAAACTGCTGAGGTTTTGCCCTCTACTAACAGAATCACGACAAGTTTTACAGATCACATAATTTGGGCGATCTTTTGCTATGTCAAAAAAGGACCAGGCTAGGCAAGGCTTAGAGGGCATGCAACCTGCTGAGCCCCCCCGACTAGTGCTCAGAGGCAGAGTGGTGGCTGAGGATGCAGTTGTAGACGTGCTACCAGTGCTCCGACTCTGTCCAGGAAGGCGCAAGGTAACTTCGTCGTCGGTTGCATCCTCCTCCACCGCCTCTGTTGACCTCCTCGAGGGCCTGACTGTGGGTTGACAGTAGGTGGGATCTAGAACTTCCTCATCAATTGTTGTGTTTGCACTCCCCTCACCCTCAGATCGAGCCTCTTCTTGCCCTGACCGAATATTTAAGTTATCATCTCAATCTGGTATCTGCGTCTCATCGTCATCAGTATGTTCCTCATTGTCTATAACAACAGGTGTTACAGTTTTTGAAAAGGGTCAACATTATGCTCAGAAACTTGGTCCTCACGGCCTGAATCAGAGTCACAAAGGTTCTGGGCATCACTGCAGACCATTTCCTGGTCTGTACTCACTGTAGCTTGGGAGCAGACTTCTGATTCCCAGGCTATAGTGTGACTGAACAGCTCTACAGACTCAGCCATCTCAGTTCCACCATACTGTGCAGGGCGGATGGAGACTTCAGAGCTGGGAGAATGCAAGTGTGATTAGGCTGACAACTCAGAGGCCTGGTGTTTTTTGGATGCGGTAGTTGAGGTGGCGGAGAGGGCACTTGTTGGACCACTTGAGATCCATTCAAGCATTTTCCTTTTTTGGCCATCATCTACCTTTGTTCCAGTTGTTCGAGTCCGTAAAAAAGGGAGCACATCGGATTGTCCACGATAAGTAGTAGACATATTACTTTTGCTGGAAGATGGTCTATCTTCAGCAGACGTTAATGGAGCTTTGCCACCTTCCCCACGGACAAACCCTTTTTTTCCTTTTCCAACACGCCTCTTCCCCTTTCCACCAGCATCTGTCATTTTGCCACTCATTTTGATTGCGACAAGATTGTGCACTTAAAATGTGGTAGTAAAAATTGAGAGGTGGAGTAGATTGCAGCGGTGGTCTAGCTTTATTAACAGCAGAATAAACAACAATAATTTTAGTTTGCTAGTATAATGGCTTAGTAACAATGAGTTTGAGTGTGCAATGCAGGCAGACGTGCTGCAAATATCTTTACACTAGTGGGACAATACAGAAGTCCAACAGCCACGTTTAGGATGCCACTAAGTTTCCTCAGTGTTTGCTAGTATAATTGGCTTAGTAACAAATGAGTTTGAGAGTGCAATGCAGGCAGACGTGCTGCAAATATCTTTACACTAGTGGAACAATACAGAAGTCCAACAGCCACGTTTAGGATGCCACTAAGTTTCCTCAGTGTTTGCTAGTATAATGGCTTAGTAACAATGAGTTTGAGTGTGCAATGCAAGCAGACGTGCTGCAAATATCTTTGGACTAGTGGGACAATACAGAAGTCCAACAGCCACTTTTAGGATGCCACTAAGTTTCCTCAGTGTTTGCTAGTATAATGGCTTAGTAACAATGTGTTTGAGTGTGCAATGCAGGCAGACGTGCTGCAAATATCTTTGCACTAGTGAGACAATACAGAAGTCCAACAGCCACTTTTAGGATGCCACTAAGTTTCCTCAGTGTTTGCTAGTATAATGGCTTAGTAACAATGATTTTGAATGTGCAATGCAGGCAGAAGTGCTGAAAATATCTTTGCACTAGTAGGACAATACAGAAGTCCAACAGCCACTTTTAGGATGTCACTAAGTTTCCTCAGAGTTTGGTAGTATAATGGCTTAGTAACAATTTGTTTAAGTGTGCAATGCAGGCAGACGTGCTGCAAATATCTTTGCACTAGTGGGACAATACAGAAGTCCAACAGCCACGTTTAGGATGCCACTAAGTTTCCTCACTGTTCGCTAGTATAATGGCTTAGTAACAATGAGTTTGAGTGTGCAATGCAGGCAGATGTGCTGCAAATATCTTTGCACTAGTGGGACAATACAGAAGTCCAACAGCCACATTTAGGATGCCACTAAGTTTCCTCAGTGTTTGCTAGTATAATGGCATAGTAACAATGAGTTTGAGTGTGCAATGCAGGCAGACGTGCTGCAAATATCTTTGCACTAGTGGGACAATACAGAAGTCCAACAGCCACGTTTACGATGCCACTAAGTTTCCTCAGTGTTTGCTAGTATAATGGCTTAGTAACAATGAGTTTGAGTGTGCAATGCAGGCAGACGTGCTGCAAATATATTTGTACTAGTGGGACAATACAAAAGTCCAACAGCCACTTTTAGGATGCCACTAAATTTCCTCAGTGTTTGCTATTATAATGGCTTAGTAACAAATGAGTTTGAGTGTGCAATGCAGGCAGACGTGCTGCAAATATCTTTATACTAGTGGGACAATACAGAAGTCCAACAGCCACGTTTAGGATGCCACTAAGTTTCCTCAGTGTTTGCTAGTATAATGGCTTAGTAACAATGCGTTTGAGTGTGCAATGCAGGCAGACATGCTGCAAAAATCTTTGCACTAGTGGGACAATTCAGAAGTCCAACAGCCACGTTTAGGATGCCACTAAGTTTCCTCAGTGTTTGCTAGTATAATGGCTTAGTAACAATGAGTTTGAGTGTGCAATGCAGGCAGACGTGCTGCAAATATCTTTGCACTAGTGGGACAATACAGAAGTCCAACAGCCACGTTTAGGATGCCACTAAGTTTCCTCAGTGTTTGCTAGTATAATGGCTTAGTAACAATGAGTTTGAGTGTGCAATGCAGGCAGACGTGCTGCAAAAATGTTTGCACTAGTGGGACAATACAGAAGTCCAACAGCCACGTTTAGGATGCCACTATGTTTCCTCAGTGTTTGCTAGTATAATGGCTTAGTAACAATGAGTTTGAGTGTGCAATGCAGGCAGACGTGCTGCAAATATCTTTGCACTAGTGGGACAATACAGACGTCCAACTGCCACGTTTAGGATGCCACTAAGTTTCCTCAGTGTTTGCTAGTATAATGGCTTAGTAACAATGAGTTTGAGTGTGCAATGCAGGCATACGTGCTGCAAATATCTTTGCACTAGTGGGACAATACAGAAGTCCAACAGCCACGTTTGGGATGCCACTAAGTTTCCTCAGTGTTTGCTAGTAAAATGGCTTAGTAACAAATGAGTTTGAGTGTGCAATGCAGGCAGACGTGCTGCAAATATCTTTGCACTAGTGGGACTATACAGAAGTCCAACAGCCACGTTTAGGATGCCACTAAGTTTCCTCAGTGTTTGCTAGTATAATGGCTTAGTAACAAATGAGTTTGAGTGTGCAATGCAGGCAGACGTGCTGCAAATATCTTTGCACTAGTGGGACAATACAGAAGTCCAACAGCCACGTTTAGGATGCCACTATGTTTCCTCAGTGTTTGCTAGTATAATGGCTTAGTAACAATGAGTTTGAGTGTGCAATGCAGGCAGACGTGCTGCAAATATCTTTGCACTAGTGGGACAATACAGATGTACAACTGCCACGTTTAGGATGCCACTAAGTTTTCTCAGTGTTTGCTAGTATAATGGCTTAGTAACAATGAGTTTGAGTGTGCAATGCAGGCATACGTGCTGCAAATATCTTTGCACTAGTGGGACAATACAGAAGTCCAACAGCCACGTTTGTGATGCCACTAAGTTTCCTCAGTGTTTGCTAGTATAATGGCTTAGTAACAAATGAGTTTGAGTGTGCAATGCAGGCAGACGTGCTGCAAATATCTTTGCACTAGTGGGACAATACAGAAGACCAACAGCCACGTTTAGGATGCCACTAAGTTTCCTCAGTGTTTGCTAGTATAATGGCTTAGTAACAATCAGTTTGAGTGTGCAATGCAGGCAGATGTGCTGTAAAAATCTTTGCACTAGTGGAACAATACAGAAGTCCAACAGCCACGTTTAGGATGCCACTAAGTTTCCTCAGTGTTTGCTAGTATAATGGCTTAGTAACAATGAGTTTGAGTGTGCAATGCAGGCAGACGTGCTGCAAATATCTTTGCACTAGTGGGACAATACAGAAGTCCAACAGCCACGTTTAGGATGCCATTAAGTTTCCTCAGTGTTTGCTAGTATATTGGCTTAGTAACAATGAGTTTGCGTGTGCAATGCAGGCAGACGTGCTTCAAAAATCTTTGCACTAGTGGGACAATACAGAAGTCCAACAGCCACGTTTAGGATGCCACTAAGTTTCCTCAGTGTTTGCTAGTATAATGGCTTAGTAACAATGAGTTTGAGTGTGTAATGCAGGCAGACGTGCTGCAAATATCTTTGTACTAGTGGGACAATACAAAAGTCCAACAGCCACTTTTAGGATGCCACTAAATTTCCTCAGTGTTTGCTATTATAATGGCTTAGTAACAAATGAGTTTGAGTGTGCAATGCAGGCAGACGTGCTGCAAATATCTTTGCACTAGTGGGACAATACAGAAATCCAACAGCCATGTTTAGGATGCCACTAAGTTTCCTCAGTGTTTGCTAGTATAATGGCTTAGTAACAAATGAGTTTGAGTTTGCAATGCAGGCAGACGTGCTGCAAATATCTTTGCACTAGTGGGACAATACAGAAGTCTAATAGCCACGTTTAGGATGCCACTAACTTTCCTCAGTGTTTGCTAGTATAATGGCTTAGTAACAATGATTTTGAGTGTGCAATTCAGGCAGACGTGCTGCAAAAATCTTTGCACTAGTGGGACAATACAGAAGTCCAACAGTCACGTTTAGGATGCCACTAAGTTTCCTCAGTGTTTGCTAGTATAATGGCTTAGTAACAATGAGTTTGAGTGTGCAATGCAGGCAGACGTGCTGCAAATATCTTTGCACTAGTGGGACAATACAGAAGTCCAACAGCCACTTTTAGGATGTCACTAAGTTTCCTCAGTGTTTGCTAGTATAATGGCTTAGTAACAATGAGTTTGAGTGTGCAATGCAGGCAGACATGCTGCAAATATCTTTGCACTAGTGGGACAATACAGAAGTCCAACAGCCACGTTTAGGATGCCACTAAGTTTCCTCAGTGTTTGCTAGTATAATGGCTTAGTAACAATGATTTTGAGTGTGCAATTCAGGCAGACGTGCTGCAAAAATCTTTGCACTAGTGGGACAATACAGAAGTCCAACAGTCACGTTTAGGATGCCACTAAGTTTCCTCAGTGTTTGCTAGTATAATGGCTTAGTAACAATGAGTTTGAGTGTGCAATGCAGGCAGACGTGCTGCAAATATCTTTGCACTAGTGGGACAATACAGAAGTCCAACAGCCACTTTTAGGATGTCACTAAGTTTCCTCAGTGTTTGCTAGTATAATGGCTTAGTAACAATGAGTTTGAGTGTGCAATGCAGGCAGACGTGCTGCAAATATCTTTGCACTAGTGGGACAATACAGAAGTCCAACAGCCACGTTTAGGATGCCATTAAGTTTCCTCAGTGTTTGCTAGTATATTGGCTTAGTAACAATGAGTTTGCGTGTGCAATGCAGGCAGACGTGCTTCAAAAATCTTTGCACTAGTGGGACAATACAGAAGTCCAACAGCCACGTTTAGGATGCCACTAAGTTTCCTCAGTGTTTGCTAGTATAATGGCTTAGTAACAATGAGTTTGAGTGTGTAATGCAGGCAGACGTGCTGCAAATATCTTTGTACTAGTGGGACAATACAAAAGTCCAACAGCCACTTTTAGGATGCCACTAAATTTCCTCAGTGTTTGCTATTATAATGGCTTAGTAACAAATGAGTTTGAGTGTGCAATGCAGGCAGACGTGCTGCAAATATCTTTGCACTAGTGGGACAATACAGAAGTCCAACAGCCATGTTTAGGATGCCACTAAGTTTCCTCAGTGTTTGCTAGTATAATGGCTTAGTAACAAATGAGTTTGAGTTTGCAATGCAGGCAGACGTGCTGCAAATATCTTTGCACTAGTGGGACAATACAGAAGTCTAATAGCCACGTTTAGGATGCCACTAACTTTCCTCAGTGTTTGCTAGTATAATGGCTTAGTAACAATGATTTTGAGTGTGCAATTCAGGCAGACGTGCTGCAAAAATCTTTGCACTAGTGGGACAATACAGAAGTCCAACAGTCACGTTTAGGATGCCACTAAGTTTCCTCAGTGTTTGCTAGTATAATGGCTTAGTAACAATGAGTTTGAGTGTGCAATGCAGGCAGACGTGCTGCAAATATCTTTGCACTAGTGGGACAATACAGAAGTCCAACAGCCACTTTTAGGATGTCACTAAGTTTCCTCAGTGTTTGCTAGTATAATGGCTTAGTAACAATGAGTTTGAGTGTGCAATGCAGGCAGACATGCTGCAAATATCTTTGCACTAGTGGGACAATACAGAAGTCCAACAGCCACGTTTAGGATGCCACTAAGTTTCCTCAGTGTTTGCTAGTATAATGGCTTAGTAACAAATGAGTTTGAGTGTGCAATGCAGGCAGACGTGCTGCAAATATCTTTGCACTAGTGGGACAATACAGAAGTCCAACAGCCACGTTTAGGATGCCACTAAGTTTCCTCAGTGTTTGCTAGTATAATGGCTTAGTAACAATCAATTTGAGTGTGCAATGCAGGCAGACGTGCTGCAAATATCTTTGCACTAGTGGGACAATACTGAAGTCCAACAGCCACGTTTAGGATGCCACTAAGTTTCCTCAGTGTTTGCTAGTATAATGGCTTAGTAACAAATGAGTTTGAGTGTGCAATGCAGGCAGACGTGCTGCAAATATCTTTGCACTAGTGGGACAATACAGAAGACCAACAGCCACGTTTAGGATTGTGACGGGGGTGTACAAGAGAGCAAAGGATGGACGAGGCCGAGGGACAATCCAACAGGTTTATTCACAAGAACACTGGAACAGCACACGATATGTCCACGTAAAACAGATTCGGGGGCCCTTCCCGACAATCCTCGGACCGGATAACAAAGCAATCGTCCTTACAGTAGTCCAAAGAGTTCCACACAATCCCACGGGCCGCCACACAGGCCTAGCTCCGTCCGTGTCCACAGCCACCCAGGCTGGGGCTCCTGCTCTCTTCAAGTTCCAGCTCACTCTGAAGTTACAAAAAGTGAAATACATTGTCTGTGCTGCTTGACCAGCCCACCATGTTTGTTCAGGGGGTAGGGGTCACACATCCTATCATCAATGGTTTGGTCCATCACAGGGCTCCAATATGTCTGCCAGCCACAGTAGATGAAGGGATCCCCTGCTGTAAGAACAATGACTATTCCTTCACTGGCCAATGCAATTACAGATTAGATACACAACTCTGGAAAGAAGAGGACAGGCTATTTACATAATCACATTAGATGCCAAGACTACAATTGTATGAGAGAGACACATTGAGACCAGTAGCTCCCCCAAGAAAATACATGAATTACAACTAATACAACCAGGGAAATATACATATCATGACATAGTATCACAGCATATACAGTGAGAGGGTAAATTACATCTTCACAATCCCTCCCCCTCCCAACTTGTGTACGTACTAGGGACCTCTACAGGTCACTGGTTAAGTACACACTGGCAGAGCGTTACTTACATGTGGCTTCATGCAGCCACGAATTGGCATCGTAGCTCTCCCACATCATTGCCCAGGAGAACAGCTGCAGGCAGACCACCCATCACCCCAACCACACATCGCCTGACCCCAAAACAAAAGTTCAGATCCACAGTGGCTGTGGGAATAGTCCTCCATTGTCCACCAGCCAGTTCAATAACAATCCCAGGTCCTCTATGGATTGCCTCAGGCCGAACCACTCGGGGATCAGCCAGTGTGAGGAAAGCACCCGAGTCACAAAATCCAACAAGTCTCTGTCCATCCAGCACAACCTCCTGCAAGTGCTTACCTCGATGAGCAGAAGTCGTCATAACTGCGGGTCGCACCCCGTGAACTCCTGGTGGTGCAACATGGGGGGCTGAGTCACTAGGCCAGTCCTCACATAACGGTGCCACATCTTCCTCCATGGCACTGGGCTGTAAATAATTAACAATCCGATTGGGTGCAGGATCAGTCCTCATTTGAACAGCTGGGCAGGAGACTTGCCGATGCCCTGGCTGTCCACATTGATAGCATCTGAGCTGGGTCTCCCTCCATCCAAGGCGTCCTCTTGGGTAAGGGGTAGGGGAACTTGGAGGCCGGCTCCCACCTGAAGGTGCTGTAGGGGTTTGAGGATGATTCCTCCATGGCCTGGCTGGGCATGAGGCCTGCAAATGCCCGGGATGCCTACAAACATAACACCTGCGCTCTGTTACTTCCTCTCCCCGGCGTATTCCAGAAAGTGCAGTAGAAGCAACTGGAGGCACATTAACACGGGTATCAACATGTGGTGGCTTAGAGGAACGGGGAACAATGGGGACAGAATAACTGGGGGCATCCGGTGTTGTGGAGCTGTTAGGCGTCTCTCCATCCTCCAACAGAACCCTCCACTGAGGCTTGATGGTGAGAGCCTCATCAGCGAGAGCAGCAGCTTCCTCCACTGTCGCTGGTTTTCTCTCACGCACCCATTCCCGGATCTCAGCGGGGCACTGGGCAAAGAATTGTTCTTTTAGGATGACCTGCAGGAAGGTCTCCCAAGATAAGGCCTCCTCTGCCTCCAGCCAGCGATTACATATTTGTTTGAGTCTATGAGCATATATCTTAAAAGACACTTCCCCATCACAGGCTAAAGCACGGAACTGAGTCCTGTAAGTGTCTGGGGTCACAGCATAATGTTCTAGAATAGTCTGTTTAATATCCGCATACTCACAGTTCCACCGAGGGTCCATAGCTCTATAGGCTTCAGCAGCTCCCCCCTCTAGGAGCCCAACCAGATGCCGGACACGCTCCCTGTCCGGGACTTCCATTAATCGACACTGATGCTCAAAGTCCTGGAAGAAGCCCTCAATGTCGCCTGCAGCCTCATTAAACGGCTTAAAGTCTTTGCGGGACACCCTGGGAAGTTCCCTCATGATGGGTGCTGGGGTTACAGTCTGTCTGGAACCTCTCGCGGCTTCCACAGCGAGCTCCTTATCCAGCAGTGCCATCTCCTCCATCCTGCGCTCCTTCTCTTTAGCTCCACGCATGGCCTCCCTCTTATCTTCTATGGTGGCCTCATCTCCAAGCAGTGCCATCTCCTCCTTGTACCACACAACCCATTGACTTTTTTGGGTATTCACCTCCGGCTGCCGTCTTTCTTCCGTTTGCTGTGAGGATCCTTCCTCCACGTCATTTTGCGAACAGACTCCTTCTAGCGCCTCAATCAGCTGCTCCTTGGAGAGTCCTTTGAAACGAACTCCTACTTCACGGGCCTTTGATTGCAGGCTCCCCAAAGTCCAGGTCTTGTACTCTGCAGTGCTGGTTCCTGATGTTGAGCCATTGTCCTCCATTCCTTCTGCTCTGATCCCACCGCTGCCACCAGTTTGTGACGGGGGTGTACAAGAGAGCAAAGGATGGATGAGGCCGAGGGACAATCCAACAGGTTTATTCACAAGAACACTGGAACAGCACACGATAAGTCCACATAAAACAGATTCGGGGGCCCTTCCCGACAATCCTCGGACCGGATAACAAAGCAATCGTCCTTACAGTAGTCCAAAGAGTTCCACACAATCCCACGGGCCGCCACACAGGCCTAGCTCCGTCCGTGTCCACAGCCACCCAGGCTGGGGCTCCTGCTCTCTTCAAGTTCCAGCTCACTCTGAAGTTATAAAAAGGGAAATGCATTGTCTGTGCTGCTTGACCAGCCCACCATGTTTGTTCAGGGGGTAGGGGTCACACATCCTATCATCAATGGTTTGGTCCATCACAGGGCTCCAATATGTCTGCCAGCCACAGTAGATGAAGGGATCCCCTGCTGTAAGAACAATGACTATTCCTTCACTGGCCAATGCAATTACAGATTAGATACACAACTCTGGAAAGAAGAGGACAGGCTATTTACATAATCACATTAGATGCCAAGACTACAATTGTATGAGAGAGACACATTGAGACCAGTAGCTCCCCCAAGAAAATACATGAATTACAACTAATACAACCAGGGAAATATACATATCATGACATAGTATCACAGCATATACAGTGAGAGGGTAAATTACATCTTCACAATCCCTCCCCCTCCCAACTTGTGTACGTACTAGGGACCTCTACAGGTCACTGGTTAAGTACACACTGGCAGAGCGTTACTTACATGTGGCTTCATGCAGCCACGAAATGGCATCGTAGCTCTCCCACATCATTGCCCAGGAGAACAGCTGCAGGCAGACCACCCATCACCCCAACCACACATCGCCTGACCCCAAAACCAAAGTTCAGATCCACAGTGGCTGTGGGAATAGTCCTCCATTGTCCACCAGCCAGTTCAATAACAATCCCAGGTCCTCTATGGATTGCCTCAGGCCGAACCACTCGGGGATCAGCCAGTGTGAGGAAAGCACCCGAGTCACAAAATCCAACAAGTCTCTGTCCATCCAGCACAACCTCCTGCAAGTGCTTACCTCGATGAGCAGAAGTCGTCATAACTGCGGGTCGCACCCCGTGAACTCCTGGTGGTGCAACATGGGGGGCTGAGTCACTAGGCCAGTCCTCACATAACGGTGCCACATCTTCCTCCATGGCACTGGGCTGTAAATAATTAACAATCCGATTGGGTGCAGGATCAGTCCTCATTTGAACAGCTGGGCAGGAGACTTGCCGATGCCCTGGCTGTCCACATTGATAGCATCTGAGCTGGGTCTCCCTCCATCCAAGGCGTCCTCTTGGGTAAGGGGTAGGGGAACTTGGAGGCCGGCTCCCACCTGAAGGTGCTGTAGGGGTTTGAGGATGATTCCTCCATGGCCTGGCTGGGCATGAGGCCTGCAAATGCCCGGGATGCCTACAAACATAACACCTGCACTCTGTTACTTCCTCTCCCCGGCGTATTCCAAAAAGTGCAGTAGAAGCAACTGGAGGCACATTAACACGGGTATCAACATGTGGTGGCTTAGAGGAACGGGGAACAATGGGGACAGAATAACTGGGGGCATCCGGTGTTGTGGAGCTGTTAGGCGTCTCTCCATCCTCCAACAGAACCCTCCACTGAGGCTTGATGGTGAGAGCCTCATCAGCGAGAGCAGCAGCTTATTCCACTGTCGCTGGTTTTCTCTCACGCACCCATTCCCGGATCTCAGCGGGGCACTGGGCAAAGAATTGTTCTTTTAGGATGACCTGCAGGAAGGTCTCCCAAGATAAGGCCTCCTCTGCCTCCAGCCAGCGATTACATATTTGTTTGAGTCTATGAGCATATATCTTAAAAGACACTTCCCCATCACAGGCTAAAGCACGGAACTGAGTCCTGTAAGTGTCTGGGGTCACAGCATAATGTTCTAGAATAGTCTGTTTAATATCCGCATACTCACAGTTCCACCGAGGGTCCATAGCTCTATAGGCTTCAGCAGCTCCCCCCTCTAGGAGCCCAACCAGATGCCGGACACGCTCCCTGTCCGGGACTTCCATTAATCGACACTGATGCTCAAAGTCCTGGAAGAAGCCCTCAATGTCGCCTGCAGCCTCATTAAATGGCTTAAAGTCTTTGCGGGACACCCTGGGAAGTTCCCTCATGATGGGTGCTGGGGTTACAGTCTGTCTGGAACCTCTCGCGGCTTCCACAGCGAGCTCCTTATCCAGCAGTGCCATCTCCTCCATCCTGCGCTCCTTCTCTTTAGCTCCACGCATGGCCTCCCTCTTATCTTCTATGGTGGCCTCATCTCCAAGCAGTGCCATCTCCTCCTTGTACCACACAACCCATTGACTTTTTTGGGTATTCACCTCCGGCTGCCGTCTTTCTTCCGTTTGCTGTGAGGATCCTTCCTCCACGTCATTTTGCGAACAGACTCCTTCTAGCGCCTCAATCAGCTGCTCCTTGGAGAGTCCTTTGAAACGAACTCCTACTTCACGGGCCTTTGATTGCAGGCTCCCCAAAGTCCAGGTCTTGTACTCTGCAGTGCTGGTTCCTGATGTTGAGCCATTGTCCTCCATTCCTTCTGCTCTGATCCCACCGCTGCCACCAGTTTGTGACGGGGGTGTACAAGAGAGCAAAGGATGGACGAGGCCGAGGGACAATCCAACAGGTTTATTCACAAGAACACTGGAACAGCACACGATAAGTCCACGTAAAACAGATTCGGGGGCCCTTCCCGACAATCCTCGGACCGGATAACAAAGCAATCATCCTTACAGTAGTCCAAAGAGTTCCACACAATCCCACGGGCCGCCACACAGGCCTAGCTCCGTCCGTGTCCACAGCCACCCAGGCTGGGGCTCCTGCTCTCTTCAAGTTCCAGCTCACTCTGAAGTTACAAAAAGGGAAATGCATTGTGTGTGCTGCTTGACCAGCCCACCATGTTTGTTCAGGGGATAGGGGTCACACATCCTATCATCAATGGTTTGGTCCATCACAGGGCTCCAATATGTCTGCCAGCCACAGTAGATGAAGGGATCCCCTGCTGTAAGAACAATGACTATTCCTTCACTGGCCAATGCAATTACAGATTAGATACACAACTCTGGAAAGAAGAGGACAGGCTATTTACATAATCACATTAGATGCCAAGACTACAATTGTATGAGAGAGACACATTGAGACCAGTAGCTCCCCTAAGAAAATACATGAATTACAACTAATACAACCAGGGAAATAAACATATCATGACATAGTATCACAGCATATACAGTGAGAGGGTAAATTACATCTTCACAAGGATGGCACTAAGTTTCCTCAGTGTTTGCTAGTATAATGGCTTAGTAACAATGAGTTTGAGTGTGCAATGCAGGCAGACGTTGTATAGACAAGAAAGAGATATACTGAGTTTTTGTTGGCCACACATAATAAACAATTAAGGAGTGCAACTATATAATGCAAAATATATTTATTATAGATATGTATAACAAGAAGCACTTTCATTTTACATAAAAGATGGTAAAATACAGATAAGTAGATGGAGATAAAGAATCAGAGTAATCCCTAAATAGGGCCTCAGCAGCAAGAAATAATATTAGGGTATAGCACATGTTCCCATACATATAGTATTTAGCAAACACTATTCATAAAGTCCCCACATAGGTACCCAAAACGAGTTCCAAGTGGGGAAAACAAAGAATCAGTCCTATCAGGCTTACCCATAGATAGTATGCAAGTGCCACTTGCTGCAAGTAGAGGTCCTGTGGGAAAAAGAAACGTGGGGCGTTTCTTTTTCCCACAGGACCTCTACTTGCAGCAAGTGGCACTTGCATACTATCTATGGGTAAGCCTGATCCCTCTATATAGGACTGATTCTTTGTTTTCCCCACTTGGAACTCGTTTTGGGTACCTATGTGGGGACTTTATGAATAGTGTTTGCTAAATACTATATGTATGGGAACATGTGCTATACCCTAATATTATTTCTTGCTGCTGAGGCCCTATTTAGGGATTACTCTGATTCTTTATCTCCATCTACTTATCTGTATTTTACCATCTTTTATGTAAAATGAAAGTGCTTCTTGTTATACATATCTATAATAAATATATTTTGCATTATATAGTTGCACTCCTTAATTGTTTATTATGTGTGGCCAACAAAAACTCAGTATATCTCTTTCTTGTCTATACAACTCTTGTCTGAGTGGCCCTTTACACATTACTTTACATCCATCTTTGCTCCTTTTTTGTCTAATGCAGGCAGACGTGCTGCAAATATCTTTGTACTAGTGGTACAATACAGAAGTCCAACAGCCACTTTTAGGATTTCACTAATTTTCCTCAGTGTTTGCTAGTATAATGGCTTAGTAACAATGAGTTTGAGTGTGCAATGCAGGCAGACGTGCTGCAAATATCTTTGCACTAGTGGGACAATACAGAAGTCCAACAGCCACTTTTAGGACGCCACTAAGTTTCCTCAGTGTTTGCTAGTATAATGGCTTAGTAACAATGAGTTTGAGTGTGCAATGCAGGCAGACGTGCTGCAAATATCTTTGCACTAGTGGGACAATACAGAAGTCCAACAGCCACGTTTAGGATGCCACTAATTTTCCTCAGTGTTTGCTAGTATAATGGAATAGTAACAATGAGTTTCAGTGTGCAATGCAGGCAGACGTGCTGCAAATATCTTTGCGCTAGTGGGACAATACAGAAGTCCAACAGCCACTTTTAGGACGCCACTAAGTTTCCCCAGTGTTTGCTAGTATAATGGCTTAGTAACAATGAGTTTGAGTGTGCAATGCAGGCAGACGTGCTGCAAATATCTTTGCACTAGTGGGACAATACAGAAGTCCAACAGCCACTTTTAGGATGCCACTAAGTTTCCTCAGTGTTTGCTAGTATAATGGCTTAGTAACAAATGAGTTTGAGTGTGCAATGCAGGCAGACATGCTGCAAATATCTTTGCACTAGTGGGAGAATACAGAAGTCCAACAGCCATGTTTAGGATGCCACTAAGTTTCCTCAGTGTTGGCTAGTATAATGGCTTAGTAACAAATGAGTTTGAGTTTGCAATGCAGGCAGAAGTTCTGCAAATATCTTTGCACTAGTGGGACAATACAGAAGTCCAACAGCCACGTTTAGGATGCCACTAAGTTTCCTCAGTGTTTGCTAGTATAATGGCTTAGTAATAATGAGTTTGAGTGTGTAATGCAGGCAGACGTGCTGCAAATATCTTTGCACTAGTGGGACAATACAGAAGTCCAACAGCCACGTTTAGGATGCCACTAAGTTTCCTCAGTGTTTGCTAGTATAATGGCTTAGTAACAATGAGTTTGAGTATGCAATGCAGGCAGACGTGCTGTAAATATCTTTGCACTAGTGGGATAATACAGAGGTCCAACAGCCACGTTTAGGATGCCACTAAGTTTCCTCAGTGTTTGTTTGTATAATGGCTTAGTAACAATGAGTTTGAGTGTGCAAAGGGCAGGAGGGTACAGTGGCAGGGTTGTGGGTCTGGGTACATGAAAGGAAGCATCCCTTTCTATCCCTCCTAATGGGGAAATGCAGCGAGGAACTCCCTGACCTTAGCTACACAGACGCTGTCATCTTGTGTAGCTGTTAAAATCTGTTTTCACGGCCCTGACTGTCACCTATGGCTCTGACCCTGCCGGTATTAGCCCTTACAAGGGCTGAAAGAAACTTCTATCCCTATTCTGTATAGCGCTGTGTATAGAGCGTACACAGCAGTATCAGAGACAGGAGCTACGCCAGCGGTGACTGACACCCAGATGCAGAAGAGATAATTGCGTCCGGACGGGCAGATACTCGTTTTTATAATGCAGGGAGATGTGACATGGACATCCTATCACACATGCCGTTGCTTCTCTGGCTAAAAGTCCACTTAGCTGTGTGTGTGTCTGGGATTGGCTGACATGCTGGCTTGCCCCACTACACGCGCGCGCTTAGGGAAGGAAGACAAGGAAAAAAAAAAATGTCGATCGCCATTATCCAAACAGTAGTGATCTGAATGCGCTGTTCCCGCACACTATACACTGAAATTTCATAATAGTGTGAGTCACAGAGTGACACACTATTACAGTGGAAAGCCAGCTAGAAATTAGCTTGTCTTTTTGCTGCTAGAACCGTTCTCAAACGTATCTAGAACTATCGAGCTTTAGTAAAAAGCTCGAGTTCTAGTTCAATCTAGAACAGCCCCCAAAATCACTTGAGCCGCGAACTGGAGAACCTCGAACCGCGAACTGCGCTCAACTCTACCTTGCACTTATCCATTCCAAAATTAGAAATCATGATGCCTTAACCCTTTATTAATCTGACTAAACTGTATTATGGCCTAATCCACTTTTTACAAGAATAGAAACATTGCCCGTAATGCATGCAAACTAATAGCAAGTTGATCAGCACTCATTTACTATATTACAAATATTGCAATTGTAACATGTACAGTTAGGTCCAGAAATATTCGGACAGTGACACAATTTTCGCGAGTTGGGCTCTGCATGCCACCACATTGGATTTGAAATGAAACCTCTACAACAGAATTCAAGTGCAGATTGTAACGTTTAATTTGAAGGTTTGAACAAAAATATCTGATAGAAATTGTAGGAACTGTACACATTTCTTTACAAACACTACACATTTTAGGAGGTCAAAAGTAATTGTACAAATAAACCAAACCCCAAAAAAAAATTTTTATTTTCAATATTTTGTTGCGAATCCTTTGGAGGCAATCACTGCCTTAAGTCTGGAACCCATGGACATCACCAAACGCTGGGTTTCCTCCTTCTTAATGCTTTGCCAGCCCTTTACAGCCGCAGCCTTCAGGTCTTGCTTGTTTGTGGGTCTTTCCGTCTTAAGTCTGGATTTGAGCAAGTGAAATGCATGCTCAATTGGGTTAAGATCTGGTGATTGACTTGGCCATTACAGAATGTTCCACTTTTTTGCACTTATGAACTCCTGGGTAGCTTTGGCTGTATGCTTGGGGTCATTGTCCATCTGTACTATGAAGCGCCGTCCGATCAACTTTGCGGCATTTGGCTGAATCTGGGCTGAAAGTATATCCCGGTACACTTCAGAATTCATCCAGCTACTCTTGTCTGCTGTTATGTCATCAATAAACACAAGTGACCCAGTGCCGTTGAAAGCCATGCATGCCCATGCCATCACGTTGCCTCCACCATGTTTTACATAGGATGTGGTGTGCCTTGGATCATGTGCCGTTCCCTTTCTTCTCCAAACTTTTTTCTTCCCATCATTCTGGTACAGGTTGATCTTTGTCTCATCTGTCCATAGAATACTTTTCCAGAACTGAGCTGGCTTCATGAGGTGTTTTTCAGCAAATTTAACTCTGGCCTGTCTATTTTTGGAATTGATGAATGGTTTGCATCTAGATATGAACCCTTTGTATTTACTTTCATGGAGTCTTCTCTTTACTGTTGACTTAGAGACAGATACACCTACTTCACTGAGAGTGTTCTGGACTTCAATTGATGTTGTGAACGGGTTCTTCTTCACCAAAGAAAGTATGCGGCGATCATCCACCACTGTTATCATCCGTGGACGCCCAGGCCTTTTTGAGTTCCCAAGCTCACCAGTCAATTCCTTTTTTCTCAGAATGTACCCGACTGTTGATTTTGCTACTCCAAGCATGTCTGCTATCTCTCTGATGGATTTTTTCTTTTTTTTCAGCCTCAGGATGTTCTGCTTAACCTCAATTGAGAGTTCCTTAGACTGCATGTTGTCTGGTCACAGCAACAGCTTCCAAATGCAAAACCACACACCTGTAATCAACCCCAGACCTTTTAACTACTTCATTGATTACAGGTTAACGAGGGAGACGCCTTCAGAGTTAATTGCAGCCCTTAGAGTCCCTTGTCCAATTACTTTTGGTCCCTTGAAAAAGAGGAGGCTATGCATTACAGAGCCATGATTCCTAAACCCTTTCTCCTATTTGGATGTGAAAACTCTCATATTGCAGCTGGGAGTGTGCACTTTCAGCCCATATTATATATATAATTGTATTTCTGAACATGTTTTTGTAAACAGCTAAAATAACAAAACTTGTGTCACTGTCCAAATATTTCTGGATCTAACTGTATACCTCTAATATTGCAGGCCTTTTCATCACACACTCGTTCATTTTTATAAACAGTCACTTTTATCTCCTTCTCTCCCATTTAGTGATTTTTGTTTATGCAATACTGAAGAGATACGTTTAGCCGACAAACACGCTCATATATATGTTCGTTTCGTCTAATGGGTCTTTACTAGAGATGAGCAATGTTCGATTCAAACAGTTCGCCAATTTCAAATTCTAGTTATTTTGGGCGGTGTTCGACGAACTCGAACAATTTGCTTCGAGTTTGGCTGTTCAATAACGGTTCGATCACCAAAAGCTTGGCTTTTCATAGTAAGACTATGTGTGCACGTTGTGTATTTGCATGCGTCCTGCGCCCAGCACAATCACTCTCTCTTTCCTACTCAACGATCACGGGTGCGGCGCTGCATGGCTGTCACAAAGCTACGGCGGCTTTTCCTCTTTTGAAAATGGCTGCCGCTCATTATTCAATCTGGTATTCCGTGCTTTCCCCACCCACCAGCGCCCATGATTGGTTGCAGTCAGACAGGCCCCCACGCTGAGTGACAGCTGTCTCACTGCAACCAATCATAGCCGCCGGCGGGCGGGTCTATATCGTGCAGTAAAATAAATAAATAAATAATAAAATAAAAAAACCTGCGGTCCCCCCCAATTTGATACCAGCCAAGATAAAGCTACATGGCTGGAGGCTGGCATTGTCAGGATGGGGAGCACCACGTTATGGGGAGCCCACCACCCTAACAATATCAGCCAGCAGCCGCCCGGAATTGCCGCATCCATTAGATTCGACAGTCCCGGGCCTATTCCCGGCTCATCCCGAATTGCCCTGGTGCAGTGGCAATCGTGGTAATAAGGTTAGGTTAATCATGACAGGCGTCTCCCTGAGATACCTTCCATAATTAACGTGTAAGTGAAAGTAAATAAACACACACAACGAAAAATCCTTTATTTGGAATAAAAGACAGAAAAACCCCTCATTTACCTCTTTATTAATCCCCAAACAACAATCCAGGTCCGAAGTAATCCACACGACGCCTTCAGCTCTGCTATATGAAGCTGACAGTGAGTGCCATAGAACACGAGCGCTCTGTGTCAGCTCCACGCAGCAACTGAAGGGAGCCATGCTGTTACCGGAGACTTCACTCAGGTAGTGCCTCTCTCTTTTCATTAGAGGCAGTGGCTGAATGGGAGGAGAATTAGGAGAATTAGTTCAAGAGTTTCAGTCCCGGCTGTCCCGGTAAAGAATTTAATTTAATTTATTTTTAATTTTAAATTATAGTTATTATTTATTTATATATTATAATTTAATTTAATTATGCACTGAGGGGAGGAGCCGGACATCAGCTGTGAGCCGCGGGACACACCTCTAAAATCAGAGCAGTTCACGGAATGAGGCTGCATTGCTCTCTCTTCTTTCTCCTCTCTCTCTTCTCTCTCCTCTCTCTCTTCTCTCTCCTCTCTCTCTTCTCTCTCTTCTCTCTCTCTCCTCTCTCTTCTTTCTCTCTACTCTCCTCTTCTCTCCTCTTCTCTTTCATCTCTCTCCTCCTCTCTCTCCTCTCTCTCTGTCTTCTCTCTCTCTTCACTCTCTCTCTTTTCTCTCTATTCACTCTCTCTCTTCTCTCTCTCTCTCCCCCTCTCTCTTCTCTCTCCTCTCTCTCTTCTCTCTCTCCTCTCTCTTCTCTCTTTCTCCCTCTCTGTCTTCTCTTTTCTCTTCCTTTTCTCTCTCTATTTTCTCTCTCTTTTCTCTCTCTTTTCTCCTTCTCTTCTCTTTCTCAGACCTGGCGATGATCAGCTGATGCGGTCACCTGATGGAATCAGCTGACACTATAAGTCGAGCGGTGAGGCCGGCTAAACTATAAGCTGCTGCTGTCGGACAGGACAGAGTCTGCATAGAAGTGTGTAGTTTGTTTTTTTTGTTTGATTTTTTGCACTGATGCCTCAGCTGATTGTATAAAAGCTGTTTGTACAATCAGCTGCTGTGTCATATGATTCAGGCCCTTGAACCTGACACATCATCTGATCGCTTTGCCTTCCAGCAAACCGATCAGATGATATTGGATTGAATGGCGTGGGACCCTTGACCCAGGATTACTGCGGCGGGGGGTTCTTTATTTCAATAAAGATGGAGTCACGAATTGTGTTGTGTTTTATTCTAATAAAAATATTTTTCTGTGTGTTGTGTTTTTTTTATCTGTACTAGAAATTCATGGTGGCCATGTCTAATATTGGCGTGACACCATGACTTTCAGGCTTAGGCCCAGTTGATAATATACAGTACAGCTAGCCCTAACCCCATTATTACCCAGCGAGCCACCCATCACCAGGGCAGCTGGAAGAGTTGGATACAGCGCCAGAAGATGGCGCTTCTATGAAACCTGGCTGGACACAAAAATTGGGCAAAGCCCACGTCATTTTTTTTTAATTATTTCATGAAATGCATGAAATAATTAAGAAAAAATGGGCTTCCCTATATTTTTGGTTCCCAGCCGGGTACAAATAGGCCACTTGGGGTTTGGGGCAGCCTGTAGCTGCCTGCTGTTTCTGACTAGCATACAAAAACATGGCGAAGCCCACGTAATTTTTTTTTGGGGGGGGGGCAAAAAGCTTCTGCATACAGTCCTGGATGGAGTATGCTGAGCCTTGTAGTTCTGCAGCTGCTGTCTGCTGTCTGTCTGTATGGAGGAGAGCAGACAGCAGCTGCAGAACTACAAGGCTCAGCATGCTGCATCCAAGACTGTATGCTGGAGGGAGAGACAGGGGGAGCAGAACTACAAGGATCAGCATGCTCTATTCACTAGTGTATGCAGGAGAGTAGACAGCAGCTGCAGTACTACAAGGCTCAGCATGTTCCATTCACTAATGTATGCAGGAGAGCAGACAGCAGCTGCAGAACTACAAGGCTCAGCATGCTGCATCCAGGACTGTATGCTGGAGGGAGAGACAGGGGGAGCAGAACTACAAGGATCAGCATGCTCCATTCACTAGTGTATGCAGGAGAGCAGACAGCAGCTACAGAACTACAAGGCTCAGCATACTCCATCCAGGACTGTATTCAGGAGTTTTTTGCCCACCAAAAATATGATGTGGGCTTCGCCATATTTTTGTATGCTAGCCAGGTACAGCAGGCAGGTATGGCTGCCCACAACCCCCTGCTGCCTATTTGTACCCGGCTGGGACCTAAAAATATAGGGAAGCCCTTTTTTTAATTATTTCATGAATTTCATGAAATAATTAAAAAAAAAACAAACAACATGGGCTTCGCCCCATTGTTGTGTCAAGCCAGGTACAACTAGGCAGCTGGGGATTGGAATCCTCAGCACAGGTTGGACCGAGTTTTCTGGGCCCCACTGCTGAAAATTGCAGTCCGCAGCCACCCCAGAAAATGGCGCTTTCATAGAAGCGCCATCTTTTGGTGCTGTATCCAACTTTTCCAGCTGCCATGATGATGGGTGGCTCACTGGGTAATAATGGGTTAATACTAGCTTTGTTTTACTAGCTAGTATTAAGCCAAATATTCTTAATGTCAGGCAAGTTTGACCCGGCCATTAAGAATCTCCAATAAAGGGTTAAAAAAAAGACACCACACAGAGAAAAAATACTTTAATAGAATAAATACTCAGACACACTTAGAGACTCCATGTTTATTACTCGCTCTCACCCCTCCACGATCCTGGTCTTCTGTCTTCTTTCTCCTTCAACCCATGCAGCTCTGCTACATCAAACAGAACTGCATGGGAGGAAGACGCTGCTGCTCCCGTGCAGTCTAATTACTCAGTGAGTGAGCAGAGGCTGCGGGTTGTAAGCGGTGACGTCACCGCTACCACCGTTGAAATAGTAATCTAACAGGCGGGTTACTATAGCAACGGTGATCTCCGATCACCTGATTCCAAGTGCCGCTATTCACCGGCTGTGGCATCCAGTCCTTGCATGTGGGTTGACTCTGTAAAGAGTGCTGACATACAGGAATGAGGAGAAAAGCATGTGCCCAAGCATCTCACCAGTACGCGAAGATGCTCAAACGAGCACCGCATACTGGAGAGATGCACTGACAGGACCTAGCAAGATGTCTAGCCATGTGACCAGTCTGTAGCCAAAGAGATAATACACACGTGACTGGTCACATGCTATGACAACGTCACGGAAGGGGAGGGCACAGCGATGATCAGAAGGAAAAGCAGCGGGAGACAGAGTGCAGGACACGTCGCGGGGACCTGTAAGTGTAATGGCAATGTTTATTAACTGTATGTGTACATGTATAATGTGTTTGTATGTGTTTGTGTTTGCCTGCCATTGTTTTCAATGGGGTTCGAAGGTGTTCGTCGAACGTTCGCTGAACACACCCGCCGTTCAACGAACCGAACCAAACGCGAACACTAGGGGGGTGGCTCAACACTAGTCTTTACCACCAGCCATTCTTTTTTTTCTGCTTGAGTACTATTATTTTTTATTACTAATAAGATTAGTGTTAGTGAGAATGTTGGGTATTTTTTTTTTTATCATGTTCAGTGCTTTGCTGTGGGTTATTAGAGATGACATAACCAGGACTATCTGCATGATGACAAAGCGCTTGAAACAGAGTTGTAAACAATTTCTTGCTATAAAATGATATTTTCATTAAGGTAATTTTTTGCAATTTTACTTCTAAAACTATAAATCTTTCATGTATCTTAACATTCTTAAACTAGTCTCAAGAAAGCTGTTTCCATGGAGATATTGCAGACATAGATATGAGTATGTCACGCTAAAGATTTAAAACAAAGCAACAACACTATTACAGAAAGGATAATAGAAAGCTCAACTTCTGTGATTGCTTTATTGTTTTTCAATTTTTTTACTCTTTTTTTGCTAATATAGAAGCTAGTTACTTGAATTATATTGTTTCTTAGTGATACTTGTAATTTTCTGCCTGTAAAGTAAAATTAGTACTAAAAGATTGCTTTAAAGTGATCCACCATGTTAAATGAGGGGTGAACCTGGAGTACTCGAGTGCAGGAAGTGTGTTTGGGGGCCGCCTCCTCCTTCAATACCAAACATATAATACATTTTTACAAAAGGGCCAATTGTTAACATGATAAATTTTCAGCTATGCAGGTTGACATATAATATTATTATTATTATTATTTATTTATAGAGCACCATTAATTCCATGGTGCTGTACATGAGAAGGGGGTTACATACAAAATACGTATACAAGTTACAGTAGACAGACTAGTACAGAGGGAAGAGGGCCCTACCCTTGCGGGCTTACATTCTATAGGATTATGGGGAGGAGACAATAGGTGGGGTGTAGGTCAGGCGGCAGCTCCGCACGGTGGTCGGGCGGCAGCTCCGCACGGTGGTCGGGCGGCAGCTCCGCACGGTGGTCGGGCGGCAGCTCCGCACGGTGGTCGGGCGGCAGCTCCGCACGGTGGTCGGGCGGCAGCTCCGCACGGTGGTCGGGCGGCAGCGAGTTCATTGTAGATTGTAGGCATTTCGGAACAGGTGCGTTTTCAGGTTCCGTTTGAAGTTTGCAAGGGTAGGGGATAGTCTGACGTGTTGAGGCAGCGAGTTCCAGGAGACTGGGGATGCTCGGGAGAAGTCTTGGAGTCGGTTGTGTGAGGAGCGAATGAGAGAGGAGGAGAGGAGGAGATCTTGGGAGGACCGGAGGTGACGTGTTGGAGTGTAGTGGGAGAGTAGTTCGGAGATGTACGGAGGGGAAAGATTATGCACAGCTTTGTAGGTCAGTGTTAGAAGTTTGAATTGGATACGGTGGAAGATTGGAAGCCAGTGGAGGGACATGCAGAGAGGAGAAGCGGGGTGGTATTGAGGAGAGAGGTGGATCAGTCGGGCAGCAGAGTTAAGGATGGACTGGAGAGGGGCAAGCGTGTTGGCAGGGAGGCCACAGAGGAGGATGTTACAGTAGTCGAGGCGGGAGATTATGAGGGCATGCACTAGCATTTTAGTTGATTGCAAATTGAGGAAAGGGCGGATTCTGGAAATATTTTTGAGTTGAAGACGGCAGGAGGTGGTGAGGGATTGGATGTGTGGTATGAAGGATAAGGCAGAGTCAAAGGTCAATAGGATCCATATGTGAAGTACGCCTATTAAATAATTACTTTGCACTGACGAGGGGCAAGCACCCCGAAACACCGTGTCTAAGGAGAATATTAAATAAGGCTAATCTGCATGTAGCATCTGTTATATTTCCTGTCCAAAATAAAGCTCAACAAGTGACCTGTCACTAGGGCAAAGCAATCAATCAAATTCATTTAATTAATTTGATGTTTGAATACACCATGATTTTGTCAGAATCATAAAATGGATGTAGCCCTGCACCCTGATGAAATCGGGAGCATGTTTAATCACTAGCCCCCAAAGAGTCCTTGCACTATAAGCCGGGCTGATATTTAATGGCTCCGCATCTCCTTGTAAATTCACTTGTCAGCTCAGATAGATAGGGGAGAAATGTAAGTAATATAATAATAATAATAATATTTATTCATTTATATAAGGCTGTTAATTCCACAGCGCTTTACATACAATTGCAACATTGTCCCCATTGGGGCTCACAATTTAGGTTGGAGGAGTGTAGTCAGTTGGTGAGGAGTTGAGTCTGAGAGTGGAATGTGAGGAAGTCGGGAGTGGTGACTCCTGAAGGAACTGTCTAAGTTGCAGACGGTGGTCTGAGCCTAAACGAGTCGGACCCCCGGTCGCAGAGGATTATGGCAAGGGGCCTTTAACTGTTGAGGAGTACAGCAGGCAGCCTAGCACTATCACCAGTCCAGGACCGAAAGCACGATGGAGTACACGGACCCTAGGTCGGGGAGTAGCTTCAGGCAACCCGACAATTCACCTGAGGAGAACGGAGCCTTTATGATCTGTTCTCACCCACTCCAGAATCGGGGCACTAGCACAACGAGGGGGATTGGACTTTCCAAATCCAAAACTGTCCAGAAAATCCCAAGCGTGAGCCCTGAGAGCAAGCTCCCATACTTAGCCATAGTAGGGAGTGGGGCCCAGCTAGTTCCATGCTACCAGGCCATCAAGTTGAAGTCAAACTAAGTGCCAGGAGGCAGGTCACGGATCACCAGGCAGCACTATTGGGGATGGGACCTGGATGAGCTCCCCTCAGCGGCAGCGGTACCCAGAGACTTGGTTTACCCGGTTGTCAGTGTCTGCTTATAAACTGAGTAATTACGAGAGTGACCTCTGCAACCCATGGCACCCCTCACCGAGTCCCGAGGCACCCCCCTACCCATGGAGGGTTACAACATCTTGCTGCCCCACTTCACCACCCTGGGTACTCCCAACGGCAGCAGTGGTACTCCCCAAATTACCGTACACCACGGGTGGCATCACGAACTACATACCACTTCCCCTGTAAATATTCCCCTTATATTTGAGTGGCCGCACGACCCCTGGGTCCGGAGACCCTCTAGCCACAGCGAACCCGGATCCGAGCAGCTCAGCTGCTTCCACGGGGGCGGCATACCTCAAATTCCTGGCGTCACGAACAGGATACGAGCAAGACTGACTTACCAGGGTGACGTGCGCCTTGAAAATCCAAACCGCAAGTCAATAGTCCCGTTTTCCGCCATTTCTGCCATCTTCCGCCATCTTTTGGCACCAAAACGCCATCTTCTCGACCAAAAGCGTGCAAAGCTGAAACCGTGCCCTTCGTCCTGAGAGTCAGCTCGGAACCGGAAGTTCTAGAGGGCCACAGCAGAGAAGTGAGCGGTGGGTGAAAACCGAGGAGGCGTGATGGCATGTAGCAGGGGAAAAGAAGCAGGGATACCAGGACTCTGCCTTAACATTCCTGGACCGTGCAGAGGAAAGATGGCGGCTGCACGAGACTGGTCACCTGAGCGTGCTGTTCCCGGGACCGTGACCTGGACAGAACAAGAAACGGAGCAGCTTTGCAGGAGGATGTGGATGCAGTTCCTCTTCCTACTTGACCACTGGAGGTAAGAGATGAGGAGCCTGGCAGTGGCGGTGGGAGCCTGTGAGATCGAAATCCCACGCAAGGAGCGGGTAAGCGGATACCCAGCCCCAGTTGATTCCACTAATTCGGCCAATACAGCTGTGGCATCCAGTTCACCTCCACTTACGGCACCCACTATACCACCACCACCTCCATCTTTGGCAGACGCCGAGCTGCCCATTCCAACCCCAGCAGCGGAACCTTCTGCCCCAATCTATGAAAAACCAGCTGCGGAGCTCCCTGCCCCATCACCTGATCAGGTTACGACAGCGGTCACCCAGAAACCGGCCTGACCAGACCCGGCCGCATCACCGGGCCCATACCTAGAAAAGGAGCACCCGGACTCTGCACCCCCGGCTGTGGAGCAGTCGGTTCTTCTCCATGAAGTAGCAAGGGCGGAACCTGAGGAGCTACCGGTTCCGCCACCGTGTGGCATCCCAGCGGCTGTTGGAGCCACAGGAGCACAGTTAAAACCCATACCAGCAAGGGAGGCAAGGCTGGACGCTGACGCCCCCTACTGGGAATGACACCAGCGAAAGCTTCATCAAGAGATGAGAATCCAGGATCAGCGATGACAGGAGATTGCTGCCCGCGCTCAGAGAGAAAAAGAGCACTTGAGGAAGGCCATCTTTCACGTCAGAGGACCGCGGCGCAAGGGCCATGTAAGGCATTTTGACCCCAATAGAGGATGGGGGTTTCTGATGGAAGCGGGCCTTCAGGAGGAGGTGTTTGTCTCCCGGAGAGATATAGAGGAGCATCTTCTGAAAGAGCACCCAAGCCGCAACCTAGAACCGGGAGAGGTGGTGTCTTATACCCAGCATTGGGGAGAGCGGGGTTGGTATGCCCTGGATGTAAAGCGGCTTGCCATGGTTAATGAGCAGGTCCTGCCAGCCTCCGCCATTGATTATAGGCACCCAAGTGAGTGGAACCCGGCCATTTAAAGTTAGCAATGTTAAAAAGAAAATCTGTGTTTTCCTTTATTATTTTTCATAGTTTGTTGTTTTTCTTGCATCATAGTAAATATTAGTGTTTATAAACAAAGACAATGCTGAATAATCATACTGGGTTTTAATCAACAGAGAATTTTACCAGATTGAGAAAAGTTGATATAATGTTTGCCCAAGGTGCATGGACTTCGGTTACATATATATATATTTTAGTAGTAAACATGGACCATGGTCACGTGATTGGTTGTGGTCAACACAGACTTGGGTTATTGTATATAGTTGCACCTCCTGTGCCTACCAGAGTCGTCTTTGCAACACCTGGGACCTTAACCTGGTCATGGACCCACGGATAGGAATGCAGCGGGTCAGGTTGTTTGGGTGGTGGGTTGATGCGATCCGGGACGTTGGGACTGGTCTGTTGCAGGAAAAGGCTGCAACAGAGTAGGTTGAGCCTCCGCTACTGATGTAACCAATAGCGTTCCAGAGCTGAAATGATGAACTCTGACTGTTAAGTAACATTTAAGAAGTGTGCCTCCCTAATGTGGGATGAAAATCTTGTAAATAAAATGTTTCCCTTTTTCTTACAGTTATGCAAATAAATCTCTGGATGTCCTGTAGCTCGAGGACGAGCTACGTTTAACCAAGGGGGAATGTGACGTCCCTGGACTACCAGGTCGTCACAGTGTACTGCACAAGCTGCCCTCCTGTGCAGTATTCCGCCTCCCTCTTGGTTCTGGGTCCCTAACTAAATGGTGTTGCCTCTAACAGCAAATCAAATCCTAGATACACCCTGCACCACAGCCACCAGACACACCAGTGGAGGGCTTGAGTGGAATAGAGTCGCCCACCTGGGGGGTCATGCAGGGGAGGTGAGGAGTGTAGTCAGTTGGTGAGGAGTTGTGTCTGAGAGTGGAAGGAGAGGAAGTCAGGAGTGGGGACTCCTGAAGGAACTGTCTAGGTTACAGATGGTGGTCTGGGCCTAGAGGAGTCGGACCCCTAGTCGAAGGGGATGGTGGCAAGGGGCATTGAACTGTCGAGGAGGACAGCCGGCAGCCTAGCACTATCACCAGTCCAGGACCGAAGGCACGACGGGGTACACAGACCCTAGGTCGGGGAGTAGCTTCAGGCAACCCGACAATTCACCTGAGGAGAACGGAGCCTTTATGATCTGTTCCCACCCGCTCCAGAATCGGGGCACTAGTGCAACGAGGCGGATAGGACTTTCCAAATCCAAAACGGTCCAGAAAATCCCAAGTGTGAGCCCTGAGAGCAAGCTCCCATACTTAGCGATAGTAGGCAGTGGGGCTCGGCTAGTTCCATGCTACCGGTCCATCAAGTTGAAGTCAAACTAAGTGCCAGGATGCAGGTCATGGATCACCAGGCAGCACCATTGGGGACAGGACCTGGACGAGCTCCCTTCAGTGGCAGTGGTATCCAGAGACTTGGTTTACCCGGTTGTCAGTGTCTGCTCATGAACTGAGTGAGTACGAGAGTGACTTCTGCATCCCACGGCACCCCTCACCGAGTCCCGGGGCACCCCCCTACCCGTTGAGGGTTACAACACCTTGCTGCCCCACTTCATCACCCTGGGTACTCCCCACGGCAGCGGCGGTACTCTGCAAATTACCGTACACCACGGGTGGCGTCACAAACTACATACCAATTCCCCTGTAGATATTCTCCTTATATTTGAGTGGCCACACGACCCCCCGGGTCCAGAGACCCTTGAGTCACAGCGAAGCCGGATCCGAGAAGCTCGGCTGCTTCCACGGGGGTGGCACACATATATAGGGCTATATGTGCCCGCTGCAGTTTTAACTGCACCCAAACTGCAACCAAAACTGCACCTTGTCAAAGAGAGCCTGGAAATGTAAAAAAAACGCTTGTAATGATGGCACATTTTTGTTGGTTTTTTTATGCTTTTTTGGTGCTTTTTTGTTGTGTTTTTGTCAATTCTGACCACTGCACTGCTCTCTCAGCTAATGAACTAATGGTAAACATTCTATTCTTCTTTGACTGGGATAGTGAGCATGGTATGGATCGTCATGAGACCCCTTTATTGGATTTCTCTGGACCCGGATTTCTTTTTTCTGTTCAATAAATTGGTGGAAGAGGGAATGTTTTGGGGAGTGTTTTTATGTTGTCTATTTTTTTAATTTCTGACTGAGTTAGTGAAGTGGGGAATCTGATAGATGCCGTGACATTACTAATGCCAGGGCTTGATGCCACGTGACATTACACAGCTGGTATCAACCCCATATATTACCCCCGTTTGTCAAAGCACCAGGGTGAAGCTGCCAGCTATGGTCTGCAGGCTGCAGCCATCTGCCTTAGCCTAGCTGGCTACAAAAAATAGGGAGGACGTCATGTTATTTTTTTTAACTATTTATTTTTTGGCTAAATACAAGGCTAAGCACCCTTTAGTGCCACATGAAAGGCCCCAAAGGGTGCAAGATTGCAAAACGCAGGGGAATGGAACATGATATCTATTTACCTATCTGTCCATGCAGCTATCTACCTATCCAGCTATCTATCTTTCTCAGTTTGACTGCATGTAACCCTCTTTCTATTTTTTTTGCGGTCCACAAAAAAAACCCTGAAGGCACACGGATGTAAAATGGACTGTATACAGAACGGAAAGGATACAGTTGTTACAGGGATGTGCATTGTTTAAAAAAATTAGCCCTATGGCCTGGTTTACGCAGGGAGAAGGAGTACTGTCCTAATTGGTCTGCCACTGCATAGTGTTTACAAAGCTTAGCCCTATGGCATGAGTCATGATTGACGCAGGAAAAAAACAGCTCTATATGGCAAGGGGTGGATGTTAACAGCAGTAGTCTAAATCAACATTTTGGGGGAATTTAGTTTGGCTTTGTGATGGTGGAATATTGTGGCAGAAGAATTGGGCAGTCTGTTTGAGAACTTCAGGAGAGAAGGATTGATCCTCTGGGAGAAGCTGTGACTTCTCAGAGAGACAGGGACATTTATGCCACTACAGGACAATTTTACCCTGTGTTTTGTGGATTATGTTATGGACCGTTTTGATTTGCTTGGAATAAATGCTCTTTGGATTGTACAGCCATCTCTTTGCTCTGTTGATTGTGTGATATGGGAGAAGGACCCCGTGACAACTGGTGGCAGCAGTGGGATCAACAGAGCACACCTTAAAGGAGGTCAACCCATAGAGTGAGTACAGATACTGGACTGCAACCAGTCTAGAGGAGAGAGCCAGAGATCTGGGCCTGAGCTACCAGGGACTGAGTAAAGAATCTCTAATTGATCTACTGGTGGGTGCGAGCCAGTCCACCTCTCAGATATCTGACGGACAAGCACTGGGGTTGGGGATCCCTGCCCCAAAAAGCCAGTGGGTGGTGTGGTTCGAAGAAGAGATGGCAGCTCTGGGCCCAGGTGTATCTTAGTAATATAAGGAGCAGGCTGCTCGCTGATCACAGAGGAGACAAGAAGCAATGGAGTTCGACAGAGGGAGTAATGTGAGTTGGAGTGTAAACCCAGCGATCCAGGAGCCTGTATGGATTACCCGGGTGGACTTCAAGCCATTTGATGAGGCTTCCAGAGATGTGGAAGGGTTCTTCAAGGACTTTGAGCAGCAGTGTGTCATGATGGAGGTTCCCCACTCTGGCTGGGTGCGTTTGTTAGTGGGACTCCTGAACGGAAGCCTGGCAGAGGCTTATCGCACCATTGACTCACAGCAGAACTGGCATTACAACATTGTAAAGCGGACTATCCTGGATTACCATGCCATCATCCCAGACTCACATAGGGCAGAGTTCCGAGACCTCCCATGCACCACGGGGAGATCATTTAGGATGTATGCCCATAAGATGTCCCAGGCATGTTGGAGATGGCTGTAAGCGGAAAACGCCTTCACTGTGGAAGACGTTATGCAGGTATGTCTTATAGAACAATTTCTTTACAAGTGTCCCTCAGAAATACGGGAGTGGGTCAGAGAGCGCACGCCGCACACCTTGGATAGAGCTGCTGCCCTGGCTGATGAGGCCCTTACTATCCGATTACAATGGAGGGAGCTTCTGGACAATAAGCCACAGCCTGCTCCTGCTCCCCGACCCTCTCCAGTTATATCTGCCCCTCCAACCAGCCACAGGCCAATGACAACCACGGCTCACAATCCTGGGCCCCAACAGTTCTGACCACGCCCTGGGGGAATCACAGAGAGGAGATATTATGGGTGTGGGCAACCTGGGCACCTGCAATCTAGTTCTCCCGCAAGGACTCGGAGGGACTCCCGCACACCTCCATCTCATTCGGTGCATTTTGTGCAATCCATCCCGTCTGAGGAAGAAGAACAACCACCTCCACTGGAGTGTACCGCTGACCCCTGCCCCATAGATGCCCATGTTGGAGTGTATGGCCTCCGGCCTTTGTCACCAGGTTCTCCTAATGCCTTCTCAAGAATGCACATTAGAAGGAGTCTGACACAGAGGAGGTGTTATCGATGTAGGCAGCCTGGGCATTTGCAAAACACTTGCCCTGCTGGTCGATTGAGGAATGACCTGGCCCTAAATCAACCTGTTCATTCTCTACAGCCAAATCCAAGGTGGGAAGAGTTCTCACCCCTTCAAGTGGACTTGCCTAATGACTCAGACGCTCATAGTTGGCCACTAGGGGTTTATGGGGTACGAGCCACAGCTCCGAGTTCCTCTCACCATCAAAGTAAGCACTTACAGGAGGATGTGCTGGATGGACAGAGAGTCATTGGATTTTCTGACTCTGGGGCATTTCTCACAATAGATAATTCCCGAGTGGTTCAGCCAGAGGCAAAACATTATGGACCAGAGATTGTTATTGAATTGGCTGGAGGACAAAGGAGGAATATCCCAAAGGCAACTGTAGATCTGGACTTTGGGTTTGGGATCCAGCAATGTGTGGTTGGGGTGATGAGCAGCCTGCCTGCAGATATTCTCCTTGGAAATGATGTGGGAGATCTACAATGTCGATTTGTGGGTGCAGGAAACACAGTTTGAGTGAAGGAGGAGACAAAGGGAAGCTTCTCCTTCCAACACTACTGCTGTACAAGGGACTATCTACAGCTTCTGCAACCAATACAAGCGTGGAAGAAAACACCAGAACGCTGATGGACTAATGAAATTTGGCAAGGAACATAGTGGATGCATCAAGCTTCTTCTGACCTGACACAGACTCAGTGACTTGTCGCCCACCACTGACAAAACCACGCCCACGTCCCTATCCCTTAACAACTGCCTTTTTTGCCATTTTTGGGTTTTTCTGACATATTTTCAGATGTTGATAGCCCAAGCCAAGCAAACTTTGGCCCCAAAAATATTGTGGAGAAAGTACAAGTGAGTACTTTGTACCAGGCAGCACAGAATGGTAGAGTTCTGCTTTGTATTTGCAAAATCCACTAGCAACATATTAATGTGGCTGATCTGGAAGCCACAAGGTAGGCTGTGAAGCCCTAAATATTGTGGAAACAGGACCGGTGCATTTAGTGTATCAGGCAGCACAAAATGGTAGAGTTCTGCTTTGTATTTGTAAAGGCTACTAGCAACGTATTAATGTGAATGATGTGGACGAACCGCACAAGTCAGGCTGTGAACCCCTAAATATTGTGGAAACAGGAATGGTGCTTTACTGTATCAGGCAGCAGTAAATGCTAGCGTACTGCTTTGTAACTATTTGCAAAAGCCACTAGCAACATATTATGTAGCTGATGTGGAGAGACGGCAAAAGTCATGCTGTAAAATCCTAAGGGTATGTGCGCACGTTGCTTTTTACCTGCTTTTTACCTGCTTTTTTGCTGCTTTTTCTTCTGCGCTGTTTAATGCCAAAATGGATGTGTTCTTCTATTCAAGCAAAGTCTATGGGAATTTGGGTTTCTTGTTCACACTATGTTGTTCAAAATGCTGCCTTTTTGTGGCAGAACTTTGGTCAAAAACTCAGCTTTGCAGTGCAAAACCCAAATGGCAAAAACAATTGACATGTTGCTTCTTTGAAAAGCTGAGTTTTTGACCAAAGTTCTGCCTCAAAAAGGCAGCATTTTGAACAACATAGTGTGAACAAGAAACCCAAATTCCCATAGACTTTGCTTGAATAGAAGAACACATCCATTTTGGCATTAAACAGCGCAGAAGAAAAAGCAGCAAAAAAGCAGGTAAAAAGCAGGTAAAAAGCAACGTGCGCACATACCCTAAATATTGTGGAAACAGGAACAGTGCCTTACTGTATCAGGCAGCAGTAAATACTAGAGTACTGCTTTGTAATTATTTGCAAAAGCCATTAGCAACGTATGAATGTGACTGATGTGGACAGATGGCACAAGTCAGACTGTGAACCCCTAAATATTGTGGAAACAGGAACGGTGCTTTACTGTATTAGGCAGCACTGATTGCTAGAGTACTGCTTTGTAATTATTTGCAAAAGCCACTAGCAACGTATTAATGTGGGTGATCTGGATGTCACAAGGCAGGCTGTGCACCCCTAAATATTGTGGAAACAGGTTCCCATACCCTACCTAATCCACAATCTCTCCCTCCTTGCTGTGATTTAATTCAGTGCTATCAGCTCTTAAAAGAGCTATTGTATTCTGGTTTCTGGATGGTACTATGGTGGTAGTGACACACACTGCTTTCAACACTGTCCCTGCTTGGAAATCTGTCCCGCCGAACGCTACACTGACCCACACTGCAGGCAGCCCTGAAAAAAGGGCTTTTTGTGTTATTAAGAGGCCTACACCCTCCCTAGTAGCTGGTCGCTCTATTTCTACACTGATACAATTCTGGCTCCAGACTCAATGTGCGCAAAGTGGCTGCGGCAGGTCTTTTACAGACCTTATGACACTGAGTGGCCAGCCAATCACAGTAGTGCCGCAACCATGATCACTGCAACATTACTGTGATTGGTTAAGAAGCCCAGCATGTTTATTGGCTGCAAATCAGTTGCCAAACATGCTGAGCGGGACATCTGAATAAAGTGAGGTGAATACATCATCACTCGCTATCTAACGAATAGCCCGAATACCGTACTACTCTGCGAATAGCGAATAGTAACAAATACATTCACTGATCACTAAAGATAGGATGTTGCCGGATTATTTGAGCAGCAGGTCTCTACTAGACTGTGTGCACAAGGAATTTCTTCAGGGTCATTTTTAAGAGTGTCAAATTCAAAAAACATTTGAAAAATCACTCAAAAATGCTTCAATTTCTTTTGTAAAACCCACTTTCCTTTAATATATTCAGCGATTTAAAACTTTTTTTTCTAATTCAGATTTTGCAATCAAAAAGCTGCAGAATAATACTTCTGGGAGTAGTTATTAAAAAACTATTCTTAAAATTGCTTTAGCAAATGTTCAAAAAAATTTAAAATCTCATTAAAATAGGAGCACTTTCTGAAGCAGTGTTCACTAGAAAACTAATTTTTTGAATGTCTTAAAAAGTTTGTGCACATACTCATAGTTGAATAATAATATGGCCAGCTAAAGAGAATTTACTCTTATTGTCCCATTGTATTTAGTCTGGATCATATCCAGTAAGTCAAGGGTGGGCAATTAAATTTCCCAGCGTCCACGTGATAGCCTGCGACAGTTGTGTGTTGTGAAGGGTCAATCCAATAATCTGAAACTAATTCTGCTCAATATTAATGTTGTTATCATTAATATACAATATATTAATAATTTATCACTTAATATTGAGCATAATTACCGGTAAGTCTGTTGGGTAGCTGATGTTGTCAATATATGTTGCATAGGGTTTATTGTAACATGTAATCTTATCAATAGCAGCTAATTAAATCCATATAATTTTCTGCTTTTTATAAAGTTTATTAAAAGTAGTAAATCATACTGCTTATGATATACAAGATTTGTACCTAGATCAACAGTTCTTCCGCACAGTATGACAGCCCTCACAGCCCTACCACATACACATTATGATATCCCCACAGCCCTACCAACAGTATGGTGGCCCTCAAAGACCTCCATATAGTATTATGCTAACACTGTCTGCATACACAGTATGATACCCAATATCCCTTAAACAGTATTATGGCTTCCATGGTCCCACACACATTATAATGCTCCATAGCTCCCCAGTGTGATCCCTTACAGTACAGTCCTTCACACATAGGATGTCTCCCACATTGTAGTTCGCCTCACGCAATATGATGATCCCCACAGTACATTGTCCTCATAGTTCCCAAAGAGTACAGAATAAATAAAAAGAAAAAAGAGAAAGACAACGGGGCACCAAATCTAAGTGTAGATGTATGTGAACACAGACTGCAATGATCGAACGAATTTTACACTCACCATGCAGATTTCTTCTGTTTTCGCTTGTGTGATCCGTGTAGTGGATCAACTCTTTTATTAATCCTCCAGTATGCAGCACGAATCCTTGGGAAAAACAATGGGAGTCCTGAAAAGGTGCTCCCACTTGGGTAATGTAGTAAATAGAATAAATCCCTTTTGAACCTACCAATAAACCTTTGCTCATGAAGTATTTACAAACTCACACTGATATACCATTCATTCTCCGGAAGCACCGAAAGGGATTTATTCTCTTTACTCCAGTTGCCAAAGAGTATGATCCCCCACAGTCGCCCAGACAATATGATTTTCCCACAGCCATACACACAATTTAATGCCCCCACATTTCCACTGCTAAGTACTACTTTTTTTTTCACTGCTCCATCGAAGTGCTTCTCTGGTCTATGCAAAAAGTGAACTGAGGCTCATCTCTGCAGGTGTGATCTAGGGATGTCATTTGACCTGCTGCACTGAGATTCTGAAACACATATTAAAAGGCAAAACACTGAGCCAATGTCTCCCTATCCCACCATTGTTGAAATTGAGACTTTAGGTAGGGGGATAGCAGCAGGCTCCAAAAATGAATGGCAGTATGCCACATTTTCCAGCCGTTTGGTCTTCCTGGTTTACAGAATGAATAAGAACAGGCAAAGGGCTATATAAGGATCGAGGCTGTATTTTGTATAGGTCTACCCTAAGTGGTTTAACAGTCAAAATATTTAGAATAAAAAAAGTTTAAAAATATAGCAACTTTTTTCCGTGGACACAAGGTGTATAATTTAAAAAAAAGTATTTGCATCTTCATTGGTACCACAGGAACTTTCAGTTATATAACTGTTCATATATGGGCATGGGCAAAAGTATACATTTAAAAGAGCACATTGATGGATGCCATATAGTGACATCTGTTACACATATGATATTATGGCATCTGTTAAACCTTTAGGTTTTCTTTTACAGGGTATTGTGGTATGATATAATGTAGTATTACGCGCCATTCTATACCTTTATTTAGAGGGTACGCAGACATATATATGAGCCAAACAGTGGCCAAATGCCCACAATCTATATATATAATTGCCTTATTCTGTCTGTCTGTCTGTCATGCTCCAAAATTGTGTCACCGTGACATGTCCTTACGGTGACACAAAGCTGATTGGCCGCTGGGTTCGCCATGGCCCCACCCCCCCACACGGATTGGCCTCTCGCCCCGGCTCTCTGCAGGCCCCGCCCCCCTCACGCAATGCACGCTCGCTCTGGCCCAACTGACACGGGGCTCCGATTCCTAGGTGAGTACACACACACACATCACATCACACTCACTCTCACACACACCTCACACATCACATCCACACACTCACAACATCCTGGGATATCGCTTGCTTCTACACCGGCTCCGTCAGGATCCCAGCAGCGCCACACATAACCTTGTGATGCTGGGATCTTAACGGAGGCCGTAAAAGCTGGTAACCATTATACACATCGGGTAACTAAGGTCCCTTAGTTACCCGATGTGTATCATAGTTACCAGTGTACACCGGCTCACACTCACTCTCACACACACATCACATCGCATCCACACATCAAGGTCCTGCAGCTGCGGAACATACATAACATAACAGCACACACACACACACATACACACAAATCAGATCACACTCACACACACCTCACACATCACATCGCATCCACATACTCACAACATCCTGGGATATCGCTTGCTTCTCGGCAGCGATACTGTGCTGTTGTGAGCTTCCAGGACCTGCCGGGGGATCACATGGCCAGAAGCATGTGATATCCCCGGATGTTGTGAGTATCAGCGCGTATGTGCGATTTTGTCAGTGTCTGTGTGTGTGAGTGTATGCGATCGGGTGTGTGTGAGTGTATGCGATCGGGTGTGTGTGAGTGTATGCGATCGGGTGTGTGTGAGTGTATGCGATCGGGTGTGTGTGAGTGTATGCGATCGGGTGTGTGTGAGTGTATGCGATCGGGTGTGTGTGAGTGTATGCGATCGAGTGTGTGTGAGTGGATGCGATCGGGTGTGTGTGAGTGTATGCGATCGGGTGTGTGTGAGTGTATGCGATCGGGTGTGTGTGAGTGTATGCGATCGGGTGTGTGTGAGTGGATGCGATCGGTTGTGTGGGTGAGTGGATGCGATCGGGTGTGGGTGAGTGGATGCGATCGGGTGTGGGTGAGTGTCGGCAGAGGAGCACGGCGTGCTGGAGGAGGCTGGGAGCAGAGAGGCTGATCTTGGGGAAGGCTGGGAGGGGGAGGCTGATGCTGAGGGAGGCTGGAAGGAGAGAGGCTGAGCAAACGTGCTCCATCCGCCATACTGCGCACTCCCCATCGTGCTGCATCCCCCATGCTGCGCACTCCCAAACGTGCTCCATCCGCCATGCTGCGCACTCCCCATTGTGCTCTATCCGCCATGCTGCACACTCCCAAAAGTGCTCCATCCGCCATGCTGCGCACTCCCAAACGTGCTCCATCCGCCATGCTGCGCACCCCCCATCATGCTCCATCCGCCATGCTGCGCACTCCCAAACGTGCTCCATCCGCCATGCTGCGCACTCCCAAACGTGCTCCATCCGCCATGCTGCGCACTCCCAAACGTGGTCCATCCGCCATGCTGCGCACTCCCAAACGTGGTCCATCCGCCATGCTGCGCACTCCCAAACGTGCTCCATCCGCCATGCTGCGCACTCCCAAACGTGCTCCATCCGCCATACTGCGCACTCCCAAACGTGCTCCATCCGCCATACTGCGCACTCCCCATCGTGCACCATCCGGCATGCTGCGCACTCCCAAGCGGATGGAGCATGATGGGGGGTGCGCAGCATGGCGGATGGAGCACGTTTGGGAGTGCGCAGCATGGCGGATGGAGCACGTTTGGGAGTGCGCAGCATGACGGATGGAGCACGTTTGGGAGTGCACAGCATGACGGATGGAGCACGTTTGGGAGTGCGCAGCATGCCGGATGGTGCACGATGGGGAGTGCGCAGTATGGCGGATGGAGCACGTTTGGGAGTGCGCAGTATGGCGGATGGAGCACGTTTGGGAGTGCGCAGCATGGCGTATGGAGCACGTTTGGGAGTGCGCAGCATGGCGGATGGACCACGTTTGGGAGTGCGCAGCATGGCGGATGGAGCACGTTTGGGAGTGCGCAGCATGGCGGATGGAGCACGTTTGGGAGTGCGCAGCATGGCGGATGGAGCACGTTTGGGAGTGCGCAGCATGCCGGATGGTGCACGATGGGGAGTGCGCAGTATGGCGGATGGAGCACGTTTGGGAGTGCGCAGCATGGCGGATGGAGCACGTTTGGGAGTGCGCAGCATGGCGGATGGAGCACGTTTGGGAGTGCGCAGCATGGCGGGTGGAGCACGTTTGGGAGTGTGCAGCATGGCGGATGGAGCATGATAGGGGGTGCGCAGCATGGCGGATGGAGCACGTTTGGGAGTGCGCAGCATGGCGGATGGAGCACGTTTGGGAGTGTGCAGCATGGCGGATAGAGCACGATGGGGAGTGCGCAGCATGGCGGATGGAGCACGTTTGGGAGTGCGCAGCATAGGGGATGCAGCACGATGGGGAGTGCGCAGTATGGCGGATGGAGCACGTTTGGGAGTGCGCAGCATGGCGGATGGACCACGTTTGGGAGTGCGCAGCATGGCGGATGGAGCACGTTTGGGAGTGCGCAGCATGGGGGATGCAGCACGATGGGGGGTGCGCAGCATGGGGGATGGAGCACGATGAGAGGTGCACACCTCCCCCCAACACACACACACACGCGCACTGCACAACACACACACACCAGGAATCACAAACAACGCCCTACACAGACACCCACACACACAGACAACGCTGCACACACAAATATACGCACATACCGCACAACACACACATTGCTCAAAACATACCTCCCCCCAAAACACACCACACACACACAAACCGCACAACACACACACACACACAACGCTACAGACACACAGCGCTCCACAAACAACGCAACACACGCAACACACATACAACACCGCTCTCACCCCCTGCGACACTCAGAACATGTACAGCGCCCTACACAAACACTTGGTAACTACACACAACAACATCTATATATATATATATATATATATATATATATATAACAAAAATCATACATGACCTACACAATACGTAAATTCTAGAATACCCGATGCGTAGAATCGGGCCACCTTCTAGTAATATCAATAAAGGTCTATGGAGACATGTAGTGCATATAAGGAGATTTTCTAACATACAAGTGTGAGCTTGGATTATCTTACACAGATTGTTCTGATTTTCTAAAAATAGTAGTGAAAATTACCTGCAACTTCTGTGTCTTAGATAAAAAACAATTCCAAATTTGTTAAAAACTAAATCTACCATGAACCTTGAGTTAGGCAAGAAAGTTAAGTTATCTTTGTTAATAAGTCCTATCATTCATTACTACAAGACCTCAAATATTTCTTTGAGTGAGCAAAAAATCTGAATACAGGGATGCAATATTGTCTTTGGAAAATATAAAAACCTTTGAAGACATCTTCATTTTTTAAGTTATTGTAATTCTACAAGGGGAAACAGCCATTTTAGTTTTCGATTTTGTCTTACAAGTTTACATCTTATAGAAGACCATAATGCACACCTATCATATAATAAAATGCTATTAACCCGTAGGTATGAGGTTAATCTGCAGGTAATTTCATTCTGACACCATGTGGCCGCTGCACTGGAGGCCCCACTGCTTGGAGGAAATAAACTTTATCCATCCCGGCAGCCATGGGCTTTCATTCACAAGGGCATGTCCGATACAATTTCAATCAATGCTCAGTGCATTGTGAGCAGCAGCTGTAACCACGCCCCTGGCACTGATTGACAGATGACTTTATTCTGATGCAGTGCTGAGTCTGCTATCAGTTAGTTCTGGACCACGATTACAGCTGCCTCTCCCTATCGATTGAGTGGTGCGTGAAATCACGCAGGCTGCACCCCTATGACTGAAAGACCAAGGCTGCTGGAAGGAACAAAGTTAATTTCCTCCCAGCAGCAGGGTTCTCAGTGTGGCAGCTGCACAGTGTCAGAACACTATTAGGCTATGTGCACACGCTGCGTTTTTTTGACGCTGCGTTTTTGTGCGTTTTTGGCCGCTAAAAACGCACAAAAACACACCTGCGTCGAAAAAACGCGGCAAAAAACGCACGCATTTTGCCGCGATTTGGTGCGTTTTTTTGCTGCGTTTTGCTGCGTTTTTGCTCACTGCGTCCTTATGCGTTTTTTATCAGTGAACAAAAAAAAAAAAGGTCTGATGTCATTTCCTTCTTCAATGTGTTCTTCATTCTCCACTAGTGTATGCAGAAGAGCAGACAGCTGCAGAACTACAAGGCTCAGCATCCTCGATCCAATAGTGTATGCAGGACAGCAGACAGCAGCTGTCGAACTACAAGGCTCAGCATCCTCCATCCAATAGTGTATGCAGGAGAGCAGACAGCAGCTGTCGAACTACAAGGCTCAGCATCCTCCTTCCAGGACTGTATGCAGGATTTCTCTGCCCCCCCCAAAAAAAAAATGACGTGGGCTTCGCCATATTTTTGTATGCTAGCCGGGTACAGCAGGCAGGTACGGGCTGCCCCCAACCCCCAGCTGCCTATTTGTACCCGGCTGGGAACCAAAAATATAGGGAAGCCCTTTTTTTTTAAATTATTTCATGAATTTCATGAAATAATTTAAAAAAAAAAATGACGTGAGCTTCGCCCCATTTTTGAGTCCAGCCGGGTACAACTAGGCAGATGGGGATTGGAATCCACAGTGCAGGGCGCCCATGCTTTCTGGGCACCCCCGCTGTGAATTGCAGTCCCCCAGCCACCCCAGAAAATGGCGCTTTCATAGAAGCGCCATCTTCTGGCGCTGTATCCAACTCTTCCGGCTGCCCTGATGCCGGGTGGCTAGCCAGGTAATAATGGAGTTAGGGCTAGCTGTATATTATCAGCTAGCCCTAAGCCCGAAATTCATGGTGTCACGCCAATATTAGACATGGCCACCATGAATTTCTAGTAAAGATAAAAAAAAAACACAACACAGAAAAATATTTTTATTAGAAATAAAACACAACACAATTAGTGACTCCATCTTTATTGAAATAAACCCCCCTCCGCAGTAATCCTGGGTCAGGGTCCCGCGCCGTCCAATCAGGATCCAATATCATCTGATCGGTTTGCTGGAAGGCATACCGATCAGATGATGTGTCAGGTTAAAGGATGTGAATCCCATCACACATCAGCTGATTGTACAAAAGCCGATTATACAATCAGCAGATGCATCAGTAGAAAAAAAAAAAAAATAATACTCACTTATGTGCTGAATTACCGGCAGCTCCCGGAGCGATGGGGCGGGAGTCTGATCCTGTCCGATCGCTGCAGCAGCTGCCGGTAATCAGGGATGAAGTCTCCTGACGCATCCGCTGATACCGGCCGGGAGCCCGCGTCAGCCCGAGACTCGATCAGCTGATGCGTCAGGTGACTGCATCAGGTGATCCATCGCCAGGTCCTGCAAGCAAGGTCCTGCCCCGGGGAGACTGCACACAGCCGGAGCGGGGGTGGCGATACCGTGACAGGAGCTGGGAGCGGGCATGGCACCAGCCTCGCGGTGAGTATAACTTTTTTTTTTTTTATTCTACTGTTAACTTTTGTTTTCGCAGCCGCTTCCACCTCCTGCCTGTACATGGCGCCGCACGGCAGCATACATGCACAGGACTGGAGGTGGACGCGGCGGTGACGGTACCGGGAGGATTCACGCTTCTGTATATACTGACAGAAGGAATCCTCTTCCTGTACACGTCACTTTACTACCCACCTCCTGCGCTTATAGCTGCGTTTTTGGTCTTAGAAACGCACCAAAACGCAGCTATTTGCGTTTCTCATTGCGTCTTTCAACATCCCATTGAACTCAATAGATGAAAAGCGCAGTGAAAAACGCGGGAATAATTGACATGCTGCGTTTTTGTGGTCACCACAAAAACGCAGCTGAAAAAAAACGCTGTGTGGGGACAGCAAAAATGAAAACTCATAGACTTTGCTGGGGAAGCAAAGTCATGCAGTTTTGAGGCCAAAAACGCACCCGAAAAACGCGCAAAAACGCCGAGAAAAACGCACCGTGTGCACATAGCCTAAACCTGCAGATTAGCCCCATATCTCCAGGTTAGTATCATTTTTTATGACAGGTTATCTTTAAGATATCTTTTTTTATGTTATCTTTCAGTATTTGTCATATGTTGAAAATAATTTCTTCATCTACATTTGTGCTAAAATATGTCTACTCCTGCTGATACTACTTCAATTTTGCTTTGACGCCTCAAGCACTTTTTCAATCTGTATGTATTTAAGACTAATATGCTCAATAATTGGGCTATGCATATTATGGAATTCTTTCCCGGCCATCAGATAAGAAATAAATGAGAGATTGAAAATATATGGGTTTAATATTCAGTCTGTGCACACAGCACTTATGTTGCAATAAGGAGACCAATATATATTTTAAGGCACTACACATCTACCTGCATTACTTATGTGGCTTTAGCCCATTAGAGGAATGATGATGGATCATAACATCTGGAGAACAAGTGAGACGAAAACACATTTCCATTCCTATGTAATAATATTCCCCTTTCATTATGACTAAAAAACATTTTTTCATTCAAGAAACTCAATTTAGACAAGAAACCATAAGGCTGCAAAGATCTCAAATGTGACAGACTCAGCTGTTAAGAAACTTGGCGAAACATTTTTTTTCTTAAAGTTCCTTTTCTTGGCTCTCAAGTATATTCCCTCAATGTAATAGCAAATACATTTCCCACTAGCACACATAGATCATAGTAGTTTTGCTATATAAAGTAAAGTATGTATTTCAGATCTTAATGAACACCTGTAAACATACACTACAGTTCAAAAGTTTAGGGTCACATAGATATTTCCTTATTTTTGAAAGGAAAGCACATTTTTTTTCAATGAAGCTAACATTACATTAAACGGAAATACATTCTATGCATTGTTAATGTGGTAAATTTCTATTCTAGCTTCAAACATCTGGTTTTGAATGCAATATCTACATAGGTGTATAGAGAGAGACCCATTTCCAACAACTACCATTCTAGTGTTCTAATGGTACATTGTGTTTGCTAACTATGTTAGAAGGCTAATGGATGTTTGGAAATCCCTTGAAAACCCTTGTGCAAGTATGTTAGCACAGCTGAAAACAGTTTTGATGATTAGAGAAGCTATAAAACTGACCTTCCTTTCAGCTAGCTGAGAATCTGGAGCATTACATTTGTTGCTTCCATTAAACTCTCAAAATGACCAGAAAAAGAGAACTTTCATGTGAAACTTGACAGTCTATTCTTGTTGTTAGAAATGAAGGATATTCAATATGAATATGAATTGCCAAGAAATTGAAGATATCCTACAATGGTTTGCACTACTCTCTTCTGAGGAGAGCACATAGAAGCTCTAACCAGAGTAAAAAGAGAAGTGGGAGGCCCTGCTGCACAACTGAGCAACAAGACAAGTACATTAGCGTCCTAGTTTGAGAAATCGATGCCTCACAGGTCCTCAACTGGCAGCTTCATTAAATAGTACCTTCAAAACGCCAGTGTTAATGTCTACAGTGAAGAGGCAACTCCGGGATGCTGGCCATGAGGGCAGAGTGGCAAAGAAAAAGCCATATCCAAGACTGGCTAATAAAAGGAAAATATTAATATGGGCAAAAGAACACAGACATTGGACAGAGGAAGATTGGAAAAAAAAGTGTTATGGACAGACGAATCGAAGTTTGAGGTGTTTGGATCACACAGAAGAATATTTTTGTCAATGCTCACAACTTTATCGATCACTTCACATGACGATGAGTCACGAGGAGGATGACGTAATGAGTGTATACGTGGCTTCTTTTGACTTATATATAGGAGCCTGTGGTCGCTTCTTTGCTATAGTATTCTCTGTATATAGTCCTGATGAAGGGGACAGATATGTCCCTGAAACACGTAGACCTGAGAAAATAAAAAAGGGATTTACTAACACCCTCCAGACTCCTGTGATTTTGGCATGGTATCTAAACCCGCTTTCCTCCTGCTTTTATTATCGTTACAAAAGAATATTTGTGAAATTCAGAACAACTGAAAAGATGCTAAAGATGGTATTGTGATGATCTGGGGTAGCTTTGGTGCTGGTAAAGTGCTCATTGCTCTTTGGTGGCCAGTTTCCTAGGCAGGAAGCATGAGCTTCCAAGCTGTTTGCTATTTAGCTTGCAAGAGCTGCTCTAAGGCCTTGCTGCCACTTGCGTTTAACATGGATGAGTGCAATATAATAAAACATCAGGATGCACTCGCACCAGTGTTAACCAATGAGGCAGTGTCCATCTACGATTGCCAAATCAGCATGAGAAAAAAATCACAGCATGCTGCACTTGGCATCACACGCACCCATACACGTCAAAGGGTGAGTGTTAAACATTAGACTTCACTCAGATCTCATCAGTATGCACACAGACAGGAAATGAAGAAGATGGAGAGATTACTTTCTCTCTCTTCTCTGCACCTGTGATCCAATCACAGGATCGAATCTCAGTTGCATGACACTCGGCTCCTGCTCGCAGCACATCCTGAGCCGAAGGTCCTTAGCAGATCGCACCTAATGCTCTCACATTGGATGCCATATTCAAGTGGGAGCGAGGCCTTAAGATAACCAGATACCTGGATCCAGTGTCACATAGAGTTTTACACAAAACACGTCGACTGTCATGGCGGCATCAGATGCTGTTCAGATTGCAGATTCTGGCACTCTGCCCGATGGTTTCTCAAGTGTTTCTGATCTACACAGGCAGTCTTCAACCAGCTGTGTGCTTATTCATAGACAGGATAGCAAGAGCTAACCTCTGCTAGTGTGACACCCTGGACTAGCCAGGTTGTCACAGACAGGCCCTTGCAAAAACACCAGTCACCTAAAAAGGTAACAGCAGCCAACCTAAAAACCATGAGTTATCCCTCTCAGGCTTTCATGTTCACACCTGGGGGCGGAGCCAGGCAGTTTGCCACGCCCACCGAGGAATTCGGATAGCTTGAGGCGGGAAAAGCAAGCAGATGAAGTTAGGGAGGAGAGGAGAGCAGTATAGGAGGTGAAAGGAGAGGTGTTAGAATGAAAAAACGTCTGTCGGAGATCTGGGTCGTAGCCCGGATACCCTGTGGCCAGGAGGCAGACGGTGGTTGCCGCCTGCAGAAGACGGCTGGTAGAACCGTAAGGGACCGGGACAGGGTAGTGGCCTGCCGGTACCGAACCGGTGAACCAACTGTTAACCGGAGAACCAGGAGGGGTACTCAGACCCAGAACGAGGCCCAGAAGCCACTGGACCGAGTTAAATTCACTGATTGGGGTCTGGACCTTAGGTTCTTTCCCACCCAAGTCCCGACTGAAGACAACAGCCCAACAAGGGGGATAGAAAGCCACCGCTCAGGCAGAGAGATCCCACGGGCCAGCGTCTGTGGGCAAACGGGCTCACCCGACACACACAAAGCCGGGGAGCGGACTCCCGTCGCTGAAGTGCAGGCAGTCAAAATCCACAAACGAGGTGCAGGGGAAAGGCAAGGACCACCAAACCGGGTGGGGGACCAGATGCAGCCGGCTGCGGGCACCGACCACCATCTTTTTGGTTTACCAGAGACTCCGGTGTATCTGTCATAGTGAGTACAACAGTGCCTTCGGGCCGCGCACCGCCCCGCATCACGCCAACACCCCAACATCCTAACCCCAACAACCTGGCCCCAGGACCATCAACCCCCTACCCATGGAGGGGTCAAAACCTGGCTGCGCAACACCGTCCCCGGGAGCCTAGTCAATGGCAGCGGTAGTGTCCACACTAACCACGACCCGTGGGTGGCGTCACGAACTTAAACCCAAAACCACGGCTCCGGCCATGAATCTTCCCACCGAAACCCCCTCACGTAGCGCCAGTCTCCCTTCAGAGCGACGTGACCCCCGGGTCCGGAGGCGCTCGAGCCACCCACCGACGAGCCCGAATCCGAGCGGCTTGGCTGCGGCCGAGCCCCGGGGCAGTACACTAGCCTACTTGTTAGGCCTTTGGGATCACATGTTGTAAGTAAGCCTATCACATCTGCTCCTCTCATACTTAGGTTGAAGGAGATTTTCCACCAACATCGACTATAGTTTCTGCTGCGTTGGTCTGTGTGCTGTGGTGTTCCAGATTAGCTGGAGAGAGAGTAGCCTGTGCTTGGTGTTGTTAAGTTTGCCTGTCATCTTGTTGTTTCCTCCTTGCTCTTGTTTACTTCTTTATCTCTTATTGTCTTTTACCTCTGTGTGCGTATGTGAAATGCCTGCGCTGGGGCTTGCAGGGCTCGCACGGTCATTGGGCCGGTGGTATTCGGGGTCAGGCTGTGAGTGGCTCGACCCGGTTTCCGTGAGCCCGGCGGGTTTCAATAAAAGGAAAGTCACAAAGTCAGTCCGGTGTTACAAGGTGGGGATGGAAGGAGGGTGACGGGGTTCCTAGGGAGCTCGCCATCGGTCACTGCGGTCTCGGCCTCCTCTGCTACCGCTCTCCCCCAGGAAATGGTATGGGACGGGGGATGCTAGCAGCGCGACCCGTGGTGTGCGACCAGGTGTTCAGCCGCCGCTGCACAGTCTTTCTCCGGGGCAGGTGTTACAGGCAGCCGGATGGAATCGCTCCCCACGGGTGGAGCGGGTAAGCCCTCGGAGGTTAATGAGACCCAGGGCAACAGTCCTCAGGGACACCGGGGGCACAGGGCGGCGGCATTACTCACACCAGTCACGGAGTGCGGTTCCAGTTTTTTTTTGTTTAAAGTCCGTTCTACATCGCACCCGGGTGCTGTTCCTCGTCGCCTGTAGCCTCTGGTCGGTCCCGGGCAGGTAGGAGGAAGGGTCCGGTGGAGTGATCTGGGGGTCCCTCTCTTTCTGTGCGTTAATGCCTTTACCGTGGCATGGAGTATCTTGGGAACTCGCCGCCTCTGTCTCTCTCTTGCCCGGTAGCGGACACAACACCAACCGCCACCGGGTACAACACTCTCCAAAGATCCCCAGTCCTCAGCTCCATTCCCTTTCTGTGTGTTCTGCACTAAACTCACTCCTATTCAGGCCCCCTCCCCTTGGGTTGTCATGGAAACCTGCCCTGTGCAGCCACCTGCTCATTAAGGAGACAGGATGAGTCATGAGGCTCAAAACTACAAGCTGCAAAAGCTATTAACTCCTTCCTGCCAGTGTGATGTGAGTGTGTGTGTGGACTTCACTCCTCCTGCCCGGGAAAAAATGGGGTAACATTTAATACCCTGTAACGACCCAGTTGCAGGTGCGTTACACATGCTGTGTGACAGAGTTTTGGTTTCTTCTGTCTGTCTATTCATGTGTATAATCACACTCCAGGTCCTGACCCCCGTGGGGTAGGGGGGAGGGTTTATAAGATCATAGCTAGTGAGGAGCAGGGCCAAGAAGGACATCGCCACCTTCAAGGGTGTCTCTGAGGCTAGGGCCCCCAGGCTGAGGGTCAGCCTAGGATCCCCGATTTCCTACTATCCCCATAGTCCACATGACATCCAGCCAGCATCAGTGCCTCTGCACTCCTCTGATGCTGCAGAGGCAAAGCTGTCTCTCCTTGTAGCATGGGAGAAGGCATAGCTCAACAATGATGAGTACTATTTGAATACTACTAAAATAACATTTGCTAAAATGCTAATTTTTTTGTAACTTTCTTCCACGTGGATTCAGGAGAGTGGTGGCTGCTGGCTTTAAAGGTCCATCAAAAGGTTAAAAAATATCCAAAACTTATACTTACTTTACACTCACCTCCGTTGCCCCTCCGCTTCTCACTATCTTCCGTCTGGTACTAATTTCATCCCTTGATGACTGCCATTGAGTGCTAAATCACTGGTCCTCTTACCACTATCCTGTGATTTCCAGCTCTGATGAGGCCTGGGACGTTCCCATAGATGTATGCATAAGGTCTGTAGAGACCTCAGTGCAAAAAAGAGACATTCAGTTCAAGGAGAATAACTTTTCTGCAAATCGAATTTCCTTGGAAAATCTGCACGAATAGGAGAGTTTGAATTTTTGATCCTCTGCTTAGATCTATATATAATCAAATTTAATTTGGCACAGTAAAAAATTATATGTGAAACCTTTAATACTGTCAAACACATAAGGAAATGGTTTACAATCCACAGCAAAATATGTTACTAAATGTATATTTAGTGGCAGATTTTACCTTTACGTTGGTGACATGAATGGTAATAGAGTTTATTGGTTCGATGAGCGGAGAATCAACTTTCCTGAAATTTACAGGTCCCTGCAAACCAAGCAGTGACATTTTATGCTTTCATAATATAGTGAAAAGAGATCAGAGCACACAGCTCATTCCACATAGGCATAGAGAAAAGCCAAAAAGGGATTGTGTTGTAATACTGCACTAGTATTGAAGCACATTGAAAATAGGAGTGAATTACTCAGTGATAAATAATCCAAAGTTTCAATTCAGGTAAGGCTGGTTTCACATTAGCGGTATTCTGCCGCACTGCCGGATACGGCATAAATGCAGTACAGTTCAATACAGGTAACAGGCATCGCAGCAAGCTCCGGTCACATGCTGTCACATGCTCCAGTCACATGACCGTGTGTGACCGGAGCTTGCCAGTGAACTGTATTGAACTGTACTGCACTTATGTCATATCCGGCAATGCGACAGAATACCGCTAATGTGAAACCAGCCTTAGTAAGTGCCGTACCTATATAGTTATGTGACTGTGAATTCATTGATCTGTGATATACTACAGTAACCGCACAACACCATAATAATAGTATTTATTTAATCTTCCCACACAGCAATTCCAAATTAGAAGGACAGATTAATACTCTGTGTCCTATTTTTGCTAGTAATGAAGAATCCTGAAATCTAGACTTGTGCATAACAGGCAAGGAAGCCATATTTTTCTTTAACAAACCCCAAATATCCAGGTATAAGACATTTAAAAAATACCTGTCTACCTCACAAAACATGTGTATAGCTGCTTTTGTTTTTTTCTCAGGTCTTTGTTGGAGTAGTCTAATATTAGACCCATGCAAGCCACTTGGATACAGTTGTCTCTTGCAGGTGTTTGCCATTGGACTGAGCAACTACCAAGCTTTTCTTGTACTTTACTTTTTTTTGCAAAGCACGGAAAGTGCAATTTATTTCCTTTTTAGTTTTTTAAATAATGGACATATTTTAATTTTTTGAATCACATCAGGGCCCCATGCAGCTGCACCAGCAGTATATCTGCCATATGTGCCGCCCCGTGTCAGCAACCGGGCTGCTCGGATCTGGATCGGTGGTGGCTCGAGGGGCGTCCGGACCGGGGGGGTCACGCGACCACTCAAAGAAATTACAGGGGATGGTGTATTGAGAGTTTGTGACGCCACCCGTGGTGTGTGGTAAGGTGGAGTACCACCGCTGCAGCTGGGGAGTACCCGGTGGTGATGGAGTGGGCAGCTAGATGTTTCACCCCTCCACGGATAGGGGGGAATGCCCCGGGACTCAGTGAAGGGGACAGGGATGTGCCGTTGGGGAAGTAAGGGTCACTTGCGTACTCACTCAGTCCAATAACGCTGACACTGACAACTTTAGTAAACCAAAGTTCTGGACACCGCTGCCGCTGAGGGGGAGCACGTTTGGGTCCAGTTTCTGGTGTTGCCTGTTGATCTGTGACCTTTCCCTTGGCCTTTTGTTTTCTTCTAGTTGGTCCCTGTAGCTTGACACTAGTCGGGTCCCGCTCCCCAGTGTGGCTAACAGAGGGAACTTGATCTCAGGTTTCATGCTTAGGATTTCCTGGACCGTATGTGTGGAAAGTCCTATCTCCCTCGTTGCACTAGTATCCCGATTTTGGAGCGGGTGGAGAGCGGATCTTGAAGGCTCCATTCTCGTCGGGTGAATTGTCAGGTTACCTGGAGCTACTCCCTGACCTAGGGTCCACGTACCCCGTCGTACCCTGGTCCCAGCCCGGTAATGGTACAAGGCCGCCAGCTGTCCTCCACGACAATGCTGTGCCCCTTGTCACGATCCTCTGAGACCGGGGGTCCAGCTCCTACCAGGCCCAGACCAACGTCTGCTACCTAGTACTTCCAAGGAGCCCAGCTCCTGACCTCCTCTCTTTTTCACCTCCAACACTACACTCTCCTTTTCTCTGACTGACTCCTGACACTCCTGACCTCCCCTTACCAACCCCCAAGTGGGCGACCCTATTCTACTCAGGCCATCCACTGGTGTGTCTGGTGGGTGTGGTGCAGTGTTCCTAGGATTTTGATTAGCTGGTTTTGGCAATACCAATGGTTAGGGACCCGTAACCAAGGAGGTGGATATTGCACAGAAGGGCAGATTGCACAATACCCTGTGACAACCTGATAGGCCAGAGCGTAACACATACATCTTACAACTATGCTGTGGTTTGTTGTTTGATTTTTAGGCTCTGTTCCTATCATCTGGCATTTTTTGCCATGTGTTCCATTTGGGCAATTTATTTGCCTTAACCAAAGCTTTGAAAACAAATTATTACAGTAAATAAAGACATACAGGTCTGTTTTAGCACACCTGTTTAGATTTTCAAACCATCCCTACTAATATTATGGGTAGACTGATGTTGCATTAGCCAATTTGGCCATCACATGAATCCTGCATTTATGATTGATTTTATAGTTTTCAAGGGTTGATTATGTGTGGTAACAAACCTTGGTAAAGAAATTAAATATTATACAAAATATATGTTAAGCCAAAAGGTGGCACAGGAAATGGTTGTGAGACTTTAGAGCGAACAAAATAGCAATACCATGGCAAAAAATGTGGGAGAACTGCACTTTCTGGCAGAAACCGGTTTGCCACTACTAGAGGTGAGCGAACCTTTCAAAATTCAGTTCACTGAGCCTTTCTGAGCAAATGCTACTTTTGCCGAACCAAACTTTAAACCTTTTTGAACTTTTCAAACGTCATTTGATTCAATGGAAGGCCAAACGTAAGGCACAGAGAAAAACTTTAGGGGGGTCGAAAAGCTTTCAGAACAGCAAAAAAAAAACATTTTAAAGTTCAACGCCACTGTTTAGGCATAGCCATTAGCTTTCTAGACTATTGACATAAGAATTATTTAGGTGGATGAGAAACAGGTGTAGGCCTGGTGCTACCAATCTTCTGGCAGTACAAACAAGACACAACTAGGAGACCCATCTTGGAGTCTTGGCATTTAAAAAACATTCAGGCAAACAAGCAGACAGCAGGACAGTGGCATCAATTGCCCCTCCTCCAATTCCTCACAATGTGTTTGCACAACAGGGAATTATGGTCCATGCAACGCACAGGATGTGGGCTGGCATTTTAATTTTAAAAAGTGAGCACACAGCGAACATGCCTTCTACAGCAGCAGATCCAGGCTGGAATAGTGCCCTAGAAAGTTTAGCACAAACAGGTTGATCCATGCAATGCATATATAATATCGCCCAGGCGTAGTGCTGCCACCAGGTTTGCACCATTATCGCTTCTCATGGTTGCATCACTACATGTTTGTATGGGAATTGCCAACATAAGCTCCTCGGCATCTGCTGAGCTACACAGCTGCATGCCTCTGGGTTCACACCAAGTGGAATTTACAACTTCATCATCAGGCTCTATGTTGTCCCACTCCTCCTCTTCTTGAGATCCTGACCTGACATCACATAATTATATGAACATTAATTCCCAGATTTCTATACCCAGTTTGTACATCCTGTATACCGACTCTACTAACTAATTTGAGAACAAGAAACAACTAAGAGTCTTATATGCATAGGTTTTAGAAAAAAATGAAATATAGTTTATTAGATTTCATTTCATACCAATATTAAAACAACACACATCAATTTTAGTGTATGATACACAACCCAGAAAAGGGTGAAAAATGCCTAAGAAGTGCAATGACCAATTAATTACTACATTAGTACCAACTAACAGAAATGAATCAGGGTAGTTCATAATGCAACTACCTACAGTTATATAAATGGATTGGTACAATTACCATTTGATGCTTTATTATAAAGGTGTGCTACTGTATTTTTAAAGACCATATATGTAATACATTGGTACTTCTTATAGCCTGACTAACAGTAGTTGTATCTGAATTTGCTAACATGTATATAACACAAATAACTAATCATATTGCAACACTCTAGATTAGTTCTACTTCTAGATTAGATGAGCATCGGGGCACCAGTGAAATAACCTAGAGGGCTCCAAAATGGGTAATTTTCAATAACTTACTATGACTTTGATACATGGGTAGTGATTAATGCAATGCATGTGATGTCAGCCTGGCTTTAAGCTACGCAGCAGGTTGCAGGATGTACTATATCCTGACCCTGTACCTACTGATTAGCTGTCTGTGTTGTATACGTGTTAGCAAATTCAGATACAATTACTGTTGGCTATAAGTGCCAATGTATTACATATATGGTCTTTAAAAATACGGTAGCATGCACCTTTATCATAAAGCATGAAATGGTAATTGTACCAATCCATTTAAATAACCATAGGTAGTTGCATTCTGAACAACCCTAATTCATTTCTGTCAATTGGTACTAATGTTGTAATTAATTGGTCACTGCACTTCACCCTTTTCTGGGTTGTGTATCATACACTGAAATTGATGTGTGTTGTTTTAATATTGCTATGAATTCTAATAAAATATGTTTGAATTTTTTCTAAAACCTATGCGTAAAAGACTCTTAGTTGTCTCTCATTCTGACATCAAATAACAGGTATCAAAATCTCATCATCATCACCTCCACTCTTTGGGGTTAACGTCAGTTGATGAGGATCAGGATCTTGTTCATACCCTACTTCAATAATCGCAAGTTGTTAGAGAGCAAACCCATACCAACATCCACAGATGAAGTAAAATTGTAAATTTATAATACAATCATAATCATGGATGTGGGGGTATGTGGGATCAATGTAGCCATTCGGAGATTAACATACAAAACCAAAGAAGAAAAAAGTGAACAAGGGGTCAGAAATAACAATGTCTTTATTGATATTCAATTAAAAAAAAATTATTAAATATTTTAAAAAAACACAACCATTGGCTCGAAGGAAAAGGGGCATCACAAGAAGGTAACCTGCAAACCACAATTTGGCATAAATATGTACAAAAGAAAGGGGGGTTAAGTACAAAGTAAGTACCAGCGAGGGGATTAAAATATCATGTGCTGAAAAAAGTAGTCATAAATTAAGCCATAGTATGCACACCTACTCGTTGCTTTAATATGCAACAATGGTGAAACCACAAAGTTTATTCACCCAAATATATATTGTGCCTATTTCTGGCTTCATGTGATTCCAAATGACTATTTAGCATTTGGTTATCATTTACACTACGCAGCAGTTTCCTCTTACAATTTGTTACCTGCAACCCCTTATGGCTAGTTTATACCTTATTATAACCGTATTTTTGGTATAAGGAGAAGACTGGTGAATATTTATAGACAGCTCCATTCGAAGCTTAATATGTGTTCTATTGCAACCTTTATGCGTCTCTTCTAGAGATGAGTAGACCCATTGAAATTGTGTTCGGTGGGTTCAGCTGGACTTTAGATAAAGTTTGGTTCTGGCCCGGACTTGACCTGAACCCCAATAGAAGTCAATAATTGGGCAGTTCGGGTCTTTGCCTACATACAGCAAGGTGTAAACAGAACATTTCTGGGGGATGGTGGGTGAGCATCTTCCAATTTATTTTGGGAGTGTACACTACATCTGATAACACTCTTGTTACCCCCAGTGCAAGCCATTCAAACACTAAAAGTGGCTTGCACTGTACTGAGCACTGAGTGTATCTGAGCACAGTGATGCTCGAGCAAGAATAAAGCATATGTAAAGCACCCAAACTCCGAACTAAAACACTGTTTTGGTAAGGCCTGTGTTCGGTATGAACAATGAACTTTACTTTTCAGATTCTCTCATCTCTAGTCTCCTCCTATTGCTCACTCAACAAAGCTTAAAGACTTTTATGAAAATATAAAACCCGTATTATAGAAAATCCGTTATCATGGACATCAGTGGATGATTTGTATTGATCTCAAGATGGTGATGTCTCGAATATGTTGTGTTCTCCTGTTACCACTGGGGGATCTGGGATCAGGAAGTCTCATGACTTAATTCCATGCTGATTATAGTTCTTCCACACTGATCCCTTTGAAGGAGTCTGTCTCTGGAGAAGCTGAAGTGTTCATTTCAGTTGCAGCTGTGAAGCATCCTGCTGGAGAAGCTAAGGAGCTCTACTTGTTGTGTCTTTCCCCACCCATTTGTCTTACCTTCTTTGTGCTGTTTTATTACAGTAGTGAGACAAGTGTCTCACTGGCCTTCACACTAGTCAGGGTGAGTTGAGGGCCAGTGAGGGCTTAGGCACATAAGGGGAAGATGCTTGGGGAAGGAAACCTCTAGTGATGTTAGGGAGAGCAGAGATCAGACTCAGGTGAGTGTTAGGAGGTGACTCCACTTCCCTCTCACTATAGGCAGGGCCTTCTGTTGTACTACTTCCCTGGTTTTCTTTTTGTGTTGCACTGCTCGCCTAGTCAACTTCGTCCTTGGACAGCAATCTGGATACACAAAATACCCAAAGCTTCATGTGCCTTTGGAATAACAGGGCAAAGTAAGCTCAATCGACAAAAGCCATTATCATCATGATTTAGGGTGGAAGCACACCAGAAACACGTTGATGCATATGCTACTATAGCAGTTTTCTTGAGAGTGTTTGATGTCTCGTGTACTTGAATTTACCAAGAAATAAAGAAAAAATTGATCATTTGATATGGACTTTCCTATTTTACTCACTAAATAATCTGGCCATGGCGAGGCCCTTGTCCGGGGTCTCAACAAGGAGTGGATACCAATAATGGTGAGCTGGATTTAAGCAAGGAACAAGACGAAAGGTTCCACCAGGATATCAAGAAGATAGCGGAGAGGTATCAAAGCAGTTGGGACATACACTTTATAGCAGACTACTGTTGGAGTCTCAAAAGTGATTGTCCTGATGACACACATGAAAGGAAATCGCATAAACAGTGCATTTTGAAGCATTGACATTAATAACAATTAATAACTACATTGTGTGCAGAATTATTAGGTAAGTTGTATTTTAGAGGATTTTTTTTATTATTGATCAACAACTATGTTCTCAATATACCCAAAAGACTTAATATTTTTGGAAGTTGGGGTAGTTTTTTTTTTAGATTTGGCTATCTTAGGAGGACATCTGTTTGTGCAGGTAACTATTACTGTGCATAATTATTAAGCAACTTATTAAAAAACAAATATATTCCTATCTCACTTATTTATTTTCACCATGTAAACCAATATAACTGCACAAAATTTAGAAATAAACATTTCTGACATGCAAAAACATAACCAGAAAAAATTAGTGACCAATATAGCCACCTTTCTTTATGATGACACTCAACAGCCTACCATCCATAGATTCTGTCAGTTGCTTGATCTGTTTACGATCAACATTGCGTGCAGCAGCCACCACAGCCTCCCAGACACTGTTTCGAGAGGTGTACTGTTTTCCCTCCCTGTAGAACTTACATTTTATGAGGGACCACAGGTTCTCTATGGGGTTCAGATCAAGTGAACAAGGGGGTCATGTCATTATTTTTTCATCTTTGAGACCTTTACTGGCCAGCTATGCTGTGGAGTAGTTGGATGCATGTGATGGAGCATTGTCCTGCATGAAAATCATGTTTTTCTTGAACAATTCTGACTTCTTCCTGTACCACTGCTTGAAGAGGTTGTCTTTCAGAAACTGGTAGTAGGTCTGAGAGTTGAGCTTCACTCCATCCTCATCCTGAAAAGGTCCCTCAAGTTCATCTTTGATGATACCAGCCCATACCAGTACCCCACCTCTACCTTGCTGACGTCTGAGTCGGAGTGGAGCTCTCTGCCCTTTACTGATCCAGCCTCTGGCCCATCCATCTGGTCTATCAAGACTGTCACTCTCATTTCATCAGTCCATAAAACCTTTGAAAAATCAGTCTTAAGATATTTCTTGGCCCACTCTTGACGTTTTATCTTATGTTTCTTGTTCAAGGTGGTAGTTTTTCAGCCTTCCTTACCTTGGCCATGTCCCTGAGTATGGCACACCTTGTGCTTTTTGATACTCCAGTACTGTTGTAGCTCTGAAATATGGCCAAACTGGTGGCAAATGGCATCTTGGCAGCTTCACGCTCGATTTTCCTCAATTATTGGGCAGTTATTTTGCGCCTTTTTTGCCCAACACACTTCTTGCGACCCTGTTGGCTATTTGCCATGAAACGCTTGATTGTTCAGTGATCACGCTTTAAAAGTTTGGCAATTTCAAGACTGCTGCATCCCTCTGCAAGACATCTCACAAAATCACAGCTGAGATCAATTAAAAATACCATTACCCCCAATTACCACCGCACCATGGAAATTGGAATGAGCCAGGTAAAACAACAGAATTGGTGCATCTAATGGATGCACCAATTCTGAGTGGCTAGTATTTTTGGGCTGGTATGGGCCAGTAACCATGGCTCTTTCCAGATTGATAATACCAGCCCCCAGTTGTCTGCTTTACCATGACTGGTTATCAAAAATGGGGGGATCCACACATTTTTTTTTCAAATATTTATTTGAATAATTTAATAAATGGCATGTGATCCCCTTTATATGTGATAACCAGCCAAGGTAAAGATGAGAACTAGGGATTATAGCCTGTAGCCGTGTATTTTACCCTCACTGGTTAGCAAAAAATATGGTAGAAGCCTACTTCATTTTTTAATGTTATTTATTTTTATACTACCATACAGCATACTGACTGCAACCAATCACAAATGTAGACACAGAGGGAAGGAGTATAGATTAATGAGTGGGCTCGGAAAAGATTTGGACTACAGTGATATCTTCCGAAAAACACAGTATGTATAACTGTCCTACTGTTACCCCACCTATCTTCCTTTTCCAGCCACCTAGCCCTTACTACAGCCATTTTGCAGAACAGACCTTCTCTACTCTATTGACTTGTATGGGGTTCATTGTCCAGAGCCAAGTTTAGTTCCCGAACCAAACTTTTTTTTTTCTGTCTGTGTGGATTCGGCAAACCTAAATATTCATGGGTCCTCTCATCTCTAATCACCAAAATCACTGTATACTAGTGTTATCAATGTTAAGATGCAATGTCTTATTGGCATCAAATAAGGCTTAGGCTGGAGCCACACGAATGTATGAAAAATGGTCCCATTCTCGTCCAGCAGACCGGGATGAGTGCTATCCGTGTGGTATTCAGTGTGTATGGTCAGTATTTTGTAGCAGTGAAACTTAAACAGAGGAAAGTATCATGCAAGATTTAACATCTTCCATGGTCTTGAACCAAGCCTACTTTTGACTTACTGTACAAATAATGATGCAAAATAATAACTAGAATATCGGTATGTGGAAGTAGACTTAAAGAGTCAAAGCAGAGTCCTTTTTCACATACATATTCTATCCATGGTATTTTTGTATAAAACACAAATTTATTATATTCTATGGGGCTGTTTGCATATTCATGAATTATGCAGACCGAGGCTCCAGAAAAAAAAAAACAATGGGTCTGTTAAAAATTGTTTGCTAGGAAAAGCTTGAGAAAGTTTCCATTACTTTGTCTGCACATGAAAAAAGCTTTAGAAACAATGGTAAAAGCTGAGACTCTGACCAAACATTGGTGAAAATCTGATCCAACAAACTGAAAAAAAACTGTTTTTTTCACATAATTAGGTTGAGCATTTATTTCAATCGCGTGTTTAGAGTTTTCTTTCATTTTTATAATGTTGATGTCCTCCTCAGTCTTGGCTCGGTGAGGCATTGCTTTATATGTTCAGAAGCATTTTGAATTTACTGCTACATTTAGAAATATAGCAAAGCAAATATGAGAAAATTGGACAATAGAGCGGATGTGCACAGTGAGGTTGCGGAATATTTATTGCAGTTATTACTAAGCAATAAACACCAATCATTGGCCACTGCTTCTCCATTTGCTTTGTATAACTGTTATCAGTATACTTAGTAACAGTTTTATTTGTATTGAATAGTTAATTTGCAGTTCTTTATTTTGTCTTTGATATTTTATTCATGCATGAAAGTTAATACAGTTATAAAATGCATAAACCTGTAGTGCACACTCATGTTACAATCCTAAATCAACCAAGGACACAACCTAGAAATGAATTGTATTATAAGACTGAATGATCTACTGATCGTAAAATCTACCTCACCCAGTTCTGAATGAGCATTAATGTTCACAATTTATTTATACAGCACACCTTTAGATTTTCATGGCAGTCATTCCAAAACTAATGAATATGTGTACTGAAAATATAATTATTTTCTGTAGAAATAATCCGTTAAATACATATTCATTTATCAAAAATGTCTGAGTAACAGAAAAGTCGATAAATTGACTCCGCACACTTGCCCGCAGTATATTAAAAGTGTTTAAAATGATTTATTTTTCTGCACTCTACTCATTTTGGAGGTGTGACTATGCCGTAGGAAATGGTTATGGGTGTGAAGGTTAAAATAATCAAATTCCAGATGAATAAAATGTCTCTAATTAAATAATGGAAATCTCATTATTCCTAAAAATTATTGTTAAATATATGACTACACTCAGAATTCTGCATAACTATATTTTGGATTTATATGATATTGCAGTACAATAACTATGGGAATTTGTTAACTTACAATTTATACCAACCAGTAAAAATTATCTATCTATCTGTCTGTCTGTCTGTCTGTCTGTCTGTCTGTCTATCTGTCTATCTGTCTGTCTGTCTGTCTGTCTGTCTATCTCAAGCAGCACAAGCCTCAGCCTATGGATTGTGAGTGACCCAACAACCATACACAATATAATTAAGGAAATGTAGGCAGATAGCTATTCACAAAGGTGCAAAAAGTTTTAATCAACCCATGAGTGCGATGGCAAAATTTTGCTTCCATAAGACCTTTGTCACTTTTGGAACCTTTGAATATCTAGAGTACGTGTGCTGCCTACCTTTCCATTATTATTGGAAACTAACAAAAAAGTCAAAAAAGTGTGTGTGTGTGTGTGTGTGTGTATATATATATATATATATATATATATATATATATATGTATATATATATATATATATATATATATCAGTACAGACCAAAGGTTTGGACACACCTTCTCATTCAAAGAGTTTTCTTTATTTTCATGACTCTAAAAATTGTAGATTCACATTGAAGACATCAAAACTATGAATGAAAACATGTGGAATGAAATACTTAAAGAAGTGTGAAACAACTGAAAATATGTTTTATATTCTAGGTTCTTCAAAGTATCCACCTTTTGCTTTGATTACTGCTTTGCACACTCTTGGCATTCTCTTGAAGAGCTTCAAGAGGTAGTCATCGGAAATGGTCTTCCAACAGTCTTGAAGGAGTTCCCAGAGATGTTTAGCACTTGTTGGCCCTTTTGCCTTCACCCTGCGGTCCAGCTCACCCCAGACCATCTCTATTGGGTTCAGGTCTGGTGACTGTGGAGGCCAGGTCGTCTGGCGTAGCACCCCATCACTCTCCTTCTTAGTAAAAAAGCCCTTACACAGCCTGTAGGTGTGTTTGGGGTCATTGTCCTGTTTGATGGTCGAGCAATGTCCAAACTTTTGGTCTGTACTGTATATATATATATATATATATATATACAGTACAGACCAAAAGTTTGGACATACCTTCTCATCTCTAGAACAACTGTTAAGAGGAGACTTTGTGCAGCAGGCCTTCATAGTAAAATAGCTGCTAGGAAAGCACTGCTAAGGAAAGGCAACAAGCAGAAGAGACTTGTTTGGGCTAAAGAATGCAAGGAATGGACATTAGACCAGTGGAAATCTGTGTTTTGGTCTGATGAGTCCAAATTTGAGATCTTTGGATCCAACCACCGTGTCTTTGTAGAAAAGGTGAACGGATGGACTCTACATGCCTGGTTCCCACCGTGAAGCATGGAGGAGGAGGTGTGATGGTGTGGGGGTGCTTTGCTGGTGACACTGTTGGGGATTTAGTCAAAATTGAAAGCATACTAAACCAGCATGCCTACCACAGCATCTTGCAGCGGCATGCTATTCCATCCGGTTTGCATTTAGTTGGACCATAATTTATTGTTCAACAGGACAATGACCCCAAACACACCTCCAGGCTGTGTAAGGGCTTTTTGACTAAGAAGGAGAGTGATGGGGTGCTACGCCAGATGACCTGACCTCCAAAGTAGAGTTGAGCGCGGTTTGTGGTTCTCCAGTTCGCGGCTCGAGTGATTTTGGGGGCTGTTCTAGATCGAACTAGAACTCGAGCTTTTTTGCAAAAGCTCGATAGTTCTAGATACGTTCGAGAACGGTTCTAGCAGCAAAAAACCCAGCTAGTTCCTAGCTGGCTTTCCGCTGTAATAGTGTAAGTCACTCTGTGACTCACACTATAATGACATTTCAGTGTATAGTGTGCGGGAACAGCGCATTCAGATCACTGCTGTATGGATAATGGCGATCGCCAATTTTTTTTCTTTGTCTTCCTTCCCTAAGCGCGCGCGTGTAGTGGGGCGGGCCAGCATGTCAGCCAATCCCAAACACACACACAGCTAAGTGGACTTTTAGCCAGAGAAGCAACGGCATGTGTGATAGGATGTCCATGTCACATGTCCCTGCATTATAAAACCGGACATTTTCCTCCAGCACACCATTATCTGCCTTCTGCGTCCTTGGTGTCAGACATCACTGGCGCAGCTCCTATCGCCGAAACAGCTGTATACGCTCCATACACAGCGTTGGACAGCATAGGGATAGCACTTTCTATCAGTCCTTTTAAGGGCTCATACCGGCAGGGTCAGAGCCATAGGTGACAGGTCCTGAAAACAGAGTTTAACAGCTACACAAGATGACAGCGTCTGTGTAGCTAAGGTCAGGGATTTCCTCGCTGCATTTCCCCATCAGGAGGGATAGAAAGGCAGGCTTCCTTTCCTCTACCCAGACCCACAACCCTGCCACTGTACCCTCCTGCCCTTTGCACACTCCAACTCATTGTTACTAAGCCATTATACTAGCAAACACTGAGTGAACTTAGTGGCATCCTAAACGTGGCTATTGGACTTCTGTATCGTCCCACTAGTGTAAAGATATTTGCAGCACCTCTGCCTGCATTGCACACTCAAACTCATTGTTACTAAGCCATTATACTAGCAAACACTGAGTGAACTTAGTGGCATCCTAAACGTGGCTATTGGACTTCTGTATAGTCCCACTAGTGCAAAGATATTTGCAGCACGTCTGCCTGCATTGCACACTCAAACTCATTATAACTAAGCCATTATACTAGCAAACACTGAGTGAACTTAGTGGCATCCGAAACGTGGCTATTGGACTTCTGTATAATCCCAGTAGTGCAAAGATATTTGCAGCACGTCTACCTGCATTGCACACTCAAACTCATTGTTACTAAGCCATTATACTAGCAAACACTGATTGAACTTAGTGGCATCCTAAACGTGGCTATTGGACTTCTGTATAGTCCCAGTAGTGCAAAGATATTTGCAGCACGTCTGCCTGCATTGCACACTCAAACTCATTGTTACTAAGCCATTATACTAGCAAACACTGAGTGAACTTAGTGGCATCCTAAACGTGGCTATTGGACTTCTGTATAGTCCCAGTAGTGCAAAGATATTTGCAGCACGTCTGCCTGCATTGCACACTCAAACTCATTATAACTAAGCCATTAAACTAGCAAACACTGAGTGAACTTAGTGGCATCCTAAACGTGGCTATTAGACTTCTGTATATTCCCACTAGTGCAAAGATATTTGCAGCACGTCTGCCTGCATTGCACACTCAAACTCATTGTTACTAAGCCATTATACTAGCAAACACTGAGTGAACTTAGTGGCATCCTAAACGTGGCTATTGGACTTCTGTATAGTCCCACTAGTGCAAAGATATTTGCAGCACGTCTGCCTGCATTGCACACTCAAACTCATTGTTACTAAGCCATTATACTAGCAAACACTGAGTGAACTTAGTGGCATCCTAAACGTGGCTATTGGACTTCTGTATAGTCCCAGTAGTGCAAAGATATTTGCAGCACGTCTGCCTGCATTGCACACTCAAACTCATTATAACTAAGCCATTATACTAGCAAACACTGAGTGAACTTAGTGGCATCCTAAACGTGGCTATTGGACTTCTGTATAGTCCCAGTAGTGCAAAGATATTTGCAGCACGTCTGCCTGCATTGCACACTCAAACTCATTGTTACTAAGCCATTATACTAGCAAACACTGAGTGAACTTAGTGTCATCCTAAACGTGGCTATTGGACTTCTGTATAGTCCCAGTAGTGCAAAGATATTTGCAGCACGTCTACCTGCATTGCACACTCAAACTCATTGTTACTAAGCCATTATACTAGCAAACACTGAGTGAACTTAGTGTCATCCTAAACGTGGCTATTGGACTTCTGTATAGTCCCAGTAGTGCAAAGATATTTGCAGCACGTCTACCTGCATTGCACACTCAAACTCATTGTTACTAAGCCATTATACTAGCAAACACTGAGTGAACTTAGTGGCATCCTAAACGTGGCTATTGGACTTCTGTATAGTCCCAGTAGTGCAAAGATATTTACAGCACGTCTGCCTGCATTGCACACTGAAACTCATTATAACTAAGCCATTATACTAGCAAACACTGAGTGAACTTAGTGGCATCCTAAACGTGGCTATTGGACTTCTGTATATTCCCACTAGTGCAAAGATATTTGCAGCACGTCTGCCTGCATTGCACACTCAAACTCATTGTTACTAAGCCATTATACTAGCAAACACTGAGTGAACTTAGTGGCATCCTAAACGTGGCTATTGGACTTCTGTATAGTCCCACTAGTGCAAAGATATTTGCAGCACGTCTGCCTGCATTGCACACTCAAACTCATTATAACTAAGCCACTGTACTAGCAAACACTGAGTGAACTTAGTGGCATCCTAAAAGTGGCTGTTGGACTTCCATTCTTGCCCCACTGGTGCAAATCTATGTGCAGCACTTCTGCATGACACCCACCTGCCCTGTTTTTAATAAGCTATAATAATAGCAAAAAATGCTGCCATTTAGTGGCATACAAGAAGTGGCTGTTGGACTCCATTAGTGCCCCACTGGTGCAAATCTATGTGCAGCACCTCTGCATGACACCCTCATGCACATTTTGCTATGCTTATTTTATAGCAAACTCTTGCTGCATTTGATCATTCGGAGGGATAGAAAGTGAGGCTTCCTTTAGCCTTTCCTTCTGTTCATAGACAGCATCTCCAAGTCCACACCCGAAGAGCAATTTCTCCTCCACGTGTGAGGCTATGTCCGCACGTTGCTTTTTACCTGCTTTTTACCTGCTTTTTTGCTGCTTTTTCAACTGCAGCGTTTAATGCCAAAATGGTTGTGTTCTGCTTTTCAAGCAAAGTCTATGGGAATTTGGGTTTCTTGTCCGCACTATGCAGTTCAAACTGCAGCCTTTTTGTTGCAGAACTTTGGTCAAAAACTCAGCTTTCAAGTGCAAAACTTAGGCTATGTTCGCACGTTGCGTTTTTTTCCGCGTTTCTGCAGCGTTTTTGGCTGCAGCGTTTTTGCGCTAAAATGCATGCGTTTTTGATTTCCTGCAAAGTCTATGGGAAAAGCAGAAATCCTGTCTGCACTTTGCTTTTTGTTCAGCAGCGTTTAATTTGCATATTTGTGGTCAAAAACCATGCTGAAAAAGAAGCAGCATGTCAGTTGTTTTTGCCATTTCTGCAGCGTTTCCTTAACATTGGAGTCAATGAGAAATGGCAAAACGCATGTTGAAGTGAATATTCTGCGTTTAATGTGCGTTTTACATGCTTTTTACCAGCGTTTTCCAAAACAAAAACGCAGGTGCAGTAGGCAAATAAACCAGGCACAAACGTCATTACCTACATCACTTCCTTTTTACTATAAATACAGAGCTGAGTATGTTTCAGTGCCTGCTACTATTGTGATTTATCATAATATAAATACTTTGATCTACTGAAATTTAAAATGGCTTGGTTCCAGCGAATGAAGATCGATGTAGCAAAATTAATTGCTATGGTAAGTACCTGATTTATTTTTCATTATTTTGCTTAAAAAATGTTATAATGATAATGTCAAGCTTTATAATCTTATAAATTTAGTAATCACTTCATTACAATTTTGTATAATTATGTAACAGGTTGAATCCATGCCATGCCTTTGGGATCCAACATGCCCTGACTACATGCAAAAAAACAAGAGGATGGACTGTTGGGGAACAATCTGTGCTGAACTGTTCCCACAATGGCATGAGGCTGATGCAGCCTTACAACATAAAATTGGTATATTTGTTGTTTAAATTAGTTGTTTTTATACTGTTACTTTACTTTTTATAATTAATTTAGGATTTGTGTTTTATTTTTTCCTTGCACAATTAAAATAGAGCTTGATGTGCGGAAAAGGTGGCGTTCAGTTAAGGACAGATTTCACAAGATAAGGAATGAGGGCATGAAAAGTGGCAGTTCCCCTAAAAAAACAAATTTCATCTATTATGATGAGCTGTCATTTCTATGCACAAGTCGGAAAACTAGAGAGTAAGTATTCATGTAACAGTATGTTAACATTGTTTTCTGAAAATAATGTTATCATCACAATAAATTACATTGTATTTAATTGTTTTTTATGTTTTCTTTCTCCTCAACAGAACTTCAGGAAATGTAGCAGCAGAAACACCTGTTGATGATGAAGAAGGGCAAGAGAGCCTTCATCAACCACACCAGGAAGGGCCATCAGGCAATATAGATCAATTTTCATCTGAACATGAAGGGGAGATAGAAATTGGTAGTGTTCAAGATAAATCACCACCTAGACATACAATAATTACCTCAGGTCCCACAAAATATATCAAGCCAAAAAACAAACAAAAAAACACAAAAAATATCCAATTAGAGGAGGAAGTTATTTGTAACGAAACCTTAAAATTATTGAATACTAGTGCCAAAGAAGATGACATTGATCATTTTGGCATTAGTATTGCAGGTAGAATACGAAAAATTAAAGATGAGAAGAAAAAAAATACATGCATGACAGCCATATGTGGGATGCTGACTTGCTATGAGGAAGAGGGTAGTTTCCCTTCCTCTGGCGCAATTATTTCGAAAATTGAACAAATTTTTGACGAAGTCAAAAACCCACCAGCCCAAAAGAATACAGCTACTATTGCCCCAAACCCAATCTACATAACAAAACCTTATTCTCTAAATACAAATACCTATAATCAAAATGTGCACCAACAATATTTGCATCCAGGCATACAAACTCAAAAACCCCAATCTAGCCAAATGAATATACAACCCCCGTTAAATGTAAATTTGCATTCCCAACAACAACCTCATGGATATTTCAGCAGGCAATTATTTTCAGAACCTTAATTTCATAATGATCTAATCTTATGTTTCTGTGTGCTGTTTATAAAAATTTATGTTTTCTTCAAACATATAAATTATATTTTGCACATATGTTGTAATGTGCATAAAAATGGCTTTATGACGTAAATAAAGCTTTGTAAAGAAATAAATTAATTTGTGACATCAAAATCTGTGTTTGTATACTTTAATTTTGCAACATATGAAGTGTTTTCATGTTCAATCTTGATGATTTTAGAGTTATCATTGCTTCAGGAAATGACATCATAACAAATTAACATAAACAAGACAGGAAAGGCAGACATTTTTGTATTTGAATCATTTAACTTTATTTTTGAGTTCAATGACATGACAAACGCATATGCGTTTTTAAGTAGAAAAACGCATGTAAAAAGCGCTAAAAACGCAATAAAAACGCGAAAAAAACGCATGCGTTTTTAGCGCTAAAAAATGGTCAGAAGCCATTTGGTCAAAAACCAAGGGAAGGAAAACGTGCAGAATAAACTGCAGGTACACCGACGCAACGTGCGAACATAGCCTTAAATGGCAAAAACAATTGACATGTGAATTGTTTTTGCCATTTGGGATTTGCACTGCAAAGCTGAGTTTTTGACCAAAGTTCTGCAACAAAAAGGCTGCAGTTTGAACTGCATAGTGCGGACAAGAAACCCAAATTCCCATAGACTTTGCTTGAAAAGCAGAACACAACCATTTTGGCATTAAACGCTGCAGTTGAAAAAGCAGCAAAAAAGCAGGTAAAAAGCAGGTAAAATGCAACGTGCGGACATAGCCTAAGTGTGGAGAGTCAGCTAGTGCGCATGCGTGTGCCGATTTACCCCAGCTGCAGCCTAACTACAGTGTTTCGCCTAGTGAGTATGCTCAGCCTGACTGTGCCATTCCTGAGGCTAAGTCTTCATTTCGGGATACAGCGCATGCTCCCACACTTAGTGTGAAAAGCCTCTTTGCACAGGTACTTGCATTCCGTGCCGGGTCTAAGTCCTGTTTTGTGCCTAGACACCATGCTAAAGCTGATAGTCTTTTTTCAGAGACTGTATTTCATGCTACTGAGCATGCTCAGGCACTTACTGCATCAGAGACTAGGTCCGGTAATGAACTCTTTTGCCCTGCCCCTGATGTGGGGGGCCCATATAGACCACAGGGCATCAGGTGTCCTGACAATGTGGCCAGGCCACTCCCAAATGGCTTGCAGAGGCACGCCCCTATGACTTGTCACCTCATTATTGATGGTCAGACAATGACTGGTGAGGTGTTTGTGTCGTGGCAGCCATGAGGTCATTATTGAAGTTGCGGTTCCAAATAGGACGCTAGTTATGCCACTCATGACGTGTCACTCTGCTTTTGTCTCCAGGAGGTGCATTGTGGTCCACCCTGGTTTGGGGCGGACCCAGGTTATAAAACGGGCTGGAGCCAACAAGGAGGTGCGCAGTCTTCTATTATGCTCCGAAAGAGCACACCTCCATGTGTTGAACCCATTGCGGCTTTAGGCCAGAGGTAGGCAGGGATACGGCGTCGATGCAGGCCGCCACCACAGTTGGTAACGCAGAATGGTTAAGACCAGCTCCTGTCCTACAAGTCCTGCTTGTGCAGCCCAGTGGCATTAACAGGCCTGCTGCTGCTGATGCGCCTGCTGTCCACAGGTGTGTCCCCAATGCACACGGTCAGCGTACTGAATGGCCCCTGTGATGTTAACAGGGAGTTCCTGGGCTGGGTGGGCGTGTGGACCCTGTGACGCTAACAGGGCTCCCAGTCTCAAGATCCGAGTGGCGTCTAACTCGGTTCAGGCTACTATTAGTTTCATAGCCACACAGCTCTGTATCCTCCACCTAACCTTCCAGTTGCCAACCTCTCCTTTTCCATCTGGGAGCACGGTGGACACTGACTGCTGATGGGGATATATACCTTTCTCTTTCTTTTCTTATTAATTTTCATTATATAGCGGTAACATAGTATATACCACCTTATCCAAATCTGCCAGTCCCACCGTAACAGATGGTGTTTCTTCATCAAATGTTACTTTTGCTTAACCAACAAACCCACGGACAAAAACTTTTTTCCCCTTTCCAACACACCTGTTCCCCTTTCCACCAGCATTTGTCCTTTTTCAACTCATTTGGTATATGACCAAAAGTGCAACTCTGCAGGGACACCGTACTCAACGCCATCTCAGCACAGCAGCCAGCCCTCGGTCCCTCAGATGTGGACAAGTAAAAGACCATTTCCTCCTATCCATGACAAAGCATTGAGATTCACTCTGTGCAGCACTGGTGTTTAGTGGAAAAGCAGATCTAAGAATCCGTACCACCTTCTGCAGATACTCCTGTATACGTGCATCCCTTTCTATGGCAGGAATTATTTCGCCAAATTTTGTCTTGTACCGGGGATCTAACAGTGTGGCAACCCAGTAGTTAGCATTACTTCGAATTCGTACAATCCGAGGGTCATGTTGTAGGTAGTGCAGCAAGAAGGCGCTCATGTGTCTTGTGCATCCAGGAGGACCAAGTGCTTGGTGTGTTGGTGGCAGAGAGGTGAGAATCGTGCCTCCTTCCTCTGCCCTCTCCCCCCAACCTCGCACAACCGAAATGTGAGCAAGATTTCACTCATCAGCTGAGTCTTCCATGCCCATCGCAAGTTCGTCCTCCATTTCTTCATGGGCTCCTGCACCTTCCTCAACAATTTTTGCTGATACTATGCGCCCTTGTTAATCCCTATCCCCCACCATGACTGCCGCCTAGGTGCCGCTCACCATATGGACCTTGTAGATCTTATTATTCCTTCTGCATATGACTCCTCCTGTACTTCCTCCCCTTCCTCTTGGACCAACACCTGACTCCGAATAATGCTTACAGTGTGCTCCATCTTGTAGATGACCAGAATTGTCACGCTGAGAATGGCATCGCCAGTGCTAAACATCTTCGTCGACATTTGTAAACTGTGTAGAAGGGTGCATAGGTCCTTGATCTGACACCACTCCAGCAGCGTGATCTGCACCACCTCTGGATCAAGTTAGCCCAGGGTATACGTCATACCGTATTTCAGCAGGGCTCTGCGGTGCTGCGACACATGCTGCAACATGTGCAGATTCCAATTCCTGCGTGTCGGAACATGGCATTTCCGGCGTTTAACCGCCAGACCCTAAGACTTCAGGAGCGATGAAAGTTGTTGAGCTGCTGGGTGCGAAGGATGAAAGTGAGCACATAGCAGCGTGCCCGCTGCACAAGGCCATGTAGGCCGGGATGGTATTTTAAAAATAGCTGGAGAATCAGATTCAACACGTGAGCCATACATGGCACGTGTGTCACATGCCCTGACGAAGGGCCGCAGACAGGTTTGCATCATTGCCGCACACGGCTGTTAAGTCACCAACGTAGTCCACTCAATCAATTTGTACTCCGGTCGCCAGGTGACAACGTGTTCCTTTCGTGCATAGTGCTGATGATGGGAAAGGAGTCGATGCCTGCGGCGCAGGTGGACGCAGGTTATGGTCACCCACTGGGTTGCGTTACCTTGACAGATACAGAACCACACGCTGAATGTAGGTGGTGGGTATCTCACAGATGAAGTACCATCATTCAGCTACCACCAATGGGAAGACACCACACCCTTTTTTAGGCCCCTCCTGTCTGCAGACCACTGCCAGACAAAGCTATGAACCTCTTGTTACTGTTACCCCCAGTTCAGTTTTATGAGTTTGTGTGCTTGTTACCTGACTACTTTTCCTGCTTGCTGTTCATGTACCTCGTTGGCCGATCCACATTTCACCTCTGCTTGTTTTCTGATTAAGTCCTGGCCATCCCATTCTGTTCCTCTTCCTCAATTAATGTTTTTGACCCTGCATGACTACTATTCTCTGGAACTGCAGCCTTCCACAGGTATTGATCAACTTGGGCCCTGTGTAATTCTAAATCACTGTATAGGGGTTAAAGGGTTTCAGGGTTCTGGGTGTCCAGCTTGGTGAGTGGCTTGCCTCTAGCCTATCCTTTACAGCCCATCTGAGTGTGTCGATCCAGGCAGGCGTTACACCGTGCCCTCTGCAGAAGGCCATGTAGGCCGGGATAGTGTTTTAAAAATTGCTGGACAACCAGGTTCAACACGTGAGCCATACAAGGCACGTGTGTCACATTGCCCTGAAGAAGGGTCGCAGACTGGTTTGCATCATTGTCGCACCCGATCTTCCCTGACTGCTGGTTGAGTGTAGACAACCATTGATGAAACTCGGTCTCACTCTCCAGAGCTAACCGTCCACAATTCCTCAGCGGTGTCTAACATTTCCCCTACATTTCAAAGTAAACATTTGACCGCCTGATGGCCTTGAGCTCTGCTGCCAGCATAGTAAGGAGGTGTGTGGGATTCCTTGGACGCAGTTACAAGGAAGAGTGGCCTGACCACACAGGGTTTGGGCCGAGGTGGAGGACCCACACGAGGTTAAGGAGGCAGAAGCAGTGGAGGAACTTGTACATACAGAGGAAGGATTAACACACAAGTCGTGGGGACGGCAAGACTTGTACAGCAAACCCTTCTCCATCTCTCACCATAGTTACCCAGTGCCCAGTCAGCAACATGTAACTCTCCTGTCCATGCTTACTGGTCCAAGTATCTGTGGTGAAATGCACCCTGTCACACACAGAGTTTCTCAAGGAATCGGTGAGGTTGTGTGCGACCTGCTGTGGTAGCGCGGGCACGCCTTTCTTGGAGAAGGAGTGACGACTGGCCATCGGCTCTTGGGGCACTGCACTGGGCATAAGGTCTCAAAAATCCTCGGTCTCAAAAGGGTGTAAAGGCAGCCTTTCTGTTGCCAACAAGTTGCAGATGATGAAACTCAACCTCTTAGGCATGTCATGCCTTTCGAAAATCATGTAAAACACAGTGAGGGGACTCCAACCACAGTCTCCCTCGTTGCCACTAATTGGGCCACACACACCCCACTTGACTGGCATCAGTTGACCCCCCTTTTGAAAAAGAAAAAGATGCTTGGCATGAAGCACTCTCAAAAATACGCGTGCCTTTCCCGTCCCCTGGATGACCCAGGGGAAGAAAAGTCCTCTGAGAGCCATGACTTGTTCATCTTGGTTCTTTTAGAAACACAGCGAGGGGACTCCAACCACAGTCTTCCTCGTTGCCACTAATTGGACCACACACACCCCAATTGACTGGCATCACTTGACCCCCCTTTTGAAAAAGAAAAAGATGCTTGGCATGAAGCACTCTCAAAAATACGCCTGCCTTTCCCGTCCCCTGGATGACCCAGGGGAAGATAAGTCCTCTGAGAGCCATGACTTGTTCATCTTGGTTCTTTTAGAAACACAGCGAGGGGACTCCAACCACAGTCTTCCTCGTTGCCACTAATTAAACCACACACACCCCACTTGACTGGCATCACTTGACCCCCCTTTTCAAAATGAAAAAGATGCTTGGCATGAAGCACTCTCAAAAATACGCATGCCTTTCCCGTCCCTTGGATTACCCAGGGGAAGAAAAGTCCTCTGAGAGCCATGACTTGTTCATCTTGGTTCTTTTAGAAACACAGCGAGGGGACTCCAACCACAGTCTCCCTCATTGCCACTAATTGGGCCACACATACCCCACTTGACTGGCATCAGTTGACCCCCCTTTTGAAAAAGAAAAAGATGCTTGGCATGAAGCACTCTCAAAAATACGCGTGCCTTTCCCGTCCCCTGGATGACCCAGGGGAAGAAAAGTCCTCTGAGAGCCATGACTTGTTCATCTTGGTTCTTTTAGAAACACAGCGAGGAGACTCCAACCACAGTCTTCCTCGTTGCCACTAATTGGACCACACACACCCCACTTGACTGGCATCACTTGACCCCCCTTTTCAAAATGAAAAAGATGCTTGGCATGAAGCACTCTCAAAAATATGCGTGCCTTTCCCGTCCCCTGGATGACCCAGGGGAAGAAAAGCCCTCTGAGAGCCATGACTTGTTCATCTTGGTTCTTTTAGAAACACAGAGAGGGGACTCCAACCACAGTCTTCCTCGTTGCCACTTATTGGACCACACACACCCCACTTGACTGGCATCACTTGACCCCCTTTTCAAAATGAAAAAGATGCTTGGCATGAAGCACTCTCAAAAATACGCGTGCCTTTCCCGTCCCCTGGATGACCCAGGGGAAGAAAAGTCCTCTGAGAGCCATGACTTGTTCATCTTGGTTCTTTTAGAAACAGAGCGAGGGGACTCCAACCACAGTCTCCCTCGTTGCCACTAATTGGGCCACACACACCCCACTTGACTGGCATCAGTTGACCCCCCTTTTGAAAAAGAAAAAGATGCTTGGCATGAAGCACTCTCAAAAATACGCGTGCCTTTCCCGTCCCCTGGATGACCCAGGGGAAGAAAAGTCCTCTGAGAGCCATGACTTGTTCATCTTGGTTCTTTTAGAAACACAGCGAGGAGACTCCAACCACAGTCTTCCTCGTTGCCACTAATTGGACCACACACACCCCACTTGACTGGCATCACTTGACCCCCCTTTTCAAAATGAAAAAGATGCTTGGCATGAAGCACTCTCAAAAATACGCGTGCCTTTCCCGTCCCCTGGATGACCCAGGGGAAGAAAAGTCCTCTGAGAGCCATGACTTGTTCATCTTGGTTCTTTTAGAAACACAGCGAGGGGACTCCAACCACAGTCTCCCTTGTTGCCACTAATTGGGCCACACACACCCCACTTGACTGGCATCAGTTGACCCCCCTTTTAAAAATAAAAAAGATGCTTGGCATGAAGCACTCTCAAAAATACGCGTGCCTTTCCCGTCCCCTGGATGACCCAGGAGAAGAAAAGTCCTCTGAGAGCCATGTCCACATTGTCAGTGGACAGACACGTGTGCTTATCTGCCAGCAGACCCCCAGCAGCACTGAAGACAGGTTCCGAGAGAACGCTGGCTGCAGGACACGACAAGATCCCCAAGGCGTACGTGGCAAGCTCAGGCAATTTATCCAGATTGAAAGCCTAAAATGAGCAGGGCTCAAGTTGCACAGTAATGGCATCGATGTTTCCTTGCATATACTCATATATCTGTGTCTCCTCCTCTTTTTCCTTGTCCAGCTCTTTTGTTTTCACATGAGTATATGTCCTTGTCACTTTCCCATGTGTTTGTGTTGTGTTGTGAGTTGTTTATCACCTTTTGGACACCTTTGAGGGTGTTTTCTAGGTGTTTTTATGTGTTTGTGATTGCCTTCCATTGTTTCCTATGCAGTTCGAGTTCGGTTCGTCGAACGTTCGACGAACCGAACTCGAACAGGAGCTCCGTTCGGCGAACCGACCTCGAGCCGAACCGCGACCGGTTCGCTTATCTCTACTCCACAGTCACCAGACCTGAACCCAATAGAGATGGTCTGGGGTGAGCTGGACCGCAGGGTGAAGGCAAAAGGGCCAACAAGTGCTAAGCATCTCTGGGAACTCCTTCAAGACTGTTGGAAGACCATTTCCGATGACTACCTCTTGAAGCTCTTCAAGAGAATGCCAAGAGTGTGCAAAGCAGTAATCAAAGCAAAAGGTGGATACTTTGAAGAACCTAGAATATAAAACATATTTTCAGTTGTATCACACTTTTTTAAGTATTTCATTCCACATGTTTTCATTCATAGTTTTGTTGTCTTCAATGTGAATCTACAATTTTCAGAGTCCTGAAAATAAACAAAACTCTTTGAAAGAATATATACAGTTAGGTCCAGAAATATTTGGACAGTGACACAATTTTCGCGACTTGGGCTCTGTATGCCACCACATTGGATTTGAAATGAAACCTCTATAACAGAATTCAAGAGCAGATTGTAACGTTTAATTTGAAGGTTTGAACAAAAATATCTGATAGAAATTGTAGGAATTGTACACATTTCTTTACAAACACTCCACATTTTAGGAGGTCAAAAGTAATTGGACAAGTAAACCAAACCCAAACAAAATATTTTTATTTTCAATATTTTGTTGCGAATCCTTTGGAGGCAATCACTGCCTTAAGTCTGGAACCCATGGACATCACCAAACGCTGGGTTTCCTCCTTCTTAATGCTTTGCCAGGCCTTTACAGCCGCAGCCTTCAGGTCTTGCTTGTTTGTGGGTCTTTCCGTCTTAAGTCTGGATTTGAGCAAGTGAAATGCATGCTCAATTGGGTTAAGATCTGGTGATTGACTTGGCCATTGCAGAATGTTCCACTTTTTTGCACTCATGAACTCCTGGGTAGCTTTGGCTGTATGCTTGGGGTCATTGTCCATCTGTACTATGAAGCGCCGTCCGATCAACTTTGCGGCATTTGGCTGAATCTGGGCTGAAAGTATATCCCGGTACACTTCAGAATTCATCCGGCTACTCTTGTCTGCTGTTATGTCATCAATAAACACAAGTGACCCAGTGCCATTGAAAGCCATGCATGCCCATGTCATCACGTTGCCTCCACCATGTTTTACAGAGGATGTGGTGTGCCTTGGATCATGTGCCGTTCCCTTTCTTCTCCAAACGTTTTTCTTCCCATCATTCTGGTACAGGTTGATCTTGGTCTCATCTGTCCATAGAATACTTTTCCAGAACTGAGCTGGCTTCATGAGGTGTTTTTCAGCAAATTTAACTCTGGCCTGTCTATTTTTGGAATTGATGAATGGTTTGCATCTAGATGTGAACCCTTTGTATTTACTTTCATGGAGTCTTCTCTTTACTGTTGACTTAGAGACAGATACACCTACTTCACTGAGAGTGTTCTGGACTTCAGTTGATGTTGTGAACGGGTTCTTCTTCACCAAAGAAAGTTTGCAGTGATCATCCACCACTGTTGTCATCCGTGGACGCCCAGGCCTTTTTGAGTTCCCAAGCTCACCAGTCAATTCCTTTTTTCTCAGAATGTACCCGACTGTTGATTTTGCTACTCCAAGCATGTCTGCTATCTCTCTGATGGATTTTTTCTTTTTTTTCAGCCTCAGGATGTTCTGCTTCACCTCAATTGAGAGTTATACCGCATGTTGTCTGGTCACAGCAACAGCTTCCAAATGCAAAACCACACACCTGTAATCAACCCCAGACCTTTTAACTACTTCATTGATTACAGGTTATCGAGGGAGACGCCTTCAGAGTTAATTGCAGCCCTTAGAGTCCCTTGTCCAATTACTTTTGGTCCCTTGAAAAAGAGGAGGCTATGCATTACAGAGCTATGATTCCTAAACCCTTTCTCCGATTTGGATGTGAAAACTCTCATATTGCAGCTGGGAGTGTGCACTTTCAGCTCATATTATATACATAATTGTATTTCTGAACATGTTTTTGTAAACAGCTAAAATAACAAAACTTGTGTCACTGTCCAAATATTTCTGGACCTAACTGTATATGAGGGGACAGTACAGAGACCTTTCCAAAGATCTTTTTACACCTAGGCCTGCGACTGGAACACGGGGGCATCCGCTACGTCTTGAGGAAAGAAGGTTTAATCATAATCACAGCCGAGGATTCTTTACTGTACGAGCAGTGAGACTATGGAACTCTCTGCCGTATGATGTTGTAATGAGTGATTCACTACTAACATTTAAGCAGAGCCTGGACGCCTTTCTTGAAAAATTTAATATTACCAGTTATGTATATTAGATTTTATGACAGGGTGTTGATCTAGGGAACTAGTCTGATTGCCGGATGTGGAGTCAAGAAGGAATTTTTTTCCCCATTGGAACTTGTTTGTCACATTGGGTTTTTTTTTTTTTGCCTTCCTCTGGATCAACATGTTAGGCTACGGGTTGAACTAGATGGACTTAGGGGTACTTTGCACGCTGCGACATTGCAGGCCGATGCTGCGATGCCGAGCGCGATAGTACCCGCCCCCGTCGCAGCAGCGATTTCCTTGTTATAGCTGCCGTAGCGAACATTACCGCTACGACATCTTCACATGGACTCACCTGTCCTGCGACCGTCGCTCTGGCCGGCGACCCACCTCCTTGTTAAGGGGGCGGGTCGTGCGGCGTCATAGCGACGTCACACGCCAGGCGGCCAATCGGAGCGGAGGGGCGGAGATGAGTGGGATGTAAACATCCCGCCCATCTCCTTCCTTCCGCATATCCTACGGAAGCCGCAGTGACGCCGGTAGGAGATGTTCCTCGCTCCTGTGGCTTCACACACAGCGATGTGTGCTGCCGCAGGAGCGAGGAACAACATCGGACTGTCGCGTCAGCGTAATCATGGATTACGCCGACGCTGCACCAATGATACGATTACGACGCTTTTGCGCTCGTTAATCGTATCATCGAGCCTTTACACACTACGATGTCGCATGCGATGCCGGAAGTGCGTCATTTTCAATTTGACCCCACCGACATTGCACCTGCGATGTCGTAGTGTGCAAAGCCCGCCTTAGAGTCTCCCTTCAACCTTAAAAAACTATGATGTCATCAATAAACACAAGTGACCCAGTGCCATTGAAAGCCATGCATGCCCATGTCATCACGTTGCCTCCACCATGTTTTACAGAGGATGTGGTGTGCCTTGGATCATGTGCCGTTCCCTTTCTTCTCCAAACGTTTTTCTTCCCATCATTCTGGTACAGGTTGATCTTGGTCTCATCTGTCCATAGAATACTTTTCCAGAACTGAGCTGGCTTCATGAGGTGTTTTTCAGCAAATTTAACTCTGGCCTGTCTATTTTTGGAATTGATGAATGGTTTGCATCTAGATGTGAACCCTTTGTATTTACTTTCATGGAGTCTTCTCTTTACTGTTGACTTAGAGACAGATACACCTACTTCACTGAGAGTGTTCTGGACTTCAGTTGATGTTGTGAACGGGTTCTTCTTCACCAAAGAAAGTTTGCAGTGATCATCCACCACTGTTGTCATCCGTGGACGCCCAGGCCTTTTTGAGTTCCCAAGCTCACCAGTCAATTCCTTTTTTCTCAGAATGTACCCGACTGTTGATTTTGCTACTCCAAGCATGTCTGCTATCTCTCTGATGGATTTTTTCTTTTTTTTCAGCCTCAGGATGTTCTGCTTCACCTCAATTGAGAGTTAGACCGCATGTTGTCTGGTCACAGCAACAGCTTCCAAATGCAAAACCACACACCTGTAATCAACCCCAGACCTTTTAACTACTTCATTGATTACAGGTTATCGAGGGAGACGCCTTCAGAGTTAATTGCAGCCCTTAGAGTCCCTTGTCCAATTACTTTTGGTCCCTTGAAAAAGAGGAGGCTATGCATTACAGAGCTATGATTCCTAAACCCTTTCTCCGATTTGGATGTGAAAACTCTCATATTGCAGCTGGGAGTGTGCACTTTCAGCTCATATTATATATATAATTGTATTTCTGAACATGTTTTTGTAAACAGCTAAAATAACAAAACTTGTGTCACTGTCCAAATATTTCTGGACCTAACTGTATATGAGGGGACAGTACAGAGACCTTTCCAAAGATCTTTTTACACCTAGGCCTGCGACTGGAACACGGAGGCATCCGCTACGTCTTGAGGAAAGAAGGTTTAATCATAATCACAGCCGAGGATTCTTTACTGTACGAGCAGTGAGACTATGGAACTCTCTGCCGTATGATGTTGTAATGAGTGATTCACTACTAACATTTAAGCAGAGCCTGGACGCCTTTCTTGAAAAATTTAATATTACCAGTTATGTATATTAGATTTTATGACAGGGTGTTGATCTAGGGAACTAGTCTGATTGCCGGATGTGGAGTCAAGAAGGAATTTTTTTCCCCATTGGAACTTGTTTGTCACATTGGGTTTTTTTTTTTTTGCCTTCCTCTGGATCAACATGTTAGGCTACGGGTTGAACTAGATGGACTTAGGGGTACTTTGCACGCTGCGACATTGCAGGCCGATGCTGCGATGCCGAGCGCGATAGTACCCGCCCCCGTCGCAGCAGCGATTTCCTTGTTATAGCTGCCGTAGCGAACATTACCGCTACGACATCTTCACATGGACTCACCTGTCCTGCGACCGTCGCTCTGGCCGGCGGCCCACCTCCTTGTTAAGGGGGCGGGTCGTGCGGCGTCATAGCGACGTCACACGCCAGGCGGCCAATCGGAGCGGAGGGGCGGAGATGAGTGGGATGTAAACATCCCGCCCATCTCCTTCCTTCCGCATATCCTACGGAAGCCGCAGTGACGCCGGTAGGAGATGTTCCTCGCTCCTGTGGCTTCACACACAGCGATGTGTGCTGCCGCAGGAGCGAGGAACAACATCGGACTGTCGCGTCAGCGTAATCATGGATTACGCCGACGCTGCACCAATGATACGATTACGACGCTTTTGCGCTCGTTAATCGTATCATCGAGCCTTTACACACTACGATGTCGCATGCGATGCCGGAAGTGCGTCATTTTCAATTTGACCCCACCGACATTGCACCTGCGATGTCGTAGTGTGCAAAGCCCGCCTTAGAGTCTCCCTTCAACCTTAAAAAACTATGATGTCATCAATAAACACAAGTGACCCAGTGCCATTGAAAGCCATGCATGCCCATGCCATCACATTGCCTCCACCATGTTTTACAGAGGATGTGGTGTGCCTTGGATCATGTGCCGTTCCCTTTCTTCTCCAAACGTTTTTCTTCCCATCATTCTGGTACAGGTTGATCTTGGTCTCATCTGTCCATAGAATACTTTTCCAGAACTGAGCTGGCTTCATGAGGTGTTTTTCAGCAAATTTAACTCTGGCCTGTCTATTTTTGGAATTGATGAATGGTTTGCATCTAGATGTGAACCCTTTGTATTTACTTTCATGGAGTCTTCTCTTTACTGTTGACTTAGAGACAGATACACCTACTTCACTGAGAGTGTTCTGGACTTCAGTTGATGTTGTGAACGGGTTCTTCTTCACCAAAGAAAGTTTGCAGTGATCATCCACCACTGTTGTCATCCGTGGACGCCCAGGCCTTTTTGAGTTCCCAAGCTCACCAGTCAATTCCTTTTTTCTCAGAATGTACCCGACTGTTGATTTTGCTACTCCAAGCATGTCTGCTATCTCTCTGATGGATTTTTTCTTTTTTTTCAGCCTCAGGATGTTCTGCTTCACCTCAATTGAGAGTTAGACCGCATGTTGTCTGGTCACAGCAACAGCTTCCAAATGCAAAACCACACACCTGTAATCAACCCCAGACCTTTTAACTACTTCATTGATTACAGGTTATCGAGGGAGACGCCTTCAGAGTTAATTGCAGCCCTTAGAGTCCCTTGTCCAATTACTTTTGGTCCCTTGAAAAAGAGGAGGCTATGCATTACAGAGCTATGATTCCTAAACCCTTTCTCCGATTTGGATGTGAAAACTCTCATATTGCAGCTGGGAGTGTGCACTTTCAGCTCATATTATATATATAATTGTATTTCTGAACATGTTTTTGTAAACAGCTAAAATAACAAAACTTGTGTCACTGTCCAAATATTTCTGGACCTAACTGTATATGAGGGGACAGTACAGAGACCTTTCCAAAGATCTTTTTACACCTAGGCCTGCGACTGGAACACGGAGGCATCCGCTACGTCTTGAGGAAAGAAGGTTTAATCATAATCACAGCCGAGGATTCTTTACTGTACGAGCAGTGAGACTATGGAACTCTCTGCCGTATGATGTTGTAATGAGTGATTCACTACTAACATTTAAGCAGAGCCTGGACGCCTTTCTTGAAAAATTTAATATTACCAGTTATGTATATTAGATTTTATGACAGGGTGTTGATCTAGGGAACTAGTCTGATTGCCGGATGTGGAGTCAAGAAGGAATTTTTTTCCCCATTGGAACTTGTTTGTCACATTGGGTTTTTTTTTTTTTGCCTTCCTCTGGATCAACATGTTAGGCTACGGGTTGAACTAGATGGACTTAGGGGTACTTTGCACGCTGCGACATTGCAGGCCGATGCTGCGATGCCGAGCGCGATAGTACCCGCCCCCGTCGCAGCAGCGATTTCCTTGTTATAGCTGCCGTAGCGAACATTACCGCTACGACATCTTCACATGGACTCACCTGTCCTGCGACCGTCGCTCTGGCCGGCGGCCCACCTCCTTGTTAAGGGGGCGGGTCGTGCGGCGTCATAGCGACGTCACACGCCAGGCGGCCAATCGGAGCGGAGGGGCGGAGATGAGTGGGATGTAAACATCCCGCCCATCTCCTTCCTTCCGCATATCCTACGGAAGCCGCAGTGACGCCGGTAGGAGATGTTCCTCGCTCCTGTTGCTTCACACACAGCGATGTGTGCTGCCGCAGGAGCGAGGAACAACATCGGACTGTCGCGTCAGCGTAATCATGGATTACGCCGACGCTGCACCAATGATACGATTACGACGCTTTTGCGCTCGTTAATCGTATCATCGAGCCTTTACACACTACGATGTCGCATGCGATGCCGGAAGTGTGTCATTTTCAATTTGACCCCACCGACATTGCACCTGCGATGTCGTAGTGTGCAAAGCCCGCCTTAGAGTCTCCCTTCAACCTTAAAAAACTATGATGTCATCAATAAACACAAGTGACCCAGTGCCATTGAAAGCCATGCATGCCCATGCCATCACATTGCCTCCACCATGTTTTACAGAGGATGTGGTGTGCCTTGGATCATGTGCCGTTCCCTTTCTTCTCCAAACGTTTTTCTTCCCATCATTCTGGTACAGGTTGATCTTGGTCTCATCTGTCCATAGAATACTTTTCCAGAACTGAGCTGGCTTCATGAGGTGTTTTTCAGCAAATTTAACTCTGGCCTGTCTATTTTTGGAATTGATGAATGGTTTGCATCTAGATGTGAACCCTTTGTATTTACTTTCATGGAGTCTTCTCTTTACTGTTGACTTAGAGACAGATACACCTACTTCACTGAGAGTGTTCTGGACTTCAGTTGATGTTGTGAACGGGTTCTTCTTCACCAAAGAAAGTATGCGGCGATCATCCACCACTGTTGTCATCCGTGGACGCCCAGGCCTTTTTGAGTTCCCAAGCTCACCAGTCAATTCCTTTTTTCTCAGAATGTACCCGACTGTTGATTTTGCTACTCCAAGCATGTCTGCTATCTCTCTGATGGATTTTTTCTTTTTTTTCAGCCTCAGGATGTTCTGCTTCACCTCAATTGAGAGTTCCTTAGACCGCATGTTGTCTGGTCACAGCAACAGCTTACAAATGCAAAACCACACACCTGTAATCAACCCCAGACCTTTTAACTACTTCATTGATTACAGGTTAACGAGGGAGACGCCTTCAGAGTTAATTGCAGCCCTTAGAGTCCCTTGTCCAATTACTTTTGGTCCCTTGAAAAAGAGGAGTCTATGCATTACAGAGCTATGATTCCTAAACCCTTTCTCCGATTTGGATGTGAAAACTCTCATATTGCAGCTGGTAGTGTGCACTTTCAGCCCATATTATATATATAATTGTATTTCTGAACATGTTTTTGTAAACAGCTAAAATAACAAAACTTGTGTCACTGTCCAAATATTTCTGGACCTAACTATATATATATATATATATATATATATATATATATATATATATATATATATATATAAAAATATTTGAAAAATATATCTAATGCAAAGCCTGTAAGAAAAGAGACAGAGTCAGATGAACATCTAGAGTAACAAAGCTATACAGACTGATGACAATATGCTTACATATATCATGCCCCCAATGTATTAAGTAAAAAGTTATAATAGAAGCATATCGGAATACATACATCAGTAAGAGGATGCACTTTATGCAAACATATATATATGTACAAGTGTCTACTAAGGATTGGACTTTGATATATATATATATATATATATATTATATATATATAATATGTAAAAAGTGCACGGACTATAAGTAGCAATAACTATATATTACATCAAATAAAAGAGGGGAGATCTCTAAGCTAAATAGGGTCATGGCAGTAATCCTTAAAATAAAACTCACATGTAAAGCAGGGTAATTGACTTGCTGTGTTCCAACACCCCAACGCGCGTTTCACCAGCTCTTCATCAAAAAGTAAATGATTCCCACTTCAGAAAATGAACAAGAGAATTCTGTCTGGGCGAACTTCAACATCTACTGGATAGAGTTTAAAGAATAGGAACTCATAAATTAGGACAGGAACCAAGATAAAGAGAAGTGATTCCTGGGTAACAGGAGTCAACAAGGAGCCAGAATATGTGACTGTTTGTGCCATAGTTAGAAAGTATAAAATCCCCTGGGTCCACAGTAGAGCAGGAGGCATTGGCTAGACTTGTATTAAGTCAAATGTGCTGAGCAAACTGAGCTGGTTTATAGCCGCACCCAAAGGTACAAGAGTGATGGTGCACAGTCTCAGAGTAAGGCCTAACATGTGAGCTGAAAGGACCGAGTTACCGAACTGTGGAAATGTCATAAGAGTAAGTCACATGAGCAGTCACATGGCATGGCCAACAGCCTTATCAATAGAAGTGTCATAACAGTAAATCACATGACCAGTTAATGGACTTAAAAAATTCGTGACACTGGCGCATATGCACTTCACCGCTCAGCCACAAATTAATTTTCTATCCTATGGGCAATCACACAAAGTGCGTGGCAACACTGTCTATGGAAATCATGCCGATGGCGCAGATGTATCCACTAGACAGTGCTGAATTTGGATAAACGGTGGCAAGGGAAAAATAAATGCGAGCACACCACTGGTAGAGAATGTGGAAAACATCTACATATATATATATATATATATATATATATATAAAAGCTGAGTATATGTATGTATGTCCGCTAAAGGAATCTGCATCGTTGCATTTACAGTCACAAAATTTTGCACAGCCACCTCATTTGACTCAGGAATGTCATAGACTATGTTTTGAGGGGAGATTTTAACCCCGCACTTTACAGTTATTCGCCAAAAAGCCTGCTTACATCAAAGTCAATGAAGCTGGAAACGGATATGTTATTATTACGTGATATTATTGACAGACTGATGTAAGTCACATGACCTTACCTGTATACTAATTGTGTGGGGTTTTGTGAGGCAATATATTGGCTGTTTTAACAGTTAGCCTGGATATTTATCAGGTGGTTCATAGCAACCAATCACAGCTCTGCTTCTATTTTGTTAGAGGTCAAGGAGCTCTGATTGGTTGCTATAGGCAATGAAGGACATTGTTAGTATAGGACAGCTTATGTGTTAATTAATATGATTTTGGTGGTGACGCTTAGTCAATAATGTTATACTGCTGTATGTCACATGACCTTTTCTGTATACTAATTGTGTGGGGTTTTATATACAATATGATTGGACGATTGTTGTCAGACACTAAAGCCTGCTTTACACGTTGCAATTTCGCATACGATATCGTATGCGATTTGCAACGCCCCCATCGTATATGTGGCATGTTCACTTTGTTGAACGTGCCGCACAACCGATAAAACCCCGTCACACGCATTTACCCATCCATACGACCTCGATGTGGGTGGTGAACGTCCACTTCCTGGAGTGGGAGGGACGTTCGGCGTCACATCGACGTCACTCGGCAGACAGCCAATAGAAGCGGAGGGGCGGAGATGAGCGGGACGTAAACATCCCGCCCACCTCCTTCCTTCCGCATTGTCGGCGGGAGCCACGGACGGAGGTAAGCTGTCGTTCAATGTTCCCGGGGTGTCACACACTGCGATGTGTGCTGCTTCGGGAACAATCTTTGAGGAATGAACGACGTGCATGCAATGAACGGATTTTCATTCAATCGCAATTGCATTGAGGTTTTACACGCTACAATCATACTTACGATGCCGGATGTGCGTCACTTATTACGTGACCCAGCAGACACATCGTAAGATTTATTGTAGCATGTAAAGCGGCTTTTAGGGTGGCTTTATACGCTGTGACATTGCTAGCCGATGCTAGCGATGGCGGGCATGATAGCACCCGCCCCTATCATTATGCCGATATGTGAAGATCGCTGCCGTAGCGAACATTTTCGCTACGGCAGAGCCACACGTACTTACCTGCTCGTCGCTGTGTCCGGCGAACCGCCTCCGTTCTAAGGGGGCAGTTCGCTCGGCGTCACAGAGACGTCACTAAGCGGCCGCCCAATCAAAGCAGAGGGGCGGAGATGAGCGGTATGTGTACTGCCACAGGAGCGACGAACTTCTTCGTCCAACCGACAGCAGCGATAATTGGGAGAGGACCCCCATGTCAACGAGGAGCGATTTTGGACGTTTTTGCAACAATCCAAAATCGCTCCTAGGAGTCACACAAAACGAGATCGCTACAGCAGTCAGATGTGCATCACAAAATCCGTGACCCCAACGAGATCGCTGTAGCAAACTCGTAGCGTGTAAAGCCCGCTTAAGAAAAAAGCTGTATTATGGCTCAATGACCAATCTGAAGATAGGGAAGCAAGGTTGACAGACATAACTATATTTTGAGGGGAAATTTTCACCCCGCGCTGTACAGTCATGGCCAAACGTTTTGAGAATGACACCAAAATGATATTTTCACATGATCTGTTGCTCTCTGGTTTTTAATTGTATTTGTCTGATGTTTACATCACATACAGAAATATAATTGCAATCATATTATGAGTACCAAAAGGTTATATTGACAGTTAGAATGAGTTAATGCAGCAAGTCAATATTTGCAGTGTTGACCCTTCTTCTTCAGGACCTCTGCAATTCTCGCTGGCATGCTCTCAATCAACTTCTGGACCAAATCCTGACTGATAGCTGTCCATTCTTGCATAAGCAATGCTTGCATTTTGCCAGAATTTGTTGGTTTTTGTTTGTCCACCCGTCTCTTGATGATTGTCCACAAGTTCTCAATGGGATTAAGATCTGGGGAGTTTCCAGGCCATGGAATCTCTGTTTTGTTCCATGAGCCATTTAGTGATCGCCTTTGCTTTATGGCAAGGAACTCCATCATGCTGGAAAAGGCATTGTTAGGCGCCAAACTACTCTTGGACAGTTGGGAGAAGTTGCTCTTGGAGGACATTCTGGTACCATTCTTTATGCATGGCTGTGTTTTTAGGCAAGACTGTGAGTGAGCCGATTCCCTTTGCTGAGAAGCAACCCCACACATGAATCGTTTCAGGATGCTTAACAGTTGGCATGAGACAAGACTGGTGGTAGCGCTCACCTCTTCTTCTCCTAATAAGCTGTTTTCCAGATGTCCCAAACAATCGAAAACGGGATTCATCTGAGAAAATGACTTTACCCCAGTCCTCAGCAGTCCACTCCCTGTACCTTTTGCAGAATATCAGTCGGTCCCTGATGTTTTTTTCTGGAGAGAAGTGGCTTCTTTGCTACCCTCCTTGAAACCAAGCCTTGCTCAAAGAGTCTCTGCCTCACAGTGCGTGCAGAAGCACTCACACCAGCCTGCTGTCATTGCTGAGCTTGCTCGGCACTGCTGGTAGTCCGATTCCGCAGCTGAAACAGTTTTAAGATACGGTCCTGGCGTTTGCTGGTCATTCTTGGGCGCCCAGGAGCCTTTTTGGCAACAATGGAAGCTCTCTCCTTGAAGTTCTTGATGATGCAATAGATTGTTGACTGAGGTGCAATCTTTGTAGCTGCGATACTCTTCCCTGTTAGGTCATTTTTGTGCAGAGCAATGATGGCTGCACGTGTTTCTTTAGAGATAACCATGGTTAACTGAAGAGAAACAATGATACCAAGCACCAGCCTCCTTTTAAGTGTCCAGTGGTGTCATTCTTACTTAATCATGACTGATTGATCGCCAACCCTGTCCTCATCAACACTCATACCTGTGTTAATGGAACAATCACTAACACAATGTTAGCTGCTCCTTTTAAGGCAGGAATGCAATGATGTTGAAATGTGTTTTGGGGGTTAAAGTTCATTTTCTTAGCCAATATTGACTTTGCAAGTAATTGCTGTTAAGCTAATCACTCTTTATGACATTCTGGAGTATATGCAAATTGCCATTAGAAAAACTTAAGCAGTAGACTTTGTAAAAATTAATATTTGTAGCATTCTCAAAACTTTTGGCCATGACTGTACAGTTATTCACCAAAAAAAACCTGCATAGATACTATTTGGATGTGGGAGGCAATATATTGTCTATTTAGACTGGATATTTATCAGGTGGCTTATAGCAACCAATCACAGCTCTGCTTCTATTTTGCTACAGGTCATTATTAGGAGCTCTGATTGGTTGCTATAGGCAATGAAAGATATTCTTAGCACAAGACAGCTTATGTGTGAGGTAATTTGATTTCTCTGGTGATGCTTAGGTAACATTGCTGTAGAGGCTGATGTGGGTCACATGACCTTACCTGTATACTAATTGTATGGGGTTTTATATACTTTTAATTACAGACAATAATGACCCATATAAAAAGAAAATTGATTGTACGATTGTCGTCAGACGCTAAGAGAAAAGCTATATTACGGCTCAATGACCAACCTGAAGAAAGAAAAGCATCATTCACTGACAAGAGAACAAGAGTTGTTCCCTCAAGGGCCACTGAAACATCTCAGCAGAGAGAAGTTAGGTTGGTAGACAAGGGGACAAGAGCTGATACCTCAATGGCTACTGAATCATTGCAGCAGATAAAAGCAAGACTTACAGACAAGAGAATAAGAGCTGCTTCCTCAAGGGTCACTGAAAAATTCTCAGCAGCAGCAGACAGAAGCAAGACTTGCAGACAAGAGGACAAGAGCTGATACCTCAAGGGCTACTGAAACATTGCAGCAGACAGAAGCAAGACTTGCAGACAAGAGAATAAGAGCTGCTTCCTCAAGGGTCACTGAAAAATCTCAGCAGCAGCAGACAGACGCAAGACTTAGGCGGGCTTTACACACTGCAACATCGCTAGCAATTGCTAGCGATGTCGAGCGCGATAGCACCCGCCCCCGTCGTACATGCGATATCTGGTGCTTGCTGGTGTAGCGAACATTATCGCTACAGCAGCTTCACACGTGCATACCTGGTCGGCCGGCCAATAGAAGCGGAGAGGCGGAGATGAGCGGGACATAACATCCCGCCCACCTTCTCTTTTCCGTATTGCTGGTGGACGCAGGTAAGGAGATGTTTGTCATTCTTGCGGTTTCACACACAGCGATGTGTGGTGCTACAGGAACAATAAACAACATCGTATCTGCATCAGTAACGACATTATGGAAATGAACGACGTGACAAAGATCAGCAATTTTTTACGCTTTTGCGCTCGTTCATCGTCGCACCTAGGATTTACACATTGCGATGTCGCCCGGTGCCGGATGTGCGTCACTAACGATGTGACCCCGACGATATATTGGTAGCGATGTTGCAACATGTAAAGCCCGCCTTACAGACATGAGAACAATAGCTGATTCCTCAAGGGCTACTGAAATATCTCAGCAGAGAGAAGAAACACTTACCGGTATGAGAATCGGAATTGCTTTCACCTGGACACAGGACAAAAATGAAATTTCAAACACTGCCTTTTTCTACCACCCAGATATCAACTATTAGGATAATCCAATAGTAAATATTGGAAAAATGTATGTGCTCTGTATGTACTACAATGCCATGAGGTGGAAAGATGAACCGCCAGGTTTATGCTGTGCAAATAGCAAGGTAAAACTTCTTCCTCTCCTGTCACCACCTGATCCCCTGAAGTCTCTGATGATAGGCCCCACTGCAACATCAAAACATTTCTTGGACAACATCAGGGAGTGCAACATCTGCTTCCAAATGACTTAATTTGATGCAACAAGAGTTTTTACAACTGGATTTATGACCATGTTCAAAGTTCAAGGACAGATTTACCACTCAATTGTCTCACTGCTTCCAATACAAAGAAAATAACCACAATTTCTTCAACTCTACTTCATGGGAAATGTAGAAGCAGAGGCTCAGCAGAGATGCTCTTTAATTGTACCGCATCTTTAATTCCAAACACTCGACTTGATGTTTTCACTAACTTGCAGCAGTTCTTTCACTTATCCATATGTCCAACTTTTCAAGACTGCACTTGAATGCATGCCAAGTGACTATTACAAAGTTTTAATTAGAGGTGGCAAAACACCACAAGGTGAGCATCATTGACATTTCAATGGTCCCACATTTGATTGTGGGAAATGAGTTTCAAAGCCGTGACATTGTGCTTCAGAAAAGGAACAATGGTTTGCCATGGATGGCAAAAGCTCACAGGTGCTATGATGCACTGCTATATCCAATTATCTTTTGGCAGGGACAGGATGGCTATCACTTTGCTTTGAAACAACAGACAGATTGCAGCAGGCAACCCTTCAGGGAAAAAGTGTTGGCCATGGACTTCTATGCCTATAAGATCTCGACAAGAGTCGATGAGAAAGATCACATCTTCAAATGCAGACACCTATTCTACCAATTCAACGTTGACACGTATTCAAAGATCGAGAGTGAACGTCTTGAGAATATCCGACTAAATCAAAAGAAGCTCAGAGTGGAGGAATAGATTCACCTTAGAGATACTGTGGCTACTGATGCTGATCCAAAGGAGTTGGGTACAATGGTCATTCTTCTATCAACTGTCACTGGAAGCCCATGACACATGCATGAATACACAAAAGATGCAATGATTTATGTGAGAAAGTATGGCTGTCTAGATCTTTTTATTACCTTCCCTTGCAATCCTGATTGGGAGGAAATCAGAGGGCACCTGTGACCAGGTCAGAAAACTGTGAATCGCCAAGACATCATTGCTCTAGTTTTCAAAAGAAAAGTCGCAAAATTAATTCATTTGATCACAAAAGCACACATTTATGGTGGGACACAGTGCTGGATGTATTCAGTCGAATAACAAAAAAGAGGCCTTCCTCCTTGTTCTGGCTGAAACTAAAAATATAGTCCACTGAAATTAACAATATCATAAGTGCCGAATTACCAGACCCTAAGAATGACCTATTTCTGTTTGACACTTTTGCAAAGAACATGAATCATGGCCCCTGTGGTAACCTCAAAAAACATTGTCCCTGCATGGTTGATTGCAGGTATTCAAAGAATTACCCACAAAACCTTTTCCAAGGAGCACAAACAGGACAAGATGGATATCCAGTCCACTGAAGACAAAAACCAGGGGATGGGGACTTCACAGTAAAGCTCAAAATGCAGGTTAGAACATCAATTGACAACAAGTGGGTGGTACTTTACAACTCTTTACTCTGTAAAATTTTCAAGGCCCACATCAATGTCGAATCTTGCCACTCCATGAAATCAATCAAGTACATATGCAAATATGTCCACAAAGGAAGTGATCAAGCAGTTTTTGAACTCTAGAAAAAATGTACCTATTATTGATGAAGTGCAGGCATTCCAGATGGGTAGGTACATCAGCAGCAATGAAGCTGTTTGGAGAATATTAGGGTTCTCTATTCATGAGCGCTACCCATCAGTTGTGCATCTCAGTGTTCCCTTGGAATATGGACAGAGGATTTACTTCGACCCAGAAAACTTGCACCAGCAGCTTCTAACTACACCTAAAACCACCCTCTTGGCATTTTTTGAACAGTGTCAATTTGCAAAAAAAATTCTCTACTATGATGTACCGAAGTACTACACTTGGAACACATCCAGAAAAAAAAAACACTGGAACTGAGTAAACAGGGGCTTGATGTTGAAGACCTTCCAAGAGTCAAAGCAAATGATACTCTTGGTTGCATCTACACTGCTCAACCATCAAATGCAGGGAGCATCTACCTGCGTATGTTACATCATGCTGTCAAGGGTCCAACATCATTTTCTGACCTGAAGGAGTCCATGTCTGTGAAACATTTAGGAAAGCTTGCCAAAGACAAGGACTTCTGAAAAATGATGGATACTGGTACATGACTCTCAGTGAAGCAGCAGCCACCCAAATCGATTAAGACACCTCTTTGCTATTCTTCTAACAACCTCTAATATTTCAAATCCCCTTCAGATTTGGATAAAGTAAAAAACTGAACTCAGTGAGGACATCCTCATTCAGGCTAAAAAGGGAAATCCTCAGCAAATTTAAAACTTCACAGAAAACATTTTCAATAAAGCCTTAATTCTTCTTGAAGAACAGAGCATTGGAATGTCCAGAAAAGCATTACAACTGCTTGGCTTGCTTACTCCAATATGAAATCAGGAAGTTAACCAAATGTGCACTTAAATTTTCATAGAAACAAACTACAACAGTGATGAACTCACAGCATTTGTCTCTTACAGCGAACCACTGTTGGTACAAGACCAAAGAGACACCTACAAACAAATTTTAAGTTTCACGGTAACCAACAAAACAGGGATTGTCTTCCTAGATGCTCCAGGAGGAACAGGAAAAATATTTTTAATCAACTTGCTCCTGGCAAAATTTTGACAACAACAAAAGATTGCGCTTGCAGTGGCATGTTCTGGAATTGCAGCTACACTTTTAACTGGTGGTAGGACAGCACATTTGACCTTCAAGCTACCACTTAACCTGTCTCACAGTGACAGCCCAGTGTGAGACAGGTTAAGTGGTAAACATTGCTAAGGAATTAGGACAGGCCAAACTGCTTCAAACGTGCAGTGCCATCATTTTGAATGAATGCACCGTGTCACACAAGAGGGCTCTGGAAGCAGTGGACAGACTGCTCCAAGACTTGCGTGGAAACAATTCTATCATGGAAGGTGTAGTTGTTTCTTTTTTTTCTGGTGACTTTTGTCAAAACACTACCTGTTTTTCCAAGGTCAACACCTGTCTCAAAGCATCGTACCTTTGGAGACATGCGAAGAAAATGTCGCTGCACACAAACATGAGAGTTCACAGGACAGCCAATGATTCTGCTGGACTGTTCTCAATCCAGCTGCTGACTATTTGAGATGGCAAGGCACCAGTAAACTCAACCACTAGACATATCATGTTTCCAAGCAACTTTTGCAACATCATGACATCCATTGAGGAGCTAAAAACAAAGGTTTTTCCAAACATTCAATGCAACTTCAGAAAGTCTGTCTGGCTGAGTGAAAGGGCTATTCTAGCTTCCAAGAATGATAGCATCAACAAGATAAATCTTCAAATTCTAAATCTCCTTCCAGGTGCGTGCAGGACCTAAAAGTCAGTGGATGAAGTGACAGACCCTGCTCAAGCATTATCCTATCCAACCGAGTTCCTCAAATCTTTGGAACCACAAGGACTTTCTTCGCATAATCTCTTTCTTAAACCTATAGCACCTATTCTGCCTTCGATAAATTTAGATCCACCAAAACTGTGTAATGGAAAAAGACTCTTGATTAAATATCCTGTTTCAATGTAATTGAAGCAACCATTTTGAAAGGATGTGCCAAAAGAGAAGACTTTTTCATTCCAACAATTCCACTAAATCCATCTTATTTGCCTTCTGATTTTAAACACTTCCAGTTTCCATTTTGACTGGCATTTCCAGTGTCCATTAACAAGGATCAGGGACAGTCCTTGAAAGTAGCAGGATCAATTTGCAATCCCCATCCTTTTCTCATTGTCAACTTAATGTGGCCTGTTCAAGAGTTGGATCTGCCGAAAATCTCTTCATCTTTGCACCGGAAGTAAAAACAAAGAATGTTGTTTATGAAAAGTCTCTCGAATAAGGAGTTCAAGATAAAATACTTTACATTACTTTGGTTCTTAGTTTATTTGTGTTGAATGTCTGTGCTGTTGAATATATGATGTGAAATGCTTATATTACTTAACTTTTTTTTAGATTTAATGATACAATTTCTGTTTGTTTAGTTTGTGACTTTTATTTGAAAAATATTATTTTGTTAACGCGTTGTTATAGTTAAGAATAGTTAGTTACTATCCCGGGCAAAGCCACTTAATACAGCTTGTATATACTGTATATATATGCTGTATATATATATATACAGTGTGTCCACCCATATCCTGTCCACCTCCATTAACTTGAGAATGGCGGCAGCTATAGAAATAGAAGTGGTGTCTAGGTATAAAGTAGCCATGCGCTACGCAGTGAAACCACCTATTGTGCCACCTGGTGGAAAACAATGAAGTTAGCATTTTGATCTCAAAAACGGAACGAGATAGAGAAAAAAAGTGAATTACAAAATTGTAGGGCATCATCAATTCAATACGAATTGACACCTTGCATTCAGAAATGCTATGATATGAAACCCATGACCCCATCTAAACATTAAATGCTGGTCACGCATATGGCACTCATTTAACTTTGATGCTCAAAGTGGCCACCATCAGGTGCAATACACACCTGGACTCTGGAAAGCATACTGTATCTTGCTGCCCGTTGTGCAATATGGTAGGTGACATGTTTACACAAGTATCTGTCATACGTCGCTGTAGGTCCTGCAATGTTGGTGGAGGGATCGCATACACCTGCTGTTTGATGTGACCTCACAGAAAGAAGTCCAATGGGGTCAGGTCAGGTGAGCGTGGGAGGCCACTCCATGCAGCCACCATACCCAATGACTTGTATGAAGGTCTCCATGAGGTATCGCTTCACGTCCACAGCCTTCTGAGTTTTACACGTTCTAATCATAGCATTTCCGTATGCAAGGTGTTGATTCATATTGAATTGATGATGCCATACAATTTTGTAATTCCCTTTTTTTCTCTATCTCGTTACGTTTTTGAGATAAAAATGCTAACTCCGTTGTTTTCCACCAGGTGGCGCTATAGGTGGTTCTATTGTGTAGCACATGGCTACTTTACTATACCTAGACCACTTCTATGCCTATAGTTGCTGCCGTTCTCAAGTTAATGGCGGTGGACGGGATATGGGTGGACACACTATATATATATATACAGTCCCTGACAAAAGTTCTGTTTCTTATCAGAAGACACAACGTGGCTTTTGGAGCAACCTGTCAACTTCTACAAGCGAGGTGTTTAGAATAGCATAAAGAGATAGAAGAAGCGTGTGTCTGTATGTGGCACCTATGTATAGAAGTACTAACAAGTTGGCCCTCAGTCAACAGGAAGTGGGTCAAGGGAAATCTCTAATGAACAATCTTTTTAAATATATATATATATATATATATATATATATATATATACAGTCCCTGACAACATTTCTGTTGCTTATCCATGTTATCTAAATAAAAGCTTTTAACCTGACTTTAAATTCATCCAGTGGTTTCATAAATTACTCTTTTGAAAGCTGAAACCCTCCTAAATTTGGTTTAGGTTCTGAAAATAAAGTGCTGTAAAGCTGAAATATTGATCATTTAATGAACACAGAAAGGTCAGATTTTGGCAAGACAAAAGTTTTGTTGCCCACAGAAAATAATGTGAAATTCAAACAAATAATTAACTTCTAATACAAAGATATTAGATACATATTAGCAGATTTCTATATTTTCTCCACCATGATTTTAAAGATACTTTAACTCAAAGGAATACATATCATCAACAAACAAACAAACAGAAATCAGAGTATATTGTATCAAAATAGTTTTATTTTGCAAAAATATTTTTTTTTAATTTTTTTTATTTATTCCAAATCACTAAAAACATCACAACATCAAGAAAAACATCACCAGAAAAAACACATAGACTAAGGGGATCTTTGACCTAAAAAAATATTATTGGTGAGGAGAGCAGAAGGAGGTTATACTTTGTTCATAACGAAAATATATCAAAGTTTATATCATTAAAGCATCACCTCTTCCCTTTCACCAATATTAGAAACAGCACTGATACATATATTAAATTAATAAATAGATATTACATCAATAAATGCATATAATAGCCTCTGTATATAAATATTCAATCCCCAAAGGAACAAATTCAACTCTCATATAAATCTATAAAACCTATATAGGAGGGATCTCATCTACATACATATAGATTCCCCCTTAGAAATGATATTAGATTATAGCTGTGGAGTTTATAAGGAGTACAAGGGGTTAATAAGGAGGAAAAGCACAGCCCATTCACTGACTTGTCTACTCGGGCTGGATGGGAATATCCACTACCCCCAAACACGACTAAATCAATCGCCTTATAACAGAGGCTCTTAGTTAAATGTAGCATAAATTACTGTACCATACTTGCCTAGTATAAGGTCAAAGAAACCCTCAGAACCTCGACGCACATTTCAAGACAAACCTTTTCATCAGAACTATTTTGATACAATATACTCTGATTTCTGTTTGTTTGTTGATAAGACAAAGATATGTTGTATAACATTGGTGAATGAAGTTGTGGTGCTATTAGAGCCATATTTAACATTTTGTGTTACTTCTGTGAGCTTGAAGGACTGCATCCATGCGGTTCAACAATGATTCATACAATTTATTGATGAATATATCAGGGATAGCAAAGAATGCAGTCTTACATGCCTCCTAGAGTTCATCTAGATCCTTTGGTTTTGTCTTCCAAGCTTCCTCTTTCATCCTACCCCAAACATGCTCAATGATGTTCATGTCTGGTCACTGGGCTGGCCACTCCTTGAGCACCTTGATCTTCTTTGCCAGGAGGAACTGATGGAGATGGATGTATGAGAACTTGACCCCTTTTATGATTGGGAATGTAAGAGATAGCTAATACTTCTTGATATTTTTGGTTATTGATATTGCCTTCCACCTTGCAAATGTTTCGCACACCCCATACTGAATGTAACCCCAGACCATGATCTTTCCACCACCAAACGTAACTGTTTTCTGGATCCATACGGGCTCCAGTAGGTCTCCTGCAGTATTTGCGGTGGCTGTGGTGTAATTCAACTGAAGATTCATCAGAGAAATCCACCTTTCACCACTTTTCCAGTGTCCATCTGTTTAGCAGGCTGTGGGACTTGACAAATGTCACACGGTTTTTTAATTGCCTTTTATTTAGTGCTGGCTTCTGGGCACTGATTCGACCATGGAGGCCATCTTGAGACAGAATCCTACAAACTGTTCTAGTTGACACAGGGACTTGAGGTGACCAGGCCTTTTGGAGCTCTGCTGCAGTGGAGGAGGGGCTGGCTTTGAATTTTCTAACCAACAAACGTTCCTCCTGAGCAGTTGTCTTGCGGGGTCTGACGGACCTGGGCTTGTCAAAAACATCTCCAGTCTCTTCAAATCTTTTTTTTAATTCTTTGTACTTGATGCTGAGACACATTAAAGGTGACAGCCACCTGTGCAGTGAATCTGGTCTTCCGCCTCTTGATAATCAAGGCTTTAGTCGCAGGGTGGATTTTTAGCATGCTGTGAGAGGTCAAGTTGCAGTTCAAGTGAAGGTCTGGGGTGCTGCGTTTCTTTTTATACACACCCACGAATTAAGTGATCATTTAGTAAGCACAGGTGAGGATGTAAACTAGGATTGGGTGCATTATATGACAAGGCGACAAAACTTTTGTCTTGCCAAAATCTGACCTTTCTGTGTTCATTAAATGATCAATATTTCAGCTTTGCAGCAACTTTATTTTCATGACCTAAATCAAATTTGGGAATGTTTCACCTTTCAAATGAATAATATATATATATATATATATATATATATATATATATATATATATATTTATATAATATATAAATTTCATAGGTTTTTCATTAGAGATTTACCTTGACCCACTTCCTGTTGACTGAGGGAACACTTCTATACATAGGTGCCACATACACACATACAGACACACGCTTCTTCTATCTCTTTATGCTATTCTAAACACCTTGCTTGTAGAAGTTGACAGTTTGCTCCAAAAGCCACATTGTGACTTCAATAATTAAGGCCAATTCTCACTAAGCGTCATCGCTAGTGACATCGCTGCTGAGTCACGGTTTTTGTGACGCAACAGCGATCTTGCTAGTGATGTCACTGTGCATGACATCCAGCAACGACCTGGCCCCTGCTGTGAGGTCGCCGGTTGTTGCTGAATGTCCTGGACGATTTTTTGGTTGTTGCTCCCCCGCTGTGAAGCACACATCGCTGTGTTTGACAGCGAGAGAGCAACGATCTGAATGTACAGGGAGCAGGGAGCCGGCTTCTGCGGACGCTGGCAACCAAGGTACACATCGGGTAACCAAGCAAAGGCTTTGCTTGGTTATCTGATATTTACCTTGGTTACCAGCGTCCGCAGATTTTAGAAGCCGGCTCTCTGCTCCCTGCAAACGTAGCCAAGGTACACATCGGGTAACTATAAGCAAAACGCTTAGTAACCCGATGTGTACCATGGTTACGAAGCACAGCGTCGTTACACGGGTCGCTGGTGGCTGGTGGGTGATCTCTGATCGCTGTGGAGATCTGCCTGTTTGACAGCTTACCAGAGACCATGTAGTGACGCTCCAGCGATCCCTGCCAGGTCAGATCGCTGGTGGGATCGCTGGAGCGTCGCTTAGTGTGACTGTACCTTAAGTCTTATAATCTGGAATATGCTTGCTCTTCAAAGATAACTTCATTTTGTTTCCTCCAATGTTTGACCACATTTGAAATGTAAATGCCAGTTCTTGACAACATCATATGATGGGGAGTCATCAGCATAAACCTCTTTCATGTTATAAAACATCTCCCTCAGTGTGCGGCCTTTCAAGTAAAGGAACTTGATGACTCCTCCACATTTCACTGGGTCTGTTATCAGTCAAACCTCACACCACTTCAGCAGCAGTAAAAGAAAGACCGTTATCAGTTAAGAGTTGAACATTGACACATATTCTATAGAGACTTATATCATAATACATGTGCAGTTTCAGCATCCTGTGATAAATAAAAGTGGGTGAGGGGGGAATTTTTAATGAACACCAAAAGTTTGGACACACTCTCATTCAAAGAGTTTTCTTTATTATCATGACTCTGAAAATTGTAGATTCACATTGATGGCATCAAAACTATGAATTAACACACGTGGAATGAAATACTTAACAAAAAAGAGTGAAACAACTGAAAATATGTCTTATATTCTAGGTTCTTCAAAGTAGCCACCTTTTGCTTTGATTACTGCTTTGCACACTTTTGGCATTCTCTTGATGAGCTTCAAGAGGTAGTCACCAGAAATGGTTTTCACTTCACCGGTGTGCCCTGTCAGGTTTAATAAGTGGGATTTCTTGCCTTATAAATGGGGTTGGGATCATCAGTTGTGTTGTGCAGACGTTTGGTGGATACAAAGCTGATAGTCCTACTTAATAGACAGTTAGATCTTTTATTATGGCAAGAAAAAAGCAGTTAAGTTAAGAAAAATGAGTGGTCATCATTACTTTAAGAAATGAAGGTCAGTCAGTCCGAAAAAATTGGGAAAACTTTGAAAGTGTCCCCAAGTTCAGTGGCCAAAACCATCAAACGCTACAAAGAAACTGGCTCACATGAGGACCTACCCAGGAAAGGAAGACCAAGAGTCACCTCTGCTGTGAAGGATAAGTTTATCCAAGTCACCAGCCTCAGAAATCACAGGTTAACAGCAGCTCAGATTAGAGACCAGGTCAATGCCACACAGAGTTCTAGCAGCAGAAACATCTCTAGAACAACTGTTACGAGGAGACTTTGTGCAGCAGGCCTTCATGGTAAAATAGCTGCTAGGAAACCACTGCTAAGGACAGGCAACAAGCAGAAGAGACTTGTTTGGGCTAAAGAACACAAGGGATGGACATTAGACCAGTGGAAATCTCTGCTTTGCACTGATGAGTGCAAATTTGAGATCTTTGGATCAAACCACCGTGTCTTTATGCGATGCAGAAAAGGTGAACGGATGGACTCTACATGCCTGGTTCCCACCGTGAAGCATGAAGGAGGAGGTGTGATGGTGTGGGGGTGCTTTGCTGGTGACACTTTTGGGGATTTATTCAAAATTGAAGGCATACTGAACCAGCATGGCCACCACAGCATCTTGCAGCGGCATGCTATTTCATCCGGTTTGCGTTTAGCTGGACCATCATTTATTTTTCGACAGGACAATGACCCCAAACACACCTCCAGGCTGTGTAAGGGCTATTTGACTAATGCGGGCGTCACACGGTACGATATATCGGGCGATATGTTGGTGGGGTCACGTCGTTAGTGACGCACATCCGGCATCGTCAGACATATCGTACCGTGTGACACCTCGGAACGAGTGTGATCGAGCAAAAATACTTACCTTATTGTTGCTTGTTGACACGTCGTTCATTTTCAAAAAGTCATTCCTCCTTCTGTGCTCCGTTTGTTCGTCGTTCCAGTGGCAGCACACATCGCTCCGTGTGACACCACGGGAACGACGAACACAGCTTACCTGCGTCCCCCCGGCAATACGGAAGAAAGGAGGAGGGCGGGATGTTTACGTCCCGCTCATCTCCGCCCCTCTGCTTCTATTGATCGGCGGCTGTGTGATGTCACTGTGATGCCGAACGTTCCTCCCCCTTCAGGAAGAGGATGTTCGCCGCCCACAGCGAGGTCGTCCGGCAGATAAGTACGTGTGACAGGGGTAAACGATATTGTGCGCCACGGGCAACAAATTGCCTGTGACGCACAAACTATGGGGCAGGGTGCGATCACGTGATTTATCGTCCCGTGTGACATCCGCATAAGAAGGAGAGTGATGGGGTGCTACACCACATGACCAGGCCTCCACAGTCACCAGACCTGAACCCAATCAAGATGGTTTGGGGTGAGCTGGACTGCAGAGTGGAGGCAAAAGGGCCAACAAGTGCTAAGCATCTCTGGGAACTCCTTCAAGACTGTTAGCAGACCATCTTGAAGCTCATCAAGACAAAGCCAAGAGTGTGCAAAGCAGTAATCAAAGCAAAAGGTGGCTACTTTGAAGAACCTAGAATATAAGACATATTTTCAGTTGCTTCACATTTTTTTGTTATTTCATTCCACATGTGTTAATTCATAGTTTTGATGCCTTCAATGTGAATCTACAGTTTTCAGTCATGAAAATAAAGAAAACTCTTTGAATGAGAAGGTGTGTCCAAACTTTTGGTCTGTATAGTATATATATATATATATATATATATATATATATATATGTATATATGTATATATATATATATATATATATATTTCCTCTGCTGCCCCATACTGTTTCTTTACTTACCCCCTAGCGGTGTGCGAGTATTCTCACCACTGCTCAATGTTCAAGCAAACATCGAGGTATTCATGCATGCTCGTTACTTGATCAAGTATTGCAGGTGGTCGAGCATCATGCTCAAGTCCCTGCACCATATATTTTGTGGCTTTTTTACAGCCAGTCAACATGTGGGGGCACACTCTGAATGTAGCCAATCAGCCCCGGAAGTAGCACTGCAGCCGTGGGGAGACTCAGTAAGTATGTACTGCTTTAACCCTTTTGCTTCCTTTTTTTTTTTCTTTTACAGTGGCCTAACATAGCCATGCCAATACTTGACATGGCTGTGATGGGAAGAGAGAGGATCGTTTTTGCCATCAGAACATTTGCTGATCCTTGGCAAGATCGTCGACTTTTGCGGCAAATGTTCTTATGTCCGACCTGGCCAAAGATAGTACGATTTTAACATTTTCCAATGAGAGTTTCTCATCTCTAGTGCGGACATGTACTCTTCAACCATGTTGTTGATATGCCGCCTCCTGCTAATACAAAGTGTATCAGATGGTGGTGACAGATGTTGTGGCATGTTACTGAAAAATTATTTCCACATTTAGGCCATGATCACCCTCCATTCCTAGGTGGTGCTGGCGTACAAGCTGCATTGACCACTTCCTCCTCCTCCTCTGCCTTGTTCTTCCACTGAACCCCCGCTGTCAGGTGACAACAACATCAGTAGTACCTCTAACAGCGTGAGCTTGAATGCACGCAATTTACGATCCCGATTCAGTGACGAATGTAGCGATGGTATGCTGTCCTTGTAGCATGGATCAAGCATGGTGGCCACCCAATAATCAGCACTGGCAAATTGGCAGTCATTGCTCAGGCATAGCAGCATGTATTCTCTCATGTGTGTCAGGCTGCCCAGAGGCAATGACAAGCTGTCAGAGAAATGTGGGCTGGGTCCTCTTTATCTCCAGCCATGATGCCCCTGGGCAAATTTGAGTGCTAGCCTGCTGTGAAGACAGTTCTTCCTCATCATCATCATTTTCCCAAACTGTCCTGCGGCTCTGGAAACTTGTGAACATGCCTGTTGTCTGTACAGAAACCAACTCTTGAAGCCCTGTGTGGATAACAGCTGTGATAATGGTCAATTTTCTCTATTACTCCTGCTCCTCTTCCTATTGTGCCACTAACTCATCCATCATGACATCAAACATTTTCTCAAGCAGGAACAAAATCAGGATAGTAATGCTGATCATGGCGTTATCAGTGCTGGGCATGTTGGTGGAGTATTTAAAGTATCGCAACACAGCATACAGGTCCTACATTGAAACCCACTCATTGGTGGTGAAGTGCTGTTTTTCCTCAGAGCAAGTTGTGTGTGCTGCAGCTGAAATTCCACTATTGCCTGTTGCTGCTCACACAAGTTCTCCAGCATATGCAAAGTGGAGTTCAACCTTGTTGGCACATCACATATGAGCTATGAGCTGGTGAGCAAGAAGGCCAAAGTGACACTGCAGCACAGACAGGTGAACAGCAGCAGGGTGAGAATGCCAAAAATCTGCATAGACTGCCCACACTTTCAGAAGCAGCTTTGACATATGTGTGTATCAGCTCCTTTGTGGTGTGGGATTTGTTCCCTAAACAAGTGAGTTTTAGAACAGTTTGCTGTTGTTTTCCCCTGGCTGTGGTGAAGTTGATGGTGCATGTGTTACTCTGACCAGATGAAAAGTTAGCAGAGGCAGGGGAGTAGGAGGAGGAGACAACATGAAGAGAGAAACATCCAGCAATTCTCTGTGGTGGAAGAACATGTGCCAGAATGCCTTCTATCTCTGTTTCAGACCTTGGCCTGTTTATTGACTATTGTTTAGACTAAGGGTATGTGCACACGTTGCTTTTTTTTCCGCGCGGAAAAAAACGCACCCTCTGGCAGAGGGGAGAATTGTAAACAATGCTTTTTGAGAAACAACGCATCGAAAACGCATGCGTTTTTCATGCGTTTTTCATGTGTTTTTTTAGGTGCGTTTTTTAAGACTTGGGTACCTATACGTCAGAAAACCCCCACAAGTGACCCCATTTTGGAATCTGCACCCCTCAAGGATTTTATTCAGGAGTATATTAATCATTTTGAATCCACAGCTACTTCCCCCAAAATGTAGCTGTAGCAACAATATTCTCACTGTTGGGCTATGTGGCCATGATCCAGCGACACGGCGTCTAGTGCACAGTGTCAGCCTTCCTGCAGAGATGTGAGTGTTTCCCACGGGAGAACGCAGCTGCCCATGCCCACGATTTGGGTTCAGGCTGCTGTGGAGCTCTATTCTACCTGCAGAGAACACTCATCTACGCAGCATAAATTGACATGCTGAGGCTCGGGAAGCTGCTTCACAGGTCGGTTTATGCTGCAGAGAAAAGAAGCACAGTGGGCATGAGATTTCTAAAAATCCTTCCACTGTGCTTCTACTGCACAACGCAGCGTCATGGACGCAGGGAAAACACTCTGCGCCCAAAACGCTGCAAACCCCGATTGTGGGCATCCAGCCTAAAAAGCGTCAATGGAGGTCAAATATATATACAACGTCCCACCCCCCCTGCATATTCTAAGCTGGCACCTTTAGTACCTTTCATGTGGCACTAAAGAGTGCCTAGCCTAGTTTTTATCACAAAAACAAAAAAAAAATGGCGTGGGGTCCCCCCTATTTTTGATAGCCAGTCAGGGTAAAGCAGACAGCTGTAGCCTGCAAACCACAGCTGGCAGCTTCATCTTGTCTGGTGATCAATTTGGAGGGCTCCCCAGGTTTTTTTTTTTTATTTATAAATAAAAATAATAAAAAAAAAATAACATGGGGTCCCCCCAAATTAGATCACCAGCCAAGGTGAAGCTGACAGCTGAGGTCTGGTATTCTCAGGGTGGGAAGAGCCATGGTTATTGGACTCTTCCCAGCCTAAAAATAGCAGGCCACAGCCGCCCCAGAAGTGGCGCATCCATTAGATGCGCCAATCCTGGCGCTTCGCCCCAACTCATCCTGCGCCCTGGTGCGTTGGCAAACGGGGTAATAAATGGGGTTGATACCAGATGTGTAATGTCACCTGGTATCAAGCCCAGCAATTAGTGATGTCACGGCGTCTGTCAGACACCCGACATAACTAATTGACAGTAAACAAAAGCAAAAAAAGACAACAAAAAATTTTTTATTAGAAAAAACACTCCCCAAATCATTCCCTTGTTCTCCAATTTAATAAAAAAAAATGGGTCCGCAGAAATCCATTTGGATGTCCCACGTCGCCTCTGGACCTTCTAGAATATGGGGGCACGTTCAGGGAACGTATCCCCCATTTTCTAGGAGGGCAGACCCTCCATTTGAGGAGAGTGGGTGCAAAAATCTGCACCCACTCTCCCCGGGTCACAGCTGCAGAGTGCCGAGCAGCCAGCACAGCTCACACTGAACACAGTGCTGGCTGTCAGCTGCTCGGCACATGTGACCGGCCGGCGTCTGCTGTGAAGGAGGAGGGAGCCGCGGGGGATCAGCGCTGCGACCGGACAGGTATGTATGACACCGGGGGGAATTGGGGTGAACGGGCAGGGCCTGGGTGCATTTTTCTGTCGCATGTCTCAAGGCACATGCGACAGATAACATAGAAGCAGGGCGGCCGGTGCGCTACTGTGCGCGCGGCCATGTTGGATTTTGTTGGGTCGGGGCGGGCACTTTGGCGATACCGGGGGCTTTCCTGAACTTTGCCAGGAAGTGAGGTCAACAGGAAACCTCTTGACCTCACTTCCAGGTAAATGCCTGCGTTCTGGCGTGCCGACAAAGCCCGCGGACCGCAACAAAAAAGCAGGTCACTGCGGTGTAGCTGCGTTCTGACCCCACATCATTGATTTCAATGGGGGAGAGAACGCAGCCACAACGCACAAAAGAAGTGACATGCTGCTTTTCTTTCCGCACCGATTTTTGGCATCAAAAACGCTGCGTTTAGAAACGCAGCGTGTGCACTGATTTTTCAGCTTTCCCATACACTTTGCTGGGAAAGCTGAACGCATGCAATTTGCCACTGAAACGCTGCGGTTCAAAACGCAGCGTTTCCGCGGTAAAAAACGCAACGTGTGCACACAGCCTAAGGCTCCTTTCACATTGCGTTTTTCTCTACATCCACAGGTCCCGTCGGGGAATCCGTCCGGACCGCCCCTCCCACACTCTGCAAAGCGTGCTCCGGACGCATGCGCCCGACAGGGCCATTCACTGTTATGGAGCACACTGCGTTAGCGTGTGCTCTGCTTTGTGCCATTTTTTGCACATATACGTTTCTGCAGATGGACACCTGAACGTACTCCTCTACAAACGTATATGTGCAAAAAATGGCACAAAACAGAGCACGCGCTAACGCAGTGTGCTCCATAACAGTGAATGGCCCTGTCGGGCGCATGCGTCCAGAGCTCGCTTTGCAGAGTGGGGGAGGGGCGGTCCGGACGGATGCCCCGACGGGACCTGTGGACGTAGAGAAAAACGCAATGTGAAAGGGCCCTTACTCTGTCCCTTGCTTGTCAGTACCTACCGGCAATTTGATCATTCCTGCCATCCTGTTCCACTGGCCAGTAACCATGCCAAGGATTCCACTCAGGGTCTCTGTGTAAGTCATCATCACAGTATAGAGGTTAAAGAATGAATGTCAGGGCTTCCCTGGAACCTGATAGATGGAGTAGCTAGCACATTGCCTGTCCGTGGAAGTCCTATTTATAGCTGTATGGCAACAATGCGTAATACCACTTTACAAATATTAAACCACTTTATTGTCAGACTGGAGAACCATTTAAAGTTCAAATTGTGTACAAAAAAAAATCACTGTAAGATAGCCTTCCATATTATAGAAAGTATTCTAATATATCAATTTAATTTGCACCCTTAACCTGCCCCTAGAAGGCAGCATAGCCTACATATTCTAACGGATACATAAATATCAAATAACGTCCTCATTTTTCATCTCAGAAACCTGACAATGATTTCCTGCTAAAAATAGAAGACTCTTACCTCCTGCAGAAGTGACTGCATATGGTATTCAGTACCTGACAATGTAAAATTGTCGCTTCTGACAATGACTTATTAACTCTTCATGAAGAATTTGATGTGGAATTTGTACACCATCTGTGATTACTTACAACCTTGAAGATTAAGATGCTTTTAAGACTTTCTGTGTGTCTTTTCCTGACAGTAACTGAACAAAACTCAATGTTCTATGATAATGCAGAGTCAGGCCTGATGATAGGAAGTCTCAGTATAGTGGTTTCCATTAAGTCCTCTTATATTCACATGCCCGGCCTGCTGGTGCTTCCTACAGAGTAGCGGCATGCCATCTACCCTTGAGCATCTCTAGGTCACAAAGGGGCTGTGAAAGCTGAACTTTAGTACGGCATGATCTCCTCGGTGGTTGCTAGGCAATAATTGTGTTCTCAAAAGTGACTGATTCAGACCCTTGGCTGCTACATTTTCGCATTTAATTTGCAATTCAAATTTCCTGACAGGCAGAAGCAACCAAGCTGTTCACCTAAGATTGCAAAAGTTATATTGAAATACAAGAAATATCCATTGCCCGGAGCTTTCTTTGATAATAGCAAGAGTGAGAAGAAAAAAAAATAGATTTAATCACAATGGGAAGTTTATGGTCCATTTATATTGATCAGCTTACAACATTATCCTCCAATCCCCCATCGGAGCACACAACGTCTATCTGTCCTATGGTATGTCTTAGTCAGACTGGCTGATCATTAAGTTCATGAAATAAGTAAAAATGTTCTGTCACCCTTAAGAAAAGGGCAATTTTTCATCTGTTTGCCATGCACTCAATTATGGCAAATTCTGCCATGTTGATGTATAATAGCACGCCAAATTGGGAAATGTTACAAGAGTTCTTAAAAGAATCAATCTTTTTTTTCCCTCCTCATTTGCATGTACTCCTTCTGCTTTAATTTGCAGTTTGCTGACATTTGTACATGCTTGTGCAGGATTGAATTATAAATGGAGGTAGATTCAGCTTATTCAGTCTTAACCCATTGATTCTATAATAGCAAAGTTGTAGAGTTGCCGCTGTTGGTTCTCTAAATATATGGATGCTACAGAAGAGGTGTACTTAATTACTGTCAATATTCAGCCTAAGCAATTAGTCTTCCCCTTTTGTCAATCCAGGTTATAGCCCTATTTTTTTAATTTAGGCCCTCTTGCTCATCTACCCTGTGGGTCAATCGTATTCTAGATAATTAGGCCTGATGACCATGTATGCAAATCCTTGTGTAGCACAATTCATACAAAGTTGCCCGCAAATGAAATCACTACAACAATGGAAGACTCTAATTTATATATGCCATATAAGCCATTTTTGCAATGTGCCAGGTGATATCAATAGCAGATTAATAGATATCTACCCTAGCATAAGTGATAAATGTCTAATTGCTGAGGGTCCAAGACATGATAGTAGTAAGGAGGCCCTTAAAAAGCAACGGTAAAGCATGAACTCTAAGGCTCCATTAAGAAACAGTGCAGTAAAATTTAAATTGAGAGTCACCTTCTATGGCCTAAGCTACATGGCATGAAAATTAGAGCAAGTGGAATGTGATGTTTTATTGCATTCCACTCGGACCTATATTAGCCTATGTCCCAGCACCCATGAGCGATTATTTTCTCAGCCCTAATCAGACCGAGAAAACAATCGCAGCATGCGACTGTAATGCGATCCTGGTTTCTCTCGCACCCATTCAAGTCTATGGGGCGAGATAAAAATCGCACTGCACTCGCAGTACACTGGTGTTCCGTGAGTGTAGGGTGAGAATGGCAATAGCCGGCAACGGTGGAGAGAGGAAGATAAATCCCTCCCTCCCCTCCTCAGTGCCGGCCCGCCCCCCGCAGCTGAGGTCCGATCGCATGATCGGACCTCAGTTGTAGTGACACTCGCATGACACTCGGCTCTTACTGTGCTGCCAGCGTGAGCTGAGTGTCATGCGAGGATCGCAGTAGATCCCCATGTGGCCCCGGCCCATCACGTTCTCTTTGCCATTACATGTACTGCATGCTGATTATATCATATCTCCTTTCCTATCAATCTCTCCAAACGCAGACTACATGCCGCTTATTTTATTACTTTTATTGCTGAACTTCCGACATGGCCTCTGGTCCTGTTAACCTTTTTGCTTATAGGGAGATTCAGAGAGCTTTTATGAGAGGAAAAAATGAGCACATCCCATTTTAAGGTGTGTGGAGGGAGGATTCCTGCCATGTTGGAAGATAGTAGGGGACCATTTGACCGCAGCAGTGGGGAAGGAGGCTATGAAGGCAGTGATGTGACAGCTGAGCCAATTCCTCCTCAAATCTGTCTTGATTAGTATGACATGAAGGAAGTACAGGAAAACATTTTAAAAGACATTATGTATTCAAATTATGCAGTCTAAACATATTTTTGTGAATATTTCTACCTGTGTAGGAGTTTTTAACAGTGAAATGTTTCATGGCAGAATCCCTTTAAGGCTTTCTGCTCCATTTTAACTTTGAGGCGAAGCTTTAGCTTACAGCTTAAAGGGGACCTGTCACCAGATTAGGTGGCTATAACCTGCGGCCACCACCAGTGAGCTCTTATATAAAGCATTCTAACATACTGTATATAAGAGCCCAGGCCCCTGTATAGAACATAAAAATGACTTTATAATACTTACCTAAACAGTCTGTTAGGTGCAGATGGGTCAGATGGGTGTCTCCGTTCTTCGGTACCGGCGCTTCCTCTTTCGGCCATCTATGTCCTACGCCATGCACACAGACCGGAATTGAGGTCCTGCTGCAGATCAAAGCATTGTAGTGAGCCTGAGTGGGACCTCAATGCCAGCACGTGTGCATGACGTAGGACAAATCATGCACCCAGGCTTCAGAAGAAGGGGGACAAAGATGACCGAAAGTGGAGACGCCGCACCCGGAGAACGGAGACACCCATCTGACCCATCTGCACCTAACCGACCGATTAGGTGAGTATTATAAAGTCATTTTTACGCTCTACACAGTGGCCTGGACTTTTATTTACAACATTTTAGAATGCTGTAAATAAGAGCCCAGTGGTGGTTGCCGCAGCTTATAGTCACCAAATCTGGTGACAGGTTCCCTTTAAGCTGTAAGCTAAAGCTTCACCTCAAAGCTAAAATGGAGCAGAAAGTCTTAATCTGGTGACAGGTTCCCCTTAATCCTGAATGGAGTCAGAGATGGTAGGATGATTTTGACAATTTCACTGGTAATTACTTAGTAACATGCAGCTGTGTTGTTGTTTTTTCCCTTTACCATTAAAAACATATAGTGTACGCAACACTTATAGGGGTTGTAGGGCGGTACAGTGGTCTTGCAGCGCTGGAGTCCTGGGTTCTAATCCCACCAAGGACAACATCTGCAAGGAGTTTGTATGTTCTGTGTTTGTGTGGGTTTCTTCGTGGTACTCCGGTTTCCTCCCACACTCCAAAAACATACTGATAGGGAATTTAGATTGTGAGCCCCAATGGGGACAGTGTTGCCAATGTATGTAAAGCACTGTGGAATTAAAGGCGCTATATAAATGAATAAATATTATTATTGTCCGGTCTAAACCCACAAGTCTGCAGTCAGTCTCACTCACACACTGTGTGTTGTGAGGATTTGCCAGTGTCAGAGTCGGGAAGGGCAAACGTATAGATTTTGACAGATCAACCCCTTTAAGAAATTTGCATTAGGGGGAGCAGAGTGACATTTAATTATCATGCTATGTTACATAACTGTGGCGCCCTGGACTAGCCAGGTCGTCACAGATAACACACAAACACCCCCACCCCCATTAGACAGGGACACCAGCCAAACACAAAACCCTTGTTGCCTCCCTCCAGTGTCTGATGTCCACATCAGGTGGGGCGGAGCCAAGCGGTTGGCCCCACCCACTGAGGAGTTCACAGGCCTGGAGGCGGGAAAAGTGACAGTTCAGTGTTGGAGGTTGAAGGGAGAGGAGTGAGCACTTGGGTGTCTGGGTTTGTGGCCCAGGCACTGACAGCAAGGTTGGCAGATGGTGGTGGCCGTCTGCAGGAGTGATGGAGCAACGCGGAACCGTAGGACCGAGGTCGGGCGTTGGCCCGCCGGTACCAACCGGGGAGAGAAGTGAAGCCAGCACACACAGGCAGGGCCATCGGACCCCGACCAGGCTTGGAGCCGCCGACAATAGTCAAATCCGAATGTGACTGGAACCCCAGGGGTTTCCTAACAGCAGAAGTCCCGATTGAAGGCAACCGCCCACACCATGAGGGTATACAGCTACCGCCTAAGGCTAGAGACCCAAGGGCCAGCACCTGCAGGCAAACGGGCTCCTCCGGTACCCATACATCGGGGAGCGGACTACCGTTGGAGATCCATAGTAGTCAAACGAGAACATCAAGGTGCAGGGAAAGACAGCCGTCATCACCTGTCCGGGGAGAGACACGGCAGCCGGCTGCGGGACCCGTCCATCCAGCCGTTTGGTTTACCAAGGACTTTGTACATTTCTTACTGCGTGAGTACACCCGTGCCATCCGGCACCGCGCTGCGCTGTCCCTGCAACCCTGCACCTCACCAACCCTGCCTCCCCGTCACATCATCGGGCCCCGGGACCACCGACCCCTACCCACGGAGGGGGAAAACAACATCCCAGCTGCTCTCTACCATCGCTCCCGGGATCCCCGTCACCAGCAGCGGTGGTGCCCATCTTCACCACGACCCGTGGGTGGCATCACGGACTAAATCCCCCAAACCAACCACCCCTTTCACTCACGGGCGAGGAGCGCTGCTCGAGTCCCCGGATCCGGCCCACCGCTCGAGCCACCGAGCAGCAGCAGCAGCCGCAGCAGCGCCGGACCTGACCATTAGCGAGAGCACAGCAGCAACGGTGTCCTCCCCGCCCGCAACAACTTGGCGTCACGAACAGGATTGAACCCATCTACTTACCAGTAGAAGTGCGCCTTGTGATCTCTGCCGGTGGTGTCCGGCCGAAAATTTTGAAGCGCCGCCATCTTGGCGCAAAAATCTCCCGCTCGAGCGTCTTCTCCTAGCAGGGAAGGCGCGAAAGCGAAGCCCCGCCCCCAATAAACGGAAGTGCTGAAGAGAACCAAGGGGGGCGGGTGTGTGTCTGCCTAATGTAGCCGAGGCTATAGGAAGCGGGGACGCCAGGACTCTGCAAGATACACCGTTCCTGGAGGCCGAGCAAGTATGATGTCTGTCCCGTCCAGCAGGCCCACGCCCGGAACCGCGGCATGGGTGGAGGCTCGGGTGGCCCAGTTAAGCCACAGGCTGCAGACCCGGCTCCAGCTCCTGGTGCAAGAATGGGATACTGGAATGGTGGAAGTGGTGATGACCGTGCAGGCCCGTGAGGCGAAAGCGGAATTGGAGGAGCGGGTGAGTGACCCACGCCCCTGTGTCCCGTAGGGACCGGTCGCTGCGCCGAGGAACCCGGTCTGCCGTCGCTCAGCCTTCTGCGTTCCCCGCTGCCCGTATTGGTCAGCGCCACTCCGCTGGCCGGCCCGCTGCTCTTGAACCCGACCACAGATGACATCACTCCCGCCTGCGAAGATCCATCTGCAGGTGCTGCCCGCGAACGACAACTTGCCCGGCCAGCCCCGATTTCGCTCCCCTGGAAGGTGCCCACTCCCCAAATGGAGTCATCCAGCTTGAAGGAGGCCGCACCCGAAGAGGCCCCGGCAGTCCACCCGGCCAGTACAGAGGTGGAGGGTAGCCCGCCTCAAGCCTGGAAGGTGATGCTGACCGCTCTCAAACTCCAGGCATAGGCTGAGGCTGCGGAGGGTTGCCGCTGCAATGCAGCAAAGCAGGCCGCGACACAGCGGTGCCCCCCTAACCAGAAGGTGCCGGTCGTGGCCCGCATCGGGGGGTACCAGCTGGGCCGAACCCCCGCGCTGGAGGAGCCGCCATGTTGGGAGCGGCAGCTAAACCTGATGGGTCGGGAGACAGAAGCCCGGGAGAAAGAGAAGGCTGCTATCCTGGCCCGCACCGTAGAGGCAAAGACGCTCTCCGGAGAGCCTCTTCCGAAGCTCGGGGCCCAATCTTTGAAGGTCAAGTCCGGCAGTTCTTCCCCTGGCGTGGATGGGGGTTTATTCACGAGCCAAGCCTGGGGGTCGAGGCGTTCTTCTCTAAGCGAGATGTGCATAGCCAGCTGTCCTTGGGCCATTCGTAGCGTGACCTTTGTGTGGGAGAGTTGGTCACCTATACCTGTCACCTGGGTGAGAGGGGCTGGTTCGCCCTGGACGTCAAGCAAAGGAAGAGCCGCGGTGAGCAGATGCGGCCCCAGCCCCCTCCTCCACCAAGCCGTCCGGATGTGGAGCTAGAAGAGGTCCTGGAGGAGTATGACCTCAAATAGTGGCAGCGGTCCGCCGTTGCAAGCAGTTGTCCCCCGTTGGGACCCTCAGCAGTTTAAATGAATGACAGTAATCAACCGTGACCTTCACCTGATTGTCTACGTGATTGTCCCGGCCATTGCCGGCAATTTGTCCCTGGAGGGACTTTATGTGTTTACAACCTGCATGAGAGACTACTCATGGACATGGCCGAGAACTGGCAGAACAACCACGAACTGGTGGGCTTGTAATTAATTTTATGGGATGGAAGCCGTTGCCGCCTCTGGAGAGGCAGATTGGAGGAAGGGCCCGCAGCAGAGCAGGCTGGGGCCCGGCCACCACCAGAACCGGTGGCCATCCTCCGGGGGTCAGGGGTCCCCCAAGGATGTGGTGTCCCCTGAAATGACAGCCAAATGCGAGTAACCGTACCCGTTCCCGCTTGGGCAGCCTGAACCTGGACTGGGGTCAAGGGGTGCTGCCCACTTCTTAGGGGCAGCATCAAGGCTAGGTTGCTTGGGTGGGAGAGCGGAAGACATCCGTCTGTCCGTCAGTTATTATTAAAAATGTTTTTGTTTATATGTGTAACGTTTAAGTGTCCTCACAAGAAAAGCTTATATGTTCAAAATGTTTACATGTTAATTTATATTTTTACAGCTTTTGAAAAAAAAAAATAAAACCGGTGATGGACGGGCAGCCCGCGGACGGTCTGCATTTCACCAAGGGGGAATGTGGCGCCCTGGACTAGCCAGGTCGTCACAGATAACACACAAACACCCCCACCCCCATTAGACAGGGACACCAGCCAAACACAAAACCCTTGTTGCCACCCTCCAGTGTCTGATGTCCACACCAGGTGGGGCGGAGCCAAGTGGTTGGCCCCACCTACCGAGGAGTTCACAGGCCTGGAGGCGGGAAAAATGACAGTTCAGTGTTGGAGGTTGAAGGGAGAGGAGTGAGCACTTGGGTGTCTGGGTTTGTGGCCCAGGCACTGACAGCAAGGTTGGCAGACGGTAGTGGCCGTCTGCAGGAGTGGTGGAGCAACACGGAACCGTAGGACCGAGGTCGGGCGTTGGCCCGCCGGTACCGACCGGAGAGTGAAGTGAAGCCAGCACACACAGACAGGGTCATCGGACCCCGACCAGGCTTGGAGCCGCCGACAATAGTCAAATCCAAATGTGACCGGAACCCCAGGGGTTTCCTAACAGCAAAAGTCCCGATTGAAGGCAACCACCCACACCGTGAGGGTATACAGCTATCGCCTAAGGCTAGAGACCCAAGGGCCAGCGCCTGCGGGCAAACGGGCTCCTCCGGTACCCATACACCGGGGAGCGGACTACCGTTGGGGATCCATAGTAGTCAAACGAGAACATCAAGGTGCAGGGAAAGACAGCTGCCATCACCTGTCCGGGGAGAGACACGGCAGCCGGCTGCGGGACCCGTCCATCCAGCCGTTTGGTTTACCGAGGACGTTGTACTTTTTTACTGAGTGAGTACACCCGTACCATCCAGCACCGCTCCGCGCTGTCCCTGCAACCCTGCACCTCACCAACCCTGCCTCCCCGTCACATCATCGGGCTCCGGGACCATCGACCCCTACCCACGGAGGGGGGAAACAACATCCCAGCTGTTCCCTACCATCATTCCCGGGATCCCCGTCACCAGCAGCGGTGGTGCCCATCTTCATCACGACCCGTGGGTGGCGTCACGGACTAAATCCCCCAAACCAACCACCCCTTTCACTCACGGGCGAGGAGCGCCGCTCGAGTCCCCAGATCTGGCCCACCGCTCAAGCCACCGAGCAGCAGCAGCAGCAGCGCCGGACCCGAGCGTTAGCGAGAGCGCAGCAGCGACGGCGTCCTCCCCGCCCGCGACATAACCCTGGTAGGTAATTTATACCAATTACTGAGTTATTCTCATCATCTTAGTTGGGTATTGTTTGATAGTGCTTGTAAAGAAGAAACACTTTTTATGTTTACTTCTTGTTGACCAACCACCCCTGCTGTCTGGCAGCAGCGGCTGAACAAGTGGAGTACTTGCAAGCTCTTTTATTAGAGTGCTGCTCATGGTCTGTTTTGAAGCCGACCATGATCACTGGAGCGCACTGTTATCTGCTAACTTTACCAGCTTCAGTGCAGGGCTTACCTGTTATACAGCCATGGTGGTCTGTCTCCAATACAACAAGCTGTAAACAAAGTAAAAAAAGTTTTAATATCTCAAGAACAGCTATAATTTTTAATAAACAGTAAATTGCAAAAGTGCTTGGTTTTACAGCCACTCACTATTAATATCCATCTATGAAGAGGGGGAACAATGCTTTGACAAAATTTGCAAATTAATTATATAATTCATTCTGAAGGTAAAGTTCCCTTAAGTCAGCTTTGGTGAAAACAATAATTCACAATTAAATAATGTGCTAAACAATATTGTAAAATGTTAGTATAGGTAAAATATATTATCTAGAAATCTAGCTTGTTTAGCTCACAGAGAAATTGCTGAACTGCAAACGACTGCAGACTTTCAACTTTAAAGAGTTTGTTCTGTGTTGGTTTTCATCTTTTGGCCGTGGCCATGAATCCCCAAAACTGCAAACAGAGATTTTGAGCAAGGTGAAGTAATGAAACAGAAGGTATATTAGAAATGTATAGAACATTTGGTGTCATAAATAATTATGCTCTGAAGTTTCATTTGTGTTGAATGGGGCACTGAAATAACCATCATCATTTAAAACCAGAAAGCGCGAGGAATCGAAAAGATGAGTGCAAAATAGATGATGGTAAAGCGTTTCTTATTTTAGGGCTCATTCACACATCCGTGTTTAAACAGAGCGTGAAAAAATTGTACCGTTGTCATTGTTTTGGATCAGTATGTCATCAGTGGGCATGAGGGTACGATCCGTGTGCCTGTTTTTACCATCAGTGTGTCATCAGGGTACGATCAGTGTGCCTATTTTTATTGTGTCATCAGGGTACGATCCGTGTGTCTGCTTTTATCATCAGTGTGTCATCAGGGTACGATCCGTGGGCCTATTTTTACCATCAGTGTGTCATTAGTGTTTTTTAGGGATGGAGAAATAAATAAATGACAAAATGTCTCCTATAGTTTTCTTAATGCACCATGCCAGTGTTATTTTTAAATTTCACCACTAGAGTGCTGCTTTAAATCTAATGCGGGCTTTTCACGATGCGATCTATCGTGCGATTGCATGTTCGATCATACCCACCCCCGTCGTTTGTGCGTCACGGGCAAATCGCTGCCCGTGCCGCACAAAGTTGTTTAACCCCCGTCACATGTACTTACGTACTGAGCGATGTCGCTGTCGGCGGCGAACATCCACTTCCTGAAGGGAATGGGACATTCGGCGTCACAGCGACGTCACACAGCGACCGGCCAATAGAAGCGGAGGGGCGGAGATGAGCGGGACGTAAACATCCCGCCCACCTCCTTCCTTCAGCATTGCCGGTGGCCGCAGGTAAGCTGCAGTTCATCGTTCCCGGGGTGTCACACGGAGCGATGTGTGCTGCCACAATACACGATTTGTCACCGATTTGCGATCGCTCGTAGGTGTCACACGGGACAACGTCGCCAACGAAGCCGGATGTGCGTCATGAAAACCGTGACCCTGATAACCTATCACATGATATATCGCCTCGTGTGACGCCCGCATAAGTCCCCTGCCCCTAGTCATCACCCTGCAGTGTCTTCATCTGTTATTTGTGCCGCACCAGTCAGTCTTGTGATCTGCCGACTACCCTCATCCTGTGATAATTGTCATTAATCCTGTCAGAAAGTCCACCATCCTGTAATAATGTCCACCATTCTGTAATAATGTCCTCTGTACAGGTTCCTATCTCGTAATAATGTCTCCAACTTGTAATAATATCTCCCTTCTTGTAAAAATGTCCACCCATCCTGTAATACTGTCTCTAATCCCGTGATAATGTTCTCTGTGCTGGCCCCATTCAGTAGTAATGTTCCCCATCCTTGCCCTCATTCTGTAATAAATATTGTCTCCCATTTGTAATGATGTCCCCAGTCATGTCACTCTTCACATACACATTAAAAAAACAACAAAAACATTTGTCTTATCTGTCCCTGTACCAACAACACACAGTGCTGTGATGTAGAACGCATTATCTACACAGAGTTGGGAAGGAGGACAGCAATTTAAGGAAGAACGGATGTGCCGAACTGAGACCAGAGATTCCCATCGGACCTGACCACCCCACAGGTAAGTACAATAAAAGATGTTTTTTATGTTATATAGATCGACCTATTCGTTTACAGAATACTACCGGGTATTTAAACACATAGACATAGACCCCAACTAAAACATAACATTTAATGATTATTTTAAAATGGTCTGAAACCACAATAAACAATAGCAAATCAGTGCACAGGAAGGAGGAAATAATTCCCTACAATGTCCACTCCCTCCTGTGTCCCACCTAGCCATGGAGGTTGGCACCCGAGATGTATAATATGGCGCCCCCAGTCCTCAACGGCTTTCCCTGTCCTAACCCTTTAAACCCCTGCAACAAAAGATAAAGTGCAGTGCTCAATTTAAAGTGATTCAAGTGCAATGGCTGGGTTCACAAAATCTCCCTGGGATACCCAGGAGGTCACAATAGTTCTCTATGAGAACAACAACTTAATAAGGGAAAGCCTGAAGTATAACTTATCTTATTATCGCCTCATGCCTCGAGGCGTTTCTCCAGCTCTCTGGTTCATCAGGAGGCCGATAGTTACAAAATGTGGCTAGATAAACCAAAAAGCAGCACCATGCTGCTGGATATGAATGATACTAAGGGGTTACAAGGCCAATCAAGCCACCTTATAACTCCACAGGTGTCCTCTGACCTTAGTCTCGTCCAATGTAATTACGGATCCTATGATCATCCTCCTACCTCCCCCACGCCATCCAATCTCCGGTATCCTCCATGTAAGTGTGAGGCTTCCCTATTACCACGTTCCACAGTGGAACACAGGGAATATCCGATCCAAGGTAGCAAACCGGATATATGCTGAGTGCATCCTCCAAATATGCATCCCATGCAGGAGCACCAGACTCACATACTGCTTCTGTGTTCCACAGTGGAATGCAGGCAACATCCGGTCATGGATGATAAAACTGAATATATGCATTGCGCATGCCCAGAACCTGCGTTCCACCTTCAAACGTGCGATATCTCTGGTAAGCATTGCGCATGCACCAAACACAGCATTATACAGATCAACCTAGGCACTTACATATAGCATTCTAGAATGCTGTATATAAGAGCTTACTGATGGTAGCTGCAGTTTATCAGGGACAAATATGGTGACAGGTTCCCTTTAATATTTGGTTGCACACCCTTTGCAATAAATAACTGCAATCGCTTCCTATAACCAGCAACAAGCTTACACTTCTCAACTGAAATGTTGGACCACTCTTCTTTTGCAAACTGCTCCAGGTCTCTCCTATTTGAAGGGTGCCTTCTCACAACAGCAATCTTAAGATCTCTCCACAGGTATTCAATGAGATTTAAATCCATACTCATTACTGGCTACTTCAGAACTCTCCAGTGCTTTGTTTCCATCCATTCTGGGTGCTTATTGAAGTATGTTTGGGGTCATTGTCCTGCTGGAAGACTCATGACCTAGGCCACAAATCTAGCTTTGTGATGCTGGGCAATACATTGCAACAAAAAACAGTGCCAGAGGCAGCTAAACAGTCTTTGAATCGACAGTATGTACTATGTTATTTTCTTTGTAGGCCTCATTACATTAGCAGTAAACAGTAGAATAATAGGCTTTACAAAAGTGCTCTATCTTGGTCTCATCTCTCCACAAGATGATTTCCCATAAGGATTTTGACTTACAAGCATTTTGGAAAACTGCAATCTAAGTTTTTAAAATCTCGCTGTCAGCAGTGGGGTCCTCTTGGATTTCCTGTGAAAGCTTTTCAATTCATTCACATGTTGACTGGTTTGCGCTGGACCTGGTGCACTCTGAGACTGCAGGATAGCTTGTATTTTTAGGGAACTTGATTGTGGCTTCTTATTCACCATGTGGGCTATCTTGCATTTCAACCTTTCATCAATTTCTTTTCTGCCATCCACGTCCAGGGAGTTTAGCTATAGTGCCAAGGGTTGTAAGATTTTTGATTATGTTGCATACTGTGGACAATGAAACATCAAGATCTTTGGAGATGGACTTGTAACCTCAAGATTGTTGAAATATTTCAACAATTTTGGTTCTCAAGTACTCAACCAGGTCTCTTCTCTTCTTCTCTTCTTTCTGTTCTCCATGCTTATTGTGGCACAAACAGACACTTTTTATCTAGTTTGAGCCATAATATTTCAGATTGCTCACAACTGTTAATTGCCAAAGGTGAGTTTCAAAAAGCATCACATGCTTGAAACAAAGTTGTTTGCCCACAATTTTGGAAAATTGGCAACAATTTTTTCCTGACCATTTTTGGGGTTTTGTGTAAACCTATGTCCAATTTGCCATTTTTCTGGGGGGTTTTTTGTGTTGTTCCAATACACACAAAATAAATAAACATGTGTATAGCAAAACGTGTACTTGCAATAATTTTCTGGGAGAAATACTTTATTTTCTCTATTACTTTCAAGGGAGCCAACACTTATGTCCATGACTGTATTAACATTCCATGCTTCTGGCTTTTTCCTCACCTATGCACCCATAGTCATCTCATCTATAGCTTTATTTGAAAAAAATCTCACTGTTTCTTTCAGTGTGATGCAAGATGAGGGGAGTTATATTCATTAATTCTTTTAATTCCCTTTGGTCAGGACAGCTCAGCTACTGTATCTCTGTTCATTCTGTTGTGGAACTACAAGACACAGCATCCTCTGTTTACTTCAAGTAAGTAATTCTGGCAGTTGTATTTCTACACTTACCCTCCAAGAGGACACACAGGGGGAAAATACATGAACTACTTATACACAGATGACTCAGGTTCAGCAACGTTTCAGCCACGATCCCATAGATTAGTGCAAGCCACCTGCTTGCAACTAGAGCTTGAATGAACTGAATAATATCACCAGCACAAGTCCAGGGAAGATGGGAGTATTTAAGCAAAAGGGCAATACTGATAATCAGCAGCTAGATGGAAGGAGGGCTACGCTTGGTCCTTAAGGGGAAGAGAGGAAAACCCAATAGGAACACCTACCTAGTACAATGAATAATAATAGCAGGAACAATAGAAAGTCAGCGAGCATTTTGCGCAGCCAAATGCTGTAACCATCTATTGCCAGAAACCACATGCCTGTCACCTGTTGTACAACCGTGACAACAGGAGAGAGGAAGTGAGGACCATGCTGACCTTCACAGCTTATACTCTACAGGAAAGTGAGAGGACCCCTCTGACCATAAGAGCTTACACTCTACAAGAGAATGAAAGAGAGAACCCTGCTGACCAAAAGAGCTTACACTCTACAGGACAGAAAGAGAGGAGCCCTCTGACCATAAGAACTTACACTTTACAGGAAAGAGAGAGGACCCTGCTGACCATAAGAGCATACACTCTACAGTAGAGGGAAAGAGAAGACCCTGCTGACCATAAGAGTTTACACTCTATAAGGCTATGTGCGCACGTTGCGTAAATACATGCAGTTACGCTGCGCTTTGTAGCGCAGCGCAACTGCATGCGTCCTGCGTCCCCTGCACAGTTTATGGAGATTGTGCAGGGGCCGTGCGCACGTGGCGTTTTAGAGCGCAGCGCTTCGGCTATTGCCGAAGTGCTGCGTTCTAAGAAGTGACATGTCACTTCTTTCCTGCGCTTTGCCGGCAGCTCCTGCTCTGTCTATGGCAGGAGCTGCAGGCAGAGCGCATGGAATCGGCTTTCACTACGGACATTTCTGCAGCGATTTAAAGCGCACATGTGCTCTTCAGATCGCTGCAGAAATTTCTGCAGTGACAGTACGCAACGTGCGCACATAGCCTAAGAGAAAGGAAGACAACCCCCATTAAACATTAGAACTTGGACTCTACTAAAAGAAGAGACTTATTGTACAAATTGTGCTGAATTGGGAACTAGTGATCTCATTAGACTCGGGTACTTACCACGAGAGATAAGCAAACCTATCAAGGTTCAGTTCGTGATTGCCAACTTTCCCTTGATCACCGAACAGATCAACAAACATATTGAATTCAATGGTAGACAAAAGTTATGTGTTAATAAGGGCTAGGAAGGCTGGTGTTATAAAAGGTCTAGGGGGACTGGTGTTAGTAAAGGTTAGGAAGGCTGCAAAAGAAAGAAAATAAGGAATAAAGCAGGACAGTTATGTTTATCGAGTCTCCCGGGTGGCTGTCAAATTGCTTCCGGGTCTGCTCATTAATAGAGATTAATGATCGTGCCAAGGATGGGATCAGTTAAGGATAGAGATGAGCGGTGTTCGAATCAAACCGTTCGCCAATTTCAAATTCGAGTTGTTTTGGGCGATGTTCGAGTTGTTCGACCAACTCGAACTTTCGACAGTTCGAAATAACGTTCGATAAGGGTTCGATCACCAAAATCGTGGCTTTTCACAGTAAGGCTATGTGCGCACATTGCATATTTGCATGCGTCCTGCGTCCCCAGCACAATCCCTCTCTCTTTCCTACTCACCGATCAGCTGCATGGCTGTCACAAAGCTCCAGCGGCTTTTCCTCTTTTGAAAATGGCTGCTGCTCATTATTCAATCTCGTATTCCCTGCTTTCCCCGCCTACCGGTGCCCATGATTCATTGCAGTCAGACACACCTCCGCGCTGAATGACAGCTGTCTCACTGCAACCAATCACAGCTGCCGGTGGACGGGTCTATATCGTGCAGTAAAATAAATAAATAATTAAAAAAAAAAAGACGTGCGGTCCCCCCAATTTTGATACCAGCCAAGATAAAGCCACATGGCTGGAGGCTGGTATTGTCAGGATGGGGAGCGCAATGTTATGGGGAGCCCACCACCCTAACAATATGAGCCAGTAGCCTCACGGAATTGCCGCATCCATTAAATGCGACCGTCCCGGGACTCTACCTGGCTCATCCCGAATTGCCCTGGTGCCATGGTAATTGGGGTAATAAGGAGTTAAATGGCAGCTTATAGCTGCCACTAAGTCCTAGGTTAATCATGCCAGACGTCTCCCCGAGACACCTTTCATGATTAATCTCTGAAAGTAAATAAACACACACAACGAAAAATCCTTTATTTGGAATAAAAGACAAAAAACCCCCTCATTTACTACTTTATTGATCCCCAAACACACATCCAGGTCCAAAGTAATTCACATGATGCTTACAGCTCTGCTACATGAAGCTGAGAGGGAGCGCCATAGAACACAACCGCTCTGTGTCAGCTCCACGCAGCAACTAAAGTGAGCCGCGCTGTCACGGGAGACTTCACTCAGGTAGTGCCGGCGTGTGCGGGGATGATGGGGGCCAGTGTGTGCGGGGATGATGGAGGCCAGTGTGTGCGGGGATGATGGAGGCCGGTGTGTGCGGTGGTGATGGAGGCAGTAGTGCCTGCATGTGTGCGGTGATGATGGGTGAGGTAGTGCCTGCGTGTCAGCGGTGATGATGGGGGTGGTAGTGCTGGTGTGTGCGGGGATGACTGGGGCTAGTGTGTGCGGGGATGATGGAGGCCAGTGTGTGTGGGGATGATGGGGCCGGTGTGTGAGGGGATGACGGGGGTGTTGTGTGCGGGGATGATGGAGGCCGGTGTGTTCGGGGATGATGGAGGCTGGTGTGTGCGGGGATGATGGAGGCCGGTGTGTGCGGGGATAATGGGGGCCGGTGTGTGCGGTGATGATTGAGGCCGGTGTGTACGGGTGTGATGCCCTGGCCTATCAGATCATCACAGGGTATTGTGCAATCTGCCCTTCTGTGCAATATCCATCTCCTCCTTGGTTACGGGTCCCTAACCATTGGTATTGCCAAAAACAAGCTAATCAAAATCCTAGGAACACTCTGCACTACACCCACCAGACACACCAGTGGACGGCCTGAGTGGAATAGGCTTTCACACTTGGGGCTTTGGTTAAGGGGAGGTCAGGAATGTCAGGAGACAGTCAGTTGAGCAGTGACTCTCAAGAGGAGAGGTCACGGGGTGGTGTAGTGTTGGAGGAAAGAGAGAGGAGGTCAAGAGCTAGGCTCCTTGGGACTACTAGGTGGCAGACGTTGGTCTGGGGCTGGTAGGAGCTGGATTCAGCTTGCCGGAGGATCATTACAAAGGGCATGGACTGTCGAGGAGGACAGCCGGCGACCTTGTGCCATCACCGGGCAGGGGCCGGGGCATGACGGGGTACGTGGATCATAGGTCAGGGAGTAGCTTCAGGCGTCTTGACAATTTACCCGACGAGGACGGAGCCTTCAAGATCCATTCTCCACCCGCTCCAAAATCGGGGTACTAGCGCAACGAGGGGGATAGGACTTTCCACACATACGGTCCAGAAAATCCCAAGCATAAACCCTGAGAGCAAGCTCACCCAGTTAGCCATACTGGGGAGCGGGACCGACTAGTTTCACACTAAAGGGACCAACTAGAAGACAAGGTGCCAAGGCAAAGGTCACAGACTACAGGCAACACCAACTGGCACGGGATCCAGGCGTGCTCCCTTCAAGCGGCAGCAGTGTCCAGAACTTTGGTTTACTACAGTTGTAGGTGTCAGCGTTATTGGACTGAGTGAGTACGCATTGACCCTTACCGTCCCAACGGCACATCCCTGTCACCATCACCGAATCCCGGGGCATTCCCCCTACCCGTGGAGGGGTTAAACACCTAGCTGCCCATACCATCGCCACAGGGTACTCCCAACCGCAGCGGTGGTACTCCACCTTACCATGCACGACGGGTGGTGTCACGAACTTTCCACACCATCCCCTGTACATAACCCCCCTTCACTTGAGGACCTTAACTTGAGGGGCTGCATGACCCCCGGGTTCGGAGCCCTCTCGAGCCACCACAGATCCGGATCTGAGCACAGCTGCTGACGCGGGGGCAGCACATGGGGGTGATGGAGGCCGGTGTATGTGGGGATGATGGAGGCCGGTGTGTGCTGGGATGATGGGGGCCAGTGTGTGCGGGGATGACTGGGCCAGTGTCTGCGCGGATAACGGGGGCGTGGTGTGCGAAGATTATGGGGGCCGGTGTGTGCGTGGACGATGGGGTCGGTGGGTGCGGGGATGATGGAGGCCGGTGGGTGCGGGAATGATGGAGGCCGGTGTGTGTGGTGATGATGTAGGCCGGTGTGTGCGCGGATGACGGGGCATTGTGTGTGGGGATGATGGAGGCCAGTGTGTGCGGGGATGATGGGGGCCGGTGTGTGCGGGGATGATGGAGGCCGGTGTGTACTGGGATGACGGGGCCGGTATGTGCAGGGATGATGGAGGCCGGTGTGCGCGGGGATGATGGAGGCCGCTGTGTTTATAATAATATCCAAATTCAGTGTATAGTGTGTGTGGGGGGGGGGGGTTCTTGAAGTAATGGCGATCTCCATTTTTTTTCCTAACCGCACATACACTGGGGTGGTGCAGGCTGTCAGCCAATCACACAGACACACACACATACGGCAAAGTGCATTTTTTGCACACAAGCAAGGGCATGTGTCATTGGCTGTGTATGTCACATGTCCTTGCCCTTTAAGGACTTCTGAGTAGTTTCACTTTTGGACACCGTAAAAGGAGTTTACTCTGTGTATATACGTACTTCATACCAGAACTGGCTCATCTGGATCGATCTGTGCACCTCCTGATTTGTCCTGTGACTTCTACGCTGGTAAGCTGAACCTTTTTTTGTGTTTTCTATGTGTTTGTATGTGTTTGTGTTTGCCTGCCATTGTTTTCAATGGGGTTCGAAGGTGTTCGTTGAATGTTCGTCGAACGTTCGACGAACACACCCGCCGTTCGACGAACCAAACTCGTACACTAGGGGGTGTCTCATGTCTAGTTAAGGATCTCCGATCTCGCCTGAGATCATTATCGGACCGACGATCTTAGCCAATCCGGTGGGCGATCCTACCCAAACCCATTAAATGCCATGGGAGGCAAAAGTGATGTGTTGTAAAACAAGGGGGCTGTAAAAGAAAGAAAAGAAAAAAATGGTTAAAGCAGTGTAGACTTCCTGAGTCTCCCAGCGGCTACAGTGCTACTTCCAGGTCCGACACTTACCACTAATGCATATTCACTGCTTTCCCCTTCCACCGGCATCTCTGATTGCCTGCCATTGGACCACCCCCCGCCCTCTAAGGCAGCGTCTGTGATTGGTTGGAATCACATACGCTGTCTGTGTCCCTTATACTGGTGATAAATGAATAAAACAATTGGCGTGTGGTCCCCCTGTATTGATATAAGCACAGATAAAGCCACGAATACAGGCTGCAGCCCGCAGCCATCTGCTTATCTTGGCTGTGTATCAAAATAAGAGTAACCACATGCGTCTTTCTTTTTTTTTTTTTATTTAAAAAAATAAATAATTTAAAAAAACAGCATGCGGTCATGTCCAATTTTGATACCCAGCCAAGATAAAGCTCAACAGTTGGGGGCTGGTATTCTCAAGCTGGGGAGACCCATGCTTATTGGGAGCCCCCCCAACCTAAAAATAGCAGCCTCCCAGAATTGCCGATATGATGTGGTACAGATACTATTTTTTGCAAGGAGATGTAGATTGGGTGCAGGAATATGGTGTAAAAATTTTCCCACCAAATCTGCATCTGTTGGCAAAAAAAAATCACAAAAATGATTTTGATGCTGTTTTGGTGCAGTTTTCTTCCAGGAGGTGCGAATTTGGTTCTAAAAAATATCTGCAATGAAACGGCATCAAAGCCGTTTTTGTGCATTATATTGCCAAAAGATGCAGTTTTGGTGCTAAAATGTTTACACCATATTTCTATACCCAATCTACAACTTCTGGTAAAAAAATTGCATCACTACAACATCATACCTCATGCGGTAGTGATACATTATTTTTGCCAGGAAGTGTAGATTGGGTGCAGGAATATCATGTACAAATTTTAGCACCAAATCTGCATCTCTTGGCAAAAAAAAAAGTTTTCTGCCATGAGGTGCTGGTCTGGGAACTCAATGAGGGTTCATTGAGGTCAGGTTATGTGCGGTCACAGGTGGAGTGCCGTTAGAACCTCCAGCCGTGAGCGTAAATAACCTGAGTGACGTCACCGCTGATCATGGCTTAGTCTTGGCCTGAACTTCACAGTGGGCAGCTATGTTCTATGGTGCTCTCTGTGAATTCAGATGTAGCAATGCTGTAATCGTCGTGTAACCTCTTAATGTGAATTACATTGGACCTGGGTGTTTTGGGGGTTAATAAATTGGTGACAGAGGGTGTTTTTTTATATTTTTTTTAAATAAAAGGAGTTTTCTGTGGGTTTGTGTTTATTTCTTTTTACTTATAGGATTAGTGGTGGGGGGAGTCTCATAGACTTTCTCCATGATTAATCCAGGGTTTAGTGGCAGCTGTGGGCTGCCATTAACCTCTTATTACTCCGATTGTCACAATCAGAAAGAGTCGGGTAAAGTTCTGAGATTGTCACATCTAATGGATGCGACAATCCTGAGTGGCTGCAGGCTGCTATTTTTAGGCTGGCGCTCCCAATATCTATGGGTCTCCCCAGTCTAAGAATACCAGCCCCCAGCTGTCAGGCTTTGTCATGGCTGTGTATGAAAATTGGGGGGACTGCACGCTTTTTAAAAAAATTATTTATTTAAATAACTTTTTTTTAAAAAAGCTGCAGGCTGTTCCTCTTATTTTAATACACAGCCACGATAAGCTCACAGCAGGAGGCTGCAACCTGTAGCCGTGGGTTGTATCTGTGCTGGTATCAATACAGGGGGATTGTTTTATTTTTTTATTTATTTATTTATCACCAGTATAAGGGACACAGAGAGTGTCTGTGCTTCCAACCAATCACAGATGCTGTCTCTGAGGGTGTAAAGTGTGGTCCAGCAGCAGCCAATCAGAGACACCGGTTGATATGGAAAGCAGTGAATATGCATTAGTGATAATAATGATGATAAAAGGTGTTAAAACCATTTTTGTGCATTTTTTGCCAAGAGATGCAAATTTGGTGCTGAAATTTATACATCAAATTTCTGCACCACATCTGCATCTCCTGGCAAAAAAGGCATTAATATTGCATCTAAACTGCGTCACATTTTGATGTCTTTTTTTTTGCCAGGAGATGCAGTATTGGTGCAGGAATTTGGTGTTTAAGTTTCAGCACCATATCTGCATCTCTTTGCAAAAAAAAAAAAAAATAATAATATTTTTTTGCCAGGAGATGCAGGTCTCATTGCACTGAATGAGTTCACCAAAGGTGAGGTCACTGAGTTCAATGAGATCACCTGAGGTCAGGTTACTTGAGGTCACAGGTGGGGTACCATGGGAACATCCAGCTCTGGCTGCAGATAAACTGAATTATATCACAGCTGCGGCTTAGTCAGTCTGTGACTGAATCCATAGCCTGCGGTCATGTTCTATGCCCGCGTGCTGTGACTTCAGTATGTAGCAGTGCCAGGATCGTCGTAGGACCTCGTGTAGATTATGTTGCAACTGGGTGTTTTGGGTTAATACATTTGAGAAAGACTGTTTTTTTGTATTTTATTTAAAAAAATGATTTTTGTTTGTGTCTGTGATTATTTATTTTCAATTACAGTATTAGTAATGGGTGGGGGGTCTCAAAGACGCCTTCCATTTCTAATCTAGGGCTTAGAGGCAGCTGGGAGCTCCCATTAATCCATTATTTTCCTCTGATTACCACTGCACCAGGGCAATTGGGATAAGCTGGGTAAGGTGCTGGGATTGTCGCAAATAATGGATACAAAAGTTCTGGGTGGCTGCAAGCTGCTATTTTAGGCTGGAGGCCCAATAACCATGGCCCTCCCCAGCCTGAGAATACCAGCCCTCAGCTGTCGGCTTTATCGTGGCTGAGTATTAGGTATCAAAACCATGCACCTTATCTGAAAAATATTTGTTTAAATAATAAAAAAGCCGCATAGTGTCCCTCTTATTTGATACATTTTAATTAAAATTAAAAAAATCATATACTCACCTATTCCAAGAGATTGATAAGTCCACTGACAAACTTTATAGAGGCCCCATAATAGTCCCTACAATGTATAAAGGCCCCCACCCCACAGTAGCCCCCATATTGTATGAGGGTCTCCCATACTTTGTGACGTCCTCACAGTCACACCACACATTTTAATTAAAATAAAAAATACCATATAGTCACCTATTCCAAGAGATTGATGAGTTCACTGACAAAGCGGGGTGGATCAATGCACTGTCATCGTGCCAATGAATGTGTTGCACCCTTGGCCTGGATCATTACAAATAATGGCTGCATATGTATTTCAATATCTATAACATGTATTGTCACCTCTAATGAATCTGGTTTTCTCTGCTGTTCGCTACATACAAACATCTGCCTACACTCCCTTACTGGGGCTGTTCACCTGAGCTGATAACAAAGCTTATGTGTGCATCCTAGAAGGAGAAAGAGGAGGAGCTTACATGTGAGGTAAATTCAGAGAGTGGCAGTTGAAGTGAGTGTGAGGTGAAGTGAATAGTGGAATATGGAGACAGTCCTGTCCTGAGGTAACTGTTGAAACCTCTGGAGGGGCCAGCTACAAATTGGCAGAGTATTAGTCCCTAGGCCACCTGAACTTTCAAGGTCAGTGGCAAACTGAGAGACTGCTATTAACCTTTTCATAAGGAACATTGAAATTGCCTGGGAACTCAGCGACATGATTGAGTCTGGAAACTTCTAGAAGAAACTGTGACTTTTTTCCCTCAGGTTTCAAGTCACCTGCTCGCTGAAAGGGACCAAAGATCCAGAGATCTATTGTCCTGAAAATCCCATGATTTCAAGACTCCTGTTCCCAGGTAGGGAAGTAGTGGCAGAAGGAACACACTACCACCACACAGCAGAGAAACCAAACTCTCATTGGGGCTGGTCAAACCACCTTCACGCAACCTCAGATCCTCACAAGACCTCCTTCTCTTTTCCTTTCTTATTTCCTTTTCACATAATCGCATACAAGATTTCTCCCGTGCCTCCCCCATACTCTGTAACGCTCTACACCAGCATATCAGACTCTCACCTACCGTGGAAACCTTAAAAAGGAACCTGAAGACCACCCTCTTCTGACAAGCCTACAACCTACAATAATTCTCAAACCAGTACACCACTGCGCAACCAGCTCTATCCTCACCTACTGTACCCTCTCCCATCCCCTGTAGATTGTGAGTCCTCGCGGGCAGGGTCCTCTCTCCTCCTGTACCAGTCTGTTTTTGTAATGTTCATGATTGTTGTACTTGTTTTTTTGTATACCTTTTTCACTTGTAAAGCGCCATGAAATAAATGGCACTATAATAATAATAATAAAAAATAATAATAATAGTAATTGTGAAGGCTGTAAAGAATTTTCTAGACTGTTCTGGAGAGCTTCAGTAAAAGGTAAAAGCTCCCTGTCCTGTCTCTTGCTAAATTATGCTTATTGCTGAAGCACATTGTAGGTGCGAAACGGCCGTTGTCTGACGTGTCCGGCGAGTACTCCCTCCCCGCCGGCCCCCACACATGTAACCTCCACGTTTGAAATAAACATCACCTTTGCACAGCAACAACACGGTGAGTGCCATTTCTCTGCAATTTCATATAACTATATCGGCTTTTTGTTCAGAGTGGCAGTAGCTCCAGGTTGGGCCCCTCTATATAAAGGGCGGACAGTCGTCAAATAGTTTGCATACTGTCAGTAGCAAATACCTTGATTGAACAAGAAGATATGCTGCTGAGAATGATGATTTTTTGGCATGCATGAAAAATGCAACAGACCTACAAACTAGCGTTTTGCTTGTTTGCCATGTATTCATGGGCCAATGATCAGAAACCTGTGCTCTTATTAATGCTTGTTTGGTTTATCAGTCTGTGTGAATGGGCCTTAAATCAGCAACCTCTATTTCCTTTCCATCTGTGACAGAAACTTCAGTCTTTATGTTTTGGTGTATCTTAATGAAAAAGATAAAAGTCAAGTAAATCCTTCCAGTCTTTCTGATGAAAGCTTGCAAAATATATATTTTTTATTAGATAAAAAAGACATCACTGTTACGATATGTTTCTGTGTATTGTTAAATAAAGCATTTTCTTCACATAGACAGATAGGTAGATAGATACATTTTTATCTATCAATATATATATATATATATATATATATATATATATATATATATATATATATTTATACATATATATATATATATATATATATATATATATAGCAAATTAAATCTAACTAAATTTTTCTCTATGGATGACCTATAGACCAAAGAAAGGTATAGGATGGTTGGCTCAGTGTTAATAAATCAGTCATACTGAATTTACTGCAGTGCAGGAAAATACATTATTGCCTCCGATGACTATAATTTATGGCTATGTAAGAAAAATAAACTGCAGTACACTATCCATCTGGTTCCACCAGGGGGACCTATTTTCCACTCTTTAAAATTGAGATGTACTGCAGCATTGGTAAGTAAAGTAGATCTATTAATAACTTTTAAACCAAGATTTGCTAATAAAATTTGATAATGTTTTCCCATGTATTGTGAAATATTTAGGTTCTATAATGCAAATTGTTTTACTATAACAATAAGCCTTACAACTGTTTGTCGGGAATCATCATTTTAAAGAGTACTTATTTTGATTTTTAATAATCAACATTTATAGAAAAAAAAAATACTGGCAAGTGTCTCTAATGGCCCCTTAAAGGGATTGGCTTTCTAGCAAAAGTCGGGTCTGAACCTCTGGGTTATGGAACCCTATAGCCTAGATTTCAAATGTTTGTGCAATACCAGAAAAGAAGGTAAAAGAAACATAAACAAAGGACTGCACATGGAGATGAATAATAAAATATTGTTATTATAAATATCATAGAGAAAAGACAACACAAATTAACAAGTATAAAAATAATTGAAAACATATTAAGAATTGTAAAATGACCAGTCCATGTCCAAAATATTGGAAAAAGAGGACAACCTACCACATGTTCAAAATAAGATCAAGGTTTAGCAAAAAATGCTGTAAACTTATTCAATGTATCCAAAGAAAGCGATATATCATAAAGTGGAAAAATAAATTGCCAGGGTATAGAAATAAGATAACTACACTTTAATTATTGTCTCATTCAATCAGTGGAGAAGAGGTACACATATATCAAAATAATATGGCATCTAAAACTAAAGATAAAGCAATCTAAAAAAAAGGGTTTGGTAAGCTAGGGGGAGAGAATAATTACTCTATGCATATTGCCATCTTGAAATGGTTTTGCCAGGGAGTGACAGGATATCTGTTTAGGATGCCTTATACACAGGAATTACAAAGCGCATATAATTATGAGAATCAGAAAACATGAAAAGTACTATACTGCATATATATTGTGTACATAAAAGTATTGTTATGTATAAAATATAGCCAACTGCTGCTCAGTGACATGTATCCAAAAATAGCTAATGTATATGGATGTAAGCATAAACACATAAGGCAAAATGGAGGCGCAAACTCGGGTCTATACTGTGTGCAGAATTATTAGGCAAATGAGTATTTTGATCACATGATACTTTTTATACATGTTGTCCTTCTCCAAGCTGTAAAGGATTGAGAGCCAACTACCAATTAAGTAAATCAGGTGATGTGCATCTCTGTAATGAAGAGGGGTGTGGTATAATGATATCAACACCCCATATAAGTTGTGCTTAATTATTAGGCAACTTCCTTTCCTTTTGGCAAAATGGGTCAGAAGAGAGATTTGACGGGCTCTGAAAAGTCCAAAATTGTGAGATGTCTTGCAGAGGGATGCAGCAGTCTTGAAATTGCCAAACTTTTGAAGTGTAATTACTGATAAATCAAGCTTTTCATGGCAAATAGTCAACAGGGTCACAAGAAGCGTGTTGGGCAAAAAAGGCGCAAAATAACTGCCCATAAATTGAGGAAAATCAAGCGTGAAGGTGACAAGATGCTATTTGCTACCAGTTTGGCCATATTTCAGAGCTGCAACGTTACTGGAGTATCAAACAGCACAAGGTGTGCCATACTTAGGGACATGGCCAAGGTAAGGAAGGCTGAAAAACGACCACATTTGAACAAGAAACATAAGATAAAATGTCAAGACTGGGCCAAGAAATATCTTAAGACTGATTTTTCAAAGGTTTTATGGACTGATGAAATGAGAGTGAATCTTGATGGGCCAGATGGATGGGCCAGAGGCTGGATCAGTAAAGGGCAGAGAGCTCCACTCTGACTCAGACAAAAGCAAGGTGCAGGTGGGTACTGGTATGGGTTGATATCCTCAAAGATGAACTTGTGGGACCTTTTTGGGTTGAGGATGGAGTGAAGCTCAACTTCCCGACCTACTGCCAGTTCCTGGAAGACAACTTCTTCAAGCAGTGGTACAGGAAGAAGTCAGTATCGTTCAAGAAACACATGATTTTCATGCAGAATAATGCTCCATCACATGCATCCAACTACTCCACAGCGTGGCTGGCCAGTAAAGGTCTAAAAGATGAAAAAATAATGACATATCTCCCTTGTTCACCTGATCTGAACCCCATAGAGAACCTGTGGCCCCTCATAAAATGTGAGATCTACAGGGAGGGAAAACAGTACACCTCTTGGAACAGTATCTGGGAGTCTGTGGTGGCTGCTGAATGCAAAGTTAATTGTAAACAGATCAAGCAACTGACAGAATCTATGGATGGTAGGCTGTTGAGTGGCATCATAAAGAAAGGTAGCTATATTGGTCACTAATTTTTTGGGGTTTGGTTTTTGCATGTCAGAAATGTTTATTTCTAAATTTTGTGCAGTTATATTGGTTTATCTAATGAAAATAAACAAGTGAGATGGGAATATATTTGGTTTTTATTAAGTTGCCTAATAAGTCTGCACAGTAATAGTTGCCTGCACAAACAGATATCCTCCTAAGATAGCCTAATCTAAAAAATCCCCACTCTAACTTCCAAAAATATTAAGCTTTGATATTTATGAGTCTTTTGGGTTGATTGAGAACATAGTTGTTGATTAATAATAAAAAAAAATCCTCTAAAATACAACTTGCCTAATAGTTCTGCACAAAGTGTAGTTATTAATTGTTATTAATGTCAATGCTTAAAAAAACACTGTTTATGTGATTTCCTTTCATGTGTGTCATCAGGACAATCACTTTTGAGACTCCAACAGTAGTCTGCTATATAGTGTATGTCCCATCTGCTTTGATACCTCAATGCTAGTTGTTGATCAATAGTTGTTGAGCAATAATAAAAAAATCCTCTAAAATACAACTTGCCTAATAATTCTGCACATGGTGTATATCGGAAGATCATTGGCAGTGTATACTGGAATATATTCCCAAGTTTTCATTAAGTGAGCCAAAGGGATTGTCACAATTGATGATTATACTTTGAGTATTTAAATAGCCTCTTATAATGTTGAAAACAGGGTTAGATCTGAATCTAAGGGCGGCTTTGCACATTGCGACATTGCACGTGCGATGTCGATGGGGTCAAATCGAAAGTGACGCACATCCGGCGTCGCAGTCGATATCGCAACGTGTAAAACCTTTTTGATACGATGAAGGAGCGCAAAAGCGTCGTTATCGTATCATCGCTGCAGCCTCCGACATTTCCATAATGCCGATGGTGCGACAGGTACGATGTTGTTCCTCGCTCCAGCGGCAGCACACATCGCTGTGTGTGAAGCCGCAGGAGCGAGGAACATCACCTTACCTGCCGCCCGGCTGCAATGAGAAGGACGGCGGTGGGCGGGATGTTTACATCCTGCTCATCTCCGCCCCTCCGCTCCTATTGGCCGCCTGCCGTGTGACATCGCTGTGACGCCGCACGGCCTGCCCCCCTAAGGAAGGAGGTGGGTCGCCGGCCAGAGGGATGTCGCACGGCAGGTAAGTACTTGTGAAGTTGCCGTAGCGATAGTAATCGCTACGGCAGCTTTCACTAGATATCGCACGTGCGACGGGGGCGGGACTATCACTGCAGCATCGGTAACACATTGTTACCGATGTCGCAACGTGCAAAGCCCGCCTAACTGTCCAAGATTCAAAACAGAAGATGCTGGGATACTACATATGCTATGGACATGCCTGCTGTTGTATGCCTTTTAGACTATAGTGATTAATATGATTGAATGGTCCTATGGTTGCAGAGTTCCAAATAATCTGTTTGCTGCACGGAAACTGATAGCAAACTATTGGATAAAGGAAGAACCTCCCTCCCGTATAGAATATGTGAAACAGTAGTCAATTTGATTCATACGGAATGGGCAATATATCAGAAAAGAGGTAGAATTGAATATGTGAATAAGATCTGGTCCCAATGATTGTTCTGGTAAGGTAATATCTCACATGAAGGAGTCCAGGGTCAATAACTGTGGACAGACCATAGATGCATGCCTATCTGTGTTCCGACTCTTGCATGATTTGTACTATGATATTTCTTGCCTACCGTGTGCCCCATATGTTTAAAATCTGTTTCATATTTCAAAAGGTGAGAGGAAAGAAATCAGATTTAGACTGTTGTGGAACTGTCAATGTGACTTAATAGAGTAGTGGAAATAATAATTCAAAATACAAAAAGAGCAATATTAAGTCTAAATACATAGACCTTTAGATAAACAAAGGTAAATAGTCTTGGTCTAACTAGGACTCTGTGTGTAAAAGTATTCGGCTGTCAACATTACCCACCTCTGGTATAGGCAGTTTGTCCTCCCTAATAGGGATGAGTGAACCTGAACTTGAAAGTTGGGCGTTCATACCGAACACCGGGTGTCCAGGTCTCGGACCCAAACACAGACTTTTAACTATACATCCGGTTCCTATTTGGGCTTGTAATCCAAATAAAGCTTATTGAAAGGTTGCAGAGCAGTGAATCAGCAAGCTTTTCCACTGTGGGCACTTCCAGCCCCATCACAGCCTTATTAAAAATAAATAAATAGAATTACGTGGGCTCCCACCCTATTTTTGCTATCCAGCGAGAGTAAATTAGCAGCTAAAGGCTGCATCCTCTAGTAGTCAGCATTACCATGGCTTATTATCAAAAATAGAAGGGATTAACAAAAATGTTATGGGGTCCTCCACATTTTTGATATCCAGCCACGGTAAACCTGAGTATTATCAGGGTGGGAAGAGCCATGGTTATTGGCCCCTCCCAGCCTGAAAATACTATTCTGCAGCAGCCCCAGAGGTGGAGTATTCATTAGATGTGCCAATTTTGGGATTTTACCCAGCTCATCCCAATTGCCCGGGTGCTGTTGCAATTGGGGTAGTATATAGGGTTGATGACAGCTGTGATTTGTCAAAAATTACAGCTGCCATTAGGCCCTAGGTTAGTAATGAATAGGGGACCATGAAACACCAAAAAATCCTTTATTTGAAATAAAACATACACACACTCACTTTCACCACTTTATTAACCTCAATAACACCCCTGCAGGTCAGACATAACCCACACAACATTAATAATAATAATAATTATAATAATCTTTATTTTTATAGTGCCAACATATTCCGCAGCGCTTTACAATTCAGGAGGATCATATACAAACACGTGACAGTTATAGAAAATACAATATTTAAAGGGAAAAAAGACAACCCTGCTCGTGAGAGCTTACAATCTACAATGAGATGGGGGGAGGGGACAAGGTACAAGTGCTTATTTACAATGACAATCCAGCCATCTGAAGAAAATGGGGGATAGATAAGGGCTGCCTGGACCAGTTGGCCAGAGTCTTGAGATGCATTTGGGTGCCATGGAGTTTGACGTGGGGTTATTTTCTAAGACGTTGTGGAGGGATTAGGTGAAATTAGTTTGGCTCATTCAACAATGATCCCAGCTCTGCTACATCAAAAGGCTGCAGTGATTTAGAACCTGCTGGATTGATGAGCGGCCATGTCCCACAATACAACAGTATGGCAAACTGTTAACGGGTTCTACTGAGTTCACTGAGGGCAGCAGGGAGCCCCCAGTGTGAACTCTGATGACCTGACTGCCGGATTTTCAAGCTGCTTTTCCGCCATGTCAAACAATCTGACAATCCAGCAGTCAGGTCCCCACTTCACACTGGGGGTTCCCTCGCTGCCCTCTGTGAATTTAGTTGAACCCACTTGCGGACTACCAGACTGCTCTTTGGCTGTGTCCCACAATCTGACAATCTGGCAGTCATGGGAGTTCACATTGGGAGTTCTCCACCATTCTCAGTGAACTCAGTTGAACCTGCTGCTGAATTGCTGGACTTTCAGATTGCAGGACATAGTAGCACAGCTGTCATGCAATCCGGCATCAGATTCAACTAGTTCACTGAAGGCAGTGAGGTGCCCCGAGTGTGAACTCTGGTGATCTGACTATCAGATTGCCCGGTAATCAGATTGTGGAACACAACAGCACAGTAGTCCAGCAATCCACCAGTCAAGTCACTGGCATTCAACTGGGGGCTCCCTGCTGCCCTGAGTGAACTCAGTTCAGTCCGCTACCAGTTTGCTGAACTGTCAGATAGCGGGACACTGCCACACTGCAATCCAGCATCAGGTTCAACTGAGTTCACTGAGGGAAGAAAAGAGGCATGTGAACTCTGGTGACCTAACTGTCGGATATGTCAAAGGACATGGTGGTACAGCAGTCCAACAATCCGGCAGTCAGGTCACCGAAGTTCACATTGTGGGTTCCCTGCCCTCTATGAACACAGTTGAATCTGCTGGCTGATTGCCAAACTGTTGTGCCACTGTGTTCCACAATCCAGCAGTCCGGCTATCCAGCAGCGGGTTCACCAGCGATCACACTTAGTACCGTGGGAACCCGGCTGTGACCTCTGGTGAACTCAGTGATGTCACCACTTTTCACAGCTGGATTCCCTGCTGCCATCAGAGTCTGCAATGATCATTTGCATTTTCCATCACTGCCGTCTCTGGATCTAGCAGAGCCAAGATCATCATGGGACGTTGTTGTGGATTACATTTGACCTGTGGGGGTGTTTGGGTGGTTAACCCTAGAACGCGCAACCATAGAAATCTACACTTTCACATACCTGGGGCCTTTTAGGCCTGTGTGCAAATAACATTGAGTAACTCAAATAGAAATAATTTTCAAAGTTTATTTAAGGTGTGAATATTTCAAAACATAATTTTGTGCATAAAACAAAAAGGAGTAATTACACCGGCTTAAAACGCCCAATATATGCATTTTATATAATTCTTTTTATATATATATATATATATATATATATATATATATAAATATATATAAATATAAAACGATTTTTTTGTCCAAAAGTTTTTTTATATAAAAGTTGTAGTAAACATGGTGCAGGAATATTTCTTTTCAAAAACTTTCCTTTTCAACTGTACTGATTACCCCGACAATTTTCACATATTATTTTTTCGGAAGAATGTTCCTTGCAGGCATTTTGTCCACAAGTAGTACAGAAACGCTCAGATTTCCTTTCCTTCTTTGCTGGACAAATATAAAAGTGCTTTCTTTGTTTTTCTCTTGGCTCTGGATGTTCCTGAAAATGTATACCATATCGGATCATAGCTTCTGTAATTTGCCTTGGCAAGCATTTCGTGTTGCTTCACTCCATCATGGTAGGCATCAAAAGTTCATAGCAAAGTTCTGTCAAGAATAGATGTCTCTTGTCCTTCCTGTTGGCATGGAATTCTGGATGAGTTTCACTATAAACAATATAGCTATTAAGGGCTGACACATCAAGGATATTATAAAAAATTACTACAGGCCAACATTTTGTCTGCCTCTTGCACAAATACTCTCCAATCATTTCATCCATCTTGTCCACACCTCCTTTTGTTTTATTATAATGCTGTATGATTTCAGGTTTCTGTTTCCTGTTATCGATGTCAATATTTCCATCATGATGCATTGTACTCAGTAATATCACTGATTTTTCTTTCTTTGCTTTATAAGATACCATTGTCGCTTGATTACAGAAACCAAAGACACTCTCCTAATTGGTCGCTTGGGATTGTGCTTCATGATTGGAGGAATTTTGCGGCGATTTGGCCTCATAGTAAAACAAATGTGAGTTTTTTCTGAAGCAAATATTTGCCTAGTTCCAGATTGGTAAAGTTGTTGTCCATTGTTATATTTTTTTCTAGAATTAAAAATTGGAACTGCAAGTGTTTTTACTATGTCAGAACATAGGTCTTTCTGTACTGGAGCATCAGCTTCTATGCCACATTAAATCAGACCATTCATGCCATGATAGCTTGAAGAATCACACATCCAGAAAATTTGTATGGCATATTTGGCAAGAAATTGCTCATCCACTGTCACAATGTCATTAGAATGGTAAAGCTTTTATAGTTTTTGATGAAAAGATTCCAGATGTAGCTAATAGGGGCTAATGTATCTGTTTCCAACCTCACAGGACGAGTTCTCTTATCATCAAAACAAAGGCTTCTCCGAATATTCTCAAATCTATTGACTGACATTGTAGCTTTGTAGTGTGGATCTGAAAAAGGTTTCAGAAATAATTCTCTGATTGGAACATCATACGATTTTGTACACCCTGCCAGAAGAGTAAGGGCAATATAACCATATAGTTCCTCTTTTGTTATATTTTTCCATTTTTTTTTCTTCCTAAAGCGATATGTTTTCCTTCTAAGTTAGTACACAAAACTACCTCATCTGCAATATCATCTGAAAAAAATTTACAGAGAACATCTCTAAAGGTAAAGTGCACCCCCTCTCCTCTTACCTTCAGCAGGTCACCACTTTCTTTTAGGTGCAGTAGAAGCCTCTGGATTTTTGAAGCTCAAAAAGTTTATTTTTCCAGAAACAAGAAAGCTGACTCCTTACTCCAAAGTCTCTTCAGCAAGTAGCACACAATGAACAAGATGTTGTCTGTCCTCCTGTTCCTGTGTGTTCATGACCTGAGATGATGCCAGAGATGCATGAGTTTGTGAGGGAGCTTCCCTCCCAAGATCACATGACCATGTAGTCAAGCAGAATCCACACTCTTCCCAGCAACAGCAGAGTCATAAAAGACTGAGCAATAAAGACAAAGTCCTCCCCAGCAACAGTACAGACAAAAAGACTGAGGATCACATGTAAACCAAGTACAGGCCTAAAAGACCCCAGGTATGTGAATATGGGGTAGTCCCAAAAAAAGAGTTGTTTTACCGAAATGCCTATAACATAAAAATATATGAACAACTGGAAATTACTAACAACTATATACCTGAGGAATACCTAGAGTTTCAAAATTCTAACTAAAGTAATTTTGCAGAAAATAGAAAACAAGTAACCTAGCAGGCCTGCGAGGCCCCAGGTTCTGGGGTTAAAAAAAAGTGGTGAAAGAGGGTGTGTGTACATTTTATTTCAAATAAAGGATTTTCCGGTGCTTGTATTTTTTACTTTTGTTTTTCTCTGTTAGTATGGGGGTGTGTCTTATAAGCCTCCCCATAACTAACCTAGAGCTTGATGATCGCTGTGATTTTTGAAAAATTAATAACAGCAGACATCAACCCCATATATTAACTCGATTTCCACTGCACCAGGGATAATAGATGTGCCACTTCTGGGGTGGCTGTTGGGTAGTATTTTTAGGCAGTAAGGGGCTAATAACCATGGTTTTTCCCACCCTCATAATATCAACCTCCAGCAGTCATCATTACTGTGGTTGGTTATAAAAAATTGGAGGATCCTACATCATTTTTTAAGTTTTTTTATTTATTTAAATAATTTAAAAAAATTGCTTTGAATCACCTCTATATTTGCCAACCAGCCACGCTAAAGCAGACCGCTCATGATTGCCATCTGTTTTACTCACACTGGTTATTAAAATTATGTCAGGAGCCCATGCTTTTTTTTTAAATGATTTACTTATTTCTATTTACACTGCCGTACAGCAAACTGGTCTCCAACCAGTCACAGATGCTGACACAGAGAGTGGGGGGGGGGGGAATGTAAAGCAGTCTGCATCTAATCACAAATGCTGGCACAGTGAATATGCATGAAGATTAATGAGCAGACCCAGAAAAAATGTATGTCTGCAGTGTTATCTTCTGGGAAACACTGTATGTGTTCTGCTCTTACCCCATTTAGATTCCTATTGCAGCCCTCTAGGCCTTACTATGACCTTTTAACAGCACTGAACTTCTCATGTCCATTGACTTGTATGGGGTTCATTGTCTGGGGTAAAGTTTGGTTCCCGAACCAAACTTTTTTTTTTCAGTCCGTACAGACTTTTTTTTAGTCCGAATATCAATGGGTCCACTCATCTATACTCCCTAATTTCAACTTATCTCTAATCACGGATGATGGGGTTGACTTGTCATTCTAACCATACATGTGAGAATGGGTCTATTGATATAGAATATTTATTGTTCACGATCATTTGATTCCCTGATCCTTGCAATAGTTGTAACACAATTGAGAGATAAACACTTGGTCCTGTGACATTTTTAAGAGTATCTCAGATCCATACATTGAAAATAGACATTCAATACCCCTGAAGTACAAGTGGGATGCAATTTATGATCTCTGAGTGGTGATGTTTTTAATTAGCTTTTTTTAGATTTTACCCCTTTAAATTTAGATTTGTCCCTGTGAGGAATTAAGAAACAAAAAAAATGCAAAATATAATAACTAAGTATTTCTTCTTTGTGCAGACAAAATCCCAATGAAAAAAAGTTGCCAGGAGCTCTAGATTTTCAATTTATCATCTAACACCTGAATAAATATAAAATGTCAGTTTTGAGACAAGGGTAGTCTTTCTGTCCCTCCCAAAAATCTAGGGATTTCAATTATTTTTACATTTAAATTCCTTTGTGAGTAAACCTATTTGTAGCATTTTTTTAAATAAAATGTAACTTAGAATAAAAACATAATGCATAATAAGTAAATAGCACATAACAACATGAGTTACTGTTACCAGAGTTAGGGACCATACTGTTGAGATATATCTTATCACAGTAGGATGACTTTTATGCTTTCTGAATAAAAAAAATGTAAACTACAGTATGTACACATTGGGATGTGTGCTATGCCAGTCTTAATGAAGGACTACAATCTCCTGATTCACTAAGTGATGTTCTCTGCTTAATGAATCAGACTATCACTCGGCGTTTGGCTCTAAACTCATCGAATGTCATGGCGGCATCAGACGCTGTTCAGACTATAGACTCTGACACTCCACGCTATGTTTATCTGAGTTGCACAGCCAGGTTCAGGCATCGACCAGCTGTGTGCTCATTAATGATCGTGCTAACAGGAGTTAATTTCTACTAGCCTGTTGGTTACCTTTTGGATCACATGTTGCAGGACACCTATCCTAGATTCTCTATTCTCCTCTCTTTTTTAAGATGGAGGAATCTGTCTTTTCATGCTGTCTATAGCTTTTGCTAAACCGGTCCTTATGCTGTTGTGTTCCAGTAACTAGAGATTTACTGCATGTTGCTTAGTGTGCTGTGGAATTCCTACTGTCATCTAGTTATTTCCTCCCTGCTCTTTATTTCCCCCCTTTCCTCCCTGTGTGTGGCACTGTTTCTGTGTGTGTGTCTCTGTGTGTCTGTCTCTGTGTCTATTTCTGTTTGTGTCTGTCACTGTGTTTTTCTTTGTGTCTGTGTGTGTCTCTGCGCCTGAGTGTGTCTCTGTCTGTGTGTGTCTCTGTCTGTGTGTATCTGTCTCTGTGTTTCTGTCTCTGTGTGTGTCTCTGTCTGTGTGTGTCTCTGTGTGTCTCTGTATCTGTCTCTGTGTGTCTTTGTCTGTGTATGTCTGTCTGTGTGTGTCTCTGTCTCTGTGTGTGTCTCTGCCTCTGTTCTTCTCTATATCTCACTGTGTGTGTGTCTGTCTCTGTGTGTTTCTCTCTGTGTGTCTATGTGTCTCTCTCTGTGTGTCTGTGTCTCTGTGTGTCTGTGTCTCTGCGTGTCTCTGTGTGTGTCTTTGTGTGTGTCTCTGTTTCTGTATGTCTTTGTCTCTGTGTGTGTCTCTGTCTCTGTGAGTCTGTCTCTGTGTCTGTTTCTGTGTGTGTCTGTCTCTGTGTCTGTCACTGTGTTTGTCTCTGTGTCTGTGTATGTCTCTGTGTCTGAGTGTGTCTCTGTCTGTGTGTGTCTCTGTCTGTGTGTCTCTGTCTGTGCGTCTTTCTCTGTGTGTCTCTGTCTCTGTGTGTATCTCTGTCTGTGTGTGTCTGTGTGTCTCTGTATCTGTCTCTGTATGTCTTTGTCTGTGTGTCTGTCTCTGTGTGTCTATGTTTGTCTCTTTCTCTGTGTGTGTGTCTGTCTCTGTGCATCTCTATATCTCACTGTGTGTGTGTCTGTCTCTGTGTGTCTCTCTCTGTGTGTCTATGCATCTGTGTGTGTGTGTGTGTCTCTGTGTGTCTGTGTCTCTGCATGTCTCTGTGTGTGTCTTTGTGTGTGTCTTTGTGTGTTTGTCTGTGTGTCTCTGTTTCTGTATGTCTTTGTCTCTGTGAGCGTGTCTCTGTCGTTGTGTGTGTGTCTCTGTCTCTATGTTTCTCTCTGTGTCTCTGGCTCTTTGTCTCTGTGTATGTCTGTCTCTGTGTGTCTCTGTCTCTGTGTGTCTCTGTCTCTGTGTCTCTCTGTCTCTGTGTCTTTCTGTCTCTGTCTCTCTGAGTGTCTGTCTCTACCGATATCATGTTACTTCACACATAAGCTTCTTATACTGAGTGTCCATTATTGTCTATAGCAACCAATCACAGCTCCTATTAATGACCTGAAGCTCCCAGATCCATTGACTTTAATGTAAGCAGGTTTTTTGGTGAATAATTGTAAAGCGCTGGGTTAAATTTTCCCATCAAAACATAGTCTATGATGTTCCCTGAGACAAGTGAGGTATCTGTGCAAAATGTTGTGATTGTAAATGCGACGGTGCAAATTCCTTTAGCAGACATACACACATACATACATACACACACACATACACACACATACATACACACATACACTCAGCTTCATATATTAGATATTGTCTACAATGACATTCACAGAATGTTAGAATGGTTGATGGAAGGTAAAAATGATCTTAATTGACAAGAAAAAACTCAGGCTCCTAAATCTTTAAATAGTATCTAAATCTTCTTTTTTTCATATTCAGCAGACACTTTAGTGCCTGCAAATTAGATGGAGACATGGTCCTGAAACCCCCACCTATTGGTCAAAAGACCCACAGTACTCAGCAGTGTACATCTCCTTGTCTGTATGCTCACACTGAGTGGAGTATGGATTTGAGGGTTAGGTTCCACTTGCGTTTTGCATGGACGAGTCCAATCTGATAAAACATCGGATTGCTCTCACTCTAGTGCAAAACTATGGCACAGTGTCCATCTGCAATTGATTTCTCATGCCATAGCAGCAAGCGGAATGAATCGCAGCATGTGGAATGAATTGCAGCATGCTGCATTTGGCAGAGAGTCTCGTCTCACGCATCCCCATGCAAGCCTATGGAAGCGTAGCATGGCAGCGGAGGAGATGGGGAGAAAGTGCTCCCTCCCTTTTCTACACACCTGAGATGCAATCGTAATATCGCATCACAGTCGCATGACCCTTGGCTGACGCTCGCAGCAGTGGGACATTAGCATATCGCTTCCAATGCTCTCGCATCAGAAGCTATGCGCAGGTGGAACCAAGCCCTAATACAAAGTATAGGCTTACGTATAAATGCACCTGTTAGTAATGCAACTGCCATCACATCTAAAGGATTCAGCTGCACTGATCTTAGACCTAAAACAAAAGATGATATGAGACTTTTTACTCCTTTCCTTCTTCATTCAAATATTGAAGATCATCATGGTCTATATGTGGTGAGGTATTTTTTGGATAAAAGCAGGATAAAACAGGGGACAGAAATAGACTAAAAAGACTCAAATAGACTTCTTATTGAAAAATTTTAAAGAGTTTATATTAACATTACATCTTCACATATAAAAACGAGACTTATCATCAGATAACGGGGACCCAAATGAAGATTTGAGTCACGCCCAGTCTAGAGTCACTGTGTTTATTATTTGGAGAGGATCACAAGAAGACATTTGTATGTTTATGGTTCATGTTATTGGTAATAGTAATTGGTGCCTTTATTTCAACCAAATATCCATGCTGAACATATCTGTTTGGATATAGAAGTGGATTTCAAGGAGTTTGATCAATTTATAAACTGGACACAATTTAAATAGTCATAAAAAAGAGGGAATCAGCTCACCACTAGAGATGAGCCAGCCTTTAAAGGCTCGAGTTCGGTTCGGTTCGTCGAAGAGAGGCCCCATTTGAGTTCGGTTTGGCGAACCGTTCGACGAACCTCTCGAACCCCATTGAAAACAATGGGAGGCAAACACAAACACATAAAAACACATTATAAATGTAGACATACAGCTAATAAACATTGCCATTACACTTACAGGTCCCTGCGACGTGTCCTGCGCTCTGTGTCCTGCCGCTTTTCCTTCCGATAATCGCTGCGTCCTCCCGGTAACCAGCACTGATGATAGGACCTTCTGTGACGTCAAAAAAAGCATGTGACTAGTCACGTGTCTATTATCTCATTGGCTACTGACTGGTCACATGGCTAGACGTCATTGCTAGGTCCTGTCAGTGCATCTCTCCGGTACACAATGCTCATTTGTGCATCCCCGTGTACCAGCAAGATGCTCTGGCACATGGTCGGCTCCCCGTTCTGCTTCCCCATTCTGTTATTCACCGCCTGCCACAGTCGGTCAATAACGGAGATCACCGTTGCTATAGCAACGCGCCTGTCAGCGGTGATGTCACCGCTTACAGCCTGCAGCCTCTGCTACTCACTGAGTGATATACACTGCATGGGAAGCAGCAGCATCTTCCTCCCATGCAGCGCTGTCTGATGTAACAGAGCTGCATGGGTTGAAGGAGAAAGAAGACAGAAGACCATGGATCGTGGAGGGATGCAAGGGAGTAATGAACATGGAGTCTCTAAGTGTGTCTGTGTATTTATTTCTATTAAAGTATTTTTTCTCTGTGTGGTGTCTTTATTTTAACCCTTTATTGGAGATTCGCTGAGCGAGCGAGGTGCTGAACTGAAGTAAAGTGCTGAATTTAAGATAAGTGCATAGTTTCAACACAATTACATAGTGGTGATAACTGTAATTGTTGAATTTCATTAGGGAATTGTGTGTCTGTTTGTGATTCTGTGAAAAGGGAAAAAAAAAAAAAAAAGTTAGTCTTGTGATTTAATTGGTAGGATTAGTCACACCTGTTTCTAGAAGCTTCTAGCAGCTTCTGATAGTCATTGTACATCTATATAAACCACCCAGCACAAGCGAGGTGCTGAGCGAGCGAGGTGCTGAACTGAAGTAAAGTGCTGAATTTAAGATAAGTGCATAGTTTCAACACAATTACATAGTGGTGATAACTGTAATTGTTGAATTTCATTAGGGAATTGTGTGTCTGTTTGTGATTCTGTGAAAAGGGAAAAAAAAAAAAAAAAAAAGTTAGTCTTGTGATTTAATTGGTAGGATTAGTCACACCTGTTTCTAGAAGCTTCTAGCAGCTTCTGATAGTCATTGTACATCTATATAAACCACCCAGCACAAGCGAGGTGCTGAGCGAGCGAGGTGCTGAACTGAAGTAAAGTGCTGAATTTAAGATAAGTGCATAGTTTCAACACAATTACATAGTTTGACACAAGAACATAGTTTGAATTTATCCTTATACGTTTCCCATTGGGTTTTTTTCGTTTTTTTTTATCTTTGTTTTTCTACTTTACTGTTTATCCCCATTTGATAGTTGCTCCATGGACAATGCTACCAGGCGTGTATCTTGTCAGATGTATGCATGCCTTGAGCAGCCGTTCGAGGGTGAATATGTCTGCACTCGATGCAAGCATGTTGCGTATTTGGAAGCCAAGGTAACTGATCTAAATAAGCAGCTTGCAACACTAAGGGGTATTGCAAACCTGGAGAGGAGTTTAGAGCTCACTGAGCTTTCTCTGGCTGGGGCCAGTGATATGGAGGAGGGTGGAAGTGGGGAAGATCAGGACCCAGAGGTAGGTAGCTGGGTAACAGTTAGAAGAAGAGGTAGGGGGAAAAGTGTCAGGGAGCCTAGTCTTGACCTGGCACAACCTAGTAAATATGCCTGTTTGGCTGATATTAGGAATGAAGGGCCAGGACTAGGGTCACTACAGCAGGATGTTGCTCCTTGCAACCAGGAAAACAACTGCTGTAGGAAGGAGGGAAATAGGAGTGCAGCAAAGCCCAGACAGATGTTGGTGGTAGGGGACTCTATAATTAGGCAGACAGACAGGGTCATCTGTCGCCGAGACCGTGAATGCCGAACAGTGTGTTGTCTGCCGGGTGCTCAGGTTCGGCATATTGTGGATCGGATAGACAGATTGCTGGGTGGGGCTGGGGAAAACCCAGCGGTCATGGTGCACATTGGTACTAATGACAAAGTTAGAGGCAGGTGGAAGGTCCTTAAAAATGATTACAGGGAACTAGGAGAGAAGCTGAAGTCCAGGACCTCCAAGGTGGTGTTTTCAGAAATACTACCGGTGCCACGAGCATCACTAGAAAGACAGCGGGAGCTTAGGGAGATAAATATGTGGCTTAGAAATTGGTGCAGGAAGGAAGGGTTTGGGTTCATGGAGAACTGGGCCGACTTCTCAGTCGGCTACAGGCTCTACGGTAGGGACGGGCTGCACCTCAATGGGAAAGGTGCAGCTGTGCTCGGGGAGAAAATGGGCAGACGGATGGAGGAGCTTTTAAACTAGGATCGGGGGGAGGGAGGGTAGTGGAGCAAATAAGGGGATAGATAGAGCAGATAGAGACAGGGAGATGGCAGGGGTCAATGAAGGATTAGGGGGGGATGGGACATACAAGGAACGTAGGGAGGCTAGGAGTAATAAAGGTGTTAATAGGATTAAATGTCTACTGGCAAATGCAAGAAGTCTTGCAAACAAAATGAATGAATTGGAGACTCTTATGTCAACCATGGATTATGATGTGGTGGGCATTACGGAAACCTGGCTGGATGAAAGCCATGACTGGGTGACAAACATACAGGGTTATAGTACATTTAGGAAGGACAGGAAAGGCCAAAAATGTGGTGGGGTGTGTATATTTATTAAATCTAACCTAAAACCTGTGTTGTATGATGACATTGAGGGGAACAGCAACAATGTAGAGTCAGTATGGGTAAATGTACATGGGGAGGGGAATAATGGAAAAATGCTAATTGGAGTTTGCTATAAGCCTCCTAACATACCTGAACAAATAGAGGGTGAAATGCTGGAACAAATTGAAAAGGCAGCTAATAATAATAATCGGGTTCTTATTATGGGGGATTTCAACTGTCCAGACATTCAGTGGGACATAGAATCTTCTGGTTCTGCTAAAAGCTGTAAGTTCTTATCTACCATTCAAGACCATTTCCTCTCTCAGATGGTAGGTGAACCGACCAGGGGAGATAATTTGCTAGATCTGGTCCTGTCAAATAGACCGGATACAATTTCAGATCTACAGGTCCGGGAGCACTTGGGCACCAGCGATCATAATATGGTAAGCTTCAACATAATATTCAATAGAACATTTCAAAGGGGGAATGCTAAAACCTGGAATTTTAGGAAAGCTGATTTCAACAAATTAAGGGAAGAGCTTACATGTGTAGATTGGGACAAAGTCATGGTAACTGGGGATACCGAACATAAATGGGGTAAGTTTAAGGATATACTACTAGAGTCCTGTAAAAACGTATACCCTCTGGTAATAAAATCTCCAGGAATAAAAAGAAACCACTATGGATAAATAAGACTGTACAAAGTATAATAAAACAAAAACAAAGGACATTTAAAATCTTAAAGGCTGAGAATACAGAAATAGCATTGCAGGAGTATAAAGATATCAATAGGAAATGCAAAAAAGAAATCAAACAAGCAAAACTAGCTACTGAAACAAAAATCGCCAATGACATTAAAATAAATCCCAAAATCTTTTATAAATACATTAATGCCAAAAGGAAAACAAAGGATAGTATCGGCCCCTTAAAATATAACAAGTTAGTTATAGAGGACAAACAAAAGACTGAGATATTAAATAGGCATTTCTCATCTGTATTCACCAAGGAACTGACTGTACCAGGGATCATTCAACAAGTGAAAAATCAAAGTCCACCACCCGATATAATTAATTTAACACAAGATGAAGTACGCCTATGTCTGAGTAAATTAAACATTGACAAATCCCCAGGGCCAGATGGCATTCATCCACGAATATTGAGGAAATTGAGCTCTGTAATCGACAGACCACTGTATCTCATCTTTTTAGACTCACTTGTAACAGGGTTGGTGCCTCAGGATTGGAGGATTGCTGATGTGGTACCGATATTTAAGAAAGGTAAGAGGGTAGATCCAGGCAACTACCGTCCAGTAAGCCTGACATCAGTAGTATGCAAAGTTTTTGAGGGCATTTTAAGGGATGACATGCAAAAATATATTGCAGAAAATAATATGATAACTGACAAACAGCATGGATTCATGAAAGATAAGTCGTGTCTAACCAACCTGTTGGGGTTCTATGAGGGGGTAAGTTCAAACCTGGATATTGGTAATGCAGCTGATGTGATTTATTTGGACTTTGCAAAGGCATTTGATACTGTACCACATAATAGCCTTATACTAAAGCTCCTGAAGCAAGGACTAGGGGACACAATATGCAACTGGGTAAGGAATTGGCTAAATATAGGAAACAAAGAGTAGTCATAAATGGAACATTCTCTAAATGGGCTATAGTCAGCAGTGGGGTGCCGCAGGGATCTGTGCTTGGACCGATTCTTTTTACTCTCTTTATTAATGACCTTGTGGATGGGATTGATAGTACAGTGTCAGTCTTTGCCGATGACACCAAACGATGTAGGAAATTAAAAACTGACCTGGATAGTACAATATTATAAAAAGATCTGGATAAGATGTCAGAATGGGCAGATACTTGGCAAATGAGATTTAATGTTGATAAATGTAAAGTAATGCACCTAGGACGGAGTAATCCTATAACTGCGTATACATTAAATGGAAGTAAACTCGGGACTACAGAACAGGAGAAGGACTTGGGTATTCTCATTACAAATAAGCTGAGCAGCAGCACTCAATGTCAAGCAGCAGCTGCTAAAGCAAACAAGATTTTAGGGTGTATAAAAAGAGAGATTAGATCCCGTGATCCCAACGTATTGTTACCCCTCTATAAATCACTTGTAAGGCCACATCTGGAATACGGGATCCAGTTTTGGGCTCCACATTTTAAAAAGGACATTCAGAAGTTAAAGTCAGTTCAAAGGCGGGCAACTAGACTATTACAAGGAATGGAAGGCCTCCCATATGATGACAGGTTGAAAAAGTTAGATATGTTTAGCTTAGAAAAAAGACGTCTCAGAGGAGATCTCATTTATATGTATAAATACATGTGTGGTCAATATAAAGGACTGGCACATGACTTATTTCTTCCAAAGACAGTACTAAGGACCAGGGGGCACTCACTGCGAGTGGAAGAAAAGTGATTCCGACACCTAAATAGGAAAGGGTTCTTTACAGTTAGAGCGGTCAGACTGTGGAATACACTACCACAAGAGGTAGTAATGGCAGATACTATAACAGCTTTTAAAAAAGGGCTGGATGATTTCCTTAGTACACAAAACATTGTTGGTTATAAATGACTTAGTGACTAAATGTAGAACTGGTGGAGGAAGGTTGAACTAGATGGACCTAGGTCTTTTTTCAACCTAAGTAACTATGTAACTATGTAACTATGTATAATGGCCGGGTCAAACTTGCCTGACATTAAGAATCTCTGACTTAATACTAGCTAGTAAAACAAAGCTAGTATTAACTCATTATTACCCAGCAAGCCACCCGCCACCAAGGCAGCTGGAAGAGTTAGATACAGCGCCAGATGATGGCGCTTCTATGAAAGCGCCATTTTCTGGGGCGGCTGCGGACTGCAATTCACAGCAGAGGGGCCCAGAAAGCTCAGGCTAACCTGTGCTGCGGATTCCAATCCCCAGCTGCTTAGTTTTACCTGGCTGGACACAAAAATGGAGCGAAGCTCATGTCGATTTTTTTTTTAATTATTTCATGAAATTCATGAAATAATTAAAAAAAGGGCTTCCCCATTTTTTTTGTTCCCAGCCGGGTACAAATAGGCAGCTGGGAGTTGGGAGCAGCCGTACCTGCCTGCTCTACCTGGCTAGCATACAAAAATATGGCGAAGCCCACGTCATTTTTTTGGTGAGCAAAAACCTCCTGCATACAGTCCTGGATGGAGTATGCTGAGCCTTGTAGTTCTGCAGCTACTGTCTGCTCTCCTGCATAGACTAGTGAATGGAGCATGCTGAGCCTTGTCGTTCTGTATCTGCTGTCTGCTTTTCTCCATAGAAACAGACCACAGCTGCAGAATGACAAGGATCAGCATACTCCATCCAGGACTGTATGCAGGAGTTTTTTGGCCCCCAAAAAAATTATGTGGGCTTCGCCATGTTTTTTTATGCTAGCCAGGTACAGCAGGCAGCTATGGGCTGACCCCAACCCCCAGCTGCCTATTTGTACCCGGCTGGGAACCAAAAATATAGGGAAGCCCTTTTTTTTAATTATTTCATGAATTTCATGAAATAATTAAAAAAAAAACGACGTTGGCTTCGCCCAATTTTTGTGTCCAGCCAGGTACAATTAGGCAGCTGGGGATTGAAATCCGCAGCTCAGGGTGCCCGAGCTTTCTGGGCAACCATTCTGCGAATTGCAGTCCGTAGCAGCCCCAGAAAATGGCGCTTTCATAGAAGCGCCATCTTCTGGCGCTGTATCCAACTCTTCTAGCTGCCCTGGTGACAGGTGGCTCGCTGGGTAATAATGGGGTTAGGGCTAGCTGTATATTATCAACTGGCCCTAAGCCTGAAATTCATGGTGTCACGCCAATATTAGCCATGGCCACCATGACTTTCTAGTACAGATAAAAAAAAACACAACACAGAAAAATATTTTTATTAGATATAAAACACAACACAATTAGTGACTCCATCTTTATTGAAATAAAGAACCCCTCTCCGCAGTAATCCTGGGTCAAGGGTCCCGCACCATCCAATCCGGATCCAATATCATCTGATCGGTTTGCTGGAAGGCAAAGCAATCAGATGATGTGTCAGGTTCAAGGGCCTGAATCACATGACACAGCAGCTGATTGTATAAACGGCATTTATACAATCAGCTGATGCATCAGTGCAAAAAAACCACAAAACTACACACTTCAGTGCAGACTCCTGTCCGACAGCATCAGCTGATAGTTTAGCCAGCCGGGTGGTAAAAAGCCGGCCTCACCACTCGACTTATAGTGTCAGCTGATTCCGTCAGGTGACCGAATCAGCTGATTATCGCCAGGTCTGAGAAAGAGAGAGTATAAGAATAGACCTGGCTCTCTAGAACAAAGCGGGTGCTCGGGAGAAAAATAGTCCAATATTAGAAAAATAGCTCTGGCACACCATAAGAATAAATGTACAAAATCCGGGATGTTGCAAAAATCAGTGTTTTATTGACAAAAAGAAATATTGCACAAGTCTGTTGGGACAGATTTGTGCAATATTTCTTTGTCAATAAAACACTGATTTTTGCACCATCACGGATTTTGTACATTTATTCTTATGGTGTGCCGGAGTTATTTTTCTAATATGAGAAAGGGAGAGAGAGAAAGAAGAGAGAGAGAAGATAGAGAAAAGAAAGAGAGAAGAGGGAGAGAAGAGAGATAGAAGAGAGAGAGGAGAGAGAAGACAGAGAGAAGAGAGAGAGAGGAAAGAGGAGAGAGAGTGAGAGATAGAGGGAAAAAGAGAAAAAGAGAGACTGAGATAAAGAGAGAGAGAGAAGAGAGCAAGAGAGAAAGAGAGGAGAGAGAGAGGGAGGGAGAGAGAGAGAGAAAAGAGAGAGAAAGAAAGAGGAGAGAAGAGAGAGAGAGGAGAGAGAAGAGAGAGAAGAGGAGAGAAGAGTGGAGAAGAGAGAGAGAAGAGAGAGAAGAGAGAGAGAGGATAGAGGACAGAGGAGAGAAAGTGAGAGAGAGAGAGAGAGAGAGAGAAAGGGAAAAAAAGAAAAAGAGAGACTGAGAAACAGAGAGAGAGAGAGAAAGAGAGAAAAGGAGAGAGGAGAGAGAGGAGAGGGACAGGAAGGGAGAGAGAGCGAGAGAGAAAGAGAAAAGGAGAGAGAGAGGAGAGAGAGGAGAGGGAGAGGGAGGGAGAGAGCGAGAGAGAGAGAAAGAGAGAGAGAGAGAGAAAGAGAAAAAGAGAGAGAGAAAAGAGAGAGAAAGAGAGGAGAGAAGAAGAGAGCGAGAGAGGAGAGAGAGGGAAAAAGAGAAAAAGAGAGACTGAGAAAAAGAGAGAGAGAAAAAGAGAGAGACAGATAGGAGAGAGAGGAATGAGAGAGAGAAAGAGAGAGAGAGAGAAAAAGAGAGAGAGGAGAGAGAGGAGAGGGAAAGAGAGAGAAAAAGAGAAAGAGAACGAGGGAGAGAGAGAGAGAGAAGAGAGCCATGCAGCCTCATTCTGTGAACTGCTCCGATTTTAGAGGTGTGTCCCGTGGCTCACAGCTGATGTCTGGCTCCTCCCCTCAGTGCATAATTAAATTAAATTATAATTATAAATATATAATAATTATAATTTAAAATAAAAAAAAAAATTCAATACTTTACCGGGACTAGAATTCGTAAAGTTATTCTTCTTAAGCAAGCTCTCTATCCACTGAGCTACTGCCTCTAATGATAAAGATAGGTAGATTTGGTAATCTTGACATCTGCATTGCAGAGTGAAGTCTCTCGTGACAGCGCGATTCATTTCATTGCTACATGGAGAGGACACAGCGCGATCGTGTTCTACGGTGCTGCTGCATCTTCATGTAGCAGAGCTGACAGTGTTGTGTGGATTACGTCAGACCTGGATGTGTATTTGGGGATTAATAAACTGGTAAAAGAGGGTGTTTTTTTGTCGTTTATTCCAAATTGGGTCAGGGTTACTAGTGGGGTGCCACAGGGGTCTGTATTGGGCCCCCTACTATTTAATATATTTATTAATGATTTGGTGGATGGTTTACAGAGTAAAATATCAGTATTTGCAGATGATACAAAACTATGTAAGGTAGTTAACACAAAGGAGGACAGTTTGCAACTACAGATGGATTTGAGTAAATTGGAGAATTGGGCTGAAAAATGGCAAATGAGGTTTGACACAGATAAGTGTAAGATTATGCACATGGGAAGGAGAAACAGATGCTACGATTACTTACTAAATGGAAAACTGCTGGGGAAATCAGACCTGGAAAAAGACTTAGGTATATTAGTCAATAAGAAGCTAAATTGGAGTGCCCAGTGTCAGGCAGCAGCCACCAAAGCAAATAGGGTGATGGGATGCATTTGAAGAGGTCTGGGGGCACGAGATGAAAACATCATTCTCCCTCTGTACAAATCACTCGTCAGACCACACTTGGAGTATTGTGTGCAATTTTGGGCATCGGTGCTCAAGAAAGACATTACTGAACTTGAAAGGGTTCTGAGGCGGGATACTAAAATAATAAATGGAGTGGGTGCGTTACAATACACGGAAAGGTTATCAAAATTAGGTCTATTTACTCTAGAAAAGAGAAGACTTAGGGGAGACCTAATAAATATGTACAAATATATCAGAGTTCCATATAGAGATCTCTCCCATGATCTGTTTGTACTAAGGACTATGACAAGAACAAGGGGGCATTCTCTTCGATTGGAGGAAAGAAAATTCCTACATCAGCATAGAAGAGGGTTCTTCATGGTAAGAGCAGTGAGGCTCTGGAACTCTCTTCCTGAGGAAGTGGTGATGGTCAACACACTGAATGAATTTAAGAGAGGAATGGATGCTTTTCTTGTTAGCAAAAGTATAGAAGGTTATAAATAGCATAATCTTACAGGTAGATAGAAGAGCGACCAAGATTATTAGAGGAATGGGTGGGCTGCAATACCAAGACAGGTTATTAAACTTGGGGGTTATTTAGTTTCTAAAAACAAAGGCTTAGGGGGGATCTAATCACAATGTATAAACATATGAGGGGACAGTACAGAGACCTTTCCAAAGATCTCTTTACACCTAGGCTTGCGATTGGAACACGGGAGCATCCGCTACGTCTCGAGGAAAGAAGGTTTAATCATAACCACAGATGAGGATTTTTACTGTACGAGCAGTGAGACTATGGAATTCTCTGCCGCATGATGTTGTAATGAGTGATTCACTACTAACATTTAAGCAGAGCCTGGATGCCTTTCTTAAAAAATTTAATATTACCAGTTATGTATATTAGATTTTATGACAGGGTGTTGATCCAGGGAACTAGTCTGATTGCCGTATGTGGAGTCAGAAAGGAATTTATTTCCCCATTGCAGCTTGTTTGACACATTGGGGTTTTTTTGCCTTCCTCTGGATCAACATGTTAGGCTACGAGTTGAACTAGATGGACTTAGGCGGGCTTTGCACGTTGCGACATCGGTAACAATGTGTTACCGATGCTGCAGCGATAGTCCCGCCCCGTCGCACGTGCGATATTTAGTGAAAGCTGCCGTAGCGATTATTATCGCTACGGCAGCTTCACACGCACATACCTGCCGTGCGACGTCTCTCTGGCCGGCAACCCGCCTCCTTCCTTAGGGGGGCGGGTCGTGCGACATCACAACGACGTCACACGGCAGGCGGCCAATTGAAGCGGAGGGGCGGAGATGAGCAGGATGTAAACATCCCGCCCACCTCCGTCCTTCTCATTGCAGCCGGGAGGCAGGTAAGGTGATGTTCCTCGCTCCTGCGGCTTCACACACAGCGATGTGTGGTGCCGCAGGAGCGAGGAACAACATCGTACCTGTCGCACCATCGGCATTATGGAAATGTCGGAGGCTGCAGCGATGATACGATAACGATGCTTTTGCGCTCGTTCATCGTATCAAAAAGGTTTTACACGTTGCAATATCGACTGCGACGCCGGATGTGCGTCACTTTCGATTTGACCCCATCGACATCGCACGTGCAATGTCGCAACGTGCAAAGCCGCCCTTAGAGTCTCCCTTCAACCTTAAAAAACTATGAAATAAAGGATTTTTCGCTGTGTGTGTTTATTTACTTTCACTTACAGTTTAATCATGGAAGGTGTCTCGGGGAGATGCCTGGCATGATTAAACTCATTATTAACCCGATTGCCACCGCACCAGGGCAATTCGGGATGAGCTGGGTGGAGTCCCGGGACTGTCGCATCTAATGGATGGGGCAATTCCGGGCCGGCTGCTGGGTGATATTGTTAGGCTGGAGGGCTCCCCATACCGTGGCGCTCCCCATCCTGACAATACCAGCCTCCAGCCTTGTGGCTTTATCCTGGCTGGTATCAAATATGTGGGGAACCGCATTTTTTTTTTTTTATTATTATTTATTTATTTTACTGCACGATATAGACCCGCCTGCTGGCGGCTGTGATTGGTTGCAGTGAGACAGCTGTCACTCATCGTGGGGGCGTGTCTGACTGCAACCAATCATGGGCGCCGGTGGGCGGGGAAAGCACGGAATACCTGATTGAATAATGAAGCGGCAGCCATTTTCTAAAGAGGAAAGATTGCCGCAGATTTCTGACAGCCAAGCAGCGAGATGCCCGTGATCGGTGAGTAGGAAAGAGAGAGGGATTGTGATGGGGACGCAGGATGCATGCAGGTAGCAACATGTGCACATAGCCTTACTGTGAAAAGCCACAGTTTTTTTGATCGAACCGTTCTCGAACCTAACTCGAAGTGTCGAGCTTTTAGCAAAAAGCTCAAGTTCGAGCTCGAGCTCGAACACCCCGCAAAATCACTCGAACATGAAATTGGCAAACATCGAACATCGCTCAAATCTACTCACCACCATGTAGTCATTCCAAGAAGGAAAATCCGGACAATGTTCGTGGGTCAAGAAGGCTGTAGTCAATCAAAAAAAGGCGGATCCCCAACACAAAGAACGTCCATAGGAACTTGAAATAAAAGTTAAAATTTAATTTTATTCCAATAATGGTTAAAAAATGGGGAAGAAGGAATAAAACATAACTCCTTCGATCTACGCATTTCAGACGCGATCGTCCTTAGTCATGATCATAACTAAGGACGATCGCATCTGAAACGCATAGATCAGAGAAGTTATGCTTTATTCTTTCTTCCCCTTTTTAACCATTATTGGAATAAAATGAAATTTTAACTTTATTTCAATTTTCTATAGACGTTCTTTGTGCTGGGGATCCGCCTTTTTTTGACAATTTAAATAGGTATATTATAACAGTTTATTTGATTACCATAGTGTCCATTATGGTTAAGGAATATCAAGTGTTGTCAATTTTGATGGATTAGAAAAAACTGTACAGATATGAAAGAGTATAGAGATCAAGCAACAATATTATTTTTGAGATTAGTGGTATCCCTTGGCATTCATTTATTGAGCATACCATCAGAATCTTAAGATTCAAAATGAAAATTATTTAAAAGAAAATTGCCAGCATGAGTAGTTTATGGTCTATTTGTGCCGGCAGCGATCAGCTCTGGTAAGAGCAGGTAGGCAGGTGCTTAACCTGTGTTGCCTCCGCCTTTATCATAGTCGACTGTTGCATCCTATAAGTGCATTAGTTTTGCGACCTGTGTTGGTAAATATAGCTGTCTTTTTTATGTTTTATTGCTACAGTGCAGTTGAATAAAGTTCGGTTTGTATAATTGAGCTTGTGGGCACATGTTTTTTGAAGGTGGAGAAGGCTGTGTCAAATTTTCAACAAACACTGTAGCATAGCAATATACACAGTTAGGAAGCATTGCAGACACAGAGCAGAAGTTGGGACATAACTCCCAATTTTGGAACTGTCCCCCTAAATCTGGGATCATCAAAAGGTATTTGCTGGTGAATAAAAAATATTTAATTTATCTTAACAAGGTTGTGACATGTCATATCTGGGTATGTACTTGTAAAAATATTTTGTAGCTCAATGCATCTGAAGCTTAAAATAAAGTACTGTAACTCAGCAAGAAAGATATCTTTGTACCTGAGTAGTCTCGAAAGCTTGCTATTTATTAATATCTTTTCAGCTAGTCATTAAAAGGTATTAAGCCCTGAGGACTCTCAGTTTTTGTATCTCTGCAAATAGTCTGTTGATGTTAGCAGTATTGAAAGTGACAGTACAAATGTAATAGCTGTTAATGGAGTATAAAGTATAAGGATTTTAGAAAATACCACTCATTTATATTTTTTCATCTTTAAAAATCACAATATTTAAATAGAACTGTAAAATTATTGTGTATAGTGACAGGAGGAAGTAAACTATATCTTGGCTGAGCTGAATGAAATGATAGCAAAGATGATAGGAGAAAAAGCTATAATAAAGATTTAAAATAAAGAGAAAATATTTTTATTTATTTTTTTTAAATACAGTTTACTGCATTAGAAATGCATAGGTTGTACACAGGTACATTATCCACTTTATTTTTTTATTGAGCCCTAGCTCCTGCTGTATAACCCAAATTTGCCTGAACCTTTTCCCGATCGCCAACAGTAAATAAACGTTGACACATGCTGGGCTTTGTGCAGTGCCAACATTTTTAAATGGTCAATGGTCAGGAGTGGATCACGCCTCCCCGCATGTCGCAATCACTAGAGTTCCGATGCAGAACGGTAGTTGTGCCCTGAGACATCATTTGGACCTGATTGGATCAGGTCCTGATGATGTTAACCCTTTGCGATCTTCTATGTGTCGCGATCAATAACGATCACGGCACATAGATGTAAGAGAGAAGCAGTGCGCTGCTTCTTACTCCCCTCTGTCTCCCCCATGATATGATCATGAAGGAGCCGACAGTTTTCATGGCAGCCGGAGGTCACATGATGATCTCCGGGTCTGCAATGTATGGTGGCCTGTCAGACTTTGCAGCCTTGCACTAACAGTAGAATGCATTGCCATGATGCGCAATTCTAATGCATTATACCGGCGATCAGATTAAGAAAAGTTAAAATCCCATATAAGGACTAAGTAAAATAATTAAAAAAGGTAAAAAGAAGTGTAAAATATGTAAAAAAAAATACACAAAAAAACAAACCACAAAGCAAACACACACTAAAAAAGTATACAAAAAAAATACATTTATTTATATAAAAAAGCAAAAAAGTACACAAATTTGGAATCACAGTTTCTGGCCCGACCTAATCTATAAAATTGAAAATTGAAAAAGAAAGTTATAGTTATGAGAATACAGCTATGCAAAAACAATTTTTTTTGTTAAAAATTGTTTTTATTGTGTAAAAGTAGCAAAACATAAAAAAATTACATAAATGTGGTACCACTGTATCCGTACTGACCCGAAGAATAAATCTGTGTTGTTACTTTTACCAAACAGTGACCAGCATAGAAAAAGAAAAAATCCTGAATTGCTGTTTCGTGTTCATTCTGCCTCCCAAAAATCAGAGTACAGCATGACTCATATTTATCCTGCACTCTATGCTGCGCAATTGTGGCGGGCGGAGGCTACGCGCTCGCCATGCTCGGGTCCGGGGCTTCTGCTGCTGCTTGGTGGCTCGAGGGGTGGGCCGGACCCGGGGACTTGAACAGCGCTCCTCGTCCACGAGTGAAAAGGGGTGGTTTATTTTGGGAGATAGTTCGTGACGCCACCCACGGGTCGTGGTGATAAAGGGCACCACCGCTGCTGGTGACAGGGATCCCGGAAGCGATGGTAGGGAGCAGCTAGGATGTTGTCCCCTTCGTGGGTAGGTGTTCGTGATCCCGGGGCCCGGTGGTGTAACGGGGAGGCTGGATGGCTGGGATGCAGGGTTGCAGGGGCAGCGCGGTGCCGGATGGCACTGGTGTACTCACTCAGGCAGTCAATGACAGAGTCTCTGGTAAACCAAACGGCTGGATGGACGGGTCCCGCAGCTGGCTGCAGTGATTGTGCTCTCCCTGGACGGCTGATGGTGGCTGTCTTTCCCTCCACCTGGTTAGAATGTTCTGACTCCTGTGGTTGCCCACCGGTAGTCCGCTCCCTGGGGTATAGGTACCAAAGGAGTCCGTTTTGCCCACAGGCGCTGGCCCTTGGATCTCTAGCCTATGGCGGTGGCTGTATATCCTCACGGTGTGGACTGTTGCCTTCTGTCGGATCTTGGTTGTTGGGAAACCCCTGGGGTTCCGGTCACACTCGGATTTGACCATTGTCGGCGGCTCCAAGCCTAGTCGGGGTCCGATGGCCCTGCCTGTGTGCCGAGGCCTGGAGCTTGGGAGCGGTCAGTGTCACCTTTTGGGCCTGAGGCGGAACATCATCTACCTCTGTGTTGGCCGGGCGGACTGCCGGGGCCTCTTCGGGTGCAGCTGCCTCCGAGTCGGATGGCTCCCTTCTGGGAGCAGGCACCTTCCAAGGGAGCGGGATCGGTGATGGCCGGGCAAGCTATTGTTCGCGGGCAGCGCCTGTGGGTGGATCTTTGCGAGCGGGAATGATGTTATCTATTACCGGGTTTGGGGCGACGACCAATGCGGGCATTGGGGGACGCAGCAGGCTGAGCGAGGGCAGACCGGGCCCCTCAGTCGCAGCGACCGGTCCTTCCGGGACACAGGGGCGTGGGTCACTCACCCGCTGCTCCAACTCTGCTTTGGCCTCACGGGCCCGCACGGCCACCACCACTTGCACCATTCCAGCCTCCCATTCTTGTACGAGGAGCTGGAGCCGGGTCTGCAGCCTGCGGCTTAAATGCGCCACCTGGTCTTCCACCCACGCCGCTGTTCCGGGCATGGGCCTGCTGTACGGAACGGACATCCTGCTTGCTCGGCCTCCAGAAATGGGAAGGTTTCAGGGTCCCCGCTTCTTATGCCCTCGGTTACATGAGGCAGGCCTTCACCCGCCCCCCCTTGGTTCTTTATAGCACTTCCTCTTTGGGGGCGGGGCTTCACTTTTGCGCCTTCCCTGCTCGGCGAAGACGCTCGAGTGGGAAATCTTCGCGCCAAAGATGGTGGCACTTCAAATTTTTCGGCCGGACGCCACCGGCGGGGACTACAAGGCGCACTTCTACCGATAGGTAGATCGGTTCTCTCCTGTTCACAGCACCAAGTTGTCGCGGGCGGAGGGGACGCGCTCACCACGCTCGGGTCCGTGGCTCGAGCGGTTGTCCGGACCCGGGGACTCGAACAGCGCTCCTCGTCCACGAGTGAAAAGGGGTGGTTTATTTTGGGAGATAGTTTGTGACGCCACCCATGGGTCGTGGTGATAAAGGGCCCCACCACTGCTGGTGACGGGGATCCCAGGAGCGATGGTCGGGAGCAGCTAGGATTTGGTCCCCTCTGTGGGTAGGGGTTGGTGATCCCGGGGCCCGGTGGTGTAACGGGGAGGCTGGATGGCTGGGATGCAGGGTTGCAGGGTTGCAGGGGCAGCGCGGTGCCGGATGGCACAGGTGTACTCACTCAGGCAGTCAATGACACAGTCTTTGGTAAACCAAACGGCTGGATGGACGGGTCCCGCAGCCGGCTGCAGTGTTTGTGCTCTCCCCGGATGGCTGATGGTGGCTGTCTTTCCCTGCACCTGATTAGAATGTTCTGACTCCTGCGGTTGCCCACCGGTAGTCTGCTCCCTGGGGTATAGGTACCGAAGGAGCCCGTTTTGCCCGCAGGCGCTGGCCCTTGGATCTCTAGCCTATGGTGGTGGCTGTATTTCCTCACGGTGTGGACCGTTGCCTTCTGTCGGGCCTTGGTTGTTGGGAAACCCCTGGGTTCCGGTCACACTCGGATTTGACCGTTGTCGGGGGCTCCAAGCCTAGTCGGGGTCCGATGGCCCTGCCTGTGTGCTTAGCTTCACTCCACTCCCCGGTTCGGTACCGGTGGGCCACCGACCGACCCCGATCCACTAACTCCTGCAGACGGCCATCACCATCTGCCAACCTTGCTGTTTGTGTCTGGGCCCCTACCCAGACACCGACAGTTTTCTGACCTTTCACTTTCAACTCTCAAACTAAAACTGTCTCTTTTCCCGCCTCCAGACCTGTGGACTCCTCGGTGGGTGGGGCCAACCACCTGGCTCCGCCCCACCTGGTGTGGACATCAGACCCTGGAGGGAGGCAACAAGGGTTTTTGCTTGACTGGTGTGACTGTCCAGGGGAGGGGTTGTGTGTGATGTTATGTCTGTGACTACCTGGTTAGTCCAGGGCGTCACACAATTACACCAAGGATTACATGTAAATCTGTGAAAAAGACGATTCAGATGAAACCCCAGATGGAACATTTCCTACAGTGAGGCAGATGGAGTCATTTTGGACCGAGTCTGCCTATGATCTGGCGGTGTCCATCTCAGTGGTGCTTAAAAGTGGTATCAACCAGTTTTGTGATCTTGTCAAAAGAACACCACTGAATAGAGGCCAGAGAGAGTCCAGAGTAACTCTGCTGCCACATTATAGCGAATGGATACCTGGTGTGTGTCATCTGAATCACGTTATAGGGAAATTTAGATGGAAACCCCAATCTAAAAGCATGTGATAAATGTGATCCAAAATGTTATATAAGATGTTCGAAATAAAAGCTTCAACTCAATCCACACAAATAAAAAACAGGTCCCCACTCAGGTCTATCATCTGTTAACCTAAAAATAGGGGGCTTCCAAGTTACTAGTAACACAAATTACCTATGGCTTACGCTATGGCTCACCCCGCAAAATCTGCGCTCCCAAATCTAAATACTCTCCTCTTTTCTGAGCCCCACAATGTGCCTAAACAACAGTTAGCAGCCACATGTTTGGCACTGTTGTACTGAGGAGAACCCACTTAATTAGTGGGGTGCAGGTCTCCAGAAGCACAGGCTGGCACAATGTGTGAGCATTGCAATGTACTGGACATGACAAGGACTTATTTGCAGTTTTTAATTCTACATCTTTCACTGTGTTTGACAGCATGGGTGTTTTTCAGAGACTAAATTGTTGCTACACCTGTAGATGAATTCACAGAGGGGTGTAATTTTCAACCTACATGAGGTGGTCACATGTTCACTCCAGTGCCATTTTCTACTGCTTTTCATAGTGTAGAGCGCTCTGGTGATTTTCCTGTGCTTGTACACTTCATATCAGTCTTTTCTGTCATTCTAATGGCAGAAAGACACATCATGTCCCATTCTCCTGCATTTTGTAATTTTGCACCATTTGGTGCCTTTCATGTGGCACTAAGGGGCGCTTAGCCTTGTATTTAGCCAAAAAAAAAATAAATTTAAAAAACAAATGACATAAGGTTCCCCCTATGTTTAATAGCCAGCTAGGGTAAAGCAGACGGCTGCAGCCTTCAGACCACAGCTGGTAGCTTCACCTTGGCTGGTAATCCAAAACTGAGGGCACCCCATGCTGTTTTTTTAAATTAAATAAAGAATTAAAAAAAAAAAACATGTGGGGATCTCCCCAAAATTGGATCACCAGCCAAGGTAAAGCGGACAGCTGGGGTCTGATATTCTCAGACTAGGGAGGTCCATGGTTATTGGACTCTCATCAGCCTAAAAATAGCATGTCGCAGCGGCCCCAGAAGTGGCACATCTATTAGTTGCGCCAATCCTGGTGCTTCGCCCCAGCTCGTCCCGTGCCCTGGTGCGGTGGCAAACGGGGTAATATATGGGGTTAATACCAGATGTGTAATGTCACCTGGCATCAAGCCCTGGGGTTCGTGAGGTCAGGCGTCTATCAGATACCCGATATCACAAACCCAGTCAGTAATAAAAAAAAAAAATAGATGACAAACACATTTTTATTTAAAAAAACACTCCCCAAAACATTTCCTCTTTCACCAATTTATTAGAAAGAAAAACAAATCCAGGTCTGCTGTGATCCAAGGGGTTCCCATGACGATCCATACCATAGTCACTGTCCCAGTCAATGAAGAACAGATTGTTCCCCATTGGCTGGGAGAGCAGTGCAGTGACCTGAGCTAACATCAATAGGTCAGCCCAGGTCACTGCAGGGCATGACAAGTGCTGCTGTCAGGAGCGAGGTACATTACCTGTGGCGACGATCTCCTGCACTTCTGATAGCAGAGCTGTCACTGACTTCAATGACCACTGCCTTCACAGCCAAGTATCGCGGGAGCCTGTGATGTCACCCCTAGTCAGAGTCTCGAGTCAGAAGTGAAAGGAGGAAATGTGACAAGCGGCGGCCATGGAGGACAGTAACAGCGCTGAGGTCGGGAGGGCGGGACTTCATCACCGCAGGTAAGCCAAGCAGGGTAATGTGTGCAGAGTGCGAGGTGGGTGGAGCCAAGTGAGGTAATGTGTGCAGAGTGTGAGGTGGGTGGATCCTAGCGGGGTAATGTGTGCGGAGTGCGAGGTGGGTGGAGCCAAGTGGGGTAATGTGTGCGGAGTGCGAGGTGGGTGGAGCCGAGCGGGACCATGTGTGCAGAGTGCGAGGTGGGGGGAGCCTAGCGGGGTAATATGTGCGGAGTGCGAGGTGGTGGAGTCAAGTGGGGTAATGTGTGCGGAGTGCGAGGTGAGTGGAGCCAAGCAGGGCCATGTGTGCGGAGTGCGAGGTGGGTGGAGCCTAGCGGGGCCATGTGGCGCTGAGGATGTCAGTGCCAGGGACTGCATGGCTGGGGACAGGTGAGTGTGAGTGTGTGTGTACATGCCAAGTGCAGGAGGGGGCGGAGCCGAGCGGGGAAGTGTCGGCTCCCTGCACACGTAACCAGGGTAAATATCGGGTTAACAAGCAAAGCGCTTTGCTTGGCTACGCAATATTTACATTGGTTACCAGCTTACCGCAGGCTTCCAGCGATGGCTCCCTGCACACTGTAGCTGTAAAAAGCCCTGATTTTGGTGATCGAACCGTTCTCGAACGTAACTCGAACTGTGGAGCTTTTAGCAAAAAGCTCGATTTCGATCTCGAACACCCCCCAAAATCACTCGAACATGAAATTGGCGAACCTCGAACATCGCTCATCTCTAATAGAGATCAGCGAACCTTTCAAGGTTTAGTTCGCCAAGCCCAACCGAACAAACACTATCTTCACCAAACCGTTCGGCAAACCGAACTCAGAATATTTCCGAACCGTTTTGAACCTTATTCAATTCAATGGGAGGCCAAATATAAGGCAGAGAAAACACCTTTAGGGGTGTCAAAAAGCTTCCAAATTAGCACAAATACATTTTACAGTGCAGCATCACTGTTTTGGCATAGCTATTAGCTTCCGAAACTATTGACATAAGAAATATAGAGATGGATGAGAGAAAGGTGTAGGGCTGGTGCTCCCATACATCGCCAGCAGTGCTGTAGATATTTTCTGAGACAACGCTGGCTACCGGGCAAGCCAAAATTTCCAAGACATGACTGGCGAGCTCAGGCCACTCTTCCATTTTTGAAGACCAAAATGGAAAAGGGTCAAATCTTCCCCTTATGGCACCAATATTGAGCTCTAGATATTCCTACTCCATCTTCTACAGTCATTCACTATGTGTCAGACTTTTACTCTGTTCTGTTGGTGCATGTGATGGTCTAAAAAATGTCTGCCAAACCTCACAGATATTGTTTTTGCCACTTCAACTGCTGCTAATGTTTCTGGGTTGAAGACGAGACTAGACTGACAGGGAATGAGACAGACTGACAGGGAATGAGACAGACTGACAGAGAATGAGACAGACAGACTACATGCACAGTTACACACATTATACATTACCCCATCTTGCAGTTCCTGATCATTGCAGAGCAGAGGAGGAGCCACTGGGACCTGCACGGAGGCTGCAGCAACTGAACAGCAACAGTGCAAGTCCACCGGTCCTGATCAGGCACATGATTAGTCAGATGATCTGATAGGTCCTTCATTTCAGCCTCCGATCTGGTCCAGTATATTTTCTGTCCTGCACCGATCACATAAATCCCTGCAGAGCAGATAGAGAGAGGGCAGCTCTCTATGAGTTTTCCCCCCTCATTGTCCTGATGGTGGCCACGCCCCCTTGGGCACGGTGAGCAGAGGAATGAAATGGGAGGGGCTTGGGCTGTCAACGACCAGGCCCCATTCCTGGCTTCTGCTCACGGGGTCACTTACAGGAATCACGGTTGTAATGACCTGATGGCCGGCCCCGCCCCCTGGTGCCTGGTGAGCTGAGAGATGAAAGAGGAGGAGCCTGGGCTGTCAGTGGCCAGGACCCCCTCCTGGCTTCTGCTTATGGGGCCCCTTACATGAGTCACGGTTGTAATGACCTGATCGCGGCCCTGAGTGTGGCTGTCAGCCAAAGCACTGAAGTCGCTGGAACTCAGCCTGGGGCTTGCAGGACTGAAAATGGCGAGTGGGTTCCCCCAGCTGTCCAGGGCCCCGGCATTTGCTCATGTGTGCCGGGTGCTGACGCCAGCCCTGGTCAGGAGGTCATCCGAGTTAAAGCTATAAAGGCTTGGATAAAGGTTGGGTTCGGTTCAATAAAGGCTCATGAGTTGGAATGATCGAATACCTCAAATATTCGGCTTTGAGAATATTTTCCGAATAGGTCGCCGATATGCGAATATTCGATGCGCAATGTAAGTCTATGGGAAGCCCGAATAGTTCAGAATAGTTGTTATTTGGGTTTCTTATAGACTTACATTCCACATCAAATATTCGCGAATAGTCGAACAGCGGCGACCTATTCGGAACATAATCGCAAAGCCGAATATTTGAAGTATTCGATCATCCCTACTCGTGAGCACACCCCTTGCTCGGCTCAGTGAGCCAAGTCACTCATCTCTACATGCGATGTTCCGTGGTTGGAATTCTAGAATGCACGCTATGTGCCTCACTGCTATCTTGTGGAAAACTACTGTAAAGATAGTTTACAAGCTTGTTTTGATGCTCCAGTCTATTTCCAGGGGGAAGCATCTTGCTAAATTTAGGCTTGTACCATGGATCTAACAGAGTGGCAACCAAGTAGTCAGCACTGTTTCTAATAATGACAATACAGATATCATGTTGCAGATATTGCAGCAAGAAAGCGCTCATGTGTCAGCTGATTCCATTATGTGGGCTGGCATTTTCATTTTAAAAAATAAATGAGATGCATGAGTGACAGGCGAAAAGCTTATTACTCACGGAACCCTACCACTGCAGACAAGACACAACTTGGAAACCCAGATTGCAGTCTTCATACTTTCAGGCAGACAGTGGAGAGCAGGACAGTGGTATCAATTCCCCTCTCCCCATTTCCCCATAGTCTGTTTGCACACCAGGGAAGTATGGTTCATTCAACACACAGGATGTCGGCTGGCATTCTAATTTAAAATATCAAAAGATGAATAAGTGACAGGAAAAGGCCTCATGCTCACATAATCCTGCCACTACAGACAAGACACAACTTGGAATCTTCATATTTAAAAACTTTTCTTGCAGACAGCAGGACAGCAAGACAGCAGCATCAATTCCCCCACGATTTCCCATAGTCTGTTTCCACACACACCAGGGAAGAGTGGTCCATGAAACACACAGGATGTGACCGTGCATTTTCATTTAAAATATCAAGAGATGAATAAGTGACAGATGAAGGCTCTTGCTCACAGAATGCTGTCACTGCAGACAAGATACAACTTGGAGACACAGATTGGAGTCTTCTTATTTAAAAACCTTTCCATTAGACAGCGGGACAGCAAGACAGTGGCATCAATATCCCCCTCATTTCCCCACAGTCTGTTTGCAGACCAAGAAAGAATAGTCCACACAACACACAGGATGTGGGCTGGCATTTTCATTTAAAAAAATAAAGAGATGAATGAGTGACAGGCAAAGGCCTCTTGCTGACAAAACCCTGCCACTGCAGACAAGACACAACTTGGAGACCCAGATTGGAGTCTTCATATTTAAAAACCTTTGCAGTGGACAGTGGGACAGCAAGACAGTGGCATCAATTTCCCCAATCCCTCATTTCCCCATTGTCTGTTTGCAGTATGGTCCATGCAACACACAGGATGTGGCCTAGGTGTGTCACATGGGTCAAAAACCCCAGGCATGGTCACTTTCGTAACACCTGATGAACTCTCACTCACACCTACTGTAGCAGGTAAGCAAGTGGAGGTGATGCGGTCGGAGATATGAGTGAGAATAGTTTTAACGGGGATTCAGGAGAAGGAAGAAGCCGCAAATGTGGTTGATTTGGCAGCCAGTGGTTGGGTAGGCCATTAGTCTGCATTTTAGCATAGTGAGATTCCCACAGTAATGAATGTTGTTTGCGCATGTGATGGTACATGCATGTAGTAGTCAAATAAATTTTTGCCTCTATTGTCGTTGTTTACAACATTGGCTGATAACAAAAGTTGGGTCATCCTTTGTGCTCTCCAAAAATGCCCAGGCTAAAGGCCACTTCACACAGAGATAAATCTTTGGCAGATCTGTGGTTGCAGTGAAATTGTGGACAATCAGTGCCAGGTTTGTGGCTGTGTAAAAATGGAACAATATGTCCATGATTTTACTGCAACCACAGATCTGCCAAAGATTTATCTATGTGTGTAAAGTGGCCTTTAGCATCCCTTCATGTGAACTGCATACCCGTGACTGCTACTGGCCTCAGTCATAGTTGTAGTAGATGCTTCTTATTGTTGCATCACTACAAGTTTGTATGAGAATTGTCAATGTGACCTTCTTGACTTCCTCCTTTTACTTATCAGCTGAGCTACACAGCTGCGTGCCTCTGGGTTCACACCAAGTGGGATCTACAACTTCATCATCAGGCTCTATGTTGTCCCATTCCTATTCTTCCTGACTTGACATCACAGGACAGTATGTATGCGCCTCAAGTATTTGAGTCTCATCATCATCACCTCCACCCCCAGGGGTTAACATCAATTGACAAGGCCAGGATCTAATTGACAAAGATTTTGGGTATCGGTGCAGATTCTTTCCTCCTCTTGAGTCTGAGAATCTTTGGAGCAGAACTCTGATGCCCATGAGATAGAATGTGTGAACAGGTCTGTAAACTTTCTCATTTGTGGTTCACCACAGTCAGTTTGCTAGTTAGAGATTTGTGATATGGGGAAACAAGTGTAATTGTGTGGCACCTCTGAGAAATGAAGTTTGTGTTGTTGAGGTGCAGAAAGAGGAGGAAGGTGCAGGATGAGGGAGGAGAGGCCACTTGATGCAGCACTTGCAATCCACTCTAGCACACGTTGTTTATCAGCCTCATTTGGACGTTGAAATGATGTGTGGTTGCCAAAGAAATCTAGTGGAGTAGGCTGTCCAATAACGAAAGTTATTCTCATTTCTCTTCAGATAGGATGAGCCAGTGTTCACTCTCTAGAGCTTTAACTAACAGAACGTCCCGCATGTACACCTACAATACCCCACCTATTCACTTTTCCACCACATCCTCATTATGATTTAGCACTCATGGTTCATGTACTCTTTCCCTTTCAAACTAATATTTTGCAACTTTACGGCCACACCTGTTACACACCTGACACAAAGGATAAATTATTTATTTCATGCCTGAGCTGTCAATATCGTGAAACCACTGAAAAGTATCAATATCTCCAAATGTGGTTTACTTCCTAATTTTGAGCAGACACTGAAAAGTTCCCAGAACTTTTTAGCTACTTCCCTAGAAAATTAACAGTAGGCAGTACTAACAATACAGTAACAATACATACAAATGTGATTGACTGCATACTTTTCAGCAGGTAATGAAAAGTGCCAACACCTTTTTACCTAGTTCACTAACAAATTCTCAGCAGGCACTACTAAATAACAATACCTAAAACCCCTTTTATTTAAGGGATCCTGAAGTTAGAAAATAGACATTCATGTGACTTAAATTTGAAAACACAATCTCTATTAAGATTTTCCATGTGTACTACATTTTAGGTTTTTGCTTTGCAGGTTTGTTTTTTTTATGGGGGAGGTTGCATTTCATTTTATGTATCATTATTTAATAACTTCCAGGACAAAAGTATTTACTATGTACTCAGTGATAACAGTGATAATCGATCTGTTTTTCAATCCACAATCTGTAAGTCAGTCAAGTTTCCTGCATCTAATTGTTTATTCTATATGACAATAGTTTTCCTTCATTCAAGCAACGTTCGTCTGTTGGTATGTACTGTAGTTTAGATTCAGCTAATCTCTCAGTATGAGATATTTCAATTTGCACTGCAATATTTCATCATTTCAATTCATTTTTCGAATAGTTTATATGTTTGTTTAATTTTGTTTATTTATTGCAATATTAATTAAGACTATGTATCTAGTGGACTATTTATAATATCCCTTGGTTTATATTTGATGATTTTTTTTATGTTTCTTTACTTTGTTTGTAAGGTCTATGAGGTTTGACATACCTGGATGAAATTTGCCTGCTGGTCCATTCTAGGTGGTCGTATTGAAGACACCTTATTCGAATTATATCGTTGAGCTTTTCTGGACTAACTCTGCTTGCTGATCCTTTTACTTGGAGTTTTGAAGATACTATATCTTGAATATCTATGAGATTTCCTTCAGAAATTTTTCCTGCTGGCTTACCTACCTAAATCTGCTGACTGCATTTTGAGTGAATGTCTATGAGCTTTCCTGGACTAAATTTGGCCTCTGATTTATTGTCTCATTTTATTGAAGACTGTTGCCCAATGTTTTGTCCATGACTTCCAATGGATACTTGGTGGGTTTATCCACTATTATCAACCATTCATGGACTTTTTGGTTATTATTTATTTGAGCTTTGTGGATTTTTGGATTTATTGAATTAGATGCGCTTTTTATATTTGCGTGTTTGTACTGCATTTATATTTTTCTGTGTGTTTGTTATTGTTATGGATATATAATGGGAACATACAGTATGTTGTGGACATACACAGTAAATGCATCTATTTGTACATATACTTTTTTGGAAAGAGGTTTTGTTTTATAGGCAAATAAATATTTAGCTTTTTTAGTTCCCATTAGGCAATGAATCCAACTACTGTTTGTTCATCTCAACTATGTTCCCTGGCGATGTCATGTTAAATGTTGGTTGTGAGAGTTATCTCACCTTTTGTGTATTTTTCTAATTAAGCATGTAATATTTAATGCCTTCTAACATGTAGAGATATGTCAGAATTAAGAGTGCTTTTCTGCTCGAAATGCATAGACCTCTGTCTACCCTGCTGTTTTAAAGTTGTTTCTTTTTTATGGCTTTGGAGTAAAGTTTGGCTTTTTATGCAGATGCTGCTAAGACTTTCTTCTTTTTACCAGTAACTAACAATACGTACAAATATGATTGACTGCATAATTTTGAGCAGATTATGAAAACTGACAAGACATTTTCACCTATTTCACTACCAAATTGACAGCAGGTAGTGCTAACAATACTTAGAAATGTGATTGGTTGGCTAATTGGGAGCAGCCAGTAATAAGGAGCAATAGCTAGTTAGATTGTTCACTGGCAACTCTTTACCAGGCCCTGACAAGTACCTATCTCTATTTCTATCATTAAATCTTGATTTGTGGCACATAGCTTTCCCTACACTGCAAGTTCCTATTCTACACTCTTGCTCTCCTATCTATCTTAACTACATATTACTAAACCTGTAGCTCAGTTAACTGTCTAGCTGCACCGGACATGTGACTTAGGCAGCCAATCACCCAAGCCTTTGTGTGTGAACCTTGTGGATGTTTACTGTGCCGTGATTGGCTGCAAGAACATCTGCAAATAAAGTTAGAGGAAAAAAAAGGATCCATGAGCATCTGGCTTCTCCCTAGTCCCCATCCCGTCCACTCATTAAACACATTCCTCCATTCATCATACAGCACCACCTACCACCAATCTAAATGGGAACAGCATGGGAAAGATGCTTGTATGCACTTCTGAGTCACATTTGGTTTCTGGGAATAATGTTGTCAAAGTATTTTGGGGATTAAAGCAGAAGAATTATACTTATTGAATTTCCCCACAGCTGTCACACTACTTTTTGGTCCGATCATTAAAGTTAAAGAATATGCACTGCTTCGTCTCACCACTCTCTGTAACAGTGTCTGTGATTGTTTTCAGTCCTGGTTACACCGTCCACTCTCTGTGTCGGTATCTGTGATTTATTGCCCCCACACTTGCTGTCTGGAACAGAGTGGAGTGTAAAAATAAACAAATAATTGGAAAATATGGTGCAAGGTCCCTTGTATTTTGATACCCAGCACAGATAAAGCAGACCACTTATTACTAACCCTGTAGGTCTAAAGAAATAATCATAAAACGCAAAGACAAATCCTTTAATCTTGAACAAAAACACAAAAACACACACACACTTTCTCCAATTCATTAACATCGAAAACACCCCTGCAAGTCCTATGTAATCCACAGATACGATGTCTCATGATGATCCTGGATCCAATACATTTGAAGTCGCAGTGCCCTGTCACATTAGAAAATGAAACAGAGCACTGTGGTGTCATGTTCCACAGTCCCCCAGCTGTGACCTCAGGTGAACTGACATGACGTGAACTCATTGAACTTAGTGAGCTCACCTCTGGTGAAGTCATTGAACTCAATACCGTATTAAGAGATTAGGCCATGTGCACACGTACAGTATTTGGTTACAGAGATTTCTTCACTAAATCTGCATCTCCTGGCAAAAAATGCACAGATAAAAGGGAGGGGCGAACCCCTTGATGTTCGTGTTCGGGAGACTCATCCGAGCTTTTTGGAAGGTTCAAGTTTGAGTTTTGAGATAATGCAAACTTTCGTCCGAACACCGAACTTGGACTTTACAGTTATGGGATGGGGCGGAAGGTTCTGTAAAATAAAGAATATAGTTAATAATAAACACTTCACTGCACTGCTCGTCACTCGGCAGACATCTGCTGTTTTCGTCTGTGTTTGTGGTGACGTCAGGGTTCACCCGAGTCCATGGCTAAGCTGTTTCTCCAGCTCACCCTCTGTGGCAGCGTCTGTCATTAGTTGCCCTCATACTAGCTGCCTGGGTCAATGAGTGGAGTTAAAATATAAATATATAATTGGAAAAATGGTATAGGGTTCTCTGTATTTTGATACCCTGTGCAGGTAAAGCAGACAGCTACAAGCTACAGCCCGAAGCTGTGCTTGATATCTTAGCTGTGAATCAAAATACAAGGAACCCCATGCATGTTTTTTTAATTATTTAAATTAATAATTTAAAAACATTGTGAGGTTGCCCCTATCATTGATACCCAGCCAAGATAAAGCAGACAGTTGGGGGCTTGCATTCTCAGGCTTGGAAAGCCCATGGTTAATGGTCCCTCCTCAGCCTAAAAATAGCAGCGCAGCCCACAGCCACTACAGAATTTCTGCATCCATTAGATGCACCAATTCCGGCCCTTACCCGGCTCATCCCAATTGCCCTGTTGGGGTGGAAATCGGGGTAATATAAGGGGTTAATGACAACTGTGATTTGCCAAAAAATTACAGCTGTCATCAAGCCTGAGCTTAGTAATAGGGAGACATCTGTTAGACACCCCCATTACTAATCATGTTAGTAAAAAGCAATAAGCACAAAACACATAGAAAAATCCTTTATTTAATGAACAAAAAAGCATCCTCTTTGTCCAATTTATTAACCCCCAAACACACTCCTGCAGGTCCAATTTAATCCATGGAAGGTCCCATGGCGATCCCATCTTTGCTACATCCTAAGGTCGCAGTGCACAGTTACATTAGAAAACGTGACTGATCACTATGACCTCAGATGTAGCAGAGTCGGCATTGTCATGGGATGTCTAGTGGATTATGTCAGAATTGCAGGCGTGTTTTGGGGGTTAATAAATTGGAGAAAGAGGAGGGTTTTTTTTAAATCAAGGATTTTTCCGTGTTCTGTGTATTTCTTTTTTATTTACAGGATTAGTAATAGAGGGTCTCATAGACCTATCTCCATTATTAACTTGAGGCTTGATGACAGCTGTGATTTTTTTGACAATTCACAGTTGTCATTAATGAGCTGGGCAATGTGCCGGAATTGGTGCATCTAGTGGATGTGACAATTCTGGTACAGCTGTAGGCTGCTATTTTTAGGCTGGGTAGGGTCAAATAACCTTGGGCCTCCCAGCCTGTGAATAAAAGCCCCCAGCTATCTGCTTTATTTTGGCTGGGTACTAAAATTGAGGGAATCTCAAGACCTTTTCTTAAATTATTTATTTAAATAATTAAAAAAAACAAACAATGCATTGGGTCCCTTGTATTTTGATACACATCCAACATAACGTGCACAGCTGTAGGCTGCAGCCTGTAGTTGTCTGCTTTATCTGCATTGGGTATCAAAATATGGGGGACTCTGCAACATTTTTCCCAATTATTTAGTTATCGTTACACGCACTTTCTGATCCAGACACCTAGTATGAGGACTGCCAATCACAGACGCTGACAGAGTGGATGGGCAGGGGAAGCAGAGCATATTCATTAACTTTAATAATTGGATCTGGAAACATCGTGAGAGCTGCGGGGAAACTCAGAAAACTGCACATTATTTTTTTTCACTGCACCTGCCAATGTCAGTAATGCTATCAGCAAATATGAATGCGGCATTACTGTGATTGGCAAAAAATCCCTGCATTTTTAGTCAATAACCAAAAATCCCCTAAATGGTGATTGCATACAAATATATTTACCTCAAAAAGACTCCCTAAGGTGAGGAAGGCAAAAAACTTGCCTTTAAGAGTCAAAACACCATATAAAGATAAAATAAATATATTTTATTCACAGACTGATTAAAAATTAACAATTAAAAACAATAAGGAAGCAAACAAATGTAAATAGACAGAGTAAATGTTTAGTGTCTGAAAATCAGGCACCAAACATGTGGTGGGGGGATTCGAAACTCATCAGGCGAATACCAAAATACTCATCAATTAACGGAAATTGCGAATAACATAATATTTATACGAGTAACATATAGTGCTGAGTGTTATGATCCGGTAACCATGGAAGATTACAAAAAAGTCCCATTAGTAGAAAAACACCAAGAAAAACAAGAGGAACTGGAACCTGAGCTGACTGCAGTTCCTTAACTATCAGACCACACTAGAAGTAGCCGTGGAGTGTTCCTAAACAACTAGACACCACGTCACAGCCGGAGAAACTAGCTACACCTCACAGATAGAAATGAGGAAATCTATCTTGCCTCAAAGAAGTCCCCAAAGGAAGCCATCCCCCGACATATAGAGATTACGGTGATGTAGCTAAACACAATACACAGATAGGAAACATAGATTTAGCAAAGGTGAGGCCCGACTACCTAGATACAAAGGAAAGAAAAGGAAACTGATTGCGGTCAGTACAAACCCTGCATAAAAATACCAATCTCCTGACCTGATAGTAAAAATGGCCCTGGAGGTCACACGACCTCCCCCCCACTATATCAGGTACTGTTGTAAATAATGGGAGAAACAAAATACCAAAAAACCCACAAAAATACAAAAGTGCAAATAATCAAGTTTGACAGGGAGAATCTCCCTTTTCTTGCAGAAGAGATAGCAAAGGGGGACCCCCATGCTCACCAAACTAGTATTATTATTATTATTATTATTATTATTTATTTATAGAGCACCATTGATTCCATGGTGCTGTACATGAGAAGGGGGTTACATACAAAATACATGTACAAGTTACAGTAGACAGACTAGTACAGAGGGAAGAGGGCCCTGCCCTTGCGGGCTTACATTCTATAGTAGTATAATATAATAGTAAAGCAAATCTTCACCAACAAGAAAACTGATTCCAAACAAAACAAAAAGAAAAACAAAAACCCTTAGGTGTAAACCAGGAAGCAAAGCAAAAGCTTGCAAACTTATCTGCAGAAGTCTTGCACAGGAAGACAGGGAAGATAGAACTCCAAGCCAGGTTAAGAGACTGAGGAAAATTCAACTATCACCGTATCACCGGTGCCAGCAAGGCAAAAAGGGCTCTCCTATATACACTAGGCTTATCTGCAATAGGACTTCCTTAATTCCCAATTAACACTGACAACTGTCTGAGTCACAGACTCAGACTCAGCTTCACTACAATTCCTGGCCACCAAAGGGAGCTCCAAAACAACACCCACACAGATGACATTAACAAAAGCCGAGTATATTTGCTCACCACTAATCATGAGGGCAGTCTGAAGAAAATTGATACTGTATATTGGTACTGGTGAATATACCTTCTTTTGTTCTGTGATATTTTTTGAATGTTAAATACTTTGAAAAATAGCAAGAGTATCGAACATTTTACACAAATGAGGCATTTTCCAAAATCTCTACCTTTTTTTAATACAATTTTAGTGCACAGCTTTAATCAATTCCCTATCTGTTTATATACTTACTCTTTTTTTTGCAAACATTTTTAGGGGTCTTTAAGCCACATATAATGTATACTATAAGCCTTCTGAATAAGAAATGCCATTAATTCATTTCACCTGAATTTTCACATCAATAACATATTAATATTTTATCCTTATTAAAATGCATAACTTATCATCTGTTAGTAGAGTCAATAAGATATAAGGTCACTGTGATCTTGGTGCTATCATTTTATCAGCAATATACATGCACAAATGTGTATACCTATCAAGAAATGAATAATAAAAAAGGAAACAAAATAGTTCTTACAGAGAAATAATCAGTGTCTGAAAATTGGAAATCCAGGGGTCATGGTGGATAATCAAAGGTCCCTTATGTGAGATTCAACACTAATCACTGCCCATCAACTACTGGACTTAGTGTGGATTAGGAAAAGGATTAAATTCAGTTTGTAAGAATACACAGCAAGATAAACTAGACTTTAGCATGTCTGTGATGCTCTATTTTTATATGCACTGGAAAATATAGTCCATTCTTCAATTACATAGCATGAATTCCAAGACTGGGTGGTAATTACAGTTCAGCAGAGCATGTGAGCATGATACCATGCTCTATGTTGTATAGTGGTTGGACAGAAATTTATTTAATTGATACTATTAAATTGTAATTTAGAACTACAAATCATGTTATAATTATTTCTCACCTTAAATTATTTAATCACACTTTTTAAATAAAAGGAATTAGAGATCTCAGAAATGTAAAGTTGCCCCGTTGCGGACAGAGGCGGAAGCGGACCCCTGTGCAAGAACAGTATATTGGCCTTTTCTTGTTAATGTGACAGACACTGTTGGTTAATTAAAGGTGGAAGTGGGTCCCCATATCTATATGGCCCCTTTGTGTTTGCACAGCTTGCACTAATAATGTGTACCTCCCTGATTACCTACACCAAATAATTTTAATAAATTAATCTGCAATAACTGGGATATAAACCACCTGGACCCATACTGATAAATAGTGATGAGCGAACGTACTTGCCACTTCTCTATACGCGATCACGGTGCTCGAGATGCTCAGTACTCAATTAAGTATGCTGCAGATGCTCAACATGCTTGAGTCCCTGGTCTCTCTCTCTCCAGCCCTCCTGTTAGGGTCTTCTGGAAAAATGCTTTAGTTTCCCCATTGACTTCCATTATGCTTGGTACACGAGTCAAGCATGTCCAAGTGTCCAACCTGCTCAATTCGAGTACCGAGCACTCAAGCATTTTAATGCTTACTCATTACTACAGATAAACTTTCATTCAAGTGAAAGGGCTACTACTTATGGCATATGGATGAGAGTGACCCTTTGGAGGAAAAAAATCTAAATCAGAATCTAGTGACTGCTGTAATTCTATTGTTTTTGTGGTTTTAAGAGTCTCAACAGTCAAACTTCCGCTGATTGGGGAACATGTGTATATTAAGCTTTGCCAAACCAGCACGGAAGAAACAAAAATTGGGTTCGATGATCGAACTTCACCTTGAACAATGAACCCCCTCTTTTTCAATGGGGAGCCCAAGTTGGGGGCTGTAAAATGGTCGTAATAAGGGCTAGGGGGCTTTAAAAGTAACCTAATTGAGGGTAAGAGGATGCAAATTGCCTGCAAACAAATGTGGATAGGTAAATGTTTTAATGGGCTTCTGTTACCATAGCAATTATGGTTACATAGCAAGTAAATGAATAAACTCAAAATTTTCAGTGACCCACAGAGATGGATTTCAGAGATTCTCCACAGACCAACAATTTAAAAATTGGCCCTTACAGAGCTTGTATTCCCAGTTCACCCACACAGTATAGACTGTCAGACTTCCCCCACACAGCAACAAGTTTAACAAATCTCTCCTATGTAGTCTGTATTTCCAATTCACCCACACAGTCAAGATAGGCAAAGTTACCCCACAGAGAAACTATTTTAAAAAAGCCTATTCGGAGTGCATCCACAGCTCCAGCTAAGTGGGAAATTTCAATCCTAAATAGCTGAGAAACTGTGGAAAGAAAAGCGCAATAGGGTCTTACCCAAAGAGGGGAGGAAGATATGTAATAAAAACACACTCACCTATAATGGTTCTGCCAGTCACAACCACTATGCAGTCATATATAAGATCTAGGTCCAGGCAGCAGTCCTAAAGTTGGCTGATAACAGAGAGTGATAGAAGAAGGGTCTTAATTCCACGCCTCAAGGACTCAATGGATCCAGGAAGAGATTAATTCTTCTTTAATAACATGCACAAGTCTACGCGTTTCTGGAGACACAGCTCCCTTCATCAGGACACTGGCAAGAGAACATCAAATCTGGTTTCAAGTGAGATGGTGAAGTATAAAAGCATGCAATGATGTCATAGGAAACACCTGAAAAAAACTTTGATAGCGGGCGGGATCCTGATCATTCTAGAAATCTGTATGTTCCAACAGTTCCCTGAATATTGAATTATGATCAAAAACAGTTATATAAACTTCTACTAACATACAGTAAACATGTACAATAATCCTGACAAAAGAAAAAACTAAATAGATATATAATAAATATACTGAACGACATACACGGGGTTAGAACCTGGTGTAAAAAGAAGAAAAACAGCGCGATGTCATGGAGGAGCAGAGACATCAACCACAGGACTAACGCCCCATGTCGTAATCTATCCTCATCCTAAGGTGGTTTCCTATTAGGCAGGCAGCCTAAGGGTATAATGATGCAGCTCAAATTGCTGTCAAGGAATTGCTAGAAGAGAGCGGGTGGCCGAGGGCTATGTGTGGAGTATATTGTAGAACCTTCAATGAAATGCAGTACGGAGCTAGTGTCAGGGAGGTGAACAAAGTTCAGAGGTGTGGGAAAAAAAACAGAAAGTACACCGGCGCAGCCTGGTGCTCAGAAAAAAACAGGCAAAAATCAGAGAGACACAGTGTCTAAAATATAGAAACTCGGGGGATATATATTCATAAAGATTACCCCCAATCTTTATATTAGATGGAACACGGTCAAAAAACAGCTCATCTATAATAAAAAATGGAGCAAATTTTTTATATATATATATATTTTTATATTTATTTGGAAGTGTGCGTCCAATGTAATAGTATATAATAATACATCACAAATATAGATCTTATTACTATTTAAATTATGTGGTTGGGGGGGGGGAAAGGGGGGGATAAAAAACGACAAGGGGCAAACTAAGCGGTATCCAGGTGATAAATGTAGGACAATCAGGAACTGGTGCAAAAAGGTAACAAAGTTCAGTGGCATGGGAAGAATACCCCTACGCCTACGTGAACAGAAAACTGCAGAAGGAGAGGGATAAACTGAGTGGTACAGGAACAGGTTTCAAGGAACTAGAAACCTCGTTAAAACTATAATAAGTTTAATTACTGGAAGAGGGGGATAATCAGAATGTAAAGACTGGATAAGGGAAAGAAAATCATCATAGTGTAAGAAGTAAAATTGGTTAAAAAATATATATTAATTTTTATTACGACATTAAAAAACTAGGAAGCATCTATCTCTGTATTTAAAAGCAAATTACCCTAAAAAATTCTTGAAAAGAATATATATATAAATATATAAAAAAAACTGGTTTAAGAAATATATAAAAATATGTAGTGGAATCATTAATAAATAACGGATAATTGAAGGAAATTTTTCGTTATTTATTAATGATTCCACTACATATTTTTATATATTTCTTAAACCAGTTTTTTTGTATATTTATGTATATTTTTTCAATAATTTTTTAGGGTAATTTGCTTTTAAATACAGAGATAGATGAATCCTGTTAATAGAAATCTCCAAATACTAATGTGAAATTACATTTTTTTTTGCTATTTTGCCACACTTGGAAATTTCTAACCACTTTCCAGTACATCATATGATAAAAGGGATGGTGTCATTCAGAAGTACCTCTTGTCCCACAAAAATTAGCCCTCATACTGCTATCTCAACATAAAAATAAAAAAGTGATGGCTCTTAGAATAAAGGTGGAGGTTAATTATGTAAAATATGCAATTTCAGATAATATTTCAGGTAATGGTTAGAGATGACCAAAACTTTTCAGTTTTAAATTTGGAACTTGGCTGAATTGTTCCTTAATATGTAATAAAGGATAAATCAATTTTCCATAATTTCAAAGTCCTCCAAATACATTGAAAAGAAAAGTATACCACCTTGAAGTCTCCTAGGGCTGTTAGCAAGCCTTCTCTACAACTTTAATGCAAAGAGCCTTAGTAATGTCAAAATTATGTCCACATATATTGCTATGGATAAGATGATAGCCATTTTTCACTGCTGTGTTGTCACACACTAATATAGCATTTATTCACTGTGTTATAGCTTTCCATCTCTATCTCTAATTGTGTTATAGCCTTCCCTCTCTATCCCTACTGCAAAGATGTGAGCTGTGAGTCCTTTACTATCCAAGTTCTCTCCTAGAATGGTTGCTGCGCTCCTTGCCTCTGCCTTATTATAGGTTAACGTTGTCCCTCCTGATTGACTCTGCTCCATAATCTTATGTTATAGCTCCAAGGCATTATATAGAAGCCCACGTGGCTGCATCTGAGGAATGGAAGCCTTCTCTGGCTAATGCAATTTTTTACAATGTGTTAAATGGAAACCGTTTTTAATGACCTAACAACAAATTGAATTGCAGAGTATGTGAATTTTGTGGGTTACATGAATTCCTAAATTTTCAACACAAATTCAAACTGCATACTAAATGCATTGATTCCCTCATCTCCATTAATTCATAGTATCATAGTTTTTAAGGTTGAAGGGAGACTCTAAGTCTATTTAGTTCAACCCGTAGCTTAACATGTTGATCCAGAGGAAGGCAAAAAAACCCCAATGTGGCAAACAAGTTCCAATGGGGAAAAAATTTCCTTCCTGACTCCACATCCGGCAATCAGACTAGTTCCCTGGATCAACACCCTGTCATAAAATCTAATATACTTAACTGGTAATATTAAATTTTTCAAGAAAGGCATCCAGGCTCTGCTTAAATGTTAGTAGTGAATCACTCATTACAACATCATGCGGCAGAGAGTTCCATAGTCTCACTGCTCGCACAGTAAAGAATCCTCGTCTGTGATTATGATTAAACCTTCTTTCCTCAAGACGTAGCGGATGCCCCCGTGTTCCAGTCGCAGGCCTAGGTGTAAAAAGATCTTTGGAAAGGTCTCTGTACTGTCCCCTCATATATTTATACATTGTGATTAGATCCCCCCTAAGCCTTCGTTTTTCCAAACTAAATAACCCCAAGTTTAATAACCTATCTTGGTATTGCAGCCCACCCATTCCTCTAATAATCTTGGTCGCTCTTCTCTGCACCCTCTCCAGTTCAGCTATGTCCTTCTTATATATCGGTGACCAGAATTGTACACAGTATTCTAAGTGCGGTCGCACTAGTGACTTGTACAGAGGTAGAACTATATTTTTTTCATGAACACTTATACCTCTTTTAATACATCCCATTATTTTATTAGCCCTGGCAGCAGCTGCCTGACACTGTCCACTAAAGTGAAGTTTACCATCCACCCATACACCCAAGTTTTTTTCTGTGTCTGTTTTACCCAGTGTTCTACAATTAAGTACATAATCATAAATGTTATTTCCTCTACCCAAGTGCATGACCTTACATTTATCTACATTAAACTTCAATTGCCACTTCTCAGCCCAATCCTCCAATTTACATAAATCTCCCTGTAATATAAAATTATCCTCCTCTGTATTGATTACTCTGCAGAGTTTAGTATCATCTGCAAATATTGAAATTCTACTCCGCATGCCCCCAACAAGGTCATTTATAAATATGTTGAAAAGAAGCGGGCCCAATACTGACCCCTGTGGTACCCCACTATGAACTGAGACCCAGTCCGACTACGTACCATTAATAACCACCCTTTGTTTCCTATCACTGAGCCAGTTTTTAACCCAGTTACACATATTTTCCCCTATCCCCATTATTCTCATTTTATGTACCAACCTTTTGTGTGGCACCGTATCAAAAGCTTTTGAAAAGTCCATATACACAACATCCACTGCATTTCCCTGGTCCAGGCTTGAACTTACCTCTTCATAGAAGCTGATCAAATTAGTTTGACAGGATCGATCCCTCATAAACCCATGTTGATACTCTGTCATAAAGTTATTTTTCTTGAGATACTCCAGTATAGCATCTCTCAAGAAACCCTCAAGGATTTTACCAACCGTAGAGGTTAAACTTACCGGCCTATAATTTCCCGGCTCAGTTTTTGTCCCCATTTTGAATATTGGCACCACATTTGCTATGCGCCAGTCCTGCGGTACCGACCCTGATATTAAGGAATCTGAGAAGATTAAAAATAATGGTCTATCTATCACAGAACTCAATTCCTGTAGTACTCTGGGGTGTATGCCATCCGAGCCCGGAGATTTGTCAACCTTAGTGATTTCGAGGCGGCGGCGTACTTCCTGCTGGGTTAAGCAGGTAATATTCAAGGGTGAATTTATGGTATCACTGGTCATGTCATCTGCCATGGCATTTTCTTGTATAAAAACCGTAGAAAAAAAGTCATTCAGCAGGTTGGCTTTACCCTCATCCCCTTCCACCATTTCACCAAGACTATTTTTAAGGGGGCCAACACTATCGCTTTTCAGTTTTTTACTGTTTATGTAGTTAAAGAATATTTTAGGATTATTTTTACTTTCTCTCGCAATGAGTCTCTCTGTCTCAAACTTAGCTAACTTAATTTGCTTTTTACATATTTTATTTAATTTTCTATAATTATATAATGTCTCATCACTACCTACCCTCTTTAATTCTTTTAAGGCTTTCTGTTTTTCTTTTATTGCTTCCCTTACAGCTCTAGGGGTTTCCATTTTTCTAGCCATAGGGGTTTCCTCCTATTTCTAGCATGTTTGTTCCCATAGGGTATATTTTCTGCACAAGCCCTATTCAGGATGCTCATAAAAGTCTCCCATTTGCTTTGTGTACTTTTATTACTTAGTACATCATCCCAGTTTATTGCACTAAGATCATCTCTCAACCGTTTAAAATTTGCTTTCCTGAAGTTTAGTGTCCTTGTAGCCCCTCTACTAGACATCTTACTAAAGAATACATGAAAACTTATTATTTTGTGATCACTATTCCCCAAGTAACCCCCAACTTGTATATTTGATATGCGGTCTGGCCTATTGGTTAGTACAAGGTCTAGTAGTGCCCCCCCTCTTGTGGGGTCCTGTACCATTTGTGAAAGGTAATTATCTTTCATTGTTATCAAAAATCTATTTCCTTTGCTGGAACTGCAAGTTTCTGTTCCCCAATTTATATCAGGATAGTTAAAGTCCCCCATAATAATTACCTCTCCAAGACTCGCTGCTTTATCAATTTGCTTTATGAGGAGATTCTCTACCTCTTCCATAATATTCGGCGTCTTATAACACACCCCTATCAGTATTTTATTATTCATTCCCCCCCCCCTTATCTCCACCCATAGGGACTCTACATTCTCAGTACCCTCACATATGTTGTCACGCAGGATGGGTTTTAAGGATGATTTTACATATAGACACACACCTCCCCCTCGCTTATTTGTACGGTCATTCCTGAATAGGCTATAACCCTGTAAATTAACAGCCCAGTCATAGCTCTCATCCAGCCATGTCTCTGATATCCCCACTATATCATAATTTTCTTCCAACAATATTAATTCTAATTCCTCCACCTTATTTGTGAGGCTTCGGGCATTAGTGTACATGCACGTTACGTATGACTCTGTACCTGTATTCCTGCTTACTGTATTAACTGTCCTAACCCTTCCCCCCGTACCACCCCCAATTTCATTACTTGTGCCCTGGTCACTATCTGCACTACATTCCCCTTCTATAAAGTGAATACCCTCGCCCCCCATTCCTAGTTTAAACACTCCTCCAACCTTCTAGCCATTTTCTGCCCCAGCAGAGCTGCACCTTCCCCATTAAGATGCAGCCCATCCCTAGCATAGAATCTGTAGCCAACTGAAAAGTCGGCCCAATTCTCCAGGAACCCAAAACCCTCTTTCCTACACCAATTCCTGAGCCACCTGTTAACCTCCCTGATCTCTCTTTGCCTCTCTGGTGTGGCTCGTGGCACAGGTAGTATTTCCGAAAATACCACCTTTGAGGTCCATGCTTTAAGCTTACAACCTAATTCCCTGAAATCATCTTTAAGGACCTTCCACCTACCTCTAACTTTGTCATTTGTGCCAATGTGTACAATGACCGCTGGGTCCTCCCCAGCCCCTCCCAATAATCTGTCAACCCGATCAGTGATGTGCCGAACTCGAGCGCCAGGAAGACAACACACTGTTCGGCGATCCCTGTCTTTGTGACAGATTGCCCTATCTGTCCCCCTAATAATTGAGTCCCCCACTACCAGTACCTGTCTTGCCTGCCCTGCACTCCTATTCCCCCCCTTACTGGAGCAGACACTCCTCTGGCGTTCAGAGGTCATGCCTTGCTGCAGCAATGCTACCCCTGGCCATAAGATAAAGAGAAACCAAGGAAAAAATTGTGAAAAATACCCTGCTTATTTAGTTACAGCAGGGTATTTTTCACAATTTTTTCCTTGGTTTCTCTTTATCTTATGGCCAGTGTGAACATGGTCTCACAAGTACCACGTATACCATCTCATACTCCGGCTCACTTTTTTGTTTTTATGTAGTTTTTTTGTATTCAGTACAAACAGGGAGTGGCCCCCTTCTAAGCGAGCAGGACATTTCATTCTGTGAATCCCCCTGACTGTGTGTGTCCTGTTGGGACCCGGTTGCTCTCAGCCCTTAGCCACATTGAGGCCTATTTTAGACCCATGGTAAGGTTTTAATATTAGAGAGTGTAGGTACTATCCCAACTGGGTACACCTTGGCGTTGGTGGGATAGCTTTATGCTTTTTTTGATCAAAAACAGTGTTTACTAAGTACCCTATGTTTATATGCACTATGCTTTTATTTAGTTACAGCAGGGTATTTTTCACAATTTTTTCCTTGGTTTCTCTTTATCTTATGGCCACTGTGAACATGGTCTCACAAGTACCATGTATACCATCTCATACTCCGGCTCACTTTTTTGTTTTTATGTAGTTTTTTTGTATTCAGTACAAACAGGGAGTGGCCCCCTTCTAAGCCAGCTGGACATTTCATTCTGTGAATCCCCCTGACTGTGTGTGTCCTGTTGGGACCCGGTTGCTCTCAGCCCTTAGCCACATTGAGGCCTATTTTAGACCCATGGTAAGGTTTTAATATTAGAGAGTGTAGGTACTATCCCAACTGGGTACACCTTGGCGTTGGTGGGATAGCTTTATGCTTTTTTTGATCAAAAACAGTGTTTACTAAGTACCCTATGTTTATATGCACTATGCTTTTATTTAGTTACAGCAGGGTATTTTTCACAATTTTTTCCTTGGTTTCTCTTTATCTTATGGCCAGTGTGAACATGGTCTCACAAGTACCATGTATACCATCTCATACTCCGGCTCACTTTTTTGTTTTTATGTAGTTTTTTTGTATTCAGTACAAACAGGGAGTGGCCCCCTTCTAAGCGAGCTGGACATTTCATTCTGTGAATCCCCCTGACTGTGTGTGTCCTGTTGGGACCCGGTTGCTCTCAGCCCTTAGCCACATTGAGGCCTATTTTAGACCCATGGTAAGGTTTTAATATTAGAGAGTGTAGGTACTATCCCAACTGGGTACTCCTTGGCGTTGGTGGGATAGCTTTATGCTTTTTTTGATCAAAAACAGTGTTTACTAAGTACCCTATGTTTATATGCACTATGCTTTTATTTAGTTACAGCAGGGTATTTTTCAAAATTTTTTCCTTGGTTTCTCTTTATCTTATGGCCAGTGTGAACATGGTCTCACAAGTACCATGTATACCATCTCATACTCCGGCTCACTTTTTTGTTTTTATGTAGTTTTTTTGTATTCAGTACAAACAGGGAGTGGCCCCCTTCTAAGCGAGCTGGACATTTCATTCTGTGAATCCCCCTGACTGTGTGTGTCCTGTTGGGACCCGGTTGCTCTCAGCCCTTAGCCACATTGAGGCCTATTTTAGACCCATGGTAAGGTTTTAATATTAGAGAGTGTAGGTACTATCCCAACTGGGTACACCTTGGCGTTGGTGGGATAGCTTTATGCTTTTTTTGATCAAAAACAGTGTTTACTAAGTACCCTATATTTATATGCACTATGCTTTTATTTAGTTACAGCAGGGTATTTTTCACAATTTTTTCCTTGGTTTCTCTTTATCTTATGGCCAGTGTGAACATGGTCTCACAAGTACCATGTATACCATCTCATACTCCGGCTCACTTTTTTGTTTTTATATAGTAAAATGATTGTTTATATATCTCTCAAAATATTCAATGTAACATAAGACAAGGTAGAATACTAAAGGGTTGTCCCATCTTTTGAGAATCCAACCATTGGAACCCTCACTGTTGCTCACATGCATACTCTGCTCCATCCATTGTGTATGGGTTTAGCAGTCCATTAGACTTTGAAAATGAAGTGGTCCTGCACATACACAACCTCTGCCTAATTCTTAGGGAGAATTTCAGTGCCCTGTGCTCAACGTGGGACACATTCCTATAGGAAAGCAATTATTTATGTATTTTTTAAAGTTAGTACATACCTTATTTTTCATTTTATAAGATGCACTGGATTATAAGATGCACCCCAAATTTAGAGGAGGGAAATAGTAAAAACAAACATTTTTAATGTTAAAATGGGGGTCTCTCCTGTAATGCTAGTGCATCTTATAATAGCTCACCTGGGTGAGTGGCTCAGGAGGGTCATAGGAGGCATGGTTAGCGATGCTGGGGGCTTGGAGGAGGAGGTGTCATGGCTCAGGAAGGTTAGTGGATGGAGGGTGAGCAATGCTGTAGGTTCGGAAGAAGAATATCACAGTTCAGGAGGGTCAATGATACTGCGGGCTCAGGGATCTCATGGTGACAACAGTGTGTGGCATTGATCTGCCGGTACGGTGCAGGCTTCATTGATTTGCCGCCAGTAAACGCGATGGACTTCAATAAAATGGCTGTCGAGGCAGCGCATGTGCAGATTGACCTCTGCAGCCATTTTTTTAAGTCTATCGCGTCAAGCGCCGGCTGAACAATGGAGCCCACAGCCCGTGGCATGCCCACAGATCAATGGTGTCGCCGCGATACCCCCAGGCCCACAGTTATCGCTGACCCTCTGTCCTGTGACCCTCCTGAACCACTCCACTGCTGTGACACTCCCCCTTCCTCTGAGCCCTCAGCATCACTGACCCTGCATCACCACCACTGCTCTGGTAAGGCATATTCAGATTATAAGATGCACCCTTATTTTTCCCCTTAGTTTTGGGGGGAAAAAAGTGCATTTTATAATCTGGAAAATATGGTAGATTTGATTTGGACACTTAACAATGTACATGCAAATCATTATTTATTTAAAATCCATGTTCCCTTTACTGCTGAAAAAATAAAGTAACACATAATGCAAAAAAAACCCCTAGATTATTTTAACAATATATTTTTATGTCTGTCTAAAATACAAGATATAAAATAATATATTGGAAAAGATAAAAAAAATATGGTAAACTGGAACATCATGTTACCTCCTTTCAGGCAATACATTTTGGGTCTATGAATTGAATAGAATATGCTTTTTTTATTTGCAATCTTATGTTATTTTACTTACTATTTGAGATTTCTAATTTCACTGACCAGTGAACTTGTCGTGGATGAAAAAGATCTTTAAAAGTGGGCAAAAAAGTATACTCTAGCATTTTTATTATCTGAATTACTTTATATTTAAGACACTTAGAGCTGAGGTACAAACGTTTCCAGAGAACTCCTATTTTTAGGTAGTTGGACATATACTGTAAGTGCATCTCAATAAATTTGAATTTTATCAAAAAGTTGATTACTTTCAGTAATTTAATACAAAAAGGAAAACACGTATATTATATAGTGTCATTACAAACAGAGTGATCTAATTCAAGTGTTTATTTCTGTTAATGTTGATGATTATGGCTTACAGCCAATGAAAACCCAAAAGTTATTATCTCAGAAAATTAGAATACTTATAACAAAACACCTGCAAAGGCTTCCTAAGTGTTTAACATGGTATGTTTCCTTTTTTGTATTGAATTACTAAAATAATTTAACTTTTTGAAGAAATTCTAATATCTAGATTCACTTGTAGTTCTGGAATAATTTTATACATTTAAGTGGTTTAATTTCAAGGAACAAACATAAGCAGTTAGAGATGAGAGGATCGTTTGTAACGTAGATTTGCTGTCTTTACGTGAATCTGCATACTGGAAAGCTTTAATTGCTCAGAATAGGCACGTGGGTGAAAATCGATTGCCCAAGTCCGGACCCCACTGTAAAAGGCATGATAATCCATAAAGTCAAAATGTCATAGAAGCAGGTTATTATGGTGACAACATAAAATTATTTTAGCCTCCTTTCTGATGCTTTAGAAATGTGGGAAATGGGGGTTTTTTTTGCCAAATGTGAATCAAATTTAAAATTTTAGTGTGAAACCATACTTCAGGAAATTTGTCTCAGTTTTGATCTTCTATGTATCTATGCGATCATCTGTAATATGCAGCATGATTTGTTCCATCTCACTTACTGTTTCTAAGATAACAATAATTGTGCTGCATTTTATACAATGTTCATTAAGGGCTTGCAACTATTATATCCAACACGTATTTGTCTATGTGTATCCTTTACATGGTATATTACTAGAATTGAAGTTTGCCATTATTACTTGAGGAAGTTCTCATACAGGTGCATAAACCATTACCATTACCATAGAGCTGAGATTAGAGCCCAATGTAGTCTACCATATTTGTAAAGGTAAAATAATGTAAATATTCTATTGCAAATTTCTGGATATTGTGGTTATTTCTAATTTGGGTTATATGTGACTAATGCTAGAATGCCCCAGGAAAAACTACAGAAAAAAATATTGATATGACAACCTACCTCCATGCGTCTTATAGATATGAAGTACTTTTACATTTTCTCTAACTTCAGGACTTGAGTAACTTAAATAACTGGTTTAGCTATAGGTAACAGTAGCTTGTTTGGTCTCCATTACAGATAGAGTTGATAAGGATGGCCACTAGCATCTTTAAATGTTCTATTATACAACACTTTTTACTAGATTGAATGTATCAGACATGATTAGAACTTAAGGCGATTGGGGACATTCCTAAGAGCCTCAATCAAATGCCAGTGATTTTTCTCACATAGGAAACACACATTTGAATCAGTCCTTAGTGTGAACATTCTTTGTTTTCTCTTGCACAAGGCAAGTACCATGTTTTAGCTGAAAATAAGACACTGTCATGTTATTTTTTGCCCCAAAAAAATGCATTTTTGGGGTAAAGCTTATTGCTGGGAAAACTTGAGTTGGGGGTAAGTTTACTCCACAAAAAATGCAGAACCCCCAGAAAAAACATACTTACTGGACCCCAGATGGGTTCCACCACAGGGCCACCATGCATTCCACCGCAGGTCCTCGCATTCCACTACTTCCCAGGTCCCCAGAGCAGTACGGTATCACTTGATGTGTATGTGTGTCTATGTCCATGTTGGTGTTCCACAGAAGGGCCTCCTGATTGACGTCTGGTGAGTATGACTGCAGGATCTTCTTTCTTCTTTCTTCTCTTTATCTTTTTTAGCTGCATAGACTCTTCATTATTGAACCACAACTAGAGCTTATTTTCAGGGTATGGCTTATATTTAAGCCTTATTCTGAAAATTCCTGCTAGGGCCTATTTTTGGGTTAGGGCTTATTTTCGGGAAAACAAGGTAATAACAATTTTTTCTTTGCTTTAAATCTAAATTTATTTTTAGTGCTACATGCTAATGACTTTTAAGTTTTATTAATTTGCCAGTGTTAATGACGGGGCTTCCTAGAATACTATGCAACAAATTAATTAAGTGATAAATTAATTATGTGCTGTTAGGGCCAGATGGACGGGTAGACCCTGGAGGTGGATCCACTGGGCCGAACTCCCGGATGAGGGAAAGGAGTCCGGTAGCCGGAGCACTGTAGGTAGCAGGACAGTCCGTGCACTGGGAGAAAATGGAGGAGTCCCTGGGACCACGAGGTCACTGATGGTGGTCCGGGTGACGGAGCTCAGGTTCGGAAGCCGTGATGGTGTCAGGCGGGGTCCGGAACCGTTGGAGTGAGATGACGGGTCACCGCAGGGATCCGAGATGGTACGGACTGTCAGGATGGCAGATGGACAGCGTTCGGGGTTCGAGGTACCGCAGAACCGGATGGCGATGCAGGATCGGCTCTAGAAGATAGAGAGGTAAGTATCTCACAAAACACAAGGAGACCTGACTCCTAGCTTGGGAAAACACGAAGAACAGGCCCCGCTCCCTTGGACATTAACCCCCTATATACCCTGTACCTATGTGCATCATTTCCTGTAATTTGACACTGGCCCTTTAAGAAAGGGTCAGTGACCGCGCGCGCGCCCTAATGCGCATGCGCGCGGCGCGGGTGCCAGAAGCCAGGGAAGGAAGCTGAGAGGAGGACGCAGGGGAGCCGGCCAGGACCTGGGAAGCCGTCGGACGCCGGGAGCGGAGACCAGGGGGCCTGGGAAGGACGGGCACCGGAGGTTGGAGAGCGGGGAGCATGGCAGGTGAGCCGGGGAGCGGAGCTGAGGACCCGGGGAGCGGAGCAGAGGACCCGGGGAGCGGAGCAGAGGACCCGGGGAGCGGGGCAGAGGACCCGAGGAGGGAAGCCGAGGACCCGGGGAGGGAAGCCGAGGACCCGGGGAGCGTGACAGTACCCCCCCCCACGCCCCCCTCCCCGCAACCGGGACATGAAGGCACGGATCAGAGGTGTGCCCACGTTCTCCCTGGGCTCCCAGGACCTATCCTCAGGACCATACCCCTCCCAGTCCACCAGGAAGAACTGCCGACCACGTACGGTCTTCATGGCCACGATATCCCTTACCGCATAGATGTCGTCCTCAGCAATAGGAGGAGGAGCCGGGCTGGCGGCAGCGGAGAAGGGACCAAGGACAACCGGCTTGAGCAGAGAGACGTGGAAGGAGTTGGGTATTCTCATTGTGGCCGGGAGCTGTAGTTTGTAGGAAACCTCATTGATCTTGCCGAGGACTTTAAACGGCCCGATGTAGCGAGGTCCCAGCTTGTAGGATGGTATCTTCAGTCGGATGTACTTGGAAGCAAGCCAGACGAGATCTCCAGGAGAGAAACACGTAGGATCTAGGCGTCTCTTGTCCGCGTGTCTCTTCATCCGCAGGGTTGCCCGTGCAAGGGACGCCTTAACTGAGTCCCAAATGGTAGTAAAGTCACGGAGTACTGCATCAGCAGCAGGGATGTCCGAGGACGAGGATACAGGCAATGGGACAGACGGCTGAAGTCCGTAGACGACATGGAAGGGAGAACTGGAGGAGGACTCACTGACGTGGTGATTATGGGAGAATTCTGCCCAAGGAAGAAGCGTGGACCAATCGTCATGATGGGCGTTCACGTAGTGACGTAAGAAAGAGGTCAATATCTGATCGACCCTCTCCACTTGCCCATTAGACTGAGGATGGTAGGCAGATGAAAAGTCTAGAGTCACTCCCAGATGTTTGCAGAGAGCCCTCCAGAAGCGGGAGGTGAACTGAGTTCCTCTGTCGGACACTATGTGTGATGGAAAGCCATGCAAGCGGAAGATGTGATGTATATAGGCGTCCGCGAGTTCCTGAGCAGAGGGCAGTCCAGCCATAGGAACGAAATGGGCCATTTTAGAGAATCGATCCACCACGACCCATATGACTGTGTGTCCGGAGGACAATGGCAAGTCCGTAATAAAGTCCATCGCTATGTGCTGCCAGGGAACTGAGGGTATGGGCAGAGGCAGAAGACGGCCGTATGGCAGGTGTTTGAGTGTCTTGTTCCTGGCACAGGAGGAGCAGGCAGAGACAAAAGAGGCGACGTCCGTGCGCAGGGATGGCCACCAGTAATGACGTACAATAGCGCTCCATGTTTTCTTCTGACCTGCATGACCGGCTATTTTCGAGGCATGGCCCCAGTGTAACACTTTTTGCCTGTCAGTCTCAGAGACATAGGTCTTCCCGGGCGGTATCTGGGCCAGGGTGACAGGAGCCACCGGAATAATCTTGCTTGGACAGATGATGGGTTGAGATGTCTCTTCCTCCTGTTCCATGGGCACGAAAGACCTAGACAAGGCATCAGCGCGTACATTCTTGTTTGCGGGTCGAAAATGAAGCTGGAAGTCGAACCGGGCAAAGAACAAGGACCACCTGGCTTGCCGTGGGTTCAGTCGCTGAGCAGTCCGCAGGTATTCCAGGTTTTTGTGGTCCGTGTAAACAATGACAGGGTACACTGCTCCTTCCAGAAGATAGCGCCATTCCTCCAGAGCCAGTTTGACCGCCAATAGCTCTCGGTCACCGATGGTGTAATTGCGTTCAGGCGCGGAGAAGCTCTTGGAGAAGAAACCGCACGTCACCATCTTCCCGGAGGAGGACATCTGCATGAGCACTGCTCCGGCTCCCGAGGAGGAGGCATCCACCTCCAAGGTGAACTGGCGGTTTAACTCTGGACGGTGGAGTACAGGAGAGGAGGCAAAGGCTCGTTTTAGAGCGCCAAATGCGGCGTCGGCCGCAGGTGACCAGTCCTTTGGATTAGCCCCCTTCTTGGTCAAAGCGGAGAGAGGAGCAGTCAGAGCCGAGAAGTGAGGAATGAACTGGCGGTAATAGTTAGCGAATCCGAGAAAACGTTGGATTGCCTTCAGTCCAGAAGGAGGAGGCCAGTTGAGAATGGAGGAGACCTTCTTGGGATCCATCTGCAGTCCGGTATCGGTGATGAGGTACCCCAGGAAGGGGAGAGAAGACTGTTCGAAGACGCACTTCTCGTACTTGGCGTACAGACGATTCTCTCTCAGTCGTTGTAGAACCAGTTGCACGTTCTCTCGGTGGGTCTGGAGGTCCGGAGAGAAGACAAGGATGTCGTCCAGATATACCACCACACAGACGTAGAGAAGGTCCCGAAACACATCGTTCACTAATTCTTGGAAGACAGCTGGTGCGTTACACAGGCCGAAGGGCATCACGCAGTATTCATAGTGCCCATCGCGAGTGTTGAACGCGGTCTTCCATTCATCCCCTGAGCGGATACGGACCAGGTTGTAGGCACCCCGAAGATCCAACTTGGTGAACACACGAGCTCCTCTGAGCCGATCAAACAATTCGGGGATGAGCGGCAGGGGGTACTTGTTTTTCACGGTGATTAGGTTCAATCCCCGGTAGTCTATACATGGGCGTAGGTCACCCTCTTTCTTCTTTACGAAGAAGAAGCCTGCTCCAGCAGGAGAGGAGGATCTCCGGATGAATCCCTTAGCCAGGCTCTCTGTGATGTACGTAGACATGGCCCTTGTTTCGGCTGGAGACAGTGGATATATCCGTCCTCGAGGTGGTGTAGTTCCCGGGAGCAGGTCAATGGCACAATCGTAAGGACGATGTGGCGGAAGTGCTTCGGACTCCTTCTTGTCAAAGACGTCCACGAAGGACCAATAGGCTGAGGGCAGTCCCGGTAGGGACTCGGGAACCGGAGGTCGCCGGATGGGTTGTATGGTCTTCAGACACCTCTCATGGCAAGAAGGCCCCCATCGAGTAATATCACCTGTGCCCCAGCTGACTGAAGGCTCGTGTGTCCGCAACCAGGGAAGACCCAGCAGAATTTGATGTGACATATGTGGGAGGACGTAGAGAGCGATGTTCTCGGTGTGCAGAGCACCGATACGCAGTTCAAGCGGCTTGGTGATCCAGGAGATGGTGTCAGAGAGCGGTCTCCCATCCACAGAGGCAATCACGAGGGGCTTGTCGAGTGGAGTAACAGGCACCTGGTACTTGTCCACCGTGGCCTGCTGGATGAAATTGCCTGCTGCCCCAGAATCGAGGTACGCCTCAGCCGTGAACCGCGTCTCTCCCGTTGTTACTTGCACAGTCCATGTGACTGGGTCTGAGAGAGTCCCAGCACCTAGGGTGGCCTCTCCTACCAACCCTAGGCTTTGGAGTTTCCCGGCCTCTCTGGACAGGCGCGTAGCAGGTGTGTGCCCTCTCCGCAGTAAAAGCAGAGACCCTTGGCGAGCCGCTCTGCTCGACGTTGTTCAGACTGTCGCACACGGTCGATCTGCATGGGCTCATGGACGGAGACACCAGAGGCCGTTGACTGGAGTACGGCGGGCTTCCGTGGAGGAGAGGAATGCCGTACCGGACGTCTCTCACGGGATACCTCTTTGGACCGCTCCTGAAAGCGTATGTCCACTCGAGTCGCTAGGGTAATCAGGGCATCCAGGGTGGACGGTACATCACGTCCAGCCAGCTCATCTTTGATTCGACCCGATAGTCCTTCCCAGAAGGCGGCGGTTAGGGCCTCGTTATTCCACCCGAGTTCTGAAGCCAAGGTGCGGAAACGGATGGCGTATTGACCCACCGTCAGTGTTCCCTGACGTAACCGGAGAAGTGATGACGCAGACGCAGAGGCGCGTCCGGGTTCGTCAAAGGTGCTGCGAAAGGCCTGCAGGAACTCCTGGAGGTTCTTGGTCATAGGTTCCTCCTTCTCCCACAAGGGGTTCATCCACGCCAGTGCCTCGCCCTCTAGGTGAGACATGATGAAGGCGACCTTGGCTTGGTCGGAGGAAAACAGATGTGGCAGCTGCGTGAAATGGAGGGAGCATTGGTTTATAAACCCCCTGCAGGTCTTGGGATCTCCGGCGTACCGGGGTGGTGTGGCCAAACGCAGTCTGGAAGCATCCGGAGAGGCAGCCACGGGAGCGGGGGTCGTGGCTTGACTAGTGGAGGCTCGGGATGTTGAAGACGTGACTGCCGCTTGTAGCGTGGTCAGGCAGGTGTCCACGGAAGTCATAAAGTTCAGCATGCGGGTCTGAACTTCACGCTGGCGTTGGAGTTCCTCATGCAAGGCCGCTAGTGCTTCGGCGGGATCCATGGCCTGTTCTTACTGTTAGGGCCAGATGGACGGGTAGACCCTGGAGGTGGATCCACTGGGCCGAACTCCCGGATGAGGGAAAGGAGTCCGGTAGCCGGAGCACTGTAGGTAGCAGGACAGTCCGTGCACTGGGAGAAAATGGAGGAGTCCCTGGGACCACGAGGTCACTGATGGTGGTCCGGGTGACGGAGCTCAGGTTCGGAAGCCGTGATGGTGTCAGGCGGGGTCCGGAACCGTTGGAGCGAGATGACGGGTCACCGCAGGGATCCGAGATGGTACGGACTGTCAGGATGGCAGATGGACAGCGTTCGGGGTTCGAGGTACCGCAGAACCGGATGGCGATGCAGGATCGGCTCTAGAAGATAGAGAGGTAAGTATCTCACAAAACACAAGGAGACCTGACTCCTAGCTTGGGAAAACATGAAGAACAGGCCCCGCTCCCTTGGACATTAACCCCCTATATACCCTGTACCTATGTGCATCATTTCCTGTAATTTGACACTGGCCCTTTAAGAAAGGGTCAGTGACCGCGCGCGCACCCTAATGCGCATGCGCGCGGCGCAGGTGCCAGAAGCCAGGGAAGGAAGCTGAGAGGAGGACGCAGGGGAGCCGGCCAGGACCTGGGAAGCCGTCGGACGCCGGGAGCGGAGACCAGGGGGCCTGGGAAGGACGGGCACCGGAGGTTGGAGAGCGGGGAGCATGGCAGGTGAGCCGGGGAGCGGAGCTGAGGACCCGGGGAGCGGAGCAGAGGACCCGGGGAGCGGAGCAGAGGACCCGGGGAGCGGGGCAGAGGACCCGAGGAGGGAAGCCGAGGACCCGGGGAGGGAAGCCGAGGACCCGGGGAGCGTGACATGTGCATGTGTTAAATAGCATGTTCCGCCATTGGTGGAATAAGTTATGTCACTAAATAGTATATATTTTTAATAACTTTTCAATAAATGGCAGGCGGATGTAGCCACATCATGTCTTCTGCATGCTAGGCTCATATTGGCATAGCTGGCAGAGTCTGGTGTGTAAATGCGAAAAGTAACAATTTTTTTGATCTACTTACGAGTTGCAAAAAATATTGCAACTTATTAAAATGTTTTAAGCCAAAATTCTGACATAAACACTGTAATAAATTAGCCCCATAGTTTCTATCTGATGAAAGTTTAGATGGTGTTTCCATGTGCATGATTATTTATTGCATTCCAATAAAAAGTACTATAGAGGTGTTTAATCTTTATGTGTTCTTTATATTTATCTATGATGCTAAATCCTGCAAATATTTTTTAAAAAATATTAATGGCACTATTCTGCAAAATAGTATTGGTCATAGAGAAAATTAAATCATAGTAATAGGAACTATAGGTAATAACAATGACTAGAATTTTTAGTTCAAAAGCCAAGAACAATGTTTTATTTGAATTTGGATGTGGAGTGTTGGACACAAAAGGGGACAAGTTATCCACTTAAGGACAAAGCCAGTTTTGTACTTAATGACCAGGATATTTTTGGCAATTATGACCAGTGTCACTTTCATAGGTTATAACTCTTGAACGCTTCCGCGGATCCCAGTGATTCTGAGATGGGTTTTTTTTGTAACATATCGTACTTTATGATAGTGTTTTTTGTGAAAATATCGGAAATTTGATGAAAATGTATAACATTTTGCAATTTTCAAACTTTTAATTTTTATGCGCTTAAACCAGAGAGTTTTGTCACACAAAATAGTTAAGAAATTAATTACATTTCCCACATGTCCACTTTACAGCAGAGCAATTTTTAAAACAAAACTTTTTTGAGTTAGGAAGTTAGAAGGGTTCAAAGTTCATTAGTACTTTCCCATTTTTTTAACACAATTTACGAAATCATTTTTTTAGTGACAACATCGCATTTGAAGTGACTTTGAGGAGCCTAGGTGACAGAAAATACCCAAAAGTGACAGTGAAGTTTTTTAACTCTTCATATACTTCCCAGGAAACAAAGCGATATGAAATGAAAAAAAATAAAAATTATCATTTTACCTAAAAATGTTTCTGTAGCCCAAATTTATTCACTTTTAGAAGAAATAACACAACAAAATGGACACAAAATTTGTTACACAGTTTCTTCTGAGCAATCTGATAGTCCTCATGTGGTCAGAAACCTCTGTTTGGACAAATGGGAGGGCTCGGAACAGAAGGAGCAATATTTGAATTTTGGAAAGCAAATTTGGCTGAAAAAGATTGTAGATACCATGTTACATTTTCTGGGCCCCTAAGGTACTTAAACAGCAGAAACCTCCCAAAAGTGACCCCATTTTGGAATCTAGACCCCCTCAGGGAAATTATCTAGGTGTTTAGTGAGTACCCTGAACCTTCTGCTTCACAGAATTTTATAACGCTGATTCGTGAAAATATTTATTTTTTTTTACCACAAAATTGTTACTACACTTTATTTTAAAAGTCCAAATGGTTTGCCGTGAAAATTTATAAAATACATTTTTACCACCAAATTGTTATTTCAACCAGATAGCTTTTTTTAATTTTTTTCATACATGTGGTCAGAGACCTCTGTTTGGACAAATGGGAGGGCCTGGAACAGAAGGAACAAAAGGAACAATATTTGAATTTTGGAAAGCAAATTTGGCTGAAATAGATTGTGGGCACCATGCTGCATTTGTAGGGCCCCTAAGGTACCTAATCAGCAGAAACCCTCCACAAGTGACACCATTTTGAAAACTAGACCCTTCAAGGAATTTATCTAGATGTTTCGTAAGAAATTTGAAACCCTGGGGGCTTCACAGAAGTTTATAACTTTGAGCTATGAAAATAAAAAAAAATACATTTAACCACAAAATTCTTGCATCAACCAGATAGCTATTTTTAAGAAGGGTAACAGGAAAAAATGCACCAAAAATGTTTTGTGCAATTTCTCCTGAGTACCCCGATACCTTATATGTGGTGGAAATCAACTGTTTGGGTGCACGGCAGGGCTCGGAAGGGAAGGAGCGCAATTTGACTGCAAAATTGCCTGGAATCATTAGCGGACGCCATGTCGCGAGGTTCCTAACCAGTAGAGCTCCCCCACAAGTGACCCGATTCTGGAAACTAGCACCTCAAGGATTTTAGCTAGGGTATAGTGAGCAATTTGAATCCACAGGTACTTCACAGAATTTGATAACCATATTGAAAATTTTCATTTTTTTTTTTATAAAAATGTTGATTTAGCACCAAATTTATCACTTTTTCAAGAGGAAACACCAAAAATTGGACACCACACTTTTTGATCCAATTTCTTATGAGCACAGGGATACCCCACATGTGGGCAAAAACCTCTTTTTGGACAAACGGTATGACTTGGAAGAAGCACCATTTGAATTTTGGAAAAGTTTAAATAAATTGCAGAGACCATGTCGCATTTGCAGGGCCCCTAGGGTACCTATACAGCAGAAACCGCCACAAGTGACCCCATTTTGGAAACTAGACCCCTCAAGAATTTTACTCAGGGGTATAGTAAGCGATTTGAATCCACAGGTACTTCACAAAAATGTTGCTGTAGCACCAAATTTCTCCCTTTTAGTCTATGTGCTCATAATCTGGCTACATTGCGTCTAGTACACAGTGCCCGCCCTTCTGCGGAGATGTGAGTGTTGTCCACAGGAGAGCGCAGCTGTCCGTGCCCACTACCCGGGTTCAGGCTGCTGCAGACTTTAGCTCTAGTCTCTCTGCAGAGAACACTCTCGTCTCCACAGCATAAATTGACATACTGCGGCTCAGGAAGCAATGCTGCCGGTCAGTTTATGCTGTGGAGAAAATAAGCACAGTGAGCATGGGATTTCTAAAATTCCTTCCAATGCACTTGTACTGCAAAAAGCAGCGTTATGGACATAGTGAAAACGCTCTGTGTCCAAAGTTCTGCAAACCCTGATAGTGGACACACAGCATAAAAAGCTAGCATTGATGGATGGATGGATGTCAAACACACATATATAATGTCCCACTCGCCTGCATATTCTAAGCTGGCACCCTTTAGTGACTTTCATGGGGCACTAAAGGGTGCTTAGCCTTGTATTTAGCCAAAAAATAAATAAACAAATAAATAAAAATATGACGTGAGGTCCCCATTAGTAGCCAGCTAGGCTAAAGCAGATGGCTGCAGCCTGCAGACCACAGCTGGCAGCTTCACCTTGGCTGGTGATCCAAAATAAAGTGCACCCCAGGCTGTTTATTTTAATTATTTATAAATAACTAATTTAAAAAAGATGTGGGATTCCCCCTCTAAATTGGATCACCAGCCAATGTGAAGCTAACAGCTGGGGTCTGGTTTTCTCAGGGTGGGAAGATCCATGGTTATTTGGCCCTTCTCAGCTTAGAAATAGCAGGCTGCAACCGACCCAGAAGTGGCGCATCCATTAGATGTGCCAATCATGGCGCTTTGCCTCAGTTCATCCCGTTGCCCTGTTGCGGTGGCAAACATGAATATTATATGGGGTTGATACTAGCTGTGTAAAGTCACCTGGCATCTAGCCCTGCAATTAGTGATGTCACGGAGTCTATCAGATACCCGACATCACAAACTGTCAGTAATAAAAAAAATAGACAACAAAAAAAATTGGAAAAAACACTCCCCAACACATTTCCTTTTTCACAAATTTATTGAAAAGAAAAAAAAATCCGGTCACCATAATCCATTTTGGAGGTCCTATGACAATTTTGCTATGGGGAGATAAGGTATGCACACCAGTGACTATGTAAGGGGAATACATTGAAATAGTAGAAACTGCTGTGTGAATACTGACTTGAAAAATCCAATCGCTATATGCAAGAGTGAAAATGTGAAAAAATGGAATCTGCATTACTGCCATGAACATATGAATCAAGAGAAATGTAGCTACTGAATTGATCAATGCAATAGAGCCCCAACACTACGCCAAAGTATTTCTCTACGTTGTGGGTCCCTAGCTTGTGTGTGTCCTCTCATGCAGTTAAAAAACTTTACCGTGTATGGGAAGCTGAGACCTCAGGCTATTTATGCGTATGATATGGATTGGCAATAGGTGTGGTTAGGGAGGGTTTCACAAACGAAAAAATACTAACAAATAGGAATAACGTTTGGAACACCATTCTAAGTCCGAACTGGGTGCAAAAACCTAAAAAAAACATCCCTATGGGGAGATAAGGTATGCACACCAGTGGACTATGTAAGGGGAATACATGAAATAGCAGAAACTGCTGTGTGAATACTGACTTGAAAAATCCAATAGCTATATGTAAGAGTGAAAAATGTGAAAAATGGAATCTGCAATTACTGCCATGAACATATGAATCAAGAGAAATGTAGCTACTGAATTGATCAATGCAATAGAGCCCCAACACTACGCCAAAGTATTTCTCTACGTTGGGGTCCCTAGCTTGTGTGTGTCCTCTCATGCAGTTAAAAAAAACTTACAGTTTCTGCTATTTCATGTATTCCCCTTACATAGTCACTGGTGAGCATACCTTATCTCCCCATAGTGATGTTTTTTTTAGGTTTTTGCACCAGTTCGGACTTAGAATAGTGTTCCAAACGTTATTCCTATTTGTTAGTATTTTTTCGTTTGTGAACTCCTCCCCAACCCAACCTATTGCCAATCCATATTATACGCATAAATAGCCTGGGTCTCAGCTTCCCATATACGGTAAGTTTTTTAATTGCATGAGAGGACACACACAAGCTAGGGACCCCAACGTAGAGAAATACTTTGGCGTAGTGTTGGGGCTCTATTGCATTGATCAATTCAGTAGCTAAATTTCTCTTGATTCATATGTTCATGGCAGTAATGCAGATTCCATTTTTCACATTTTCACTCTTGCATATAGCTATTGGATTTTTCAAGTCAGTATTCACACAGCAGTTTCTGCTATTTCATGTATTCCCCTTACATAGTCACTGGTGTGCATACCTTATCTCCCCATAGTGATGTTTTTTTAGGTTTTTGCACCCAGTTCGGACTTAGAATGGTGTTCCAAACGTTATTCCTATTTGTTAGTATTTTTTCGTTTGTGAACCCTCCCCAACCACACCTATTGCCAATCCATATCATACGCATAAATAGCCTGGGTCTCAGCTTCCCATACACGGTAAGTTTTTTAACTGCATGAGAGGACACACACAAGCTAGGGACCCCAACGTAGAGAAATACTTTGGCGTAGTGTTGGGGCTCTATTGCATTGATCAATTCAGTAGCTAAATTTCTCTTGATTCATATGTTCATGGCAGTAATGCAGATTCCATTTTTCACATTTTCACTCTTGCATATAGCTATTGGATTTTTCAAGTCAGTATTCACACAGCAGTTTCTGCTATTTCATGTATTCCCCTTACATAGTCACTGGTGTGCATACCTTATCTCCCCATAGTGCTATGACAATTTTGGACCTTCCAGAATATTGGGGTACGTTTCCCCCTTTTTCTGTGAGTGCATACCCTCATGTGAGGAGTGTGGCTGCAGTGACCTGAGAATACTGCACTCACACTGCGTGGGTTAAACTGAGGGCAAAGTGACCTGCAGTAACCTTATTCCAGAATATGGGGGACACGCTCAGGAAATGTATCCCCTATTTTCTGGAGATGCAGACCCTCCATGTGAGGAGTGTGGGTGCACCCACTCTCTCCGGGTTCACAGCACAGCAGTGTGAGTGCAGCAAGCTCAGCGTCACTGAATGCAGGAAGCAGGGTGACAGCTGTTCTGCACAGTGTGCATGAGGCCAGCATCTTTTGAGAAGGAGGAGGAGGGATCACGGGGGATCGCAGCTGCACAAGGTACCGGGAACACCAGGGAACACTGGAGGGGGTTATTGGGGGTGACCTAGCTGGACCTGGGGATGAGATTCCTGTTGCATCTGTCATGGCACATGCAACAGAAATCAGAGGAGGAGGATAAATGCAGCAGGCGTGTTGCCACCATCTTGGATTGCCGAGAGGAGGTTGGGGGTCGGGGGGGGGTACTTTGGTGACATTGAAGAACCAGAGGGGACCAGGGGAGGAGTTTTATATCCCATCTGAGATGTTTGATCATGCCAGGTGGGAGATAAATCATTTTTTACCAGCACCGCCATTTACTTTCACATCATCACAGTTACACGGTGCGTTGGTGATCACATGACCCTGGACCAAAAAAATGGTCTGTAATCATGAATACAAGAGATTTTCCGAAGCTGGGGGGCACTATTTACTTTTTTCTGAATGCCATTTTAAAACAGCAGATCGGAATAAGTACCCTCTTCTACCGCTGTGTTAATCCATATGGCCGTCATAAAGGGGTTAAGGTCATTAAGTCAAGACTAGAAAGGCAACAGAATCAGTAGCAGACCCATTACATCAGGTAATCAATGGACTATACCAAAAAAACAGTGAACCAATAATGCAAAGAACCTATAACACAATGCAACTATTGCAGAACAATAGTTGAACTGCAGCACAAGTAACACCAGATTAATCTCATTAATGCCACTATACATATTACAGTACTACAAACATTTTGATACAGTTGAAAGAATATAGCATAGAGAGAAGGAGACTAAAAATACTGTTAAAATAATTAAAACAAACATGAATCATGTTTGCTTCATGGTCCAGTGCATGCCATATTAGTTGCTTATAAGTGGCTGTAAGTACAAATTTCCATCATGAAAAGTTTTAACTGACATAAGACACAAGAGAATATAATACTACAAGATGAAATGAATAAAAACAAATCCAATAATTTAAAACTGTGGCCATGTACAATGATTGCAACACGTCTCTGTTCTGTATGTTACATGACTGTACAATAAAAGCATTCATGTTACTAGTCTAGATCTAAGACATAACCACTAACACACTTCAGGGTTCATACTTGTTTGTAAAATACATGTGGGGGAAAGGAGAGTACCCTGGTTATTATAAGAGCTTATCCTCTACTGGATAGAGAAAGAGCGAGAACCCTGCTGACCATAAGAGCTTACACTCTACAGGTGAGAGAGAGGACCCTGCTGACCATAAGAGCTTATGCTCTGCAGGTGTGTGTGTGAGAGAGAGAGAGAGAGAGAGAGAGAGAACCCTACTGACCATAAGAGCTTACACTCTACAGGTGAGAGAGAGGACCCTGCTGACCATAAGAGCTTATGCTCTACAGGTGTGTGTGTGAGAGAGAGAGAGAGAGAGAGAGAGAGGACCCTGCTGACCATAAGAGCTTTCACTCTACAGGAGAGAGAGGAACCTCCTGATCATAGGAGCTTACACTCTACAGGTGAGAGAGAGAGAGAGAGAGAGAGAGAGAGAGGACCCTGCTGACCATAAGAGTTTATGCTTTACAGGTGAGAGAGAGAGGGGACCCCTCTGACCATAAGAACCTACAATCTAGAGGAGAGGGAGAGAGAGAGAGAGAAAGAGAAAGCGAGAGAGAAACCTGCTGACTATAAAAGCTTACACTCTATAGTAGAGAGAGAGAGAAGGAACCCTGCTTACCATAAGAGCTTACACTTTACAGTAGAAAAAGAAGGAAGTGACCCTGCTGGCCATAAGAGCTTACACTTTACAGTTGAGAGAGAGAACCCTGTTGACCATAAGAGCTTATACTCTATAGGAGAGAGAAGGGACCCTGCTGACCATAAGAGCTTACACTCTACAGGAGAAAGAGAGAGAGAAAGAGAGAGAAATCAGCATGAAGAAGGAAAGGTTGGCATTCACCGGTATTTCTTAAAATCGTTTCTTTATTTCATCTATGTTATTGGGTTACAGGGAAGGGCAAGGTAGCAGGTGTATGACGGCAGCCAATTTGCATGAACACTCATACTTCAACAGGTCCTAACCATATAATGGTTTGGCCACCACCGTAGCTTTACCCCCAAAGTAAAATCCAGGATATGTCTGTAGAGGATACTGCAGTATAAGTCTCTGGTGCTGTACTCTTTACACAGGCAAAAGAAAAAGAGAGAACTCTGCTGACCATAAGAGTTTACACTCCACAGGGGAGAGAGAGAAGAGAACCTACTGACCATAAGAACCTACACTCTACAAGAGAGAGAAAGAGAGAGAGAGAGAGAGGACCCTGCTGACTATAACAGCTTACACTTTACAGCAGAGAGAGAGTGAAAGGACCCTATTGACCATAAGAGCTTACACTTTTCAAGCAAGTATATGGGAGGACCCCGCTGATTATAATTGACTCTGGAGATTCATAATGACTTTGCCGTACAAACTGTGCTCTACTTGGCAACTACTGATATCAGATTGCCCAGGTTGTGATCACTACTATACATGGTATTATGACTAGAGTTGAGCGCGGTTCGTGGTTCGTGGTTCTCCAGTTCGCGGCTCGAGTGATTTTGGGGCATGTTCTAGATCGAACTAGAACTCGAGCTTTTTGCAAAAGCTCGGTAGTTCTAGAAACGTTCGAGAACGGTTCTAGCAGCCAAAAAACAGCTAAATCATAGCTTGGTTTCTGCTGTAATAGTGTAAGTCACTCTGTGAATCAAACTATTATCACATTTCAGTGTATAGTGTGCGTGAACAGCGCCTTCAGATCACTGCTGTTTCTATAATGGCGATCGCCATTTTTTTTTTTTTTTTTTCTTGTCTTCCTTCCCTAAGTGCGCGCGTCTTGTGGGGCGGGCCAGCATGTCAGCCAATCCCAGACACACACACAGCTAAGTGGACTTTGAGCCAGAGAAGCAACGGCATGTGTGATAGGATCTGCATGTCACATGTCCCTGCATTATAAAACCGGACATTTTCTTCACG